>NC_080087.1:12787097-13441847 GCF_950005125.1 Chionomys nivalis
TATTCTCAACTAAACTGAATTTTTTTATTTATTTATTTATTTCTTTTGGCATATGGCACTGTTGAAAAGTTCACCCTCTAGGGATGTGTGCTAAAAGTATTTGTGAGCGAGATGACAGAAGAAAGATTGGAATGTGCTTTTAGACACTCCAGCGCCTCCGCCTCCCACACAAGGAGCCAGAAGAACAACTCTGGGAACTCTGGGAAAGTGGCGACATGAATGTAACTGTGTTTCATTAGCCATTGCCGACTGTCACAAACCGGGGGGCCTTTACCACAAGTGAACCCCACAGCCTCCGTGGTTCAGGTGTCCGAGTCCATAGTCTTCTGCCCCCACCATCAAGGTGGAGCCCGGGTTGTGTTCTCAGACCCGGAGAAGAATTCACTTCCAAGCTCATTCGGGTTCCTAGCAGAATTCATTTTCATGCATGTGTAGGATGCCTCCAACTTTTTGCTGGTTGACCCGTGGAAACTGTCCCCAGCTCCCAGAGGGCATCTGCAGCTTCTAGAGGCTACCTGTAGTTTATTATCAATTTGGCGTTTCCCAGAATTCTTTAAGCCAACAAGGAAAGTCTGCCAGCAAGCAGGCTCTATATAAGAGTCAAATGTACATGTTCCCTTAGCCAGAAAGCAAATCATAAGTTGCAAGGAGAACTCAGGAGGGTGGACGCTAGGGTAAGTCTGTCTACCAAAGTGTGTAAGAGGATCCACTCTTATTCATCATGTGTGCTTATCTTTATATTTGGCATTTCCATATAAAAGGAAGGAATCGTTTGTCTTAAAACTATATCTGGGAAAGGGGGTGGAAAGATGACTCAGCAGTTGAGAGCCCTTGCTGCCCGTCTGTTAACTGTACAGTTTTACCATCCACCTCAAGTAAAGCCACCAGGCTGTCACCATCTTGGCACTACCTTCCTTGCATTGTTGGTGGTGTCTTGGGTGCCAGTGGTCTTTCTCTGTTCTTGGCTGACTTGGTGGACTTGCAACAAGGGTTGTTTTATTAACAAAATCAGAGGTCATCTGAGCGGCTCAAAGCATTTCACAACTCTCCTCATGGGTTCTCAGGATACCTTGAGGGGGCCAATATGGAAGAAGGCCCTCTTCACTGTGCAAGGCAGCATGTTCGGGTTCCAGGAGATCTGGTGATTTCCTGTGTGCATCTCTCTGGGCTGGCAGGGATGTGCACTCAGGGTGGTTAGGTACCTAAGACAAAGGGAGAGGCCTAGGAGAACGCTGGAGAATTTTGATCTAAACACAAGACCTTTCATTCTGAATAGAATTCTGAAGAAAATAAGACTCCTAATTCTTTCCAGCACAGAGATTCTGCTCACAGTTGTGAACATGCTCAGCGTATCTAGAGACGTTTAGTATCAAAAGGCAAAACGTTTAAAGTTGATACACTCAGCATGTCACAGAAACAAAACAAGGTAAGGCAGGAACTTTTTAAAGTGAAAATTTCTTATAATCTTTTCAGGGACTGGAGAGATGGCTGAGAGGTTTAAGAGCACTGGCTGTTCTTCCAGAGGCTGTGAGGTCAATTTCCAGCAACCACATGGTGGCTCACAAACATCTGTCATAGAATCTGATGCCCTTTCCTAGCATGCAAGTGTGTATGCAGAGGACTCATGCACAAAATAAAAGTAAATAAAAAACCAAGTTAGATCAAGTGATTTTTGTTGTCCTTTCACCCCAAAAAGCTGCTTTAGTATGTTTATGAAATAATGCTGCACCGTGAAAGCTGGTAGGACACATAAATGGAAAGACTATAAGCCGGGCGGTGGTGGCGGACGCCTTTAATCCCAGCACTCGAGAGGCAGAGGCAGGCTGATCTCTGTGAGTTCGAGGCCAGCCTGGTCTACAAGAGCTAGTTCCAGGACAGGCTCTAAAACTACAGTAAAACCCTGTCTAGGAAAAAAAAGAATATTAGGTGACTCAAATTCCACCACCATGAAGTAAGAGTCATGAAGATCATTCCATATAATTCATTTTACACACACATATGTACACAGGCCATTTAGCAAGAAAAATGGAATCATTGCACGCCTGTTGCTTTTATCTTGCATGTTTTCTTTTGGAGTGTGTTTGTGTTTGGGTGACTGCATGTGTGTATACATGTGTAGTATGATTAATACAAACCTAGAGACAGATTTTGGGGTTCAACCTGAAGGTCAAAAAAGTAAAACAGCCAGCCACTGGCTCTTACCTCGACCTCAGTCTGAAATGGCAATCCTGCCTCCAGAAATCTCAGAATAAGACTGTGTAAGAGCTATCTCCTCCTGTTCAATAATCCTCTCTAGGGCTGGGATTAAAGGCATGCACCACTACGACCTGGTTTCTATGGCAAACTAGTGTGGCTACTGGGATTAAAGCTGTGTGACACCACTGCCTGGTCTGTAAAGCTGACCAGTGGAGCTGTTTTACTCTCTGATCTTCAAGCAAGCTTTATTTATTAAAATACAAATGACATATCACTACATACACGTATATGGAAGCCAAAGAGTGAGAGTGAAAGAAAGAGGAGAGAGAGAGAGAGAGAGAGAGAGAGAGAGAGAGAGAGAGAGAGAGAGAGAGAGAGAGAGAGAGAGATCCAGAGATCCTCTCGGGTTCTTTCTCCCAGCTCAAGAATCTCACTTTGCACCTTGTTTTCGGACTCAGTCTCCTTTAATACAGAACACTATACCTCCTAACACTATACCTCCTCCCTTTGAGTTCATTCATCTTGGAGTCACGGAAGAGGTTGGCCACGCTTTTGCAAACAGGATTCATTTGGGTTTGCCTACAGTTTCTCCACGATCGCATGCAGAAGCAGGGTCTCACAAGGTTCCAGCTGTGTTAACAGGGGAAGTGGTGTCAGGCAGTAGGCAAAGAACCATCCCCGGTCTGCTGAGAGTGTACACGGTACTGTGCCAGTTGGATTGCTGCTTCTGGGCCTCCCGTTCTCAGAATAAGCCTGTGTAAAGGTGTGGTATGTTACCCTCTGTCTGCCTGAGCTGGGTAAAACGAGTGTGGCTCAAGCATAACTAACTGAGCCTGGCACCCCAAATGCAGATGCTCTTCCCCGGGAAGACCTAGGCATGCACCCTGTTTTCACGGCAGGCAGAGATGCAAAGGCCCCAGGAGATATTGATAGATTGTAACGTGTGCAGCAGCATCACGTGTTCTGAGGTAAAGGGAAGGTTCTCCTCCTCCTGACGTCAAGCCCGGGGAAGATGGCAGCCGCACACATCAAGGCTCCGAGGTTCCAACCGGAACTTAGTGCTGGGTTTCCACACCCGGCTCTGCACAGTCCACACCCACTTACTGGCCAGAGAACCCAAGCAAAACAAAGAAACCCTTTTCCCTTCGAGAAACTGGGCTTAGCCAGAGAATCCTTGAAGAACCCAAAGTGGATCTTAGAAGCTTCGGCTCTCATCTGTAAAGAATGGATTTGAGAAGCTGGTCATGGTGGAGTCCCTGTATGTGGGAAGAGGAGGCAAGAGAATTGCCAATTCTTTGTCAGCCTGGACTGCATGGAAAGGCTATCTCAAAGAGAAAATCAATTTTGAGAAACACCTATTGCGACATCAGGATTCAAATTAGTCAGAAAAGCAACCCATGTCACTTCTCTTTTGTCCTCTGGAGACTGGGAAATGTCTGGCATCCCATTGTCACTTAGCAAGAATGAAATTGTATTGGACTATATAGCTGATACTGAATACCTCAAAGGCTGAATGTAGATTTGTCATCATCATCATCATCATCATTTGAAGACAGGGTCTCACTACGAAGCCCTGGCTGACCTTGAATTCACAATAACCCACCTGGGTTCTCCTTGCTAGTGCTGGGATTCAAGCTATACATCACTAAACCTACTAACTGTGATGTTTTGTTCTGTCTTTAGTATGTGAAGTTCCTGGTATGCAGTAAATTCACCTGCAGGTGTTGATTGTATTTTTGTTGTGCTCAATTTACTAGCTTTCATTATGTTTATTATAAAAAGAAAATATTAATATGCTTATCAGAATGCCGACTTATTCATGCAGGGTTCTTAGCAATAATGGGATCACTAAAATCCAGAAGGGGCAATCTGCATGGGTTGCTCCCCTGAAAACATCTGATAAGTCTATGCAAGTAAAATCTAAAGATCATTCCTACCTGAGGTATAAAAAATACAAGGGTGCATGTAATTATAGATAATTTGTTAAGAAAAAGAAATTGTATATCTTTTATGTTTTTTCATTTATTAGCTTTCTATTGTAAATACAATGTTTCCCTTTAATAAGAATGCATTTTGATTTGTTCTAACATAGATTAATTTCTGGGTTTATTTCTGAGTGCAACATAGTTATTTGGGCTTTAAAGATCTGACAATTTTTTAATAAAATAGATGTACTTTTTTTTTCCAATAAGCTGTGTTTCGTCCAGCCTCCCTGTTTAACTCATTTAAACACTTGGCAGGGGTGTGGGGCCAGGTGATGCCTTCTGGTTTCTCAGTATCATGCCAAAAGATGTCAGTTTGTCCAGGATTTCATAATACTCATGTTGAACACTGGGATAAGAAGGTTTTTCCAGTTTGAGGTTGCTAGTTCTCCTTGTAATTGAAAGCTGCACCAGTGAGAATATAACCAATCTCATACTCCGTGGGATTTCCTATCCTGCTCGTTTCTTTCTCGCTTGCTTCCTTCCTGTTCCCTCCTCTCTTCATCTCCCCCTTCCCTCCACTCTTTGTCCCATTTTCTACCCCCTTCCTCACCTTGCACTCTTGCTTCTCTTTCTTGGCATTCTGCCATAAAGAAATTTGTTCGCTGTCTCATTATCAACAGTCAGTATATTCTAGTGTGTTAGTGTCAGCACTGACCTGAGATACTGATTTTATTCAGTGGGTTATAGTTTATCAACATGGATAGTTATTTTGATATTTAAGTTGTTCCAGATTTGACCAACAGTAGCCCCTCAACTAACTCCCCGGTAAGGTGGCCCTTGTTCCCGCTCTCTGACTCAACCCCATCTTCCAGGCTTATGTTAGACTTTCCCTGTCTTTACTTTGGCATCTAACATTTCTAAGAGGGGTCCTACTTTATTTTAGTAGGAAATACATGCATGTCTTCTCTCTGTTTCCATTTTCCTACAAAGATGAGCACACGTATATATTTTTAATATGAAAAGCCATTTCTTTAAACTTAATGTGCAATTATAATTCAAAACTGCAAATCTGTATTCTATGCTTTTTGCTTTCTGTGTTTGTAGATTTTTTTTTCCTCTCAAAATTCTTAATATATTTCCTTAAGCCTAGAATACAAAATGAATTCTATGAACTACAACACCAGCCTGCCAGGGAAGATGTGTCTGTTGGGGCAATAGTGGCAGAGCTGCTGTGGGGCTCACCAACCATTCTGTGCTTGAAATTAAAGCCTGATTCATATTAGCGCATGTCTAGTACTGTGACCAGTGAAGACTTGAGAATAAGGAAATCTTGGACCCTGAGGTGGAGGATCTGCTACTGCTGCTTTGCTAAATCGACACAACACCAAACCACCTTTCAAATATTTGTGTGGATACTCACAAACAAGGACTACTCTCAGCCTCAGAGGCTTAGAGAAGCCTCTCATTGCTGTTAATGGGGGTGAATGCAGGGACCCACGACTGTACAAGATACTGAGAATAAAAGACAGTTGAAGGCTCAGCCCTAAACAAGACTTTTATACCACTCCCTTAAGGCTGTGGAAGATAGAGAGGGACAGAAAATGCCATCTTCTAAGCAGACCAGAGACATTGGTAGTCATGAATGACAGCAGTTGTACCTGCTAGGCCACACAAGTTAGGGCTGCCTACTAGTATGATATAGATGAAGAAGGGGCTCACAGGACCGTGACATTTACTGGCATCTAGCAAATTCTTGGGAAGAAGAAGGCATAGTACCTAGTTGTATACCGACTGGTAAACTCATCAGGCTTTAATGAATAGTTCCAAACCCAATGTTACACAGACTGTCCTGGTTAAACTCTGTGGGACACACACACACACACACACACACACGTGTAGTTGGAGGCTGCTTGTTCATTTCCTGGCCGCCCAGACCTGAAATAATCACACAGAAACAATATTAATTACAACACTGCTTGGCCTATTAGCTCAGGCTTCTTATTAATTAACTCTTACATCTTAAATTCTTAAATTAAGCTATTTCTATTAATCTGTATATTGCCACGTGGCTGTGGCCTACTGGTAAGATTCTGGGCCTGTCCAACATCTGTCTCCATCAGCAGCTACATGGTGTCTCTTCAACTCCACCTACTTTTCTCTTCTATCTCTGTTTGGAATTCCTGCCTTGTTCTATTTTGCACTGCTATAGGCCCAAAGCAGATTCTTTATTAATGAATACAGGAGAGAGATTTGTAAGGAAGAAGGGGGATGGCAGGGGTAGAAGGGACCTAAGAATAGAAGTGGGAGAGGGTCACCAGACTGCATTATATACATGCATGAAATTATCAGAGAACAAACTTCATTAATAAAATATATCTTTAAGGGTTTCAGAATTGCTAACCCACACCACCACAAAAAAAAAACAGAAAAAAAGATAAATAATTAAATAAGTTCTTTTTTATTTCAAACAACAAAAAATAAAATAGTAGACAGCTGTTGTGGTTTCTGATCTTATAGTTTCTCTCTGTCTCTGTTTCTGTCTCTGTGTGTGTGTGTGTGTGTTCATATATGTTCATGTGTTTGCAGGGGCAAATGCACATGTGTGTATCAGCATGTGACAGTAAGGGGATAACCTTAGGTACCATCCACCATTCTGACACAGTCTTACTGGCCGGACCCTCCACAAGAAGGCCAGGCTGGCTGGCCAGTGACTCTTGTGATCTGCCTGTCTCTGCCTCTTCAGCATCAAGGTTATAAACACACACCTCACCATCTGAGCTCTTCTCCAAGCAAGTTAGATACAATAAGGAAGTGAAACTGATATTCATCAAACAGAAAACATTTACTATGCAAGGGCCCCAGAGAGACTAAAGGCCACTAGAGGAGGCTACTGGGGGTGTCTGGAAGAGGCAGGGAGTTTAAGCAACTGGAGAGGAAGAGAGGGAGACAGAGAGAGAAAAAGACAAGAACAGATATAGACAGAGAGAAAGAGACAGGGAGGAGAGAGAGAGAGAGAGAGAGAGAGAGAGAGAGAGAGAGAGAGAGAGAGAGAGAGAGAGAGAGAGAGAGAGAGAGAGAGAGCAAAGAGACTACATCTTTATTCATATTTATCCTCTGAGTAGCATTTAGGGTTATGGACAGGTTAGTTTACAGAAAACACCTGCAGAGGGGAAACAGTTTACATGGTTGCTGGTATGGCTCATTTAGAAGCTGTGGTATTTTGGGGTTTGAGTTAGGGAAGTGAGAAGCAAGCAACTGTATCAGAAACAACCACACAGGAGGGGAAGTTTTAACTGAGCCAAAGACGGTGGGATGACTAGGATGTAACAACTTCTGTTGGGCTTACACATGGAAGCCAGAGTAGCAACTACATTAAACAGACAGGCCAGCATCCTGGCATTGTTCCCAGTGTTAGACGGAAAACATCTAATTCTCCATCATTAATGCAATGCTATTTTTAGTATTTACAGATGCCCTTTATGAAGCTGGGGAAGTTGTCTTCTATTTCTGGCTTACTGGGAGTTTATGTTTGGTTGTTTGACTGTTCCCAGATGTTCCTTCCATACCTATTGACATGATTAAGTTTTCCCTTGTTCTCTAAATATGATGAATTGATTGAGAGTTGAGTACTGAAAGACAATTTAAATTACTGAATGTTTGGGTTTGAGTGTGAAATGCTTCCCATAGGCTCATGTGCTTGAACATTTTGCCCCCAGAGGGTGAGGGGGATCTTTGGGATGTAAGGGTGGAGTCAGTCCTTGAGGTCTGATAGCCAAACAGCACTTCCTATTCATTCTCTGCTTCGTGATTCAGGAATGCTTACCAAACTCCTCTGCTGCCATGTAGTCCCCTGCCTTCCGGCCCTCCCATCAGGAGGTATTGTAGCCATCAAACTATCAGCCAAAGTTCTCTTATTTTTCTAAGTTGATTTTTGTTATTTGGTGACAACAATTAGATATTCCTTCCTTAATCAAATTGCACTGTGTTTTTCAGATATTGTTAGAATTTAATTATTAACTTTTTGGGAGAAATTTTGTATCTATTTTCATAAGGATAATTATATAGTAATATCCTCGCTTTTGATTTTCTCAAATACTAGTTTTGTGATTTGTTTGGCCTCATAAAACAGTATAAGAATTATCCCTCATCTACTTTATTGAAAAAGCTATGATAAGATAGTTCTTTCTTTCTTAAATATTTGACAGAATTCTTAATCAATTCATTTGATCCTAGCATTCTATTTCTTTTTCTTTTTCTTTTTTTTTTTTGGTTTTTCTAGACAGGGTTTCTCTGTGGTTTTGGAGCCTGTCCTGGAACTAGCTCTTGTAGACCAGGCTGGTCTCAAACTCACAGAGATCCGCCTGCCTCTGCCTCTCGAGTGCTGGGATTAAAGGCGTGCGCCACCACCGCCCGGCCCCTAGCATTCTATTTCAAGTTAAGGTTTACTATCAAAAAATTTGATTTAAAAACAAAAACTACTCTGGAATTCAATTTTGCCCTGTGTTTCTTCTGGCAAGTTGCAGTTTTCAATATTTGTTCTATTTAGGTTTGGTGTATGTTTATACAATTGTCCATAATTTTCTCCTACTTTCCATTTAATGTCTGTAAGATCATTGCTTGCAAATTTTAACATTTTTACTCTGTCTTGCTAGGGTTTGGCAGTTGCATTCATTTTCTTAGAAGCCTAACTCTGGGACAGGGGCTTGTGGCGGCGCGGTGGCAGCATAACAGAACCCGCCAGCCTTTCTGAGTCCCGGAAAAGGGTGACTTTTTCCTTTCCTCATTTCTACCTCTTCTCTTTAAGATTCTGGCTAACAGCCTAAGCATGCTGTCTCCTTGCTTTCTGAGACGCCCCCTCCCATGCCTCCTGGCTTGCAGCTGTTTTGTGGGCATTCTTCGTCCAGCTCTATTGCTGAACACGTTAAACCCCCAACTCAAAACGCATGGCTGCTTTCTCGCTTCCTTTTCTCCATCTCCCTCACTGGGCAACCGCTGAGACTTGGCCGGTCACCTGCCCTGGTGTTTCTCTCTAACTCTAATGAAATCGTTCTTGAACTTGAACAAGAGGGGAGTGGGGGACAAAAGAGAAAATCTAACTTTTGGCCTGGTTAACTAAATCTATGGTTTGTTTTTCATCCCATCTATATTTGCCCTTTTATTTGTAATATATTCTTTTTCTCTCTTTGCTTTTCATTTCTCTTGTTTGAAACATTCAAAACAATAGATTTCCCTCAAATGTCACATCAGATGCCTCTCAAAATTTTCGTATTGTGTATTGGTTATAGAATCCAAAGTATGTTCTAATTGTCTGTGATTCCTCTTGTCCATTTAAATGAGTTATCTCTACATATACTTAAGTGTGTGTGTGTGTGTGTCTGAGGATCAAACCCAGAGCTGTATGTATGCTAGGTCAACACTGAGTCATGTTCCCCACTCTGCATTTTGCTTTGACCATTGGTGGTCTGAGAAAGAACCTGTCTCACCCAGTATGAATTTAGCCACCTGTTGGAGCCTCATTTCTGTCACCAGGACAAATATCCTGACATGAAGCAAGGATCGGGGCGGAAAGGGTTTGTTGGTCTTACAGCTCCAGAACCGTGAAAGTGGGAACTTCAATCACGTGTACTCAAGAACACGGAGAAAATAGCGCTCCCACCCTTCTGTGCTTCCTTTTCGATCTCTTCGCCTTTGGAACCCCACCTGGGGAAAGATCCTGTCAGCCGTGGGCTGGATCTTCCCATCCAATAACAGTCAAGAGGATTGCCAGGACATGCTTGTGGGCAAACCTGAGTGAGATAATTCCTCATTAGAATGGTCTTCCTAGTGGACACATCAAGTTGACAATTAGAACCAAAACATGCCAGCCACTCTAATGTTCTTATGTGTATTATTTGCCCACACAATATATCTGTTTTTCCAGTATTTGATTTTCATTTTCTCTGAGATGGTGACTCGTTAAAACTGCATGTGAGCAGGTCTTGCTATTATTTTTAGCTTAATTAGATAGTCTGTTTTTGATGGGATGTTCATACATTTCCTTTTAATGTGATAGATACTGTGATTTGTTTTTGTCTTACCTAATGTTTGGACTTATTGTTACTCCTTTCTTGCTTTCTCTTGATTTTTCACAGGGGTCTACTCAATGCCTCTACTGGCTTTCACCTGCCTTTGCCTTGTTTTTAAGTTGTTACACTGGGAATTCAAACATGCACAATGACCACAGTTCTGACAGTTTAAAAAATAAATGTTAGAATCCCAAAACAATATAATTTTTTCATCCTTGTTAAAACAATGGATATCATAAAACTGCATTTATACAAGACTTTAAAATGTGATATGTGATGGACTAATTTTACTTTAAATGTCTGTGTTGTTTCATGACATTAGGAGAAGAAAAATAGTGAGGGCTGGTAACATGGATAATGAGTAAAGGACACTGGCTCTGCAGAGCTGATGACCCAAGCTTGAGCCAGAACCATGAAGAAAAGACAGAACAGACTCCCAAAAGCTGTCCTCTGCCCTCCTTATGTACACCATGGGAGAGAGAGAGAGAGAGAGAGAGAGAGAGAGAGAGAGAGAGAGAGAGAGAGAGAGAGAGAGAGAAACAATACATAAGCAATAGTAACTAATAATACTAAAAATCTAATGCATTTTCCATTTCATATATTGTGGTAGTTTGAATGAAATGGTCCTTTAGGCTCATAGGACTGCCATTATTTGGAGGTATATGGCCTTGTTGGAGTAGATGTGGCATTTTGGAGGAAATGTGTCACTGGGAGGTGGGCTTTGAGCTCTCAGAAGTTCAAGCTAGGCTTAGTGTGTCTCAGATGTCAAGATGTAGAACTCTCAGCTCCTTCTCCACACCATGTCTGTCTGCATGTCACTATGTCGCACCATGACGATAATGGGATGAACCTCTGAACTGTAAGCCAGCCCCAATTAAATGTTTTCCTTTATAAGAGTTGATGTGGTCATAGTGTCTCTTCACAGCAATGAAACCCCGACTAAGACAGATATTTTTAGTTTTTTCTTGTGGCAGAGTCACACTGGTTGGACTAGAACTCAATATTTGGACCAGCTTGACCTACTGTAATGATCCCCCTAACTCTGCCTCCCCAGCGCAGTGGTTATAGACATCCACCACTGCACCTAGCTTAGTGTTCATTTCTTAACTTTTCATTTTGCTTTTCTCTAGGATGTTGACAGAGGTTTCTGTTCCGCCTGGCCCTACAGCTGTTTAGTCCCAAAGTAACACACAGAGGTTTACATTAATTATAAACTAGTTGACCTATTAGCTTAGGTTTCTTATTAACTAACTCTTACATCTTAAATAAATCCATAATTCTTGTTTGTGCTAGCCATGTGGCTTGATACCTTTTATCCGTGAGGCATTCTCATCTTGCTTCCTCTGTGTCTGGGTGGTAACTGCAGACTGAGCCTTTCCTCTTCCCAGAATTCTCCTGTTCTGGTCACCCTGCCTATACTTCCTGCCTGGCTACTGGCCAATCAGCATTTTATTAAATCACTACAAGTGACAAATCTTTACAGAGTACAAGATCATTGTCTCACAGTACTAGGTTTTCTTGTTGAGCTTTGTCTACCCATGTGGTTATTATAACCCTATCTGTAAGCCCTTGAACTTATTTATATATACTTCCTTTTTGTTGTTGTTTTCCTTTTTTAAATTGCAAAGGGGAAGGTGTTGAGCTAATGTCTCATGTGGTTCAGGGTGGTCTTAAACACATCAGCTGAGAGTGTGACCTAGAGTTCCTGGTCCAGCTCCCAGTGCTAGGACAATAGGTGAGTGCCGCCATGCCTGGTTATGTTGGGGGGAGCTGCGGGCTGTGTTCCTACCGCCCCAGCTCCTGGTCGCCCGGCTAGCTCAGTCAGTAGAGCATGAGACTCTTAATCTCAGGGTCGTGGGTCTTGGTCCATTATATCTAGCCTCTTCTCGGCTAACTCTCGCACCTGGACTAGCCCATTTCTAATAATGTATGTAGCACCCCAAGGTGCACTTACCAGGAAGATTTTAGCCTACGTCCATCCTGGGTGGGAGCTTCATCACATCTGCTCTGGAGAGGAGAGCATGGCATCTGTCTCTCAGAGGAGCTGCCCTGCATCTGAACTCACTTCCTCTTCCTCCCAGCATTCAGTTCTGTTTACTCCACCCACCTATGTTCTAACCTATGAGGGCCAAGCAGTTTCTTTATTATTTAACCAATGACCTTCCTCCATCATGGTTATAAGCTTATTTAATGGTCCTTGTCTCTAATCCCAGCACCTGAGTCACCTCCCAGCTAGTTCCCACCCTGGAAATTTTTTCTGGTTTATAAGGTTACATTTTCTTGCTTCTTTACATGTCTAGTAATTTTTTATTACCATAGTCACCATAATTGTTGAGAGTCAAGACTTTGTTATTGCTCAAGTTCTTTTGTTAAGTATTCCCAAAGGTCCATATACTGAAGACCTGGTCACTGGCTACAAGCAGTGTGGGATGAGGCAGAGAATCTTTGAGAGATGGAGTCTAGTAGAAAAAAAAATGCTAGTCATAACAGGTGAGTGTGTCCTTGAAAGGATTACAGGAACTCCTGAGAACTTGGGGCCCCATCCTCTCCCTTTGCTTCCAGGCTTGCTCTCCTAGCCATTCCCAGTCTGATATACTGCCTCACTCCAGGACCAAGAACAACAGGGCAGCCAGCCCTGGACCACAGTCAAAACCAGCCTTTCCTCAGTTGAGTTAATTGTCTTGGCTGTTCTGTTAGAGCCACTGACACAGCCGTCTCACCTCAGCTTTGCTCTGTGGTACAATGAACTGGTTACAGTAGCCGGAGCATGGAAGGTTTGCTTCACTCTGAAGCTAGAATAATATAATCCTAGAGGGCGTCCTTGGGAGCATGCTGAATGTCCAGGGAATGCCAGAGTTGCTTCTCCTTGCACCATGATCCAAAATATCTCCCCACCCCACCCCCAGACAAAGAAAATTCATTTCACTTTCTGCTGCTATACAACATCCAAAAGCAGCTGGTTCTTATATTGTATTCTGTTTTCTAACCATTTATATGCAGGGAGACGTGCACATAGTTACTTTCGTGGCCTGGAATCACATAACAGACTTTACAAATGCTCTATGGACCCACTAGGCCATTCCAGGGAACAACCACATTGACTTTCCTCTTCCAGGAGACCCTTCTTGGTTGTCCAGAAGGAAGGAGCCTTGTACCAGTTTCCGGTCTGGACGCTTAGGGGAGCTGAGGCTAGCTCTGGCCCTTGAAGCTCAGCTGTAACACCAGGTCAGGAGTAGAAGGGTGGCAGTTAAATTGGGTTTGGAAGGGGACATGGCAGACTACCCAAGCTGCAATTTTTCTATTAAAGTCAGCTTGAACATGTATGATCCTTATACTCAAATAAGTGTTTGCTGAGTGTAATTTAGCACAGGAAATGAATTTTTCATCATCTTTATTAAATGTGCCTCCAAATACAATCCATGGGCAAGAGTCTTTGTTGTGTGTGAATTTATAATTTAATACGTGGCTTTTTAATGTCTGTTTCAGGGAGGTATTTGCGCAGTTTAGGCTTGGGATAAGGGCTACAAATTGCACATCTCTGTCCCTCCCTTACAAACTCGTACGTTGAAAGGCTCATCCTAATATAATGAATGATCTTTTGGTGAGTATAATATAATATATAATGAATGAATATAATATAATCATATATAATATAATATAATTATATATACAATTGTTATGTATAATATATATAATGAATAGTTATTTGGGGATTAGGTCATGAAGTGGAACCTCATGAATGGATTAGCAGCATAACAAGAAATATGAGGAAGCATCGTTATCTATAACCATATCTATATCTTAAGTCCTCTGTAAACTCCCAGCCATGCGAGAGGCAATGAAAAGACAACTGCTTGAAAACCAGGAGGACCCTTGCTAGGAACCCAACGGTTTGGTGCCTTGGTCCCAGGCGTCCAGGAGGAGGACCCTTGCTAGGAACCCAACAGTTTGGTGCCTTGGTCCCAGGCGTCCAGGAAAAGGACCCTTGCTAGGACTCCAACGGTTCGGTGCCTTGGTCCCAGGCGTCCAGGAAAAGGACCCTTGCTAGGAACCCAACGGTTCGGTGCCTTGGTCCCAGGCGTCCAGGAAAAGGACCCTTGCTAGTAACCCAACAGTTTGGTGCCTTGGTTCTGGGCATCCAGGTTCCATAACTGTGAGAAACCAACGTTCTTTCAGCCATTGGTTGGTGATATTTCATGATAGCAGCTTGGACTGACTAAGAGAATTGTTTCCTCAAACCTCCTCCCCACCACCTCGCAGAATCACTTGGTGAGGAGGGAAAAGCCGAGGCCTGGTGAGGGAAGAGGAAGCACTCTTGCACATGGCTCCTTCTGGAACACTCTGTGTAGGAAGACAGGCCCCCCCCCAAAAAAAATCTAGAAACAGCGTGCATATCCATTCATAGGAGATTATAGATAAAAAAATGATGGCTTGTTTACGTGGTAGAACAGTGTATGAGGGAAGCAAAATAACTTTTAGTGTAAGAACTTTTCAATAACATTCAATGAAATGAAGGATTTTTCTGGAGTTATATATTATGATGCTTTATATTAATCATAATAGGATATATTGCTTATGGTTAAATACACACACGCTGAAATCTGAAAAAGTTCAAGGGAGGCTAAATATAAAACTCTGGCTATTTGCTGTTTCTGCAAGGCTGGAAGGGAAGAAGATGAAAGAGAAGATTGTAAATTTAAATTGAACATAATGTTTTGTTTTTTCTACTATGCATAGTTGGTACAGAGGAGACCATTGTATTTTTATCATATTATCTAAGGTTGTTAAATCCCAGCCACATTTCTTATTTTTAAAAAATTTATGCCTTTACTTTCATACCTCAATTTGTTTCGAAATAGGTGAAAATGTTTTCAAACACGGTGTTATCTCAGACAAAAGATTTCACCCTCTGGAAACCACCAAATGAAAGGGAAATTCCCTTTCGACACTTCTTGTCTTGAAATCTGTGACGTCCTTTCGGGTCTTGTCCTGTGCTACTGGAGGACGCCTGTACTCCTACTGAGACACAGAACAGTTGCTTTGTTATAAACAGGGTGAGTCACAGGATTTGAGCAAATACATAGTGGTATAGTGGTTATACACAAATACTGTGAGTCTTCTGAGATGCTCTGCCCTGTCCACGGGTCAGGACATCACAAGAAAATCTTTCCATCTTCCTCGATCTCAGTCAACGTCCATCCACTAAACATGTGTGATCCTCCTGGCAAAAGGGAAAGCTGGTAATTCCACTTTTTAGTTCTTCTGTCTTTTTTTTTTTTTTTTTTTTTTTTTTTGGTTTTTTGAGACAGGGTTTCTCTGTAGCTTTGGTGCTTGTCCCGGAACTAGCTCTTGTAGACCAGGCTGGCCTCAAACTCCCAGAGATCCACCTGCCTCTGCCTCCTGAGTGCTGGGATTAAAGGCGTGCGCCACCACCGCCCGGCTTAGTTCTTGTGTCTTAAAGGTGACATAGATCCAATCATCTAGATTGACACAGATGTTCAGAAATTTTGGGGTAAAGCTTTTTTAAAAAAGTCTCTTGAGGTTTTAACAGAAGAGCATGGAAGAGAGCCCTGAAGTAAAAGAAACAAAGAAGCCTGAATGTCACAGGCAGAAGAGCTAAGCCCTCTAAGCACTAAGCTCCAGGATACAGCAGACTGGTGTGGGATTTCACCCATCTCCATAGAGTGCGAGCGTATGTTGTAACTATGGGAGCACAAATGGGTAAGACCCAGTGTCTGTCACTTTATGAGAACCATAACACACCGTTGGGTTCTTGTGCAGGGATAATACACAAATGGGCACTGAAGCCCAATTAATAAAAACTCAGAGACAGAAATTGGGGACCAACCTGAAGATTTTGAAAAGCAAAGCAGCCAGCCACTGGCTCTTACCTCGACCTCAGTCTGAAAATGGCGATCCTGCCTCCAAGAATCTCAGAATGAGACTGTGTCTAAGAGCTGTTTCCTCCCGTTTTATAATCCTCTCTAGGGCTGGGATTAAAGGCATGCACGTCTGGTTTCTACGACAACTAGTGTGGCCACTGGGATTAAAGGTGTGTGTCAGCACTGCCTGGTCTGTAAAGCTGACCAGTGGGGCTGTTTTACTCTCTGATCTTCAGGCAAGCTTTATTTATTAAAATACAAATGAAAGTCACTACAGTGATAGTGCCCACAGCAGGGCCGAGAATCACAGGTGAAGGAATGAGCACCAGTGGGCAGTTTCCCAGGGGAGGCTGGCATTTGACCCAGATCATTATGCAATCTCTTGTCAGTCAAGAAGATTCTACCCCTGTGGATGATAGACATCTAGCAAGATACTGTTTAAATATTTAGGGGGGAATGACTTTAATGACCATGAATGAAGATTCACTTTAAACAAAAGCATGTATTATGGGATGGATTTTTGGCTTCAGCACCATTAAATTCGTATATTGGAATTCTGCCCTCGGGACTCAGACTGTGATTGTATTTGGATATGAACCTTTAAGGATAATGGGCACTAATTCATCATCTCAGACATACACAGAGCAAAGCCCATATGGAGACAGGGAGAAGATAGCCAAACCAAAGAGAGACCTTTGAAAATTAAGTTTCTTCACACTTTGATCTTAGACTTCTAGCCTTTACATCTATGAGAAAATACTTGTTTAAGTCATCCAGCCACTGGAATTTGGTTCGATTAAGGCAGCTCCAGCAAATGAATACAAAGTAGTGGCAGCAATGATATACTGGTCTCTTAGTGAATTAGTTGTGGTTTGACTATGGAGTCCCTGGAAATAGTAGGATGAAAACTTGGTCCTCAGCCAGGGGATCTGATCATTGAAAGATGATTGGATCATAAATACTCCTTCAAAATCAATAGACTAATCCATAGATTAGTAGCCATAATTGTAACCCCACAGATTGGGAGGCGGTGGGAATGATCAGAAGTAATTGCTGAGGACATGTCCCTGCCCAGGCCCCTCTCCACTTCTCTGTTGCCGTGAGGTGAAGCAGTTCTGCTCCACCACAGGCTCCAGAAAGAATGGTCCAGCCTCTTTCAGGCCATGGCCCTGGAGCCAGCCTGGCATGGGCTGAAACCGTGAGCCCAGACGAACCTCCCCTCCCGCTGAGCTGGTAGGCCAGGGGTTTTGCCACAGCAATAAAAAGAAAATGTAAGAAATATTCAAACTACACTATTGGATTTTTTAAAAGCAGGCTTCAGCCAGGTGTGAATGGCACACACTTTTATTCCTAGCACTCAAGAGGCCCAGGCAAATTGGTATTTATGAGTTTGAAGTCAGCTTGTTCTACCTAGGGAGTTCCAGAACAGCCAGGGCTACACAGTGAGACCCTGTCTCAAAAAAATAAAATAAAATAAAAAATAAAAAGCAAGCTGCTACATGTGTACAGATGATATAATTTTTACCAAATTGCACAATTGTACATAGATAGACGACTAACATTTAAGTCTAGCATTTTGTGTCCATATTGTTTCAACCTTGTATATCTCAGCTTTCCTATGATTGGCCTGTTACCTTTGTTGTTTTGTTTTATTTCGTTTTAAAAGACCAGGCCGGCCCTGAATTTCCGGAGATCCATCTGCCTTTGAGGCATGCATCACCACACCCAGCTTGGCCTATTATGATTTCAACATATATGCAAATGAATGGACTCAGTAGGACGAATATGTAGAGCAATGACCGAATAAGCTCAGGGCAGAACCTCAGGGAATGGTGATATTGAAGGGACAGAAGCCAGCAAACCCAACAGAGACACATTAGTCAGAGAGAGAAAGCCCGAGCAGAGTTGCAAAGAAGCAGGAAAGGGCAAAGCTTTAAAGGGAACAGGGTGTTAAACCCTGCTCAACACTGCAGACAAGAGTCATGTGGAAGTTGGCAGAAGAGTGTTGCATGTGGCCACCAGAAAGTCACGCCATGCTCCGTGAACATTAGAAGGACAGCGGGTGGGTGAGGGGCAGGCAGGGTTTATGGGATGAAAGTGCAGTGGGGAAGGCAGGCAGGGAAGCCACAGATAGTGAATAGAATTGGAGACCTTCAGGTACAGAAACTGAATGTCATCATCGGGCTAGGAATAGCCTTATAGGGTGGAGAGATGACGGTTGCCCTAGAAACCCTAGGAGGAGCGCCTTAGCAACATGTGCCGACGCGCTGTGCTGAAGAAGTTCTTGGTCCCATCCTAGTTTCATCTGTCAATTAGCCTGTGGTCTCCGCTTAATGGGAGAGATGTTTCTATAAGCTGCAGCCTTGATGGTGAGCAGTTCCTTCACCATAAGGTGACAGCAGCTACTAACACAGCTCGCTTTGGGAAGCTTCTCTGATGTGACAAGAGAGAAACTCCCTTGACCACTGTAGTACTTGCTTTCCTGTCTTGTTCTCTATCCTCTAGCTGGGCAACCTTAGGATAAGGACACAGTAAAAACTAATCAGAACGGTTGTGTGGGGGAGGAGTCTTGGGAAGTGTGCCAGACCCTGCTTCTGTTTTCCTTCCTGTTCTCTGGGTAGTTCTGAAAAAGCACAGTATACTTTCCCAACAGACCCACGTTCTCTTGACTCGTTTTGTTAAATCTTTACACGATTCAAAGTAGACATTCTCACTCTCCTCTTTTCACTCTTTTTTTAAAAACATTTATTGTGTGTGTGTGTGTGTTAATGAGTGCAGTACCTGAGGACCCCAGAGGCATCAGATTACCTAGAGCTAGAATTACAGGCACTTGTAAGCCTTTCTGTGAGTTTTGGGAACCAAATTTGGGTCCTTTGCAAGAGCAGTTCATGTTCTTACTGCAGAGCTGTCTCTCCCACCCCTCTCCTTTTACTCTTGATCCTAGTCAAGTAACTGAGAATCAAAATCTTTTCATTGCTATGGAAGCTGAGGCTTAGACAGCTCTGCCATTCACTTGAGATCACATCATACCACTTGAGGGCAATTTTGGGGTGCTGAAGAAGCCTGGCCAGTGTTCACTCTGGTCTGAGGCAACCAGAAAATTTCTCAAAGGAGATAGATTCAAAATTCCACATTAAAGAGTGGGAGGATGCCTTTTACCGTAAGAGCAAAACACCTGCAGATTTTATCTGATCTTTGTTAGTCCTTCCCAGATGACTTCAGACTTTCCCTGAAGAGCAGAGCATCACTTACACCCCACCCTTTTGTTCCTATAATCTTCTCTTTTATTTCCTTCAGGACACTGAAATTCCTTAATGATAGCCAGCACTGGCATCCTCAGATGATAAAGCAGCTCTAAGTGCTAGCGGCTCTGGCAAGGATAACCTGGCTCCAGGAGTAGCTTTCCCTTGGGTATATATTTTTGCACTCGATGTCAACAAACGGCTGGGGGTCAGGTTGTATCCTAAGCCAGCAGAATTCACCCTGAAGACACTTCTGAGCACAGCTCTGTCTCGTGCTGCAGATGGTACTAGAATTCACCTCCACCTACTCTCAACTACACCAAGTTTGAAAATTCTTCATCTCTTGTCCTGCTTAGCTTTTATTGTCATTTTTGGCACAACCTAGAGTCACCCTGGAAGAGGGGGCCTTACTTAAGGGTTTTTCCAGACAAGACTGACCTGTGATCATATCTGTAAAAGATTGCCTTGCTTGATCAGTGTGGGAGGGCCAAACCCACTGTGGGCCGCACCATCCCTAGGTAGGTACGCCTGGGCAAAATAAAGCAGCAGCCAAGTGTGAGCCAGCGCGTGAACCAGTGAACAGCATTCCTCCATGGCTTCTGCTTTAGTTCCCGTCGAAGTTCCTGCCCTGATTCCCCTTCAGGATGGATTGTGACCTGGAAGCATAAGACAAATAAACCCTTTCATTTCCGGGTTGCTTTTCGGAATGTTTCATCACAGCAACAGAACACAGGCCAGAACAACATCTCCCTGAAGAAGGAGAAGAGAGGGCCTAAGCTGTCAAGTCCTTATCTGTGAGCACTGGCTCAGCTTCTCACCTTCTCGGAACACGGATGGGAAAGCCCATTTACCCAGACATTTTCCTACTGCCTGGTACCCCAAGATGACCTGCTTTCTCCAAGTGTTTCCCTTGTGGCATCTGAGCTCTAACTGAAACAAAGCAATTGGGAAGAAGAAGAAGAAGGAGAAGGAGAAGGAGAAGGAGAAGGAGAAGGAGAAGGAGAAGGAGAAGGAGAAGGAGAAGGAGAAGGAGAAGGAGAAGGAGAAGGAGAAGGAGAAGAAGAAGAAGAAGAAGAAGAAGAAGAAGAAGAAGAAGAAGAAGAAGAAGAAGAAGAAGAAGAAGAAGAAGAAGAAGCTGATGGCTGTAATCCCAGTGCTCTTGAGCTCTTGAGTCTGAGGAAGTAGGATTGCTTCAGTTGGAGGGCAGCATAGTTTCAAGCTTGCCTGGGATACACTGTAAGACTCTGCACATACAAATCCCCTCTCTGTGTATGTGTGTGTGTGTATGTGTATACATAGATAGATACTAGATAGATACATATGTATGCATATATACATATATATATATACATATACATAAACATACAAAGAAAGGAAGATGTAAGGTGTACCACAAAGCACAAACTGTTCTTATTAAAGGCAAATCATTTCCTATGGGGATAAAAACTCAAGTGTTAGTTTGTTAATGCAATCTGCTCAAAGAAGCCTCCACAGTTGAAGGCTGGAGACACTCAACCGAGAAGGTTGAGATGGAGACATCTGGTTACCGAGTAGGAATTCACAGCCGTGGCCTGGAGAGGCTGGAAGCGTCTCTGCATCTTTCAAACACACGCCGCGGGGCCATCTCTTCTCCTTTTGGTCACAAGAGGAGGGACACCACAAAGGACACCGTGAATAGCCAAACATTTCCTCTGATATTTTAAATTATTTTGAAATCTGGAGGACACTAAAGTGTCATTCCTTCCAGCTTAAAAATAATCCTATTTTTATTATCGTTTCCTATGGAAACCATTTCCTTAGACACAGCGACAGCCAGATCTCAAGAGGGGGCTATTTATGTGAGCTCTTCCTCTCGTTGGGCTTTCAGTGACATGACCTATATTTTATCCCAGTGGGTTTGTCAAGGTTAACCCCTGACCTCTCTACAGAACCCTCTAGTGCTGCCACAGCCACGCTCTCAGCTGTCAGCAGCCAAGAACAACTGTTCTGTTCCCCTAGAGACCAGGGCCAGGAATGCGTTCAGAGGCTGATGGGAAACTACAGAATGTGTGAGCAAGTTGTCAAAGTCTCCATGTCCAATAGAGCTGCAGGGCTGAGAAGACAGGCGCGGCAGGAAGCCCTTGTTACAGGAAGCAGATAGAGAACATCCCTTCTCATGATGCTGGCTGCTGACAACGTACTATTTGTCTTTCAGGATGACAAATGGGGGCTCTTGCTTCCACCTGTGCGTGAGGAGCACGTATCACACTGTGTTAGTCACTTGCTTCCTGTTACTGACAGCAAACCTGAGAAAAGCAATAGAAGGAAGACAGAGGTGATTTTGAATCCCAGTCCATCATGATGGGGAGCCATGGTAGTGGGAGCCTACATGTAATGATGCCAACTACATGGAGAATGGGTCTTCCCACCCCCAGTCAACCTAATGTAGATAGCCCCTCCCAAGCACTGTGGGTCCTGTCAAGTTGACAATATTTACCACACAAAAAATATTAGCACACATGTTACCTCTCCCCAAAACACACTGTGGGGTTTTCTGTTTTTATTCACCCTAGATAAAACGGGCAAAAAAATGACAAAAGATATTATTCTTCCCAGGTCTGGCTCATGTTTAGTCAGGCTTGCTTAAGGAGCAGGAGGAGGGTGGCGGGAGTTACTTACCAGACCCAGGACAGTTTACTTGAAGCTACACCAAAGAAGTGTTCCCCACTCCAAAGCACTTTTTAACCCCTCAGAAACCCCTAGGGAATGGCAGACTCCATGAACTTCCTTGCCCTCCTCCCTTCCATAGTAGACCAGTCTTGGGAGGGGCTCCTGTGGAAATCACGGTATTCTCATTTCAGCCTGGCAGTCATCATGCTATACATGGAAGACAGAGTCCCACAACAAATAGAACCATAAAGGCAGAAGATGAACACACACACACACACACACACACACACACACACACTGAATGAATGAAGAAATAAAATTAGTAACTAAAGAGCCATCAGTAGGGCCAAAATCCTGGAGAGAAAGAAAATACATGGAGGTGAACCAGAGAGATGCCAGCACTATTTCCTCCATGGATATTCTGGAGCTTGGAAGCCAAATGAATTATAAAATGGTATGGCAGGCGAGATTCTTACTAGGATGGGTAGGGAAAGCCCAGAATTCATGGCCAGCTGATGGCAAGGATTTGAGGACTCAGAAAATCAAGCACCACATTCCCTGTGTAATTTCCCTCCAAGCCATTCCCTGTTCTTCAGTTAAGCAGGTGTGGTCAGCAAGGCAAGAAAATAAACAACCATCATCTCATTTGTCAGAGATTTGGTGCCTGGAATGAGGATAAATAAGAAGCCCTTGCTTAACCTGAAACCCTTAGCAAGGTTAGTGACTCATGCTGGTGTCACACCTAGGTGACACATCTCAGCACTCCTGAGGCAGAGGCAGAGGGATCATAGCGAGTTCCAGGCCAGTCTGGTCTACATAGCGAGTTCCAGACAAGCCTGATCTATATAGCGAGTTCCAGGTCAGCCTGGTCTACATAGTGAGTTCTAGGCCAGCTTGGTCTACATAGTGAGTTCCAGGCCAGCTTGGTCTACATAGTGAGTTCCAGACCCGCTTGCTACACGTAGTGAGTTCCAGGCCAGCCTGCTCTACATAGTGAGTTCTAGGCCAGCCTGATTTACATAGTGAGTTCTGTCAGAGCTACATAGCAAGACCCTCTCTTAAAAGCAGACCAAACTTTGAAGCTCAAATTTTAATCAGTTCACTTCCTAACATGAAAAGGGGGAGCAACACACTGTGTAATTTTTTTTATACAAAATGTCTTGCTTTTAATTAAATTATTACCAGGCACAACAAAAAATATGACAAGTGACCAAAAAGTAACAGGAAAAAGTCAAAACAATGGAAAGAGAACACATTTGATCCAGACATTGGGTTTATGAGGCTTAGAATTTTAGATAAAAATATGATTGGAATGGTCATGAAACTATAGAGGTTTTCACCAAGAACTGGAACCTATTTAATTTTTAAAATTGAATAGTGAATTGAACTTGGATTTAGTAACTTGCCGATGAGATAATTAAGTTGGAAGATAAGTACATTTTAAAAAGTCTAAAGGGTTGCAAAGATGGCTCAGTGGCTAAGAACACTGTCTGCTCCTCCAGAAGCCACAGATTAAATTCCCAGCACCCACATGTTCAGCTCACAATCATTTGTACTCCAGTCCTGGGTGTTCAGTGCCCTATTCTGACCTCTGCAGGCACCAGACATACACAGTGAACAGACATGCATACAGGCAAAACAGTTATACACATAAAATTCCAATATGGCATAAAACTTCCAAATGTTGAGTATAACTAACTACGGTGTTGATGAATGAACAGAACATAAAGTAGACCTTTGTTCTATCAAATGAAGATTATAAAAGAAGTGATCCTTTCAATAAATGATGGGAGACCTAAATGAGGGAAAAAGCACAATTCCAGATGGGTCATACCCTTACATGGGCAAGGGAGAATAAAGGAGTGCCCAGACAATAACAGAGGGTGAGAGCCTCGCCACCTTTGTGTAAACACAGAGCATTTAAATGGGACTCAAAGACACTAGATGTAAAGAAAAGATGGGAAAATGGAGAGCTACTGTGGTGGCTTGAAGGAGAATGGCCCCCTAGGCCTATGTATTTGAATGCTTAGTCACCAGGAAGTAGCACTACGTGAAAGGATTAGAAGGATTGACAGGTGTGGTGGCCTTATTAGAGGAAGAGAGTCACTGGGAGTGTACATTGAGGTTTTAAAAACCCCACGCCAGATACAGTAGTCTCCCTCCCTCTCTCCCCACATCTTTCTCTCCCTCCCTTCATCCCCTCTCCCTCCCTCCCTACAGATCAGGCTACTGTCCCAGCACCTGCCATCATGCAGCCATGCTTCCTGCAATGATGATAATGGACCAAACCTCTGAAACTGTAAGGAAGCCCCAGGCCAATGCTTTCTTTTCTAATAATCAATCACCTTGATCATGGTGTCTCCTCATAGTGATAGAATGGTGAGTAAGACAGCTCCCAACATTAGGAATGATTGTCTGCTGTGCAATTGTGAAGATCATTTGCTTGGATCCAGCACCCACTGAACAAGCCAGGCGTCCTGCTGCACACATTAGCTCCAAGGGAGGTAGACTGAAGGGGAGATCACTGAAGCTTGCCAGCTTCCAGCATAGCTGAGAAAGCAGCAGGCTTAAGTCCAAGGAGAGATCCTGCCTCAAAGGAATAGGTGAAGAGTGATAGGGGAGGAACTGATGTCTTCTTCTAGCCCCCATGTGTGCACAGGCAGACACATACACACATGTGTGCACACACACAAATAGATAAATCTTATTTTAAAAGCTACTTCTGTTCCTCAAAAGATTAGCATTAGAATAACGAAATGGTATGTGACAAGCTCTATGAGACTGAAGAATGTGTGTATTCCTCATGGTTCCCTAGAGGAACAGAATCCATATAATGAATATATATTAAAAGGGGTTTACTAGGTTGGCTGACATAAGAGGGTCTGGGTAGCTCAACAACAGTTGACTCACGTCAGTGACACTGGGAACCCAGCGGTCCATCTGTCCATGTGGTCAGTTATCAGTCCATGTGGTCAGTTATCAGTCCATGTGGTCAGTTATCCGTCCATGTGGTCAGTTGTCTCAACAGTCCCAATTTGGCACAGAAGGCCTGGAGGGCTCCTAAAACACCCTTGGTTTTCTATCCAAATTGAAAGCCCAACCCAGGTACTAATATCAGTGAAGAAATGCAGCAGTGACTGCCATGAAAAATGTAAACCTGTCAGCCAGAGCGAAGACAAGCAGGCAAAAGGCACAACATGTCCTTCTTCCATCTCCTTCTTCTGGACTGCCCTGGGACGGTGCCACCCACGTTTGGCGCAGTACCACCCACTTCAGATAATGTAATCAAGAAAATTTGTCACAGGAGAGCCCAGTTAGCCACCTTTTATTTGATTCCAGATCCAGTCAAGTTGGCAACCAAGATCAATCATCACATGATGTCTGTGTTCCCTACAAATAATTGCGAAGGAAAATGTCTCATTGAGAATAAAGAAGTGGAGCATGATTAGACTCTTGAAGAAAGTACATGCAGAGGGACACAAGCAAACAGGGTGGATGATAGCATTAGTCAAGAGAAAAATGAAAATAATATCAAAAGATCCTGTCAGTCAATGGAATAGCTCAAATGAGAGAGACGTGGCAATGCCATGGTTCAGTGAGGAGACCAGATCTCACATCATGGCCAGTGGGAACATCGGTTGATGCAAAATGCTTTCAAAATTTTTTAAATGGCCACTAAGTGTCCACACAATATATATGCAGCTATAATTAGCATATCTAATTTGTAGCTAGATAAGGTTTATTTGTCCACTCCTGGAGTCTGGACTTAGTCACGAGACATGCTTTTGCCACTAACACACAAGAGAAGTGTGCAAATGTGACACAAGAAAAGGCGGGGGGAAGCTGCTAGGTTGGAGTTCACCCTTTTGTTGTCGTGAGAGGTCTGTCACTACCACCATATGAGTGGACCCAGATTGCACTGCCAGGCAATGCGTGAGCCATGGCGTCTCATGACCTTAACGAGAAAGCCTATGTTCCCTATGACCTCGATGAAGAAGCCATGGCTCCCAGTACGTTTGATGAGTGTATCTAGACAGTGATGATTGACCTATGCTGCCATTGCAACTAATGGCAACCAGTGACTTGCTAGAGCATCAGCTACCCAAGGACCTGAAAGGCAGGTTCAAATTGGCTGACACACATGGAATAGCATTCTAGATGAATCCAATCCTCTGTCATGACCCAGAGTACCATGAATCACTGTTTAAGCCACTATATTTTGGGTGCTTTGTTATGGAGTAGAAGCAAATTGACAAAATCACTTGAGAAAACTGTCTTTCAAAATTTACTACACCCATATCCCATCACCCGGACATTTCACTCCTGGAAATCATCAACACCATGAACAAGAGTGTTCATAGTAGCACTATCCATTGTAGTCCTGATGGAGGCATGAAGGCAGTCCCTGAATGCTGGATCTAGGAGTGGAGTTACTCAGTTGTGTAACTTTTACTCTGTAAACGTTCACTGAATCAAGTGCCCCTTCTCATATTTTCTACCTTAAGATGACATGTGAGAAATGGTTCTCAGGCTAGGCAATGGTGGTGCACACCTTTAATTCCAACACTCAGGAGGCAGAGGTAAGTGAATCTCCATGAGTTCAAGGCCAGCCTGGTCTACAGAGTGAGTTCCAGGACAGGCAAGGTTACACAGAGAAACCTGTCTAAAAAAACAAAACAAACAAACAAAAAACCAGAAGGGTGGGGGAGAAAAAGGAAATGGCTCTTAGTTCACGTCTCTCCACCGGATCATCTTTGGGGAACAGAGCTACACACATGTGTAGGATAACGCTTCTAAGTATCACCCCGTCGTTATCTCTACTGTCATTTCCCTCTGGTTTTTATTTATCTACTTGTTTATCTAAACATTTGTTTATTGTGTGGTGTGCATGCATTTGTGTACACATGGTTGCATGTGTGGAAGCTCAGGCATGCACATACATGTGGAGGTTATAAGTTGACATCTGGTGTGGCCCTCAATCTCTCTCCACCTTACATCTGAGGCAGGGTCTCGCATGTGAACCCAGGGTTCCCTAGTTCTGCTAGTCCAGCCAGCTGGTTTGCTCCAGGCACCCACTGTCTCCATCTGGTGCACACTGTGATGGGAGATGGGCTGTTATATATGCTCAAGCCACGCCCAGAGACTCAGATCACTTCCTGTTACCTACAAGATGTGGGACTC
Organism: Chionomys nivalis; assembly: GCF_950005125.1. NCBI lineage: Eukaryota > Metazoa > Chordata > Mammalia > Rodentia > Cricetidae > Chionomys > Chionomys nivalis. The sequence continues at coordinate 12,814,238 of NC_080087.1, forward strand.
TCAGCTACCTCTTCGGCACCATATCTGCCTGTATGCCACCATGTCCCACTGTAACGATAATGAACTGAAACTCTGAACTGTAAGCACCCCAATAAAATGTTTTCATTTGTAAGAGTTGCTGTGGTCATGGTGTCTCTTCACAGCAAGAGAAACCCTAACTAAGACACTGAGTCAGTCACTGGCTGGCACTGCTTGTCTCCTATGTCTGGTGAATCTCTTCAGATATGTTGTGTGCGATTTTTGTGTTCAGAACATGTGTAGCTGAGAAGCCTGGTAGATGACTAAGTGATATCCATACCATTCTTACTGCCCCGACTCTTCCTTTCAGGGGATGTTTAACTCCTTGGCTTAAATATGTCTCGCCATTTCTATTTACTCCAACTAGATAACTGGTCTACCCTGGCATTCCATCAGGCTCCAGGCTTATGCATTATTGACAGATGAGTGATATTCAGCCCTTTAAATAATAGTCATAGATCCTTCAGGCTTTTGAATAACATTGTTAAGAAATGGTAACAGTGTCTGGTAGCACTGGGAAAGCAGCAATAGCTATTCTCCTCTAGGACCAGGTGTTGATATGAACAAAAATATGGAGAAGGGGTTGGAGATGCATTTCAGGCCCTACCAATGATGGTCAGCAATGTGCTGACCCCTGTTGCTGAGAAATTACCCCCCACTGTGTGTGTGTGTAGATTTCTTGTGGTGAATCCTCCCCAGATGCAAAGCCAGCATTCCTCTGACCTTGTAAACAGCAGCACGCCTTCTAGGGTGAGGCAGTGACTTCCCTTTCTTCAGTGTCTTCAGCCTTTCTGAGCAGCTCCCCACAGCTAACCTCAAAAAGAAGGGCACCCTCTTGGGTACAGGCTGAAGGCAAATGTGGAGGAGGAAATGCTGCATGCCAGTTTTGATTGACTGGTTGTCTGAGACAGGGACTCATGTAGATTCAACTGGCCTTGGACCCCTTTGACTTCTTGGAGAAGACAACCCAGGTTGTTGGAGGGCGATGAAGCTGTTTCCCTCCAGGGTTGTGCAGTATTTCCAGCTCTGTAAGAGTTCAGAATTAAAGGTAGGACTGAGGAAATCCTAAAGGTTCATTCTTTTATGAAAAGCCCAGGATGACCTTGAACTTCGGATCTTCCTGTCTTAACTCCCCCAGAGCTGGGATTACAGATATGTTCCATTATGCCCTGTCTGTGCAGTGCTGGGGATGAAGCCTGGGGCTTTATGTGTGCTAGGCAAGCACTCGAACAAATTTTATTTTTTACTGATATTTTTGCAGTGTTGGGGACCCAACAGAAGACTTTATACATGTTAGGCAAGTATTCTACCACCAAGCCACAGCCACGATCCAGAACATGGAATATTTAAAACCTGAAGTGACTCCTTTAGGGTATCTGAATCATAACTCTTAACTTAAAGGTGCAGTAAAGCAAGAATAACTAACTTCAGTTTCTTTCATCGATGACTGGTGATGTCAAGTTGAACAGACTAAACTCCCTTGAACAATCATTTCCATTTATGCTGCAGTTAATTAAAACCCTCTTGTCAATGTTAAGCTACAGTTATGAATTTAGTACATTCCATTTTACTTTGAACTATGGCAAATGCCTGTCCTAAGAAGCAGAATAATTCCCAGCTCTCAAGCATCAGCAATAAACCCAATAAACAATACTGATTCTCAGTTCACTTAAACATTCCAATACTGTTTATAAATTCAACCAAATTTTAAATTTAATTTAAAATCCTATCTAAAATCAATTCCTTAATTACACCTTTTAAGTGAAATCACAAGGTAGACTGTCTTTGTTCTCTCTCTCTCTCTCTCTCTCTCTCTCTTTCTCTCTCTCTGTCTCTCTCTCTCTCTGTGTGTGTGTGTGTGTGTTTGTGTATGCGCACATGCGTGGTGTGTATACAGGGCTCTGGATGCCAGAGGTCAATGTTGGGTGCCTCCCTCAGTCTCTCCACCTTAATTTTTTAGTTGGGGTCTCTCACTGAACCCAGAGCTCACTGACTCATCTCGGTTGGCTGGCCATCAAGTCATCACACACATATTTGTCTTGCCACCATCACTATACTCTTCAGTCCATCCTTCCTAGCACTGGGATGACAGGCGCATGCTCTAGAGCCTAGCTTTGCTAAGGATGTGACTCAGATCCCCACCCTTGTGTGGCAAACACTTTATTGGCTGAGCCACCTCCCCAGCCCTGTCTTTGTTCTAATGTCTCCAATCCTTTATTAAAAACATAGATTGTCTCAGTAATTGCAAGTTTATTCTTTTTAAATTTACTTATTTTTTATATTGTGTGCCTTGGTGTTTTGCCATGAGTGTTGGATTCCCCTGGAGCTGGAGTTACAGACAGTTCTGAGCTGCCATGTGCATGCTGGGAATTGAACCCAGGTCCTCCAGAAGAGTATTCAGTGTTCTTAACCACTGAGCCATCTCTCTAGACCCACAAGTGTCTTTTTGAATTTTACATAAAAGTATGAACATTTAGGACTTCCTCAGCCTCACCTCTAATTCTAAACTCTAACAGAGCCAGAAATACTGTCCATCCCTATTGGGAACGCCAACAGCCTGGGTTGTCTTCCCCAAGAAGTCAAAATATTGTCCAGACAGCTGATTTTTAGTGGCACTCACATTCTGAGCTTGTATTTGTTCCAGTCATTGGAAAACATCATGGAGGTTTCTCAGAAAAATTAAACACAGAACTAGCACACGATCCAAAAAGTGCAGCTGCTGCTCAGAATGTATGTAAAGGAAGGAAATAGATGTTAAAAAGACATCTGCACTCTCGTGTTCATTGTGACCCTAGACGTTATAGCTAACACACAAAATGAACCTAAGTGTCCATCAAAAGACAAATGCTTTCCTGTAGTGTATATGCACAATAGCATACTATTTGGCCTTGAAAATGGCAGAAATTCGGTTCTTCATAGCACTTGGATATCCTTGGGTGACATTGTATAAAACAAGTCAAACACAGAAAGACAAACATGGCCAGGCATGGGGGCACACACCTTAATTCCAGTCTATGTAGTGAGTTCCAGGCACAGCTAAGGTTATGTTTAGAAACCCTGCCTCAAAAACAAAAGACAAAAGGACAAACAGCAAATGACCTCATCTGTGGAAGCTGAAGAATTGACATCAGACAGAAGAATGGTTTCCAGTGACTTGGAGCAGGGGCAGAGAAGACTTGGGGAGATGCTGGCCAAGGACAAATATCAAATGACCTCATCTGTGGAAGCTAAAAAGTTGACATCAGACAGTAGAATGGTTTCCAGTAGAATGCAGGGGCAGAGAAGACTCGGGGAGATGCTGGTCAAAGGCAAGAAAATAGTATTTACCCAAGAAGAACAGGTGCAAGAGAGCTAGTCTGTGTGAGGACCTCTAAGACCAAGGTGCTGTACACCTGAAAACTCTCGGAGAGTAAATTTTAATAGTCCTTACCATAACAAGGTATGAATATGAATATGAATTGTTTATTAATAGCTCGATTCAGCCTCGTCACAGTATGCACACACTAATACTTCAAAACATCCCATTGCTCACCATACATACATAGAATTTTTGTTTGTCAGTTAAAACAAGGTGATGATGAGGAAGGATGCCAGCTCCAGGAAGACCAACATGGGAGGAAAGCAAGAGCCACACACCCTGGATTTGTAACTGCCAGTTACAATCAGCTCCCCATTCCTGGGACCTCAGCTCATCTCGTTGTTTCTTCCTCGGGAGACCTGAAGTTAACTCCAGAATACCATCCACCTCGTCTACTTGTAACTGTCGTTTCCAGACCATTTCCTCTAAAGATTGTACCTTTACCTGGATGGCTTCAAGACTTGGGGGATGGATAAATGATTCCTTAGACAATAGTGCCCGCTTATGTCAAAGGGGGTAGCAATATCTCTGTGGCAGGTGCTGGGGTTGAAGGAGCCCATGCAGGTGATCACTGGACACTCTGACTGACCCCAGACCCATGCTCAATCAATAGTAACCGCTACCATCTTCAGTAATGCCTGCTTATGTATTCATCAACTTGGGTTATCATAATGAAATATCATAGACTGGCTTAACAGAAATTTTTCTCATGATTCAAGAGGATAAAGGCCTGATTCAGGATACTAACATGGTTTGGTTCTCATGAGAGCTCATTCCTGGGTTGAAAATGGCCATCTTCTAGTGCACGTCTGTCTCCTCACGGCGAAGGAGGTGACAGTTGTCTGGTGTCTATTCCCACAAGGGAAATCCCTTTCTGAGGGACCCACTCTCACCATCTCAGTTAAACTGATCACCTTCCAAAGCTCTCACCCCCATACCATCATATTGGAGGTAAAGACTTTAATGCCTACATCTGGAGAGGCACAACTGTTCAGTATAACAGTGTGTTTCTCTGGGATTCCCCTGGGTCTTTTCTGTAGCCCTTGAAAATTCTGAATTCTTACACCCTACATAGCTGAACCTGGAGGAAACACGGGGGAACAATGGCAAACAAGGGAACAGTTTGAAATGTCACCTTGATTGGGAAGGAAAATCCCCTTGAATCCTGTCTGTCCCTTCCCTTCTCTGTTTTTCTTTCTTTCCCCCTACAAAGAAAGCCTCATGAGGTCCCTCTCTGCTCCTTCCTGCTAGGATTTGCCAATGGAAGAGCAGCGGGGGCGGTCAGAGGACTTGAGGTAGACTATTTCCCCTTGCTCCTTTTATGTTCTTGCTCCTACTCTGGGGGTGATGCCATCCTTTGTGGCGTCAGCTCTAACAGGGACACAACGTGGGGTCACTATTCAGTCTCACCCCTGGCTGGTTTCCTTCAGGTCCCACTCACTTATACCCCCCAACAGTTGAGAGTTTCTGGGTGCCCTCACCCCTCTCCCGGGTTCCCTGAACCCTGTCAAAGACACTGTAAAGGGTCCCTTCATGAGAGAGACCTTGTTAACTTATCTGAGGGGTTTTCCACTTTCTGCTGGGCCCCTGGGTGAGAGATGTAATTATAATAAATTTCACTATTTCCCCCCATGCAACCTACTTCCCTGTCGGTCTTGCTCTTAGTTTAATAAAATACTCTCCTTCATTAAAAAGAAAAGAGGAACCCTGGAGAACTTCCAGCTGGCACGTGTCGTTTCTGAAAGGTCCTCCTGATGATTGCCTTCAGGGAAACAGTCGTTTTCAGTATTGCGTGGAAGGGAGAGTGGGGCATCCAGGAACCGAGATGCGATCCTGCTCCTGGCTCCATGCATTAGGAAAGACGCTAATTTGGAAAACAGTAAGTCAGCCCAGGGGTTGGCAGAAGCCAGCTGTGGAAAAAAATTCATCTGCCTATTCTGCTCTTAAGACAAAGTACTCATTACCTGTCCAGAAGAACCCAATACCTACTCCGCTGCCAGAGTTACGGTGCTATGGAGAGATATATAGGCTCATGGCCCCTAGCCCAAGCTTGGAAATAAAAGAAATAAAATTACTCCTGGAGAGTTCAATCTTAAATTATTTGCTCTAGATCCTGACGGAGAGATGCAGAGCGCCTTGAAAGCAGGGCTGGGCCTCAGATAGACAGCACACACCACTGTCCACCGTCCAGAACAGAGCGCTTCGGGCAGAAGCTGACAGGGAAGCAGACTGTGCATGCTGTATTAACTACACCTGGGAGGAACCTGCAGGAGCCTCCTGGGATATTCTCGTATCCTTACTGTGGGCCAAACACCTCACTTTATCTCAACCAGATGCACTAAAACCATGAATTCACCTATCTCCCTGTGGTCATCAAGAGCTACTTTTAGAGTGTTTTCCCTGATTTAAAAGTAATCCATGTTCTGCTATTGTTAATGAGAGTCTCTCTGTGTGCGGAACTAACTGGCCTGGATCTCGCTCTGTAAACAAGACAGGCCTCAAACCCACATTCCTCCTGCTTCCCCTTTTCAAGGTCTGTTAGTATAGGGGTGTGCTGTGATCCCCAGCTTTAAAAGTTACATGTCTTAAAGCTTTTGTTATCACATTCATCTGTGTGTGTTGTGCATGTGTGTGTACATGCATGCGTGCTACGGTGCACATGTGGCCATCAGTGAAAACTTGTGAGAGTTTTCTCCTTCCACTGTGTCAAACTATGGGCAAAAGTACTTACTCACTTAAGCCTTAAGAGTCATAAGCAACCCATGTTTATATATAGGTAATAAACAGGAAATATGGGCCAAGCCCAGGAATAATGTGGAAGATATTAACATATTTTCTTCTGTGCTATTTATGACACACATAAATATGTGAACTCAATAATGAAAATAACCTACTTATGTCTGTCAATCTGCCGATCACTTAACAATGAATAATGAGCATTGTTGGGTATTGACAAATGTACCCTGGCTGCAGACTAAAAGCTTCATGTTTAGGGCACTTGGGGCAGTTCTGCAACCCATTTAAGCAAAGCTCTCTTTGCCCATATCCCCACAGCACTTCTGAAGATATGCTCATAGCTAATGTTTGCAGTTCATCACCTATTACTTCATACAGACTCCCAAAGGGTAATCATTCCTCTAAAGGCAGCGGAACCTGGGAGAGTGGAGCCTAAATTGAGGCCTCATGCAATAGCCAACTTTATTCAGACAACTTGTACTCTGAGGGCCAAGAAAAGTCACCTTTCCATGAGCAGAGTTCTAGTGGGTTCAAGCTGTACACAATCACAAGGACAAAGCCCACGTGACAAAAACATGTTTTCCCACAATAGCCAGATCTGAAGTAAATTCCTTCCTATCTGCTGCACCTGGGGAGGAGGAGCACAGACACACATTCCAAGAACAATTCTGTGTTCTGAAGAAACTGAGGTCACAGAACACGTCTAGATTTCTTGGTGTTTTCTCACAAGCGCCCAGGACTTTCCTCACGCGACCATGTTCCAACAAAAGGGGATGGCCATTACCAAACTTCTGATGCATTTTTGTCAGGTTTCTTCCTGGAAGATGGTATAGTTCTCCCGGGTTTGCAGTGTTAGTTGGTGGCAAAGCCATTAAAGTGTTGTTGCTCTAACTTGTAATTTTCCTAATAACTAGTAAAGCTGAGGTTTACTGAACTTACTGTTTGAGTTACTTATTTTTTTTTACATTCCTATTCATACCCTTTGCTCCTTTAAGGTTAGACTGTCTCTATCCTGTTATTTATAGGAGCTTTCATATTTGCAGGAAATTAATTTTTGTGTTTAACATTGCAAGCATTTTTTTCTGCTCTTTGTGCTTTCCTTCAAGTTTGGAATCGCTGGTGGGGGGCGCGGGAAGGAATCTGACGCCAAGCAGCAGAAAGCCCAACTCTACTGTCCGAAACGAGGGACTTATTTTCTCACACAGCAAATATCCAATGGAGAGGCTGCTGCTGGGCTGAGTCACAGAGCTGACAATGGGAGGCTCACATCCCTGCCCGCTCTTGGCATCTCCTGATTGCCAGCTTAGAGGCAGCAGATGACTGCTGTAGCATTCGCCGTCACGGCTGTGATCCAGGCAGAGAGAAGAGACAGCACCAGCTTATCCTGGCCGTGTCCCACCGCCAGAACTTACCACTCCAGACACAAAGAGGGAGAACAATAGGAGAAGATTTCAAATTCTATCTGCCAGCGAGATCCTTCCAAATTTGTATATCACCAAATTAGATTGTTTATTTATTTGTGTTAACGCTTGGAAAGTCCCCCAGTTCAAGGGTGTATTCCACCTTGGTTTCTCCCCTTTAGTTTATGGTTTCCTTGTTCCACAAAATACAATAAAAATTTTCCCTAGATAATTAGACAGTTGTTGATTGTTACATTGTTAAAATGTCCTCCATTGGTTTGAAATACCCTGTGTGCCTGGCTATCAGATACACTTGAATTCATTTAGTTACATATTGTTCTGATACAGAGTCAGTTCGCTAGGTGCCAGCTGCTTATAACATGTTGAAATGGCCATGACTGGGGAGAGAGACTGTGGCATGGTCTCAAGTGTCCCCTTCCATGACTTGTAGTTAATCCTTTGAACTCAGGTGCTTTCTAGCTTCAAAGGCAGCCTGATTAATAGTGCTAGAAAGTTAGCAAGGGAGGTTTAGGACATGAAGAGCAGACTCCATTGCACATTGGTGTTGCCAAACCCACCCATCACATGGTCCATCCTGGGTGCTGTCTCGGGAGTAGGGCAGGGAGCACAGAGCCAAATAAAGACTAGATCTGACTCTGGGAATGGAATTCCCAAAGGACTGGGTGTGGCGCAGCAGTGGCATCCAAACTAGCCACAGTAATATGAGAAATGACGGCCAGCCATTACTGGCCTCACGAGGACCTTGGCTTCCACAGGACGTGTGATAGGGGAAGCAGGTGGCATGGCTGGTACGCCTGCTTCCCTGGGCCTACCTGGTGTGGGTATGCAAGCGATTTACACAAGGAAGGGTTTGTCTCCCCATTCTAGCAAAGATTGCCTGAGGGCCAGTGAGATTTCTGGAGAAGACAGATAGCAAGTTTGGAAGCCAAATGTCTTAGTTATGGTTTTATTGCTGTGAAGAAGAGACACCATGACCATGGCAGCTCTTAAAAATGAAAACAATTTCATCAGGGCCGGCTTACAGTTTCAAAGGTTTAGTCCATGGCGGGAAGCATGGCAGCATGCAGGCAGAAACGGTGCTAGAGAAGGCGCTGAGAGTTGTACATCTTGATTCGCAGGCAACAAAAGGAGACTGTGAGCCACCTGGGTGTAGCTAACACATATGATACCTCAAAGCTGCCCTCACAGTGGCACACTTTCTCCCACAAGGACACACCTCCTCATAGTGCCAAGCTCTCAAATACAGGAGTCTATTGGGGCCACACTATTCAGACCACCCCAACGGAGAGGAGCAAGCAGATTTGGGCAGAAGCCCACAGAGGACAACTACCGAAGTATTCAGGGGAGATGAACAGATAGACCTGCAGGACAGAAGGCACAGCCACAACACTGCATTAGAGATCTAATGGATCACCAAAGCAGGCAGTTGCCACCGGATGGAGTTGCTATGCTACAGGTGACTGCTTTTTGGTCTGGAGGTGACTCTGATCTATTTGCTTTGTCCAGAGCAAGTGAGTCATGTGTGATGAGACCCACGGTCCTCTGTAATGGACCTCAGTAACTGAGACTGTCTCTGGTTGTTTTCCTCCGAGGCTGAGGGTGTGGTTGATTTCCCATGGTGCATTGCTCACATCTCAGCAGAACATTTGGTGAATTCAGGAGAGGTACAAGGTAGAAGGCATTCCCAAAGCATACTGGCTCTGTGGCTACATTTGTGATTAAAGGAACTGAAGCTCAGTCTTTCCTGGATTTGAGATGATCAGCTGCAGGATCCAAGGTCATTCCCATTACCATAGTCCTGCAACTCTGGAAGGAGCAGCCAAATAAGGATAAACATACAGCCGGACTTGAAATAGGGCGTCTAATTCTACCGTGTGTTAGTCTATTTTGGTCTCTCAGTGCCACTATATAGAATGTGCCTTGGGAACTGCATTTTTGCTCCTAATTGATCGGAATGAAGTAGATTATTTTTGCCTGCCCACCCCCTATAAAACTTCATCTTTTCTTAGACTCTGAATGGCTCTAAATTAAAATCTCACTGACTGGATATGGGAAAGAGAGACAGTATTTTGTTTTAAGTTAGGACAGTTTCTCGCCCCATCATGAAATCTGGCCTTTGATATTCCCACCACCTTTTTGGACCAGGAAAAATTGCAGAATGTGACATCTCTGAATATTAGATGTGACAGGAGCTACAAGAGGAAGAGAAGAGAAGTTCTCTCTCTCTCTCTCTCTCTCTCTCTCTCTCTCTCCCTCTCTCTCTCTCTCCCTCTCTCTCTCTCTCTCTCCCTCTCTCTCTCTCTCTCTCTCTCTCCCTCTCTCTCTCTCTCTCTCTGTCTCTCTCTCTCTCTCTCTCTCTCTGTCTCTCTCTCTCTCTCTCTCTCTCTCCCTCTCTCTCTCTCTCTCTCTCTCTCTGTCTCTCTCTCTGTCTCTCTCTCTCTCTCTCTCTCTCTCTCTCTCTCTCTCTCTCTCTCTCATAGAGCTCCATCAACTAGTTTTATATTTTCCAGGACTACACACAGGATACATAAGGCTATGAGATGCTGGACAAAGGTTCTGTGGTCTAATGAGATCATCGTGTTTCCTATACCCTCCTCCTAAAGGTTCTGAGAAGCCCTGAGTAAGAAATCTGTTAGATTTTGTTTGTCAAACGTATTTGATTATGAAACATTGTGAGGTGTAGAGAGAAGTAGGTGAGTGTGTGTGTGTCTCCAGGTAACACATGCAGCTTCAGGAACTGGCATGACCCCAAAGGATACTTGGAGAGAGTTGTCAGCTGTGTGATTTCCCCCAAATGACAGAGGAGGAAAATAGAGCATACACTGAGAGATATGGAGGCAGGCTGATCCCTGATCTCCAGCAGGGCTGGGGATTTGACCTTGAAGTCCCAACAACCGATCCAGGTTTTTTGTTTTTGTTTTTGTTTTTTTTTCTGTCACCTTGAAAGGGTCATTGTCCACAGAGCTAGCCCTGATGTAGCCCCTTCATACACATTTTCACTGTCTGGAATTCGAGGTTGCATTTATTTATAGTGCACTCAGCAATGAATCCATCAAACGCTTTTAAACTTTTTTTTTTTTAAAGGGCATTGGGCCCTGCACAGTTGACCTACATAAAACACCAGTGTCTAGCTGGCATGTAATTTACTGTGGACTGAAATATCCTGGGAGGCTGTATCATCATAGTCTCAGAGGGTATCACTCCACAAGCGAGAGTAAATCAAAGGAGTCCAGATGCAACAAAGCGCTGTTGGCCTGGGAGCAGGCAGCCCTAGTGGAAGGCAGCTGTAAACACTTCTCTGGGGATGCAGAGAGGTCGGCTGGGTGACCCAACGTTATTTAGAAACACTTTCCAAAGGCTACCTTATGTCCTCCACCCCAATAATAAAAGTTCAAGTAGTTTGAGAAGAAACATTGTATACAAACCATTAAGACCTAATGACAAGTTTCTTTAACTCAACATTTGCTCTGAGCCTCTAGCACAAACACTGCAGAATCAAGAGAGGGGAGGGAGGGAGGGAGGGAGGGAGGGAGGGAGGAGGGAGGGAGGAAGAGAGAGAGAGAGAGAGAGAGAGAGAGAGAGAAGGAGAGGGATACAGAGACACACACACAGAGGAAGGGATACAGAGAAAATATATCTGAGGTACAGGACGCAATGGCAAACGCCAACAGTTGACTTTATAATAAGCTTCTAGCCCGAGAATGGACATGTACCACTTCCCAAAGCCAGTACTAGCCTAAGAGATACTGTTTTGTGAACTGGAAAAGGTGTCCCTTCTCTGCAAGCACCCCAGTTCCGAAGTACAGGACTTGGCAAACAGAATGCAAACTGGATTTCAGGCCCATGTATACCCCCTCTCTGTCATGCAGATAAATAAATGGCCGGTTGTACAGGTAAAGGCCCTGCCTGTCCCCTCTATCTCCTGTGTCCTCCGCTCTTGTCAGGCTGATCCAGTTCATCCTGGTCCTCATCAGCATGTGTTTCCCGTGTGGTTTCCCATGGGCCTTGAACCCAGTGTCAGCGTCTGCTAACTCTGTTCCCACTCTCTAAGTCTGATAACTGGGTTTTGGAATCGAGCTCTTTGTGGTTGGCTTTAAGTCTTGCAAATACCTAGGGTTACCATCTCTAGGTCATCAGTTCTGCCTAGGGGTTGGGACCTGCTACCTATGAACCAATGTGACACCAGTGGTCCTGCACTGGGATCCATGACACCACATTATCTGTCTTAGTTAGGATGTCTATTGCTGTGGAAAGACACCATGACCATGACAACGCTTATATAGGAAAACATTTAATTGAGGTGGCTGCTTAGAGTTCAGAAGTTCAGTCCATTATCATCATCATCACGGTGGGGACCATGGCAGACATGTATTCAGGCAGACATGGTGCTGGATACACCAGCAGAAGGCAACAGGAAGTTCACTGTCTCACTGGGCATGGATTGAGCATATATGAACCCTTAAAGCCCGCCTCCACAGTGACACACTTCCTCCAACAAGACCACACCTACTCCGACAAAGCCACACCTCTGAATAATGCCACTCCCTTTGGGGGCCTTTTTTTTTTTTTCAAATCACCACATTATTTATATAGAAATCTTATTTCATCTCACAAAAAGAGTACTTTGACTGACAGTTTCTCTTGCTTTGACCCTTTAGCATGAGCTTTACCCCACAGGAGAAGCCCTACTTGCTTCTAGGTATTTGACGCAGATCCAAGTTGCCACACCTACTTCCAGGAGCTAGCCTGTTCTCCTGCTGTGCCCTCTGCATTCTGAGCACACACAGCACAGGTTCAGTACCTATGCACACCCATCTCCTGGTCTTCGGTAGGCACATGGCTGGTAGTTGAAGTTCAGAGCTGAAGCAGACTTTATAAGCCAGGAGCAAACCACCTTTACTTATGGAGGTATAAAGTACAAGACTTTCAATTAAAATCAATATCAACGACAAAGGCAGTCCTAGGGAAGTCCTACACCTTAGAAAGCTAAAGCTTGGCTTTGTGAGGTTCAGCAAGGAAAGTTCTGAGTTTCTGCACTTCAGAGCAAACCCAGAACCTAGGACCATAAAGGATGCTTTGAAAACACATGCTGTGAACAGGAAAAGCAACGCCAATGTCAACAATGTAGTCATCATCACACATGAGACTGAAGCTTGCTTTGTTTTATTTTAAGGTTTTATGTAGTCCAAGCTGACTTTGAACTCACTAGCAGCCAAAGATGACCTTGAACTCCTGATCCTCCTGCCTCTATGTAACCGCCCTGCGGGTCAGTTAGTGTAGGGTTGTAACCCGCCTGGCAGGTCAGTTATTCCAGGGTCTCAGAGAGGCGCTATCTGAAAAGACATGGGCGGGAAAGAGGAAGAAGGCCAAACAAGACCTGTTGTCAAAGCCTCCATTTATTAGCGTCATGGTTATGGCTTATGTAGCCCCTGGATAAGGAATTTGGGTTGGGATGGGGGCAGGGCCATGGCCAGGGCAGGAAGGGATCTTGCAGCGATGGTCACAAGCCGGCACTTGGTCATGAGTCGGTCACGGTCACGAGGACACGAGTCGTTGGTCAGGAGGTCACGAGTCCTTGGTCAGGAGGTCACGATTCCTCGGTCAGGAGGTCACAAGTCGACACACCTAGTTTTCTATGCAAGAGGAATCATTCCTTTTGTGATTCCAACCACTAGCAGTTCTCTAGATAGTTGGAATGTGGGGCAGGTTCCGCTAACAGATAGCTCTCAACATAGTTGGGTGTGGGGTGGGCTCTGCCAACAAACAGTTCTCAATACAGTTGGGGTGTGGGGCTCTCTGCAAACATCCTTAGGACAATAGTCCCCGCCATCATCCCTGGAAAATGGCTCCTGACACCTCTACATCCCAAGTGTTAGGATTCCAGGTATCTTATGTAGGTTATAATCTCTATTATATCATGTTAGGATATATCATTAATATAAATAAAATACACATAATAACCTCTTAGTGACACAGTGGTTGATATCATAGATTTTCTTTTTTTTCTTTTTTTTTTTTTTTTTTTTTTTTGGTTTTTCAAGACAGGGTTTCTCTGTAGCTTTAGTGCCTGTCCCGGAACTAGCTCTTGTAGACCAGGCTGGCCTCGAACTCTCAGAGATCCGCCTGCCTCTGCCTCCCGAGTGCTGGGATTAAAGGCGTGCGCCACCACCGCCCGGCTGATATCATAGATTTTAACAGCAAGTATGTCTGACTGTACCAGAGTTCACCCTGGGAATCAGTGAGTTTACTGGGCAGGCTTATTACAGAGTAACGGGTAAGTGGTTATAGGCAGGAGCACAGATGACCTTAAAATAGCCACACAGCAAGGCTGGTGGCTTCCCCAGGGGCATAGATGGAACCCTGTCCCCTTATCCTTCCCCACCTACATCCTCTATCTCCTCCCCCAAGACCACACATAACTAGGGAAAAATTACATACAACTGGTTGGGAGAGATGCCTGGATACTCAGGAAGGATTCAATGGCCTCTGCTTCCTCCCTGCTATGAGGGGATAAAAATAGCCCACAGGCCCAGCTGTAATTATCTTTTGAAATTGGGTTCAGTAGAACTGAAGATGGTGGCAGTGTGGCTTGGAAGATAGTCCTACACAACAGATTCTCAGAAGAGAAAGGCAAGCAGCTGGAGGAAATGGTATGCATCACTCTTTTGTAGGAAAATGTCTGGTGAATTATGAAATATGACAGTTGTCAAGAGGATTCCTGAATGATCATTAAGAGTCATAGTTAAATCATCTCACAGGAAGAGTCAGGAAAGACACACTCTGCAGTAAAGAAAAGTGAAAAGCAAGGCTCTACTACGGCAACTTCCACTTCCCGTGATGAAGCAGACAGATTACTAGACCTGGGAGAGTTACAGAATGGGATTCTGAAAGCTAAGCACGGAGATACCGGAAATGAATAATGAGCCTTGGCTTCGGCTCACTCCGGGGAGGGGGGGGATTAGGACTGTACTTACCGTTGCTGTTGCAGTGTATTGATTGCTGTAGTGCACTGCAAGGTAGGTACAGCCCTGGGGAGCTCATGCAGATACTGGGAATCCAGAACCCTGGATGGGGGGAGGCGAGGACCACATGGGCTCAGCAGCCAGCCCAGGCTTCCTCCTCATGACACACTGCTTCCAGTTCCTTGCTTTCCAGGAACGTTGTCACCAGGACCGATTTGATGAGCTAGCCTGGAAGCCTGTATTTAAACCAGAAAATTGGTCTTTTATACAAGGTAGTACATTTTTTAAAGCACGTCTTCTTTATTGTTCCAGCATGTCCCTTGATACAATGTTTCCCAACAGTGAGTAAATACATGAACACGTTGCTTTGGCCGGTATTTTACAAGTGTAGAAAGCCCAGCATTACAGACAGAAAACTCACTTCCCCTTTCCTTCACAGGAAACTCGGGGACTCAAATCCAGCAGGACTTTCTCTATGCGTGCCCTTAATTAGGCAATGACTTTTAGAGACCTCTGCCCCAGAGTTGTGACAATAATTTCACATCAAGCAGCATTAAAACTGTTGTGGCCAATACATGACCACAACAGAATTATTTTAAAAATAATTCTGCCTCAGACTTTATACACAGAATTTCTGAAACTCCAAATAAATGTCTTAAAAATTGATGATTAGAAAGAAAAGAAGTTCGTTGGTGTGTGAGACTAGCTACAGCTAAGGCTTCCAAAATTCCGGGAACAGTGATGCCAAACAAGTTTTTTAGCTGTTGAAATTTAAAGTAGAACCTGCATGGTCAGAGTTACTGTTGGTGTGGACTTTTAGCTGACTCAACCAAGCACCAGGATAACAAGAATGTTTCCATGGGATAAATTCCCTTTTCCAGCACCTTCTCCAGCAGGCCATCTCATTGCATGTTTCTAAAAGGGAATCATGCACCCGTTGAGCTAACAGTTACACTGGCACATCAGGGTGCACCAAGGCCCTTTGACTCACCCCTGCATCCCCCTCAGGGAAATGCTGTCTTGCTGTGTACAGAGAAAGTCTACCACCTGACTAGAGACTGCTGGAGGCTTGCGAATCCCCTACATGAAGCCTGTCTCCTGTCTTCCCACAGAGGCGAGTTAAAGTGGGATACTGACATCCCTTAAAGCGGAGGCTAGAGTGCCTCAGGGGCTAAGAGCACGTGCTGCTTTTTAGAGCACCCATTTGGTCCCAGCACCCATGTAAGGTACCCCACAACCACCCGTGACTCCAGCTCCACGGGATCCACACCCTCTTCAGGCCTCCTTGAACACCTCCTACACACACACATACGTACACACATACACAGAGCATATACTTGCACAGGTACATACATCAAATGAAAACAAAAATAAATTTTAAAAATTCATAAAGCCAGCCCATCAGCTTGCACACGAAGTTCCCGATGGTGTGCACCATGGACACCAAAGACCTTGAACAACACTATCTTCAAGAAATGTTTCCCTTCAGTGTCTTCACTGGGATGCTTGGAATGTGGTCCCAGCCACAGAGCCAGGAATTCCTGTCCTTGATCTTCAAGGGCTTCTGAGGTTCTGGAAAGCTGTCACGGAGCCAGCCCCAGTGCCAGCACCATTATAAACCCAGACTGGGGTCACACAGGGTTTGAAGGCACTCACACAATGAGACAGGCTCTGGGCACAGGAGGCTGCAAGTTCCCTAGATTTAAATATAGTCTCCTGAAGCCAGCTGTCTTGGACCCCCAACCAGCTCTCAAATCAAGACACTAAGCTTATTATCAATTATGAAAGTTCAGCCCCACTAACTCTTATAACTTAATTTAACCTGTTTCTCTCCACCTACATTTTGCTTCAGGATTTTTTATCTTTTTTTTTTCATTCTATATGTCCTACTCCAGCTTTGGCTGACGGGGAGCTGCCTGCCTGGCTAGTCCTGGGTGCCTCCCTCTCTTTCTCCCACCCTCTCCTGCAGAGGCTAGATTCCTTCTCTTACTTATCCTCTCTGCCTACCCGCTCCACCTATTTCTCTCCTGCCTAGCTATTGGCTGTTCACCTTTTTATTAGACCAATCAGGTGCCTTAGACAGGCAAGGCAACACATCTTTACATCATTAAACAAATGCAGCATAAACAAATGTAACACTCCTCTACATAGTTAAAGTAATAGTCACAACATAAACAGATGTAACACATCTTTACATAGTTAAAGTAATGTGCCACAACAACATTCAAGTCTTTATGGTAAACAATAATATAGTCCTTAAAATAAAATTCATTTGTGCTTTTGGTGGGACACAGAAAAAACAGAAAAAAGAAAAAGAAAATTATTTGTAGACATGCAAGTTTTTAGGCCTTACCCAGTTCAGGAACTCTGGGATGGGGCCAGTAGTCTGTGATCACCAAGCCCTTCCAGGGAACGCCCGTGATTAAGCTCAGGTGAAGAGCACCTGCTCATCGGTAAGAACCTGCCTTAAAACCAGGTTCTGCCCCCTCAACAGCGGTGTACACTTGAGTGCATTATTCTTTCAGGGTTTATAGAGAGAATTAAATGCATTTGAAGTACTACGTGTAGTGTGGTACTTTGTTAGACAGTTTCCCGTTGCCACAACAAAACACCTAAGGTCATTCACATTGCTCAGTATTGGGGGCACCAGTCATGATCAGTTGGCACAGATAAGGAGGATTCCATCCCACCTGTGCAAATGAACAAGAAACACAGCTGTGGGCAAGGGTCCTTGCTCGGCCACATCATGGTGAAAACAGGTAACAGAACAAAACCACTCATGTATTTTTTGAGGGGGGAGACAGGGTCTTTCTGTGTAGCCCTAGCTAGCCCGGAACCTGCTATGTAGACCAGGCTGCTCTGGAACTCACCTGCATGCTGTCTTAAAGGGAATAAGGACAGAAGGAAGGAGAGGCTGTGATCCCACAGTTCCTCTTGATTAGCCAAAGCTGGATCTATTGAGCATGCCTCACAGTGACATGAGGGCTCCCCAGAAGGCCTCACAGTTCAAAGGCCCTACCGCCTCTGAACAGAGATTCATAAAGATAAAGTAAGGTCATATGGGAAGCACCCGATATGCATCAGCTATGGTCACTGTCATATGACAGGAAAGAAAATACATAAGTCCTCACGTGTTTGAACAAGTCAGCACAGCATTTTCCTGCTCTTAACAGGCCACCCCAGACTTTGAAACATGGCTTGCAAGGAACCCAAAGGTCAAACACACTCTATGTGATCCCATCCACACAGAAACAGAGCAATGTGCCTCAATCCAGTCAAGCATCAGAATCTCATGCTGTCCCAGACTTTCAGAGATATAATCTCCAGTGGGAGAAACTGGGCAAAAGTTAAAAGTCACTACTGGAATCAGTGGCAACAGCAAATAGAACATTTACTATCTATGACAGACACTGTGCTAACTCCATCACACCCATCCCCACCTCAAAAAAAACAAAGAAAGAAAGAAAGAAAGAAAGAAAGAAAGAAAGAAAGAAAGAGAGAATGGAAGGAAGGAACTGGGTTTTGTTTTGTTACGTAGGCTAGATTTGAACTTACGATCCACTTGTTGAGAGGAATGTACAATACACACACATCTACCTTCATTCAATTTTCACAGAAATCCTATGAGGTACTGTCCCCATATTTAACAAATGCAGGAAATGAGGAAATGAGAAGCTGTATAACACCAAGTTCGCACAGATGGGAAGTGCTCTGGGTTTTGAACGCAGGTTTGAGCTAAATAGATGCATTTAACTGCTGCAAAACCCAATGCATTCATTTTTCTCATTCTCCTGACGCTCATTTATTATACATGACCAGATAATACGCTGAGAGAAGGGGAATACAAAATGAATATAGATTCCCCACCTCCACCCTCAAGAAGCCTATGCCCTAGAGTGACCAGAAAAAGATCGAGGCAAATGAGCTGGCTTTGTTTTAAAAGATGATGTCATGAGTCTCCTGTCTACTTTTGAGAGACGCTTGCAACTTCCCACTAGCCTCTTTCCCTCAATGGTCATTTACTCAATCCATCGCCGTTTGGCACACCGTCCTCCCAGACTGTAATGATCGGGTTGCAGGCTGCTATGGCTCCCATCAACCCCAGGGTAGCCTTGGAGCCAGTGATATCAAGCCCTGAGAGCACACCTCTGTGCTCTGCTGTCTGGGCTGGTACCATTCTTTCAGTCATTTAGCTAACGCAGCGCGCCCACTGCCGGCGGACAAATCAGGTTGCTGGGCAAATCAGATCGTCGGGAAGGCGTGTCCATCGGAGTCAGTAGGCTGGTTCTCTTCCAGGACTGGGCACGTCACTTAAATCTAAAGTAACAACTATTCCGAAATTTTTCAGAAAGAAACGGGGCAAATACTGAGGCTTGCCTGTTACAATCGTGGCATGCTAGCGTGGGCCAAACCCTTTAATATAGTGTATGGCTTAGTGGTGAACTGAGCTCCAGGATCCACGCCAGGCGGAAATTGGGCTCCTGGCTCCATCTGCGACCCCTCACTGCCTCCTAGAGTCGGAGCTGAGTATTCTTTCAAGTAGACAAAAATTCTAAAGTCCAAAAAGTCATCACTTTGTAGAAGGCGAGTGATGCTCCCCTGGAGGCTTCCTTGCAGGACGCCGCCCTCTGTTCTGGGCTGGGGACACAGAGAGCAATCCTCTCGTTTCTCTCACGAGTGTTGGGGGACACCGCGGTGATCCGGACCCATCTTCAGCGTGCACAGGGAACGCTTCTGCGGAACCTTTCTTCTCTTTCCCCTGCGCTTCCACTCGGTCCTCTTAGGAAACGGACACCGTAGAGGACACTTTAAACATGGAGACCGCAGGTTCAGAGCCTGGCGAGCCTTCTCCACTAGAGGCTGTAGGGTCCCCGGACGATAGGCTCTTCCTGATTAAAGGTATGCTTGCCCCGCGCTGAAATGGAATGTTCTCGAAGTCATTCCGCTCTGAGAGCCCTTGTCTTGTGCTTTACCCCGAACTCAGTCCATGGGGCCCATACGTCACCGGGTGAAGTCTCCTTGGGCAGGGGCGGGCAGATCTAGTTTCCGGTCCATGCTGTATTTACCCACCCTCTCTGTAGATTTTCTTGGTATCCTGCCCTTTTCTGATTGCCACCATCTCTTCTTCCTGTGGAGCAACTTCGCACTACTGTCGTAGAGGACGGGGGGAGGGAAAACACCCAATCTAAGCTCTGAAGAGCCGTGCTTAAGAGTGTCCGCGGGAACCAGAGGTCGTGAGGTCACAGGTTTTCTCGAGAGCTTCTTAGCCTTGATGTTTCACATTTTGAATGCAATCTGAGACTTCCTTTAGACAATTTTTTTTACTTTAAACTTATTTTTAAATACCTTCTCCTAATTATTGGCAGGTGGAATATTCCTTGGGTCTGCAGCAGCAGCGGGAATGCTGGCCGGATTTGTAACAACATTATCATTAGCTAAAAAGAAAAGCCCTGAGTGGTTCAATAAGGTTTGTGACTCCAAAATCTATTCGCAGCACTGTTATTTTTAACAAAGGATGGCTATTTTGCATAGTAAAAAATAGTGAAACCTTCGCATTGTTTTTAAAAGCACATCCACAAAATCTTATGGATTTAAAAGTATACAAGTTGTCAATCTTGACGTTTTTCGTGTGCTTTCTTAACAGAACAAACTTTGGAAACGCATCCATTGCCTTTCCAACTCACAGCATGACTTGGTAATTTATTATTGATAACAAGAGACCCTGTCACTTAAGCTGTTGATGCTAGCTGCAAGAAATAAGTCTATTTCATACATTTTGAAATGTTAGCATTCTTTAAAATGAGTCAAAATTTTGTCTTTTTTAACGCAAGGGTCAAGCGTTGCTCACCCTCAGTCCCTATAAATTTCCTGGCACACAGATGCTCAGAAAGCATTGGATGGATAGCTGTAACCCTCTTGAGACAGAAGATCCTCATTCTCTGAGCCAGAGCGTACATTCGCTGTGTGAGGTCATGCACTTACTTTCCCTGGTCGGTGGGAAATGCTCTGATATTTATTTGTAGTTGCTTGTTATGTTTCCTCTTTTCCTCTCCCATCCACATGGCTGATTTATTCATTACTTCATCACTTCAGCAAACGTGTGCTTGGGATCTTTTATGTTTCAGGCACTCTACTATTAAAGGTGGAAAGGGTACAAAAATCAACAGCATGTCTATCCCTCTGGAAACTGTCTGCTGTGAGAGATAAAATTAGATATTCACACAGATAACTATGCAGTTGGTTTGATGTGTGCTATGGAAGAATATTTCGTGAAAAACCATAAACCAATTCCCTTCCCACTTGTCTGTAATAATCATTCTTAAGCTTTACGAATACTGTAATGACAAGAGACTGTATGTAAAATGCCTTTCAGTTCCCTCTCAATATTCCAAAGGCATATAGAGCTGCTAAGATCATTTCTGTGGCTCTTATGGGTCGTTTTCTCCCTCCATCATGCAGTATTTTTAGAGAAGAAATTTATTTTGTGTCAGATATCATTAAGACCCACCCAATACTGGTGTTTAACAGTTGTGTTGATTTCCAAACCACAATTATAATTATACTAACCCTTGGGTCAGGGATCTATTTAAGAATCTGATGAAAACTAGGTATTGTCATGTTCCTACGTATTGATGCTTGATGCTCTGTTTTGTTCTGGGATTGGCTCATCACACATGCCTTTTGTGGTCTAACACAGTTTTACACTGTGGTCCCCAGAGTCCCGATGGTCCTTGAGACAACTGTTTTCCTATTCGTGTTTAGAGCCGTGGGTGGTAGTGTACTAAAGCGGACACTCCGTCCTTTGGCATCATCATGGCAGCAGTGCTGAGGATGGTAAGACTGTCCTTGCATTCATCAAGTCCTTCATTGTAATTCCCCAGTACATTGAAACAAAATGCAGATGAACCAGCATTAGGTAAATGTTATTGTTGAAGCAGTAAAATTACTATATTCGCTAATGAGACTTGGATGTGCCCGACTTTTAAGTTTCCTATGAGGAGGTGGGAAGTGTGCATGAAGCACCCCTGCTTCACAGTGACGTGAGATGTTTTTCTCTAGAAAAACAGTTTCCTCATGCGCTGAACCAGCACGTCTTCCCCGAGGAGTATCTTCTTCGTGAAGGAACAGCTGACAGGCTGTCAGCTACCCAAAAGTGGGGTATTGCAGACATTTCCTTAAACACATGAGTAACTGGCTCTTCAGGAGAGCGGCTGTCAATCTTTGTTGCCACTGATAGTAAGCACTGTCAGCGAAAACATTTAGACTCGTAACTACCATCATGAGCTTGACAGCTTCTCAGAATCAGCAGCTTTGCCGGTGAGATGTTATGATTTCAGTGACGCTTTTAAAATACTGTTTAGCACATGAGATCAACAGCTGGAAGATCTGTATAATTTAGTAAGGTAGTACCTTCTGAACAGTCACTCTGTGTGGAATGATATCCATTCACAGTGCAAAGCTGACTAGTGATTTGAATGTTACAAACAAAAAAAAATGTCCATTAATAGGTCTCTATGTGACAACCTTCAGAAGGCTTTTTGTTCAGTACTGGTATATTACAAAGAAGAAAAGCTAATCAAATACTTCTTTTTCTAACCACACATCTGTGTGAGGCCAGAGTTTTATTCATATATTCCAGCTATCAATGAAAAATATAAGAAAACATTTTATAAAAGATCAATTATAGATATGAAAAGCCACTTTTTAGGCTGGACATTTATAACATTAACAAAAGCATAAAATGGCAATCTTTGTGCTTTTTTGGGAGTTGGAAAGATAATTATTTAAATATAAAAATGGATTTGTAGCAATATATAATAGATTTGGCATTTTAAAATGAATGAAGGATAAATTTCTGTTTTAATTTCTAGTATGTTAAATATTAATAAGACCCACATAATTGAACATCTTTGGGGTTCATGTATAAAAGAACTTTAGAAACACTGCATAGAGTGGCTAAAATATTATGTAAGCTTCCCACACGGGGAAACATTGAAATTAGCAAATCCCCACTTACCAGACAGTTGCCTGACAGCATCCAGTTACTGGGTTTGTACTGAGCACCCATTCAAGAAGTACCCTTCGGCTGTGTAGTGCAGTCACCACCTGGAAGTCTCCTGTCATGTTCACAGTACTAATTCCTAACATCTGAATGCTTACTGTGTGTTAGCCGCTCTTCCAAGGACCTCACTCATTTAACACACACAGCCACTAAGGCATTGGATGCTGTTCCCACTAAATAGCAAGACACGGAGGCATGCTGGGTTAAGCAATCAGTCTAACATAGCACTCTCCCTCTTTGTCCCCCTGAGGAATAAATGGTACTGTTCTTAGCAATACTCTTATTCAAATAATCTGTGCTCTACCCTGGAAACATTCAAATTGCAACCCAAAAGGACCTCCAAATGACCAGCCTTTCATTTGGGAACTGCCTACGCTTTTTCTATTTCAGGGGGATAATCATTCCCTTAGTGCTTTATTTTCTAATTGCTGAGTCTTATACTAGGAAGATGAAAGTTGGTAAAGAATAGTATTGAGAGAACATATATTTTTCTTTGCAATTTCTTGAAGAAAGAGAAAGGGGAAAATGCAAAGTGCAAACTAAAGTAAAAAAATTATTCCCTTGAGTTTCTTTTATCTGTTAATGCACACATACATCAAAGAGATACAAAGAGGAGGTATGGGGGACAGATAGACAGAAAGACAGACATGTTTGTGCACATGTAAGTGCTGGGAATGGAACCCAGGGCTGACATGCTAGTTAGGCATGCTACCAACAAGCTATATCCATCCCTCCAAGATTATTTTTTAAACCTGTACTTTTTACACAGGTTTTATCACATGACTATGAGACTAAATGTAATGCTGTCCATGAAAAATACATGCCTGTTGTTATGTGCCCATATCTCAAGATTACAGAGCTGTCTGCTGTGATTTGTCAGTTTAACTTCCAAATATGGAAGCCTTAATTTTAACTTAAAAATGTGGCAGTGAAGGGAAATGGAGCTTTAAAAACATGTATGTATACATACATGCACTCATGCCAGTACACAATGCACACACATGCACATATGCCTGCACACAAGACACGCTGACTATGTGTATAGCTATGTCTTATGTTCTTATAAAATACCATTTATGGTGAGTTAAATTTTTTTTGCAGAGAGTCAACTTTATCTAGAACATTTTGAACAGAGAGTGTGAACAGCATTTGGTATTTTCTCTCAGAAGAAAAAAACGTGATCAGTCTTCAACATCAAGCTTCTACTAAAATTCACTTTTGGAAATATGGAGACAATAATTAATGTTTTCAACTCACAAACTAGGTGACTGATCACAAACATGGCATACCTATTCTTAAAAATCTGAGGCAAAATTTGAGATTCTGTTGTGAATATTGCTATGTAATCTTGAGTTATTTTCATATGGTTATCTTTGTATTTGATTTAGTAAAATAAATGCGGGTTTATGTAGACCTTGAAGTGTGTGTGTGTGTGTGTGTGTGTGTGTGTGTGTGTGTAGAATTCCTGTTTTTTCCAGGAGGGAAATGGCTATTTGATCTGTTTCTTTAAAAAAAAGAAAAAAAAGATAATGCAAAGCATAGGAACTGATCCTAACAGAATAATATTGGTTTATGTCCTTGCTTCTGGGTAGGGATTGAGGCCAGTTCAAAGTCATGGTGCAGTGGAGCCTGCAAAACCCAAAAACTGCCACAGTGTGGAAAAGGAGCAAAATACTGGAGTATATTGTGTTTATAATAGGAAATGGCTAAAGAAGGATTTCAGGAACCCGTTAGGTCTGAGATTTCTACTGAAAGTGTCAATAAATGAGCAGGGAGAATCCACCAGTCGGGTCTTGATGTTAGGCTGCGGGCAAGCAGGTTAGCAGAGTGGCGTCCATGCTGGGGCTAGCGCCTGCCGTCACACAGTATGTGCATAGAAAAGGCCACACTGAGTGTGCTCAGCAGTGTACAGACCACTCTAAAAACAGGAAGAGCTTTAGTCAAGTGAAATAATCTTTCCAAGTGGAAGACAGTGTTGTAAATCCTTCATTCCTCATCAAATTAGCATTTACTCTAATGCTGTTTTCATGAAAATGCCAACGAGCCTAATAGAATGTTCCAGGTTTTTCGGAAAGGATAAACGACCACAGTGCCCCACATTCCAATATCCATCTGTCAGAGACTCACATGCTTAGAGAGGTAGCAAAGCTGCCATTTGAGCTTAGGCTGGGCTGGCCTCTTAGGTCAGGTTATTACACAGGGAGAACTGTAATCTGCTGCAAACGCTTCCAGTACATTTACTGAGTGTTTTACCCAAGCTCTCTGTGTTCATTCCAGGGCACTATGGCCACGGCTGCCTTACCAGAGAGTGGGTCGTCCCTTGCTCTGCGAGCCCTGGGCTGGGGATCTCTTTATGCCTGGTGTGGGGTCGGCGTGATCAGCTTTGCAGTCTGGAAAGCTTTAGGGGTTCACAGTGTAAGTAACCAGCCTGGTGATTGGCACCTGGCTATTGATTTTGTGTTGTCTAAACTTTCTGGTTTTTAGATTTGCATATAATTTCTCTTCTGTAGTAATGACATAGAAGATGACTAAATTCTTACCAATATGTAAGCAAACTTCCCGTTGCTAGTAACTGAAGATTTTCAAATATAATTAGTGACTGATTCAGAGCTAATGCTCATTCTGTATGAATTGCTGTTACCTGTTTAATAAAGTCACTGACTTGAAACTGCTTTCTATATTGTCTGACATCCATATACATAAACAGTTTTAAGGCATTTTAATTAATTACTTAAATTATTAACATGTACGTTTCAGAGAAAGGTTCTAAGGGTGTGTGTGTGCATGCACACACGTGTTTGCGTGGTATAAAATAGATACCCTGAACTAAAAACTATACACTAGGAATGACTGGTTTCTTCCCTTTTTCTTAAATAGTCAGTGAGAAGCTCTGTGGACCAGGCTGTACCGAAAGATGGGAGGGGTGGTGGTTTGCAGAGGTGGTGTTAGTGGCGTGGATAGAAAGAGCTTTCTCATACTTAAAGTCGGCAGGGGTGGCTGCGGGTGATGGGATGTGGGATTTCTCCTAGCATTGGATAGAGCATCTGGAAAATGGAAGGGGACGTTGTGGCTGGAACAGGTTTTGGTAGAATCACGGACTCAGTGTGGGACTTGTGAGCTTGAGCTGTGTGTTAGATAGGCATATTGTCTTAGTCACTATTCTGCTACTGTGAAGAGACACCATGACCAAGGCAACTCTTATGAAGGAAAGCATTAGTTGGGGTCTTACTCACAGCTTCAGAGACTTAGTCCATTATTGCCATGGTGGGGAGCATGGCGGCATGCAGGCCAGAGAATGAGCAGAAAGTGCTGGAGTGGACTGGGGAGCCTGCATGGTGATGCGGAGTGCTAAATAGTAAGAGTCGCTGTGTTACATGCTGATGAAGATACATGGAGGAACACCGAGTGGTCACTGAGCTCAGCCTGTGGACTTCGTCAGGACACGGGTAGAAAGCTTCAGTGGGATGGATTTGAAGAGAACAGAAGGGAGACATTGGAAGCAGTAAGTCTAGACAAGCCTTGGGCTCCCTGTGAAGAGAATGATGAGGTCATAGCTAGAAGAGTGGAGAGCAGGGAAGTCTGGTGGTTTTGTTTTCTAGTGGGAGGATTGGTAGCTGACTGAATTGGGGGAATTGCCACAGCAGCCTTCTACACACGGAGCATTTTCCACATTTATTTAACTAAAGACGAGCATTGCGCTCACAGTACACTGGAGACATGGCAGCTGTTCTTGCCTCCTGCCTTTCCTGCAGTCACCATTCCTCTTCAGCTTTTCTCACAGCAGATTGGGGACCCCTTAGAAAAGCCAGAAACTCGGACTGCAGGATTGTCAATGATTGGTGGTGTTTGTTCCATTTTCTCCCACTTCAGACACTGGGCCATGGAGACATAGCCATCTAGAAGATGCTAATATTGGGGAGTGGTAAGGTTGAGTCACTTGCCTACTATCACATAGGTCTCTTCCAGGAGGACTGGAGCTTGGGATTTCGCTCTGACTATTTAGGACCTAGGTTTTCCAATTTTACCTCTACTAGCTAAGAGGGGAAATAAAATAGGGGAAGGGAAAGAGAGTGATGGATTTGGCTGATCCGATCCACATGATTTTTGGTAGCTCCACAAGCTTTTCTAAATCGCGTCAGTCTCCTACAAGACTGGCCTTTCTCCTGTAGAAGAGACGTCTTAAGGCACTGTCTGAAGCAGTAAAATGCTGAGGCTCCAGGGGCAGGGGAAGAAAAGATTTACAGCTGTGTGTAACAAGAGGGTGGTGGCTGAAAACCCATGCAGGAGAATGTTGACAGAAATACGTGAACGGATAATAGACTGTGGGTAAATAATTCTCTAAGAATTAGAAGTATTAGTATAGTGTCAATATTACTCTAAAAACTGCACAGATTACTCTTACCTCCCAATGCACCCCATCTATGTAAGATTTTATTTTTATTACTTTGTACCAAAAATAAAGCACAATTGCCTAGGAGCCCAGGAGACTTCCTTGACCTGCATGGGGTCTGTTTGAAGATACTTCTGCTCCTGTGGAAGTGACAGCCATTGATGCTTTGCAATGGCCTGATGGTGCTGACAGCTAGCGTCCCTGGTGTGTAGTGCTGCAGGCATCAGCGGGGTGAGAGCTGAGGTGGGGGACTCGAGTGCTCTGCGTCATCACACGCACGGCCCCACTGCTGAAGACAACATCTACACAACTCATTGAACATGGAGAAGCTGAACTGGTGCCTACAGAGAACCTTCCCTACTACCTGCTAGTATCTTTGTACAGGAAAGTGCTCTGCACTCTACCAAAGGAGAAATGGAAACGCCGAACTAGCCATGAGTTTGATCTATGCTGCTGATGTGCCTGCAAGATACACTAGGGCAGTGGTGACACAAAGCTTGTGGGAATAACCAACCAGTATCTGACTTGATGTAAGACACACTCCTTAATTGAAACCCATTCCTGACACTGCTTGGGTGACCAAGAACCTGAGACTAAGTAGCCCAGGGACTTAGAATATAACTAAATGCTGTGGTTCTAAAAACAAAAACACAGCAATAAAATGGCATTCTGTGTACCCATAGATCAGCGCCTTCCTCCCCAGTCATCAGAGAAGCTTCCTCCTACAGCAGATGGGAGCAAATACGGAGACCTTCAGTCAGATGCTATGCAGAGACTGGGAGACCATGGAATACACAGCCTAAATGGGATGTCTCTATCAAGTCCCTCCCTCAGGACTCAGGGAACCCTGTGGAAGAGGAGGCAGAAAGAATGTAAGACACCAAGAAAACAAGGTCCCCTAACTCAACATGATTAACACAGAAACTGAGGCTGCATGCATAGGGCCTGAATGGAGCCCAGGGCTGCAGGAGGAGCGGACACATACCCCAGTCCTAACCCAGAAGCCATCTTTAATTGATAAGTTCTTGCAAATGAGAATTTAGGGTCTGCCTGGGAAACAAACTCCTCTTAAGGGCAAACTGCACGCCCAGCAGTGGATGATCAACAAAAACCAAATGCTATATAGCATCTTTGGAGGATTCTTGTCTCACAAGGTCAGGACTTTTTCTTTTAAGAAAATACTATTTTTTAGCCAGGCGGTGATGGTGCATGCCTTTAATCCCAGCACTCGGGAGGCAGAGGCAGGAGGATCTCTGTGAGTTTGAGGCCAGCCTGGTCTACAAGAGCTAGTTCCAGGACAGGAACCAAAAGCTACGGAGAAACCCTGTCTCAAAAATTCAAAAAAAAAAAGAAAGAAAAAGAAAAGAAATAAAATACTATTTTTTACTTTTATTTATGTATATTTTTAATCTCTTTTTACCCTACTAGTACTTTGCATATATATTATGGTTTCCAGTTTAGTGTTCCTATGGGATTCCTGAGTATGCAAATGAGCGAGTCTCTGATTTGTGCCTTCTCTTGGGCCCTTTTCCTTCTGTTTTGTCCAACTTTAACGTGATCGTTTTTGTCTTATTATTTTATTTTATTACTATCCCTTAGCCAGATTGTTTTCTAATGAGAGACAGAAAGGGAGTGGTTCCACATGGGGGAGGAGGGAAGAAGGAACTGGGAGGAGCAGAGGGAGAGAACTATAATCAGCATAGATTATGTAAGGAAAAAAGTCTATTTTCAATAAAAGGAAAAAATAAGGGTCATCAAAAGAAATGAATCTAAATTTTCATAGACCAACAGAAGTAGGTTATTACACTCCTGAGGATTTGGCTTCGTGGGCTAGATTGTGCTATTTTAGTTTCTAGATCATGAACAACTTTGTTTTATGACACCAATAAGAGGATTATTACCTAAGTAAAACATCTGAGGGAGAAAATGTGTTTTCTGGTTAGCATTAGATCATGCACAAACACGTGGACTCTGACACTGCGTGTTAATGTCCTAAGGGAGAATGCTAACACCTTCCCTCCCATTCAGAGGTGCCAGGCCCCTAGAAAACTGGGAGGCTCCCTTTGTGCCTGTTGAGTGAAGGCAGGAGGCTGCCCTGTGACTGCTGGTGAACTTGGATCTGTGTGTCCAGCCTCATTTGGGGAAGTGCCATTTTTCTACAATTTAAAGTGGCAATCTCAGCAGATGGTGAGCAGAATAACCCACGCCTCTGCACCCAGTATGTAGGTGAGGTGGTCATTCCTAGATAAAAGCAGATAATTCAAAATCAACTCCATTGTCTCTAAATTGCCAGTAGTTACCTTGAATTGAGCTCTTTCTGCTGTAGACCCAGTTCCCCTTGCCTGCCATCTAGTGGCTGATTGTGAGCACTGCCCAAAACGCCTGCCTTCCTGTTTTAATTCACAGCTATCTCTACTGGTCTGAGAGGCAACATGTACAAATTACTCAAGTCAAACCTTCAGTGTCTTAAAATATTTTTGCTGTACTTTATTTATTTGCACATAGTATTTTGAAATTCCATCATACAGAAACTCATATAATACCTCAAATGTAAAAAAAAATATCTCATATAGTGATGCAGAATTTAATCAGAGATTTGCCAAAACAACAGCTTCTGAAAGCTTCTGCATAGCTGATCAAAGCACTGGCCTTGCTCAGGGTTAAAAGTTAAGCCCTTAGAAACCATTCCAAGTTCAGCTCCAGCCACCCCAGTGCCCTGACCACTACTGAGCCAGCAAGTACAGCTTGATTTCACTATGTGAGTTCATTGATCATTTTGCATTACAGTATTTTAGCATTTGAGTATTATTGAGGTGATATTTCATCTCAGTAGTTTACTGTGGTGGAGGAGGAAACACAAAATTTCCCTGTAGGTTCCTCTCACCTGGCTAAACCTGCTGTGCACATGATTACATGAGACTGCCCGTCCAGCCCAGACAAGTCCACTGGGGACAGTGTGATTAGATTGTGATCAGGGCAGGTGGCTTAGCAGATAGTTGAGAGTGATACAGTATAAGCAGCGGTTCCTGTTTGTGGAAGAAAGCACACCGCCATTTAGTTATTGGCATGTTACTTATGCCATGCCTTGTTATTCTTGTCATTAGTCTCCTTTTATTATTTACGGAGAATTAATTGATGGTCAGAGGATTTCAGAGAGGCTTACCTTATTCATAACTAGACTACATTGTCCTTTATTTTCTCGGAAGGTGAACTGTTAGCTGCCCCACTATTTCTTGACTCTTGCAGTTATACTGTATAGAAGGAGGTCTGCTTGTGGCCTGTGCTGCGCCATTGTCATCTCGGCCCAGCAGTCACCACAACTGGCGGTGCCGAATGTGAAACTGTGGAATCTTTCATATCATATCTTGTATCATGCTGAACGGCAGTGCAGATGCTCCTCCCAGGCCAGAAGTCTTAGGCTCGATGTTTCTGTGCTTCTAAGAAACTGGCTTCTCTCATAGCTTGTATGGAATGTGTTGATGATGCCTGCTGGTAGAAATTTAGAGTTTACTGCTGTTGCCTTTATAGGAGCTAAACATCAATTGTAATAAAAAACCAGGAACGAAAATGTTCTCTGTTGTAGCAAATTAAATTATCCAGAGATTTTATTTTAAATTAATGAATAAATGGAGATTTAACTGCATTACTTTTTTTTTTGCTATTGGGTAAGGAGGGCTTTGTCTTACATATTGAGTCAGTCTGTTACTGTAACAGAGTACCTAAGGGCATTCATTTCCTTTGGGAAAGACTTATTCAGCCCATGGATTTGGAAGTCCCAGCCTATGGCTGAGTGGCCCCATTGCCCTCTGCTCCTGTGGAGTGATGGAGAGCCGTGGCAGGCACACCCAGTGGAGTGAACCACTCACACCACCAGTCAAGAAACAGGAAGTCAAGAAACAGGAAGACTAGACAGTCCACATTCCAAATGCCCCTTCCCAGCAGACCTCTGATGTGGGATTCCCCTCTGTATGCTGTGAATATGTTTTATTTCCATTGGTTAATAGAGAAGCTGCTTTGGCCTATGGTAGGACAGAATATAGCCAGGTGGGAAAATGAAGGTGAATGCAGGGAGAAAGAAGGCAGAGTCCGGCAGACGCCATGCAGGTGCCCAAGAAGCAGAGTGTGAGGTAACAAACCATGAGCTTTGTGGTAAGATACAGAATAATAGAAATTGGTTGATTTAGGATGTAGGAGCTAGCTAGGAATGTCCCTGAGCTGTTGGCCAAATGGTGTTGTAATTAATACAGCATTTGTGTGATTATTCGGGTCTGGGTGACTGGGAGGAAATGAAAGCACGATCTCTGTTATGTGCCTCCTGGGCCTCCTCCACTAGGCCCCTCCTCCCAACGTGTCCACCATCCACTAGCCTGGAACCTCTGGAGAACATGTGGAATCCATTATGGGTGAATATGTATGTGTGTCAAATATGTAGAGCCTATGTTTTTAAAATATCTTTTAATAATTCATGTTTTTTAAAACTACTTATTGTTCCATATAAAAAGTAGAACAGAATCCCGCCCACCCACCCCACCACACGGAATTATAATCACTGGTAGAGTGGGGCCTCCTATCAGACCTGCCCTCTCCATCTGAGGATGTGTCCATTGCATGGGGCCTCCTATCAGACCTGCCCTCTCCATCTGAGGACGTGTCCATAGCATGGGGCCTCCTATCAGACCTGCCCTCTCCATCTGAGGACGTGTCCATAGCATGGGGCCTCCTATCAGACCTGTCCTCTCCGTCTGAGGACGCGTCCATAGCATGGGTGTAGAAGGAGCTGCGGGTAGGCCTGCTTTTCGTCCTGTCCGGCTCCCACATGGTTAGCTTTACACCCGAAATAATAACACACAAACTGTATTCATATAAACACTGCCTGGCCCATTATTTCCAGCCCCCTCTTGGCCAACTCTCATACCTTGCCCAACCCATTTCTAATAATCTGTGTAGTACCATGAGGTGGTGTCTTACAGGGAAGATTCTAGCCTACGTCCTTCTTGGGTCGGAGCTTCATCACGTCTGTCCCAGAGAGGAGAGGCATGGCGACTGCCTCACTTCCTCCCAGCATTCTGTTCTGTTTACTCCGCCTACCTAATTTTCTGTCCTATCAAGGGCCAAGGCAGTTTCTTTATTAACCAATGAAATCAACTCAAAACAGATTGACAAATGACCTTCCCACATCACATGGGGCCTCCTATCAGACCTGTCCTCTCCGTCTGAGGACACATCCATAGTGTCAGATGAACATACTCCTGCTTGCATGTGCTACTCTGGGGTTATTTTTCACTGAACAGTCGTGGGGCCATCTTCACACAGTAGAGTACATAAATCTTCACTTTTAATGACTTCATGGTACCCCATTAGCTACTATCATCTGCTTAATCAGCCCTGCCTGGCGACTGACATCTCCCTGGTGTTATAGTGAACCTGTTACACATACATCTTAGTGCACTTTTCTCGATGAAGAAAATTGTTGTAAAGACCGAAAATGTTAATGTTGAAGCAAGGGCCTTTTTTTTTTTTTTTTTTAATGTTTTTGATGTGCGCTTTTAAGAGGCTGTGTAGAAAGGTTGAGAAGTTGAGAAGCTAAGGGCGCATATATTTCCTAGCCCCTGGGCTGTTGGTGGCTTGTCTTTCTCTGTAACATCTGCTGTCTCTGGCAGTGAAGGTCCACCTGGAGACAGCTGTGTCTGGAAGCTTGCACAGTCCCCTGGGTCCTGCCTGCTTCTCTCCCAAGAGCCCAGCCTCCTCCTCTTCAAACCCAAAAAGCTCTATGTGTGGATGAAGCACCTTGCAGCTGTTTTCTATCCAGAGAGACCCTGGGAAGTGGTTTCTTTTTGCTAGGACGGAGAGGATGCACTCTGGCCTGTTTATTTGCCCAGCCTGGCAAGCTGGCACACACCTACACCTGCAGTACCTGGGAGTTTGAGGTTAGCCTGGGCTGTTAAGTTCCAGCCAGCTGGGCCATAGAGCAAGACTGCTTCAAAAAAATTATTTTCTCCAGTTCTTTTTTGTAACTGCTAATATATATATAAATTGATTTCTCTTATTTTTGAGACATAATTTTTATGTTAGCATCTTAGGCTTACTTCTAAACCTTATGCCATTGTGAGGCCTTCACTAACTACAGTGGGTTCTTCCTTTGTCCTCTTTGCTAATTTTAATTTCATCAGTACTCACCAGTGTCTCTCACTAGAACTTGCCAGTGACTAGAACATGCTTGTGTCTGTCTCCCCAGTGTCTCTTACTGGAACATGCCTGTGTCTGTCTGCCAGGGACCAGGACATGCCTGTGTCTGTCTGCCAGGGACCAGGACATGCCTGTGTCTGTCTGCCAGGGACCAGGACATGCGTGTGTCTGTCTGGCCAGGGACCAGGACATGCCTGTGTCTGTCTGGCCAGGGACCAGGACATGCGTGTGCTGTCTGCCAGTGTTGCTCACTATTGCATTTACCCCTCCTCCATTCACTCTGATGTCTCAGATGAAACAACTGCCCATAGTTACGTGAAACTGTGGGAAGACTCCCAAGTTTTAACTTTGAAGGTGTCTAAGAAGGGAAATAGGCTTCTCAGTGCTGGATATTTTTTCACTGGTTCATCTAAAGGTGAAAAGCAAACCTGAATTTCCTGGCAAATTGTTTAATGGCAGCCATTTTGGAGTGGCCTGATCGGATGCTCTGCCCTGGGAAGAAGAGCAGGTTTCTTGTTCTGATTCCCCTCTGCCTCATTTCCGCCTCTGACAGTATCTGCTGGAGCTGCAGCACAGTCATCGCGACCTGGCAGCTGTTTCTTCTGTCAGCCTTGCAGATTGAGGAATAGTTTCCCGGAGTCATTTAAAAATGAATTGGAAGTAGCACCGTGGAAGTCTGAGGTGACAGGAACGTCCGTCACCCTATTTCCTGTTCCACAGCAGCAGCTCGGGTGACCTAGCTGGAGCTGGGGAGAGGCAGTTGATGTAATGTGGAAGAGCAGTTTGGAGACAGAGGGTCTGAATCACATGGTCTTGCTCAGCTTAAAGTGGGGGATAATGACTTGGAGTATTTAAGTATAGGGAGGGGGAATCTGCTCTTTGAGTACATTTCCAAAGTACTTCTTTTAAAAAAAAGTACCGTTTTCTTTTTATAAGTAAGATTGGGCCTGAGCGCATTTTATGACGGGGGAATGTGCGCCGGTTCACGGGAGATAAGCGGCTCTGGAAGAGCCGAGGTGTGCGGAGCCCGACAGGAACCAGGCCTAGGCACCTCAGTGCTCCCGCGTGGATCCCACGGGGGGGGGGGTGAGTTTCCTGGTTCTGGTCACTGAGCTCACTGGGTTCACATGAGCACTTCTTTCTAAACACAGCACTGGGTACCGAGTTAACACTGTCGCCTCCCTTACACTTCATGTGAAGGCCACCTCTTATCGATCAGTCTCTTACAGATAGAGTTCTGAAACATTACATATGTTGATAGATTTGTCTGTAATTATTAGCTTCTCAGTTTTATACAGAAAATGAAGCATTCTCTCAAACTGGATTTTCCTAACTAAGAGATTTCCAGAATACTTAAAAAATGTGTGTGCGTGTGTGCACGTGTGCGTGCATGCCTCGCGCGCGCGTGCGCGCGTGCGTGCGTGCGTGCGTGCGTGTGTGTGTGTGTGTGTGTGCATGCCCAAAGGTCAATGTTAGACAACTTCAATCTCTCTCCATCTCATTCAGCCTAAAGTGTACTAATTTGGCTAGACTGCCCAGGAAACCTCAGATATCCTGCCCAGTCGTGGGACTTCAGGTGCACCCTGCTGCAGCAGCTTTTCCATGGGTGCTGGGACCACACTTAGGGCCTCATGCTTATGCAGGACACGCTCTACGGACTGGGCCGTTCCCTCGGCTCCTCCTTATTCATTTATTTGTATGCTAATCTTTATGATATTACACATGACTATAATCCCATACATGACTCTTCTAGTTTTAAGGGCAGCCTGGGCTATGTAAGGAGACCCTCTTTCAAAAACAAATTAACTTTTAATGTGCTACATCTGTTTTCATTCTGTGAATTGTGCTGAATATGACAACCTGTTCTTGATGGCTAATGTCGGTTGTTTGCACTTGTAAAAAGGTTCCTTCTTCTCTGGATTCTAGTCTGGCTCTTCCTGGCAGTTCTGTTCACGTCTGCCTTGGCGCAGACGTACTGAGCGCACAGTGGTGCTCACAGCCCTTCCCTTGGCCCTCATCTTTTTGTGTCGGGTTCTAGCACTGGGTGACCTTGGACACACTGTAGGTGTCATATGTCTTTACTCCCCACTGAACTCATTTATTCCAAACCTGCACCCTGTGCATCAGTCACGCTCCCTCTGAATGCCAGCATCACCAAAGCTGCCCGGAAGGAAAGCCAGACTGCCTTTCATAATTACATCCCACCATGTTTTCTCATTCTCCAGTATCTGTCCTCCACTCCCCCCCTCCCTTCCTCCAAGATGCACACAGACCATCTTCACCTACTTGTCTCGTAGTGTCTGATGACAGCCCACACTGGGCAGAGTTCCCGGTTCTCTAGTGTTCTTCCCTTGATCTTGCCCATTGAGGAGATGCCTTCATCATCTTATCCCCCCAGTTCAGTCGACAGCCCGGGATTGTCTCTTCTAACTCGTGAGCACGCACAATTGCCCACCCCCACCTGCTGCTCTGCAGTGCAGCCAGCTTCTTCAGGGCTGTAGCATGGGGCTTCTTAACTCTTTCCCCTCTCCACCCTTTTCCCTAAGAAATGTTTTCGTGACCCTGGGTACATAGTTACACAAACCAAACACTTAAAGTCATAAATCCCTTTCCTTTTACTGGTTAATCTGAGTTGTTCTTTCACATTGAATCAGCAGTTATGAATATGATGATAGGGCTGGAGAGATGGCTCAGAGGTTAAGAGCACTGACTGCTCTTCCAAAGGTCCTGAGTTCAATTCCCAGTAACCACGTGGTGGCTCACAGCCATCTGTGATGAGATCTGGTGCCCTCTTCTGGCCTGCAGCATACATGCAGACAGAATATTGGGTACGTAATTAATAAATAAATCTTTTTAAAAATGAATATGATGATGCAAAAATGTGATTTGGAGAATTTATCAGAAGAGTGGCCAGTTCATTTTTTAGTGTTTAATTCTTAAACAGCCCTCCTGCCTGGGTGCCTTTCTGGTGGTCTTCTATACCTGTGTTCCACATGGAAGGCTAAGACTTGTAAATACCCTCATTGAGGATCACCTGAATCTGTGAGCAGCACAATTCAGTTTTTAATTTAATTGTTTTTAAAACTAGTTTTCATGTTACCCTCCTTGCTGTGTTCTACGGGGAGCACCCTCCTTGCTGTGTTCTATGGGGAGCACCCTCCTTGCTGTGTTCTACAGCGAGCACCCTCCTTGCTGTGTTCTATGGGGAGCACCCTCCTTGCTGTGTTCTACGGGGAGCACCCTCCTTGCTGTGTTCTACGGGGAGCACCCTCCTTGCTGTGTTCTATGGGGAGCACCCTCCTTGCTGTGTTCTACGGGGAGCCACCTCCTTGCTGTGTTCTACGGGGAGCACCCTTCTTGCTGTGTTCTACGGGGAGCACCCTCCTTGCTGTGTTCTACGGGGAGCACCCTCCTTGCTGTGTTCTACGGGGAGCACCCTCCTTGCTGTGTTCTACGGGGAGCACCCTCCTTGCTGTGTTCTACGGGGAGCACCCTCCTTGCTGTGTTCTACGGGGAGCACCCTCCTTGCTGTGTTCTATGGGGAGCACCCTCCTTGCTGTGTTCTACGGGGAGCACCCTCCTTGCTGTGTTCTACGAGGAGCACCCTCCTTGCTGTGTTCTATGGGGAGCACCCTCCTTGCTCTGTTCTACGGGGAGCACCCTCCTTGCTGTGTTCTACGGGGAGCACCCTCCTTGCTCTGTTCTACGGGGAGCACCTTCCTTGCCGGAACTGCACTGCAGCAGCCTCCAGGTCCGCTACAGCGCTGGCCTGGCCCTCTCAGCTTCTCTTTTCCTCACTGAGGATTTCCTCTGCTGGTTATGCTCAAGAGTTCTCAACTCTGAAATAGTTTTAAAGGAGTGAAGTGCTCTCTGCTCCCACGCTTTGTTCTGCTGTGCTCCCAGCGCTGTGGGTGTTGCTGTTGCTCCAGTTTAATGTGGCAGAGGTTTGGGAAAGGCCTAGCTGAAGAAAGTAGCTAAGACATCCCTAACTAACCCTAGCTTCCTCTGGAATTTCTTCATGTTAGTTTTCCAAACAGGCCCTAAGGGGCCTCACCTACCCACCTTATTAGCTTCTGCCCTGAGAATTCTAGCTCCCTGAGGACCTGGCCTGCTCTGCCCCTCACAGCCCTCACTGGATCCCTGTCCCTGCACTCAGATATGTCCTAGAGGACAGGGCTGTGCTGACAGAAAAAGGTAGCCCCCTCTGGCACATCCGTGGGTTTTTACATTTAACTGTTTGTAGCACACCGATCATGGCTGCAGGGCACAGTGGTAACACAGCATTTTAAAGATTCACTCTGCTTAGAAGGTTGACAGATCTGCTATAGGAGAGCATTGACTAGACTCCTGAGAAAGGAGGGAAGGCAGAGGGCTAGCAGGGAGAGTCCAGGTGGAGGGGATATACAGTGGGGTGGGCAGTTGTCATCAGTCTAGATAGCAGTTCCCAACCCCTGCGTCATGACTCCTTTGGGGCTCACATATCAGATATTTACGTTAGAATTTATAGCTGTAGCAAAACTTTTGCTTTGTTTTTTAATCTGGACTCGATCGCGAGACCTTTGGCCGGAGAAAGAGGAGGCACGCTCTGCCTCTCACTCCTGCCCTGTCCAGGCATGCCCCACAGTTAGGCTACCGGCAAAAATCCTTCCTAAGCAGGATCTCCAGCTGAATACACTAAACGAGGAACCTGTTCCTCCCGCCATGCTGCCTCTTGGTAGACAGCACGGCCACCTTTGTTGTGGCTCAAGGATCTATCTTCTCTCTTGTTGCCAAAACTATTCGTCATAAACACAGTGAGAATAGGAAACAATTAATTCCAGGGGTCAGGGTTGGGTTCTGTATATCAACATTAGAGAGTAGGAGTTTGTAAAACTAACTCCAATATTCCTTGCTGCGGGCAAAAGCCCTTTATTAAGCCTTGTTGCAGGCCTGCTGTTGGCGGAGCTGGAAGACCCAAACTGAGCTTAGCCCACGCGCAGCGCTGTTGGGTGGGGGCTGCGCAGCCGCAGTAGGAGGGTCTGGGCCTGTACTACAGGGCAACGACCTACCGTTCTGGCATCAACCGTCTTCCTCACCCGGTTAACTTCATCCACCTTAATGAGCAGCCATGGCCTGGGCTGCGGGGATCCTGCGAGCCAGCAAAAGAGTGAGTGCAGCTGGAGTGGATCTCAGGGACCTGAGCTTAGCTCTGCGGCCCAGTCGGGTGCTGCGTGTGCCCTTCAGCCGGGCCTGGTGGAGCGTCACTCCCACTTCCACCATGTCGACCCTGAAGGGTGAACTTATCCAGCACTTCAGCTCCGAAGAGCCCATTCTCCACAACAAGGTTTCCATTATAGGAACTGGGTCAGTCGGCATGGCCTGTGCCATCAGCATTATAGCGAAAGGCTTGACTGATGAACTTGCCCTTGTTGACAGTAATGAAGAAAAAATGAAGGGTGAGACAATGGATCTCCAGCATGGCAGCGTCTTCATGAAAATGCCAAATATTGTTTGCAGCAAAGATTTCCGTGTCACTGCCAACTCGGAGGTAGTGGTTATCACAGCAGGTGCGCGCCAGGCGAAAGACGAAACGCGCCTGAATTTAGTCCAGCGGAACGTAGCCATCTTTAAGGTGATGATCGCCAGTATTGTCAAACACAGCCCCCGCTGCAAATTGATTGTCGTTTCCAATCCAGTGGATATCTTAACGTACGTAACCTGGAAACTGAGCGGGTTTCCCAAAAACCGTATTATTGGAAGTGGCTGCAACCTAGATACTGCTCGCTTCCGTTACATGCTTGGCGAGAGGCTTGGGATTCACTCTGAAAGCTGCCACGGGTGGGTCCTTGGGGAGCACGGAGACTCAAGTGTCCCCGTGTGGAGTGGAGTGAACATCGCTGGGGTGCCTCTGAAAGAGCTGAATTCCGCCATAGGAACTAGCAAAGACCCCGAGCAGTGGGGAAATGTCCACAAAGAAGTGATTACCAGTGCCTATAAGATTATCAAAATGAAAGGCTATACCTCCTGGGCCATTGGCCTGTCTGTGGCTGACATTGCAGAAAGTATTCTGAGGAATCTCAGGAAAACACATCCAGTCTCCACCAAAGTTAAAGGTCTATACGGAATAAAAGAAGAGGTGTTTCTCAGCGTGCCTTGTATCCTGGGAGAAAATGGCATCTCCGATATTATAAAGGTGAAGCTGAGCCCCACAGAGGAAGCCCAGATGGTGAAGAGTGCAGAAACACTTTGGAAAATTCAGAAAGATATCAAGTTTTAGGCCAGCCCTGTAAAGATGCCGAAGACAACAGATGCAGTATTGCGGATGCGGCGTGAACGGGGGGTTCTGAAGGTTTTGATCTCTGGTTTGGTCTTCTGTTGTGTGGCATCCAGCTGCCAGGTGACTTTGCCTTTTCAGTTTCTGAGTGACTGCATTAAAGGTATTTTTGGTGTTTCAAGTACTGGTTCTTGCCTGTTGGTGTGGTGTTCAAGAAATTGATTCGTAAGAACACATACTGGTCCATTCTGGTTGGTACATTTATATCCACTCCTATGCCATTTTAAAAAGTAACTCATATGGGCTAGAGAGATGGCTTAGAGGTTAAGAGCACTAGCTTCTCTTCCAGAGGTCCTGGGTTCAATTCCCAGCACCCACATCATGGCTCACAACCATCTGTAATGGGGGTCTGATCCCCTCTTCGGGCCTAAGGGTGTACATGCAGATGGAATACTCATATATAAAATAAGTCTTAGAAACAAATTAACGCCTGCATTTAAAAATAAAATTATGTAAAAATTTTTGTGATACATTTTGAGACTGCCTTGTCTTAGAATGGCCTCCCTGAGCCATTAAGATATTATGAAGGGGACAGGAAGGGTGGCACCTGCTGCTCTTGCGAGGACCCAGGTTCAGTTTCCAGCACCCACGTGGTACTCTACATACATTAGACAATATACTTTTACATATATTTGTTTAGAGGCATCACGAAATGTGGACTGCAGCTGCTTCAAGAGCGGGGGAGGGGTGGGAGAGGAGATGGGAAGGAAGCAGACTGAACATGGAAGCCTTGATGGTCAGACTGTAGGCAGGACTGACTAGCAGAGCT
Organism: Chionomys nivalis; assembly: GCF_950005125.1. Lineage (NCBI taxonomy): Eukaryota > Metazoa > Chordata > Mammalia > Rodentia > Cricetidae > Chionomys > Chionomys nivalis. The sequence continues at coordinate 12,854,453 of NC_080087.1, forward strand.
TATACAGGAAACAAACAGAATGAGCCTTTCAACGAAGAAGGCAAACAACAACAACAACAAAAAAAAAACAAAAAACACAAAAAAAAACTATTTCAAACTCAGCTTTTAGTGGCAACAACTACTTGCCTGTTAGAATTGATTCTGTAAGGATTTTTGCGATTAGAGAGAACCTGAATATTTTAAGCAAATTTTTAATATATAATGCATTAGACAAAATGGTTTTCAGTTTCTTCTTCCACAGCCCAGACGTGCCATGGTAGTGGGGGGCAGCACCCACGTGCACGTGGCTGCAGGGCAGATGTGCAGACACAGCCATGCAGTCAGACCTGCCTCCCCAACTGCATGACACACTCGTCTGGTGCTCATTTTTGAGGGGTAAATGATAAATACACCAGCCACACCGCTGGTGTTCTTGTTCCTGGCATACTGGTTCCATAGCCCTGAGGAAGCTGCTGGAGTGGGAACGAGATCATTATTAGAGGCGTAATCTTTGTTCAATTCTAACATCTAAAGTATCAGTCAGACCCCTTCTCTGAATGTCCGTATTTCCAATAATGGCTTCTGAGGACAGCAGTATTTCAGGACAAGGTTCTGGGGCCTGATACTCTAGGGAATGCCTTTTATGCCTTAATCCCTGCACAGAACACTCCCAGAAACAGCCTGTGGCGGCCCACAGACTGTGCTTATAAGGGTGACCCTGAAACCCATAGCATAAAAAAACATTCTCCCTGACCAACAAGAGCAGAGCAGAGGAGATCCCAGAGTTTCGTTTTGGAGTAATGTGATCAGCATGCTCACAGTCATCAATTCTGGGGGCTGAGGGAAAGTTCCATGGCAGTAGCTGTGAATTTTCCTTAGTATATTTAGGTTCGGATTAAACTTAGTGATACTCACTCTTAAATCTTTTTTCCAAGGGCATCTTTAAATGGGAATAATTTATTGACCTTTGTATGGCCTTCACTGATACATATTTGATAGATACTGTCCATATAAATAATACCATCTTGGAACCCCATGGAGCCCCATTATTTGAAGCAACTTGGGAGTCTGTTTATTACATAAAGTGGACTCTGGGTTTCCATCCCCACAGTTGGAAGGCACAGGGCTCGCAGGGTCCTCTGTCCTGTGTCTTCAGTGTCCACATTGGAAGTCTTCTAGGAACTCACGACCTCAGGAACAAATAATAATACAGCCCTTGAGGCTTGAGAGACAGGCAAAGAGGTCAGGGGTGGGGGATAGAGCAGTGCCCGCACTCATACACACTCACACACAGAGAGAGAGAGAGAGAGAGGGAGGGAGGGAGGGAGGGAGGGAGGGAGGGAGGGAGGGAGGGAGGGAGGGAGGGAGAGAGAGAGAGAGAGAGAGAGAGAGCGCTCCTAGCATCACCTGTGCCTCCTAGCCTTGTTCCTAGCAGCTGACCACAGTTACCACTGATGAGGAACCATGGAAAGCAATTGTTCTTGGTCTTCAGTGCTAGACAGTTGAACACAAGTTGTAAAATACATCAGTCAGAAAGGCAAGGAGCAGCATACTGCAAACCGTGGCCAGAGAGGCATTGAGTTTTCAAACCCAAACATCTCTGTGAAGTTCCTTTCATAGGTTGTGATTGGTGTTTTTATCAAGCCGCTCTTTATGTGAATCTTGGGTATTCAGCATCTGGGTCACCTCTACGACCACTTGCATATGGTAGTCACAACATCTGTGACCACAGAAGAGTCCCCTCCTCTGTCCTAGTCCCTCTCCACAGATGTCATGGATGTAGCACTGTTGCTGGTGCTCGCGGAGAGTCTCTCATGAAGGCTCATCATAATACAGTCCAGAGAAAATGGTAAGGAAAGGCAATGCCCATGCGTGTATTCAAGATTAGCTGAATACACCTGTCTGGCTGGCAGGTGTCTGTGAGCAGTGGTTTTCATATTTGCCTAACACAAGATGGGAACTGGGAAATGTGCTTTCGGGGCTCAGTGGCAGAGTGTTTGCCTAAGTATGCAAAGCTTGATATGTGGATCTAGAGGACCCAGACAGTTGGCCTCCTACAGATTCCATAAATGGTGAAAATAGTCACACCAAATGGTCCATAACACGTCATGATGTCCACACCCATGCGAGCTTTGTTTTCAGAATCCAGCATATACATTTGGATAATGCTACAGTGGCCGTGGCCTCAGATTGAGTGCTCACTGTGAGGTGGGGGGGGGCTGTGCATTGTGTGCACCGCCCAGCTTATCCTCACAACTCTTCAGGCGAGTATATGCTGTCTTCTTTCTGCATATGTGGATGCTGGCGAGAAAACGACAGTGGCTGGTATTTGAACAGTGGGCTCTCCAACACCAGCATCCATGTCACCAAGTGTATGCTACGGAGGCTGTGTGCTAGCCTAGAATTTACAAGACTGAAAACGATGTAAACCCTGAATTTGGCAAGAGGGTACAAATTTAACCTCCATTTGAAATAAATATGTATCATCAACAGCAAAAGAAAAATTACCTGTATCTCCAATAGCCTCCTTCGGAAATGATTGGTTGCTGCAGAGTCCTGGAAGCTTTGTGAACCAGCACAGCACCTGCATCCAGAGGAAGATGTGACTGGGTGTGGCTGGTGGGGTCTGTGGGGCAGGGTCAGATGCACCGAGTGTGCACCCAGGGAGACTGCCCTCCCCCACATCAGTGATGCCCTGCACAGAGGTCTGCACACCCCTCCTTGACTCTGGCTTTAATCCCCTTTCACTGGTGAAATCTCAGTGTGGGTTTTTCATACTGGCACATGAGAATATTCTAATATATTTGTCATTAGTTTTTTTTTTTCTCTCTCTCTCCAGCTCTAAACTTCTGACGTTGAATGGTCTGAGTATAATCATGTATTTAGATGGACAGAAACTGTATTGCCCACTGCATCTCTATAAATGGAAGCCACCATGCGTCCCCTTGTAGATGCGCACTGTAGATTGTAGATGCGCATCCTGGGAGTCTGTTGAGTTACACGTGTCGCCGTCTAGACCAGGAGTGAAGCTGTCTGTTGTTTAGTTAGCAGGTTCACTCTTGGAAGAGCAGTGTTCTCTTCGGTGCTGAACACAGCGCTCAGCTTCACTGCTGCTATCTGCTCCGCAGTTGTGCGAACCGGGTGTCCCCCGCTCAGCAAGATGCTGCCTCTAAGCACTTCATCTATCCCTCCCTCCTTCTGACATTTGGTACTTTTTTTCTTCTAGATGAAGGACTTTCGAAGTAAGATGCAATCCATATTTCCAACGATTCCCAAGAACTCCGAGTCAGCTGTTAAGTGGGAGGAAGTACTGGAGTCTAAGTGAGATGGGTGTGGACAGCTCCCTGAGAATCGCGGCAGGCATGGCAGCTTTGGAAACCCCCATCGGAACAGGACTGGGTGACTTCTCTCTAGGAACACGTGCAGATGGCCGGCGAACCCACGGCCACAGCCATAGCCATCTGCCCATGGTGCAGGGAAGGAATGTTTTCCTAAAGCTAAGACAACTATTTAATTACTGAGACGTTCCCCTTGAGGAGGGGTCCCAGAGGAAATATTTCTGTTTAGAACAATAAACCATGTTTCATATTTGCAAAACCAGTAAGCTAGAACATTTTTGTAAAGGCTGGAGAGCTGACTGTGATTAGAGCACACAGTGCACCTGCAGAGGATCCCAGGGCATTTCCCCACCACCACTCTGGGTGACTCAAACCCACCTGAGCTGCGGCTCCAGGGCATCTAATGTCCTCTTCTGAATTCTGTGGGCACCTGACTAAACCTGTGAACACACCCATATGCGTACACAATTAAAAACTAAAGCTAAATATTTTTAGGAACTCAGTAGGTTGTGTGTACACACCTGTGTACATGTGTAACAATAGTGAAGAAGTTGTGGATTTAAAGTGAGCAAGGGCGGACAATGAAGGAGTGGAGTGGGGAGAGGAGGGCTGAAAATGATGCAAGCAGTTCCCATATGTGAAATTCTCAAAAGAAAACTCTTAATAAGAAAAAAGTCATGACAGACAGACTCCTAACAGCAGTACAGACCTGAGTATATCTAATTGAATGAATTTTCAAAGCCTATCTTATCTCAGATGACTAAGAACTTGGGAAGTGTGTTCCTATTGACCAATCTCCAAGACAGTGAACCCAGTACTGGAAACGGGTGCAGCTTGTCCTGAACACAGTCTGATTCGACTTGGTACACGGCTGAGGGCCTCCCTCGAAGGACTTGTAGATCCTTGCACATGGGACAACACACCAGCAACAGAGGATGGTGACCCAGACAGGAACACTTGTGCAGAAGTGGTAATGACAACATCACGGCTGTAGAATGCACTTTGTTGTGAAACTGGTTCTGAGTCCCTGTACTCTGACTGACGTCTGTAATGTCATCCCAGTGGTGAAAGGAAATAGAGCAGAATTGCTGCCTATCTGAAACCATGGTAGCCAGAAAGTCACCTGGGCACTGGGGCCAATTATTTTCCTTTCTATCTTTTCTTTCTTTCTTTCTTTCTTTCTTTCTTTCTTTCTTTCTTTCTTTCTTTCTTCCTTCCTTCCTTCCTTCCTTCCTTCCTTCCTTCCTTCCTTCCTTCCTTCCTTTCTTCTTTCATTTCTTAGATTTATTTATTTATTATGTATACAACATTCTGCCTTCATGTATGCCTACAGGCCAGAAGAGTGCACTAGATCTCCTTATAGATGGCTGTGAGCCACCATGTAGTTGCTAGAAATTGAACTCAGGACCTCTGGAAGAGCAGTCAGTGCTCTTAACCTCTGAGCCATCTCTCCAGCCTTTGATGCCTCCTCTTAATGAAGTTAATTCTTAAGAATCCAACCCCTTGTGTGCTTGCTCTGTGATCCCTTACAGAAAGCTGATGGGAAGTGATTGTGCACATAGTTAAGGAGGAAAAACTCGAGTATGTCAATATGTCTAGAGAAACCCTCTGGCTGAATGTCAGGAGTGTAGTTCCTTTAGAATTACCTGGGTCCTAATTAGTCAGCAACCGTGTTCCATAAAGTGCATTCAAAATCTGCTACAGTGAAACCTTTTAGTTCTAAAGGAACTCTTTAAATGAAATGTCAAGTGCATAATGTAACATTTTTCTCTAGACCACATTGCCCTGTTAAAATTGCTGTATTGTTAATTAAACAGGTGTAATCGGTGTCTGAGATTCACATGTGACCTGCTAAAAATCCAAGAAAAGATTGTGAGCTTGATCAGCAAGTATGGAGTAGGAAAAAAAATCCTTACCCATCTTCTCTAACCAGTCCTGGTTGGATGCAGAGAAGAAAAGTAGGCAGCTTGATGGGTGTGTGGAGTGGGCACTGCCTACAACCCCTCACGCAAAGACCTCCACTGGATAGGAGAAAATGAGACTTCCTGTATCCGCTGAAGGGATAAAAAGAGAAACCATTATTAACTGTGAGTCTCTGAAAGCTCCTTGAGGGTAGAGCCTTGTAAATGTGGCAGCGCCGGTCACAGGGGCTGTAGATGGCAGCCAGGCCAAGGCCGGAACTAGGGGCCGCAAGGGACACGCTGTTTCCACTGGCACTGAAGGAACGTGTTAGAGGATGACGGAATACGGAATACTTGCTTCTGCGGCATGCCGGTGTTGGAGCCCTGTCCTTACACTTCATGTCCCCATAGGAATAACTTGGGTCACCTGCTGGCAGGGACAACTTTCCTAGAAGAGGAAGGCATGGGCACCAGTTGCCTTTTACAAGCAAAAACTGGGGCAAAGGAGATGAAAACTCAGAACAGGCGAGTGATGTCACTGAAGTGTTTTCCACAGAACTCAGATGCCAGAGGATTTAGTCTTGTCTGTTTCTTTCCTACCAGAGGCGTATTGTTAAATTGGTTAATGGGAAGGAAAAATGTTTAAGAGATAATGTTATTCTTTATGTGAGGAACCATCTGTGTACGCGTCCTGAATGTCCCCGGATGCGGAAGAGAGGAAGTGTTGTGGGATTTCACGTCTGCCTTCTTTGCTGTCTTTATCTTGGGTAGAGTATGAAAAACATAATCACATTTATCTCCTGGAGCATAAAGGGTTTTAATCACCCTATTAACCAGGATGACATTTTTCACAGACTTAAAAAGGAATAGAGGAGACATTATCTCCCCATAAGCAATCCATTTCATGGAGACTGAGCACTGGAAACGCTTTAGAGGATGGTTAGCACAGCCATTTCCCGTTCCCATCTAAGCCAACATTAAGGAGGCTTTCGGTAAGATGTGGCTTCCGTTGCGTGCATGTTAAGCTTTATTCTTAGAACTTAAGCCCACAGCTGCTGGAGAAAGCCGCACTTAGAGAACACGGTGGACAGAGAGGAGCAGACCTCAGGATTCTTACCAGAAAACACCCATACCGAGAAGTTAGCACTGCCCTGCTATACAGTTGGCTCACCCAGAGCACTTCAGAGTAGAGACACACCCTGGGCAGGGAAGGTGTGTGGCAGGGCTCACCACTCAAGGTATTGAGCCTTTGACTAGAAGGAACACAGATTCCAACAGAACTCAGAGCAAGCATCTGCCCTAAGCCCAGAAGAGCTGAGGTGGGTCATGGTGACTTCTGTCGCCATCCTCATCCGCCTGCTCAGCCAAAAGGAGGAGCCAAGCTTGTCACACCACATCGATCCATGTGATCTCAAACTCAGTGTGGACCAAAGTCGCAAACTAATCATTGCAACTTCAGAGGGAAACAAAGAAATTAAGGGGGAGATGGGGACAAAGATAATTAAAATCCACTGAATGTAGCTATTTCACTTGGGACAAAATTTAATCTCTCCTAGGTTTAATTCAGAAAGAATATTGTTTATTTTCTCATTTTCATGTGTTTCTTTGAAACAGTGAGTGGGGTACAAGTAAGAAAGAAAACTCTTCAAATACTTAAATTTCCCATGAGAGATGGTGCAATTCATATTTTAATAGTATTTTATCATGCTCAGTTGAGGCGTTTTTCCTTCCAGCCGAAAGTCTTTGAGTGGTACAGCAACCATTGGAGTCTCTTGCTGTCCTTAGCACTGTCAAAGGCTGGGGCTTTGTGAAAACCCAAGAGGAAAGCAAGCTCCCCTCACCACAATGAGGCCAGAGAAAATTCCATCTGGTGGCAGATAACTCAGTTTGGGAGAAGCATATAGTTTCAGGATTAACAGTGACTTAGGACCTTAACTTATATTTTCTTATGTAAGCTGGATTAAGTCCTTTGCCATGTTGCCTTTTAATGAGCTATGATCACATTCTAAAAAGAAACCATATCAAACAAACAAACCCACATATACCAAAAAACAAAACAAACAAACAACAACAACAAAAAAAAAAAAAAAAAAACAGGCAAGTGAGGGCTGGCAGGATTCGGCAGGTAAAGTCACTTCCTGCCAAGCCTGATGACCTGAGTTCGATCCTGCGGGCCCACGTGTTGAAAGGAGAGACAGATTCCCACAAGTTGTCCTCCGACCTCCACTGTGCTGTGTAGCACATGTAAGAAAGAGGAGATGGATAACTGATCTGTAAACAGGCAGGTGACTGTCTGGGTATGCTCACCGGCATAAGGGTAAACGCTTGCCAGAAAGGCCGTCCTTGGCAGGTTCTCCCAAGAAGCCGAGCCAGGCAGGCTGAGCAAATGGTGTGTTTATAATACCTGTTACCTGCTCATCTGAAAAGCACAGAAGAGACTCTTGGTGCTGCCCTTGCCGCCTCAGGCTGAGACTGTTTGTCTAGGCTTGCAGTCCATCAGGTGACCCTGGACAAATCATCTCTAAGAGGTGTGAACTTCAGGGCTTTCAGTCTCGGTCTCCAGCTCAAGAAAAAGCTGACAAAATGGCTTGTATTGAATTCTCACCAGTGGTTGCAGAACGGCCCAGCACTGCGGCTCGCCCCTTTGTTCTGCTGATGATGGGGACAGATTTATTTTACTGCTCTGAGAAATTCCATTTCTACTTGGAGCAGCATCCATATGCCACAGCAACCACCCCCTCTGGAAAACACAGGAGGGTCACCACGTTCCTTGGCCTTGGTGGCCAGAGCCCTGCAGAGATCCTCGGGAAGGTGCGACAGGTGCCAGAGCCAAGAGCCTAGTGTAGCAGATTCCACAGAGGCTAAAGGAAGAGCTCCCACCAGAAGAGAGGGCCGCTTAGAGAAACCCTGGCTCTCGGCTTCCTGTGGGCAGCGCTGCTTCCCGTCCAGACTTTATTACAAATGACTGTGGCAAGGTATCTGAGAAACCACACTGTCGCACCGCGCAATCCTGGCTTTCTGAAACACAACCCTTGCTGGGAAGATCAGTGAGTCACACTGAGCCCCATCTGGGTTTGTCCAGAATTGGAGGGACAGAAAGCACATCAACTCACCGGCACGTGGCTCCACCAGACATGTCACTGACACTCCTTGCACCTGTGTTTTCCAAATGTCTCCCACACACGAGGTCATTCCCCTAGGAGACATCAGAATTTAATGTATGAATTTGGAATTGTGATATCTTTTGTTGTTGTTGGTGGTTTGGTTTGGTTTTTCAAGACAAGGGTCTCTATGTAGTTCTGACTGTCCTGGAACTCACTCCATAGACCAGGCTAGCCTTGAACTCACAGAGATCCTCCTGCCTCTGCCTCCCAAGTGCTGGGATTAAAGGTATGTGCCACCCCCACTTGGCTGTAATGGCTAATCTTGATTGCCCAGTTGAGTGGAGTGAGAAAACAGCAGATGATGAAGCATGCCTCTGGGTGTATACACCAGGGTATCTGTGGGGATGACTACAGATGTGGGTATACACCAGGGTATCTGTGGGGATGGCTACAGATGTGTGTATACACCAGGGTATCTGCGGGGATGGCTACAGATGTGTGTATACACCAGGGTATCTGTGGGGATGACTACAGATGTGTGTATACACCAGGGTATCTGCGGGGATGGCTACAGATGTGGGTATACACCAAGGTATCTGTAGAGATGACTACAGATGTGGGTATACACCAGGGTATCTGTAGAGATGACTACAGATGTGGGTATACACCAGGGTATCTGTGGGGATGACTACAGATGTGTGTATACACCAGGGTATCTGTGGGGATGACTACAGATGTGGGTATACGCCAGGGTATCTGTGGGGATGGCTACAGATGTGGGTATACGCCAGGGTATCTGTAGAGATGACTACAGATGTGTGTATACACCAGGGTATCTGCGGGGATGACTACAGATGTGGGTATATGCCAGGGTATCTGTAGAGATGACTACAGATGTGTGTATACACCAGAGTATCTGTAGAGATGACTACAGATGTGGGTATACACCAGGGTATCTGTGGGGATGACTACAGATGTGGGTATATGCCAGGGTATCTGTAGAGATGACTACAGATGTGTGTATACACCAGAGTATCTGTAGAGATGACTACAGATGTGGGTATACACCAGGGTATCTGTGGGGATGACTACAGATGTGGGTATATGCCAGGGTATCTGTGGGGATGACTACAGATGTGGGTATATGCCAGGGTATCTGTGGGGATGGCTATAGATGTGGGTATATGCCAGGGTATCTGTGTTGATGACTACAGATGTGGGTATATGAGACTACAGATGTGGGTATATGCCAGTGTATCTGCAGGGATGACTACAGATATGGGTATATGCCAGGGTATCTTCAGGGATGACTACTAGATCAGGAAGGCTCTAGCATAATCTCCTGATGGACTCACAATAGTACCACAGTGTATATGTGTGATGAAAGACAGGAGGTGAATCTGGGGTGTAGGAAGTAGAACAAAGTGGGTGGGTCCTTGGGGATATAGTAGCACTGGCATTTGTTACCTTCCTGCTTCCTGGTTGTCACATGCAGACCACTCTTATTCCAACATACACTACCATGACGGCTAAACCCTCTAAAACCATGAACCAAAATACATCCTTCCACAAGATGCTTCTGGTTTTGGTGACAGCAACAATGAGACTGACTAACACAGAAAGTAATAATATGTATATTCTGTGCAGGCGTAGGGTAGCCAAACTTCTTGGGGTTCTGAATATTGCCACGGGAGTGGGAGGTAAGGCTTGGGTTAAAAAGCCCAGGATCAGGGAGAACTCAGAGAAACACCACACACCCAGCAGGTAGGAGCGTCACCCTCTGGTTTGCTCAGGGTCAGGCCTAAGTCTGCTATAATCACAAATTAATTACATGGAAAGAAGAAATGCAGGAGAAAGAGAAGAAAGAAGGCAGAGGAAGGGAAGATGGGGCAGGGTCTTCATGTCTGTACTTAGGGTACAGCCGGGTCCAGGTAAACGTGAAATTTGCCTTTCTTAGCCTGGAAAATCTCAAGAAAATGAATTGCATCAAAATGTTGAAGCACTGGGTCCTGGATCCTGGGACTGGGATCTCCAACTCCAGCTTCAAAATGTCAAGCTGCTATGACATTCGCCAGCTTAGAAGGGGAAGGAACACGTTAGATGAAGATCTGACCAGTGTTCTTCCAAGTGACCTGGAGTCCCACCCAGGTGTGAGGCAGCCTTGCCCAGAACCGTGTCCCTAGCAAATGGACCTCCTTTTATTTCTGAAGCTGCCCTGCCCCTCTGTAGTACTGAGAGAACATGGAGCCTCAGGTTCTTTGCTAATCTCCAGGGTGGAGGGGTCTGTTTTGTATCCGGACAGCCTTAGTTGAAGCTTCACCCCGGGAGTACCGACGATCAAGAAGGGCACCCAGCAATGCCCTGGACGCAGAGCTATTCCTGGAATAAGTTACGCAAACCAACCAGCTACTCGCTTCTCTTGAACCCACAGTGCCCCAGAAAGACCACGAATTCCATCCAGACTCTTCATTTTGCACCTTTGTGTAAACCTCCGCCTCCTACCTTACTTTTTTTCAAGTCACTAAATCATTCTCAGCTGAGTGCCATCACACATTAATTCCACGGCATGACAAACTCCCAGGTCAGCTGTTTTCCGGAGCTGTGTCTGCCAGGATGCGGTGGGAATTATCAGGAAGGTTCAACTGCCAGGTTAATGTACCTTCAGTTTCCGTGTGTGAAGCCCGCTCTGTGCTTGGGCAGTAAGCACTCAAATTAAAACTATCTTGCCTGCTCATTCTCAAACACAGGGCAGGACAAGTATCTTCTAGGTCCTCAGCCGCCATTGTGACCTGTGCAATGGCTTTGTTCCTGTTGGCTCCAAATTTCTAAATCACTCTCCAAGTTAAATGTCAGCAGCTCAGTAGCTGCACCACATGGAGGTCTGGGGCTGGGAGTCCAGCAACTTGCTACTGTGTGGTAATATTCAGCCCCAGGTACACCCAGGGAGGCCCAAGGAGGCTCAGGAAGATTCAGAGAGTCCTAGGGAGGCTCAGGAAGGTCCAGAGAGGCCCAAGGAGCCCAGGAAGGTTCAGAGAGGTGTAGGGAGGTCCAGAGAGGCCTAGGAAGGCCCAAGAGGCTCAGAGAGGCCCAAGGGGGCCCATGGATGTCAAGAGAGACCCAAGGAGGTCCAGAGAGGCCCAGGAAGGCCCAAGGAGGTTCAGAGAGACCTAGGAAGGAAGGCCAAGAGAGGCCAATGCATTTCCAGCAGCTCAGCTGCACTTCTTAGAAAACCTCAATGCCTAACCCAGAAAACATCTGAAAATGTCACAGACCACATAGTTCATTTCCAGACCTCATCCATTTTCTAACAGCTATCAGTAGACTGGTCTACACCACGATACACCAAGAATATTCTCTGTGGCTAATCATCACAAATAATTCATCACAAATGGCGGCAAATCCTCACATTCACGTAGCCCCCGTGGAACCAGGCAGTCCGCCCTGGAAGGGTGAGGAGTCCCACTGAACCCCTCGTCACCAGCACCTCCCTTCCCTGGCTCCAGCCTCCTACTCTCAGGTTCCTCCACCTGAAGGCACAGCTTAGCTGATCCAGAACCCATAGAATTAGTATATAGGAAAAGAAAGCTCGTCAGATGGGCTTATACGATACTGCAGAATAGACCAACAACTGCTGTCTCTCACAGGGGAAGCTGAAGGCTTGGGAGTTGTTCAGTCTACGAGGCTGGGTACCTCAGGAGTCCTGCTGTAACGCAGAAGGCCCAAGTGGTCTCAGAGAAAGGCTGGCCTTCAGTTCATGTTGGACACCCGAAAAGCTGGTTCCAATGGCAGTGAATGTACCATATAGACAGCTGTAGCATCCGCGACTGCGGAGGCAGCACACAGGATAGACAGCTCTCCTTCTCCCGAGTCCTTTCATTTGGGCTCTACCGGAGGGTGCCACCCATATTCAGGGTGGATCTTCCCACAGCTGTTAAAGCCATCCAGGCAATCCACCACAGGCTAGCCTGGTATAGACAGTCCCACTCTGAAGCTCTCCGGTGACTCTAGTTTGTGTCGACTTGGTCATGGGAATCAGTCATCAAAGACCCTTCATCTCTGAAATTGGAATAAGAAACCCTGCATCGCCATACTAGTGGATAGTGTGTGACATGCTTAATGCAACACGTACCTCACGCCTCTCCCAACCCCTGCCTCACTACTGGCACACTGAGGCAGAGGAGGGCCAGTTAGCACTACCACCCAGCAGCCACCCACCCCATCCTGTATGGATGCCTATCACCCCATCACTTCAGCTCCCTTAGAGCCCAGTCCCCAGGCTCCATTTCATCGGCTGTCAGGATTCCCCAGTGTGTTAGAGTCATGCCTGCTGGCAAGCTGGGCATCGGTGGTGGCACTCTTACTTCTGCTATATATAGTTGAGCTTTGAGAGACCATGGAGCATCTTAGGAAACACAAGGGAGAGCTGGCATCCCTCCATGTTGGCACGAATAGAGCCCTCCCAGCAGTTCACTCCAGTGAGGGAAGGGGCAATGTGGGCACTGCCGTTGTCTGTGCTGCGTCCGTCCGTGATTTTGAGAAAATGAATTCACACAGAATTAGGGTCCACTTGGGGAGGTGTCTGAGTGAGTGTGTATCTCACAAAGTTACCCAGGCTTGTGTTTGCTATCTCTTGGTGTGATTTTACAGCAACTTGCCAATAACACCAAGGCAGTGGCCAATTGAGTTCAACAGTCTTTCCGTAGGAGCCTTGAGCTCTGGGGTCCATGACTGGCTCACATGTTCTGCCAAAAACCCTGGGAGGCTGGTACTGCAAGCGCAGTGACCAGAGCCTGAGAATATTCGCTTGTCTGCCCTGCGTCCCGGGAGCGCAGCGTGATGCAAATTCTCTTGTTACCAACAATTAACTTTCCTAGATAGCAAAACTCACTGCAGCCTCATCCTTCTTGAATTCTGCTTCCCCCCCCAAAAAAAAAAACAAACAAAAAAAACCTGTTCACGGACCTGAAAATAACCAATCTAGTGTCACTGTATCCGTCGCCAGCCTTAGTTACTTCCAGAGTTGGTTTTCTGGGCAGCATAACAAAATAGTCGCTTTAATCCCAGCTACTAGGTCCTAGGGAGCCAGCTCCACCTGCCCCGCAGTGCCAGCAGAGGGCGCAGAGCCCTGCCAGAGTGACTGAGAGACGGGCTGACTGGCTGGTACCTGAGGGCTGAGGGTGTAGGCTGTGGAATGCACCCCCACAGAGCCCCCGGTGCTACGCTCCTTTTGTTAAAGGCAGTGAGGCAGAGCAAAAGGATCTGACAGCAAGCACCCCACACACAATGGGGAAGGGGCTGAAATAACGAGTGAGCACCAGAAGGTAAGGCACAAGCGTTCTTAGCTGACCAAGAATTTTCCTTCCTTCCTTCCTTCCTTCCTTCCTTCCTTCCTTCCTTCCTTCCTTCCTTCCTTCCTTCCTTCCTTCCTTCCTTCCTTCCTTCCTTCCTCCCCTCCCTCTCTCTCTCCCTCCTTCCATCAAAGGCACAATTATTATGTTTGGCACTAAGTGAGGACATGGCACAACTAGACAGCCCTCCAGTAAAAACTTGGTGTTTCTCACCAAAATGAGGCAAGGGAGGGAGCGAGGCACCACCGCCAGCAGCCAGCAGGGGGCGCTGAGACCGGCGGGATTGACCCAAGGGATGCTGAGGCTATGAACAGGAGAGCTGGGCTTTGGACTGCACCTCCAAGAGCCCCCTGGAGCCCCCTCTTTTTCTGGTAGAGGGGAGCAAAGGAGAACAAATGTCCCAGCTGTAACTGAGCGGGGCCTCCACTTGGGCTCTCTGGGTGGAGATGTAGGCTTGAACGACAGTATGGCTGCGAGGGTGCCAAACACAGGGAGACTGGGCAATTCTGAGTCCCACTGGAGGCGATTAGATAGGTCCCAAGGGATAGGAGGGGCGCTCAGGGGCCGGCCCTAGTGATAAGAATAGCACTAATACTTGAGTAGTGTTTGCTATGATCAGGAACTATTTCTTTTTTTTTTTTCCAGGAATTGTTTTTAAAGTTTTGTCCCATACGGTCTCGCAACGTGGACATTGTTGTCATCATCATCACTGTAAGGAGAGGAAAAGCAAAGCCTGGAAAAGGTAAAATAAAATAAAATAAAACATCCTTCCAGAGTCACGGGGCTGATATTCAAATCAGTTGTAATAACTGGTCCCAGGTCACCCATCTAATACACGCTGTGGCTCAGATTAAGCCCATGTCTGGCCTTCAGAGCAGCCCTGTTCTCCCACAGGGAAGCCTGCAGATGAGAAAGGAACCAAGGTGACCTGGAAATGCCTGTATCTGCCAGGCCAAGGGCAAGAATGGAACGGAGGCCCAGGTACTGCAGGCCCATCTAATTGCTCTTAGAGGTCCAGGTAACACACTGCCAAGCACAATATACTCGGCTGGATTCCTTGCCAAATATAGCATCATAATTCAGAGAACCACATTAAGACGTGGGATCGTCAGGCTCAGGACAGGTATGGTGTGGAGGACTGGGGGTGTGCATTGGGTAAAAGGCGGTTGCCATACAAACCTAGTGACCTGAGTTCAATCCTTAGAATTCACACAAAGGTGTAAGGAGAGAGCTCACTCCAGAATGTTGTCTCTGACCTTTACGTGTGTGCCACGTCAGCGCCCTGTTCCTGTAATAATACATAAATGCTAAAATATTAAATAAGGATGATAAAAAAGAATTCTCATATTCTTCATAGGCCCAGGGGACATGATGGTAAGGCAGAGGTGGTCCCAACCCTGGACCAATTTCTCCCTCCCCCTCGGCTCTGACTCCATCATCCGCTGCGCATCTGTACTGACAGCAGCCTGTCCTCCGAGAGCCCTCTGCTGCCCTCGCCACCCTCTGTGCCCTTTCTCAGTCCCAGTCATATGAACCCGTGGGCTTCTAAAGCCCTGGCCTTAAGGATTTGGGGGTAGGAAGCCAGATAAGCAGGGCCCTTGGAATCCCTTGCCCAGCCTAGAGTACCCAAGTCTCTCTCCTCAGCCAGGCCCTTTCCTGCACCTGCTACCCTAGGCAGGGCATGCCCAGCCCTTGCCTTCCTCAGAGGCCCTTCTTGGAAGGCCTTGCAGACCGAGCCCCCTCCCTGCTTGAGGACTTTATTTCCTCAGATGATGGAAGGCCGGCCAGGCTTCTTCTTCCCATCCGTGCTTCAGCCACCACAAAGCTCCCAACTAAACGGAATCTTGACTCATGCAGACTCCACCGCTCTCCGCTTCCTCCTCCTTCTGTGCCAGTTTTCCATTTTCTCAACCCATTTTAGCAACTTCACTGTGCACACGTCTTTTATTGGAAGCTGCCTCTGGTCTGTTTAGAAGCCGACAGGGTATAAATTATAAATAAAAATAAAGACTCTGAAATCTTGCCGTTGTCGCTTTCTTATTTCGGGAGGTATCTGAAATCCTGACTTGGCATTCGAGATAAATTCAACACAAAACATCTTGTGCAGCAGCATATTTTTAAGTTTTCATTTCTATAAAAGATCTTGCCTTGCTACAAGCCCAGGCCCCTAACTCCTCCTAGGACAAGCAGCAGGGTTTAGCACAGCCTTTCACAAGGCCCCACCTCCCCCTCAGGCAAGTGTTGTTTAAAATCTGGACATTGGATTAAGAAGCCTAAACTGGGGGAATTAGCATATGAACGATGTTTTTGTTTTAGGCCTTTATCGTTTTGTGAAGTATTATCCTATGAGATTTTAGATATTTTCCTATTTGCCGCGATGAAACTGAAATACACACCTGCGCTTGGGTACACACACACCTGGTACCTCCCATCTGGTCTGGTTCCTTCAGGCCACCGTGAAGCCCTGCTTTCTGCCCTGACTGCTACCAGAAGACAAGCTCAGCTCCTACGGGTTATTCACAAATGTTCTTTTAAAAAAGATTTTACTTTTAATTCTGTGGGTATGCACGTATCTGAGTGTGGACGTCTGCACATGAGGGAATGCCCTTGGAGCCCAGAAAAGGGCATCTGTAGCCCGAGTAATAAACACCCAAGGCAGATATTGGGGTTCAACCTGAATATCAGAAAAAGCAAAGCAGGCAGACTTCTAGAGGACTCTTCTTTGAAATCTTCAGACTGAAAGAGAACGGGTTCCTGTCTAATCCCACTTTATATTCCTCTCTAGGGCTGGGATTAAAGGTGTGCACCACCACCACCCGGCCTCTACAACTAACTAGTGTGGCTGCTGGGATTAAAGGTGTGCGCCACCACTGTCTGGCCTGCATGGCTGACTAGTGTGGCTGCTCTGAACTGACCGTCAGGCAAGCTTTATTTATTAAAACACAAATAATTGACCACTATAGTTGTCAGATCCACTGGAACCAGAGTTACAAGGGGACTGAATTCTGGTCCTCAGCATGAGCCCCTAACCACTGAGCCATCTCTCCAGCTCCACCAAAGACATGGTTTTGGTGCCTTTGCCTCAATACTCTCTGTATCCAGTTTATCCCTGATCCTGGCCAGGTGGTCCGTGTTACCATGTCTACCCTCTCTGGAGCTTGCTGATTGGTCCATCCCTCTGCCATGATCTTATTTACCTACCATGATTATACCTCTCTCACCTGGGGCACCCTTCACCAGGCTCACCTGGACTCAGCTCTGTGAGTCTGATTTTCCTCCTCTAAACCACATGAACAAAATAACAGCTTCCCAGAGAGTCACCCAGTTCTAACTGAGGGTCGCATTTTAAGCTATTTAAGATCTTCCTGCCTCTGCCTCTTAGTTGCTGAGATTAACAGATTTCTGTCACCACATGCTAGGCCTCTCTCATGTCAGCCTAGAAAGTGGATTTGCAAAAGGATAGCAATCGTCCTAGCTGCAGGAAGGTTGGCCCGTGGGACATCTGTGGAGGAGGGTCCAGATTGCAGAAAGATGAAGAAAGATCCAGCCTTGTGACCAGCTCTCTCGGGTCTCAGGCAGTTCATATACCAGTTTGAGTTCATTTCTGGATATTAGGACAGCCTGGGATCTAACATTCCAGCCTTTTGTTGATGGTAAGGGATAGATAGCATAGACTCTTCTGTAGCTGCTTCTTAGCTGGGAAGCGACATCACGGCAGTCCAGGAAGGGTGGGATGCAAGACAAAGCTGGGGACAGGGTAGGAGCTAGGGGCCCAAGCGTGCAAGCCAGTTCTTTAACTTGAATGTGTGGACTGCCTGCGACCGAACAAGCACCATTTCACAGACTGGACCCCTGGGCTATTTAAGAGTAGAGCGACCTAACTCAACCGCACAAGCAAGCAAGCAAGGTCTCATTCGCTTCTCTCTGCTTTATGCTGTGGACGCAACATGACTCACTACCTGAATTCCTGCCTTAACTTCAATGATAGCCTGTAACCTGTGACTTAAGCCAAAAAACAAACAAACAAACAAACAACAACAAAACCTTCTTCGACTACACTGCTTTGGGCTGGGATGGTTTTTATCACAGCAACAGAAATGATGACAGTCTTGTACTCATTTTGAGAATTTAAGAAATACCGTTGCCTACAGTTGCCGATGGATCTAACTCCCTTAAGTAGGCCAATGCCTCAAACAAGGACGTAGAAATGCTTGCTTCTCCTTGCCGAGGTTCCACCTCAAGTACTGCCTGCCCACTGCCGCGCAGGCTCACTGGTCAGCCCTCAGTGCTGTCTCTGAGCAGACCAGCCCGCGGCGCCCTCAGCACTTTCCATGTCCATGGGGTACATACCTGTCGTGTTTGAGGTGAGACTTGGGAAGTCATCCTACACTCCCGCCCCTCCTTCTTGTAACCTATTTTAGAGACAGGGACATTTTAGAGATAATCAAATTCAGATGAAGTTATATTTGATTATTGCAACAACCACAGTCCTAACAAACAGAGAAGACACGCAAGGTGGGCTCAGGGATAAAGTCACGTGGGACAAATTTGGGTCTGCCAGTGACCCTCCCTGGAGCCTTCAGAGAGCGATATTAGGAAGTAACTCATTTTTGAATATGATATGATATTTAACCCTCTCGGTTTGTAGCACTTTTTCGAAGACATCCCAGACGAGGACCATGCACCCCTGCTCCCACACACCGCTGCAGGGCGCTTGGCACACCAGCTGGGCTTGTTTAGCAGGCCACTCACAGACCTAGAGGGACCCTGGGACGGGTAGGCATCCTGTCGTACTCCTTGAAAGTCCCACAAGGACATTAGAGCAAACAAGATCCACCCTCTCAGGCTCCCGGCTTTCTCCCTGTTTTCAAGGGCACAGCAGCAAACGCCGTGTGTCGTTCAGGCTTTCTGCCAGCAGAGGGCGGCCGAGCTGCGGGCAGGCGGCTGCTGCGGTGGGGCAGGACGTGGGACTTCCGGCCCTGACCATAAAGCGTGAAGACCGATAGGGGGCGCTGCCCGAGCCCAGAGGCCATGACTGGCTGTGCGGGCTCTTTCCGTGAACCTGGAAAACTAAGCCAGGTAAAGCGCTCTAGAGCCGCCCAAGACACTTTCACCACCGATCTGCCCATAGGCCCCGGGTCACACTGGTAGCAGTCCTTGGCCACACCCCGGATCCCCGCACAGGCCACTCCAAGCGTGGATTCACGGCCTGGGGAGGAGGGCGGGCCGTGTCCTCCCAGGACAAGCCCTCCTGGTGACATCTCCGCCTGGAAAGCACCGTGGCACTCCAAGCAATCACCTGCTGGGGTCGCCTCTCGGTTCCCTCTCTTCTCTAGCTCCTGGATAACCCTGTCCTCTTCTGGGTGCAGCGGGCATACTCTGACCCTCATTATAGCCAGCAACACATCTGAAAGGAGGGGCCTTGGCACCAGAGTGATGATTTCCCCTAGAAGCTCTGTGGACGACCGGCTACAAGCAACTTCACCGACAAGCCAGAAATGGGGGGGGGGGGGGGGGGGGAGGGACGTCAAGACAAGCAAACAAACGAGGAATCGCCTGAAACCCCTTCTTTACTCCATTGGTAACAAATACTGACATTTTTCTTTCCCTACCACATTTTCCTTCTGTCACCTCCATGTGTGCAGGGTGATGTATGCTCCTTCCAAAGTAGAGGTCTTCCCTTCCCTGGCCACTGAAATTTGCTTTTCCATCAAAGGGTACCGAAGGCCCACTCGGGAGTCCCACAATGATCTTTTGGAGGATGGCAAAGGGGCTTGCCGCCAAGCCTGACCCAGGAAACCTATATAGTGGAAGGAGAGAACGGGCTCCGGCAAGTTGTCCTCTGACCTCCACATGCGACATGGCATGTGGGTGCACAAACACGCGAACACACACACACACACAAATACATGCAATACTTTTTTTTTTTAAGAGCCGTCCACCCTGGAATGAAGAGCGGTAGGAGCACAGCCAGAACTGTCCCTGTGCATGTCTGGGATCTTCTTGGGCACCTGTCACCCCGAGTCATCTGAGTTGAGGGCTTGTCCCTGGCTGAAGCTCTCAGGGCTTTTCTGTGGCCTTTTGTGAAGAAGAAAATCCCATTCCTATCCCTGTCTGGTCCATCTGCAGCTGAAATACTCCAGGGTAATGCTTTCTGCTGTGAATTTAAATCCGAAAAGGTGTAAAATAAATCCGTATTGACACACAGGGAACACCACGCCTCCTTTCCACGCGCTGGCAGGAAAAAGGAGCTCTTCCGTCAGAGATTCTCATTTGGCGAGGCCTGGTTAGAGACATTTTTGTTGTCACGACTGGAATGCTGCTGGCATCTGGTGGGTAGAGCAGAACCCACCTCCCTGCACTGCCCCCCACAAAGAGAATTAGCTATTCCAAATGTTGATAGTCTCAGATGGAGAAATATTATTCCAGCTGTCCTGGACACTCCCTTGGGCCTAAGAGCCCCTAAGCCTTGATCTAATGAAGTACAGCCAAGTGACAACGGCCTTGACTGAGAACCTCTAGGTCACGTCCCTTGACCCAGGGCATAAAGAAAGAGCTGGGGATGAAAACAGGCAAAGGGTCGCAAGGCAAGTCTGCCAGGCAGTGTGTAGGTGCACAAGGGACAGCCACTGGGGGTCCCTGTTTCATTCTGTTCCCTGTGCATGGATTCAGGCCAGTGCCTAAGGAGCTGGGGGTGTGGAGGGGAGGGGTAAAGTGTTGTGTCTCATCTCACGAGTCTTCTTTCTAGGTAATCTACACAGCAGCAGCTCCACCAAACGTCACCTTTGAAGGCATTTCCAGAGCTCAAGGGAGCCCTGGGTATTTTCTTTGGAAACCATCTTTCCCAGGACTCCAGACTGGGGCTCAAGCAAGGCCTCAGCGCTTCAGTTTCTTCATCAGTAAATTACAAATAATAGCACCCGCCTTCCGCCCGGGGCGCTTTCACACACATTATCTTTAACTCTCAACAGCCTGGGAAGAGAGGAGCCCACGTTAAGGCACCTGGGCTCTGGCTCCAGCTACATTTCCTGAAGCTGCAGGACTGGCAGAGCAGGTTCTGAGAGAAGGAGGAACAGAAGGAACTAGGAGGCTCTCACCCTGCGACCTGGCCGAGCCACTGCCTCTCCGATCTGCTGCCAGTCTGAATCACTTGCAACCTCCTGGAAAGTCAAGAGATCTTAAAACTGTAATGTTGCTGGACAGGGGTGGCGCACTCCTTTCATCCCAGCACTGGGGCGGGGAGGGGAGCAGAGGCAGGCAGATCTCTGAGTTTGGAGCCAACCTAGTCTACAGAGTGAGTTGCAGGATAGCCAGGGCTACACAGAGAAACCCTGTCTCAAAAACAAAACAAAACAAAACCCAAAACCAAACCAAATCAAAGCAAACAAACAACAAAATGCAAACCATATTGCTTCTTGCACTTGACATGCTAAAAGGCTACCCTGGAGGTTCTTTCTGCAGAATCTGAGAACTGTGGTCCTGAGTGCAGACTTCTCTCAACCATTCACACACACATGTGAGGCTCAGGACAAAACTGCAGGTATAGCTTAGCTTGGCAGCCACACAAAAGGCCCTGCATTCAGTTCCTAGCCATAGCACAAAATGGGGCATGATCACACAAGCCTGTACTGGCAATACACAGGAGGTAGAGACAGGAGAGGCTGTAGTTCAGAATCATCCTCAGCATTGTCTACATGACATTTTGTGGCGGGGGCAGGGGAGGGCAGGCAGTCAAAGAAGGTTGACAGACATGGTACAAGCCTGTAATCTTAGAACTCCACAGCCTCGAGTTTGGAGCCAGCCTGGACTACAGAGGCTCTGCTACATCTCTATTGCTGTGATAAAATACCACGACCCAAAGCAAACTTACAAAAAAGGAGTTTATTCTGGGCTTATGAGTCTAGAGGGATAGGAGCCCATCATGGTGGGAATGAGGCGTGGCACCAACTGTCAGGTGTGGCAGCTGAGAAAGCACACCTACAACCACAAACACGAAGCAGAAAGAGAACTGGGAAGGGGTGAGGCTCTAAACCCTCAAAGCCCTGCTCCAGTGATGTAACTTCCTCCAGCAAGACTGCACAGCCTCCATAAACAGCGCCACCTACTGGGAACATGAGTTCTAACACTTGAGCCTGTAGGGGACATTTCTCATTTAAGCCACCACACTCTGCTCCCTGGCCCCCACAGTCTTGTGGCTATACCATAACATAAAATGTTTTTAGTTTAACTCCAGAAGTCTTCTTAGTCTTTTGTAACATGAGCAGGCCCTGGCTTGTTTGTTGTTGGGGTTTTTGTCCTCCCACCAGGTCCCCCACAACTGTTTAGCCCCAAAGAAAACCACACATAGGTCCCCATAAATTATAAGCTGATTGGCCCATTATCTCTAGCCTCTCACTGGCTAACTCTCACATCTTGATTAACCCATTTTTCTGATCTTTGTTAGCCATTTGGCTCAGCACCTTTTTTCAGTGGGGCAGATCACATCCTGCTGCTTTGGTGGTCTGTGTAGGAGTGGGAGGAATCAGCTTCCTCCTTCCCAGAATTCTCCTGTTCTCATTACAACATTTCTACTTCCTTTCTAGTTTTCCCGCCTATATTTCCTGCTTGGCCAATCAGCGTTTATTTGAAACATGATTGACAGAATACAGACAATTCTCCTGCACCAGTCTTTCATAGTCTCACCACTGTTTTAAAACCAAAGTCCACAGTCTCTTCTCAAACTCAAGAGAATCTATTAATTATAACCCCCTGTAACGTCAAAAGGTAAATTACATACTTCTGAATATAATAGCATAGACTATGCATTCTCGAATAGCAGGAACAGTAAGGAAATACTGGACCAAGGCAAGATCAAAACCCAGAAGGGCAAACACCAAATCCTGTAGCTCTATATCCAGTGTCCGTAACTTTAATTTAAGGGGCTTCAATGGTTCCACCCCCAGTTTTGCTGCCCGAAACATGCCTCTCGTGGCCTGGCTCCATACCACATATGCAGCTCTGGTTGGCAGATGTCTCACAGCTTGGATATCTAACGTCTTGGGGGCTCCACTAGAATCTATGCTTTACCTTCACAGATTCATTCAATGGCCTCTCAGGGCCTGCTCTCTCTCAAAGGGCCTTCACATCATATACTGGCTGGCCCAAACCGCTCTCTGAAGCTCCAGAGGCAGAATCCATGATCCTTTACTTCTGCATCCTTCATGCTTTGACCACATGGACAACACTGTCAAGTTTGGCTGCCAGCCTAAGTGGTCCTTGGCCCACCTTGAATCACATTAGAAACAGTTTTTTTTTCTCCATTTGTTTTCTAGGAGCAGAAAACCCCCTAAGTTCTATTTCACATGTCGGAGGCTTAGAAGGGTGAGGTCTTGCTCTCTGGCCACCTGTGGTGGTTTGAAAGAAAATGACCCCCAAAGAGAGTGGCCCTATTTGGAGGTTTGGCCTTGTTGGAGAAGTGTGTCACTGTGTGTGGGGGGGTGTTGAGGTCTCATATGCTCAAGCTATGCTCAGTGTTCACTTCCTGTTGTCTGTGGATCAAAATGTGGAACTCCTAGCTCCTTCTCTAGCATCATGTCTGCCCGAACATCTCCATGTCCCACCATGATGATTATGGACTAAACCTCTGAACTGTAAGCTAGCTCAACTAAATCCTTTCCTTTATAACAGTTGCTGTGGTCATGGTTTTTTCACAACAATAGAAACCCTAACTAAGACAGCAGCCTTCTTATTGCTCTAGTGCAGGGTCTTTCCTTAGTGGTGCTAATCCCTTTAACAACTGCAGCCCCTCTCCTATCTGCACACTCCTTGCCTACAACATAGAGTTTGCTTCTCCATGTTCTTTTTCCTCCAAACTATACATTTTAAAAATTTCTCTCTGCCCTTCTTGTTCCTAACACTTTAGACCTGCATTAGAGTTATTAGTATCAACCATGTCACAGATTCAATATTATGCAATCTTGCAGCTCCCTTTAGGAATAAATCTAGTCCATTACCCAGGCAAGTTCTTCAGACAAGGGTAGAAGGCAGCCACATAGCACAAGAGTAGTCCCTAGCCAAGCTAATATTGTTCTCCCCTGAAACCACTTGGGCTAGGCCTCTACAATCAACATTGCTCTTGGCACTTCTGTCTTCTAGGCTCCTACTAGAATGTCCCACTAAGCTCTGCCTTTAGCATTCAACTACTTTTCTAACCCAAATATCCAAAGTCCCCCACATTTCTCCTTTCAACACATGACCAGGTTCTTCACAACAATTCACTCTCTGGTACAAATGTCTTTATTAGTGACTTCTCTATGGCGGTAATAGAACATCATGACCAAAATCAACTTATGGGAATTAAAAAAAAAAAAAAGACTTTATTTTGGGTTTATGGGTCCAGAGGAGTAAGAGTCCATCATGGCGGGAGGGAAGCATGGCAGCATGGGACAGGCATGTCAGCAGGAGCAGGAAGCCGAGAGGTCACATCTTCAACCTCAACCATGAGGCAGAGGGACAGAGAAATGGATGTGGGGTGAAACTCTCAGAGCCCACCCCCAACAATTTGACTTCCTCCAGCAAGGCTGCACCACCTTCCCACACAGCACCATCTGCTGGGGATCACATTTCAATACTTGAGCCTATGGAAGATGCTTCTCATGGAGAGCACCATGCCATCTAAAAAAGGAGAAGGGGAGAGAGAGAGAGAGAGAGAGAGAGAGAGAGAGAGAGAGAGAGAGAGAGATCATGAAATGAATGACTTCCTGATAAGCAACCCTATTTTTGTGTGAAGAAAGCTAAAAGTTTAGCTTCACACAATACTTTCCCTCTGACTTTTGAGAGCCCCTAACTTGGTCTATACACCTATATTTTCTGCTACTCTTTCCTCCCTCGGTATTTAGAGTTAAAATACCAGCTGAAATGTACTTGGGGGCTAAAGTTCAAGATGCCCTGTGGTGGTTTGAGTATAACTGGTCCCCATAATCTCATAGGGAGTGGACTATTAGGAGGTTGACTTTGTTGTAGTCGGTGTGGCCTTGCTGGAGAAAGTGTGTCACTCTGGGCTCTGAGGTTTCCTATGCTCAGGATACTGCCAAGTATTTCATTCGACTTCCTGTTCCCTGCAAACCAAGATGTAGTTGGTACCGTGTCTGTCTGCATGCCTCCATGATCCCCACCATGATGACAACGGACTGAACCTCTGAAACTTAAGCGAGCCACCCCAGTTAAACGCTTTCTTTATAAGAGGTGCTGTGGTCATGGTGTCTCTCCCCAGCAATAGAAACCCCAACTAAGACACATCCCAATCTGCGTAGGCAGCAAGGGCGAATCAGGCTCCAGTGTTTCAGGCTCCACTGCTTCTAGAAATGTTTACACTGAAGTAGAAACGATGTCCTCAAATCTGTGTCCCCGTCATGTAGTGACATTTCAGGCTCACGAGCAGGAGAGACAGTCGAACAGCCTGGAAGCTTTTTCCCGCCAAGCATCGAGAACGTGGGCCTCTCCACATCACCTCTCTCCCAATCTGCCTAGACTTGGCTTTGAAAATCGAATCACAAGGCTGAGACAAGGGACAAACACACTCCAAACTTCAGGCAGATGCCCATCTGCATTCTTACCTGGATTTGAGCAATGAAACCATGTACCTCATGGGGCAGTCACAGGCTCAGCACTCGCGATAGCCTGTCACACAGAGAAACAATTGGCATTTGGCAGATGAGGCTGTTGGAGTCCTAATGACTTGGTGAGCACTTGTGCTCAGCGGGACCCACTTCCCATAGCCTTGGCTGCTCTTTCCTTGGGCTTCTGGGTCACACTGCCCTGGCTCAGTCAGCTTGTTTGAGGTCTCACCTCCATAGTCCAACTGTTGGAGAATTGCTTCAGCTTTGGCCAATGATCAAGAGTGATGTTTCTTGTATCTTATGGCTTCTTCATACTTTCTTCAAGATTTGTATCTTTAGGCCACAGATGGGACCACTTCAAAACACTGAGGCAAACCATTTTTCTTCCTTTAAGCTGTTTAGGTTCCGCATGACTCATAGCAAGTACAAAAGCTGTTGGTAGTGGGTGATGGTACAGGAAAATGATGGTGGTGCGATGCTGATGCTGGTGGTGTTGACTGGGGTGGTTGGGTGGAGATGATATGGTGTTTATCCTGGTGTTCCATGGCTATCTACGGTGATGGCATTGTTAGAAGTAAAAATAGTATGGATGACCATGTTAGTAGAGATGATGGCATTATGGATAGTGATGTATTATTGTTCACGAGGGTTTGAGTGGTGATAGTGATGGTACACATGGTAATGACAGTGCTAGTGATGGTGTTGGTGGTGATGAGGATGGAAGTGTTGGTGGTGCAATGGTGACATTGATAATAATGTATTATTATTGGTAGTGGTTGTGATGGTGAGGTTTGGAGGATAGATAGTGTGTTGGTATTGGCAGTAATCATGTGGTAGTGATGGTTGTGACTAATGGTTTTGGTGATGATGGTGCTGGTGGTAATGGTGTTGATGGTAATAATGATGGTGTTTGACCCGGCAGGTCCTAAGTTACTCCAGGGTCTTGAGGAGGCACTATCTGAAAGACATGGGAGGAGAGAGAAATGGATGCCAAGCAGTATTCTTTGTCAAGGCATCTGTTTATTGAAGCAAGTTTCATGTCTTAAATACTCCTCAGTAAGGATCTAGGGCAAGGGGAACTGAGGAAAGGGGGAAGGGAAGGAGGGGCTCGGTAGCTAGGCAACTAAGTGGGGCAGTTTGTCAGCTAAGCAGGGCAGTTGCAAGGTCAGTGGCTAGAACACCTGCTGTTAGTGATAAGCAGAAAGCCATGAAGATACTCTGTGGTGCTTTCCAGAGCTTGAGTCTCCACGATCAGCACATAATGTTTTGGCTAACTTTAAGTTTTCTTGTCTCAAGATTTTTACTTCAAGGCCCTGTGAGATGTGAGAAAGGAGAAGCCTAAAATGGCTCCTGACAGGTGTTGGTGGTGATGGTGTTGGTGATAATGGTGTTAGTAGTGATGGTGATGATGTTGGTGATGATGGTATTGATGGTAAAGGTATTGGTGGTGATTGATGGAGGAAGGTCATTGGCTAATAAAGAAACTGCCTTGGCCCATTTGATAGGCCAGCCTTTAGGTGGGTGGAGTAAACAGAATGGAATGCTGGGAGGAAGAGGAAGTGAGCTCAGACGCCATGCTCTGCTCTCCAGGGCAGATGCGATGAAGTTCCGACCCAGGATGTACGTAGGCTAGAATCTTCCTGGTAAGTGCACCTCGTGGTGCTACACAAATTAATAGAAATGGGCCAAGCAGTGTTTAAAAGAATACAATTTGTGTGTTGTTATTTCGGGTGTAAAGCTAGCCAGTGGCTGGGAGCCGGGCAGCAGGAATGCAGCCTGCAGCTCCTACAACAGGTGATGGTGATGATGGTAAAGGTATTGGTGGTGATGGTGATGATGATGATGGTGGTGGTGATGATGGTGCTGGTATTAATGACAACAGTGATGGTGATGGTGCCGGTGGTGATGGTGTTGGTGATAATGATGTTGGTAGTACTGACAGTAATGGTGCTGGTGGTGATGGTGGACATAGTGATGGTTTTGGTGGTGATGGTGTGGTGATGATGTGGTGGTGGTGGTAATGATGATGGTGTTGGTGGTAGGAGGGATGATGCCCATGCTGCATACATTCCAGCCCTCAGATCACGCCCCTTCCCTTCCCACTTGCCCCCACAAAGGTCTGTGCTGCTGGCACATGGTGTGTGTACTTGTGGATTGGATGACTATGTATCCAGACATTTTCTCTTTAACTCTGAAATTTACAAAACTCCTAAAGTCTTAAAATAAAATTAGGGTTAAACCATTTGGATCTTCTGTTTTCAAAAGAAAAAAAAATAAATGAACCAGCCAACTGTACTTATGGGCAATTAATGAGATTCTGGGAGGGCTTCAGTGCAAGATAATGGCAAAGCTGATTAGAAATGAGCCAGGGGTAATCAGGGGGTCGGAGCGGTCCCTGAGCGCGGAAGAAGAAACTCTCTGACTCCGCTGCTTCCAGGCACTGGGGTCTCTTCACAGCAACCTGGCGACCAGAGGGGTGGGGAAGGGTGAGCTCATCCTTGTGTACAGGAGGCAAGGTGAAGAGGAAGGAGGATAGGAGCAGGGCCTCTCTGCGGTCTGCAGCTTCAGAAAGGAAACCGCTAAAAATAAACTCGGAGAAGGGCAAGAGAAATGAGGGCAGGAGAGAGGTTCCCAGGAGAACAGGAAACAGCACTTTCTGGACCTGGAAAGAACCATGGGCAGGCTGGGGATGGGAGCCAGAGAGGCTAGGGGTCCCCACCCCCACGTGGACACAGTGGCACCTGGGGAGGGGACCCTCAGCGGCCCCCATGTTTGCCCTCTGCATCCCTGCGTTCTGAGTGTATCTCCTCCAGATCCTGTTCTGCTCGCTCCAGTCTAGTTTGAATGTTTGATGCTTGTTCTGCTTAGATGTTATTATATATTCTTTCCCCATAGCCAGAAGCTGAGTGACCAGGCCAGTGAACATGCCAGTGGCGCTTCTTGCTCCTAGCCCACAGGGAACAAATCACCGGGAAGCGGTACTGAGCTGGAGCAATCCCAGACACTACAGCGCTCCCTTCAGAACCTGCGAGCGCTCTCTGGGGACCTAACCTATTGTCACAGAGCTGCCATTGGAATGATTTCTTGTTTTGCCCTCATCGGGTCGCACAGGGCTTCTCTGTCTCGGACAGTGTGCTTTTCAGGCATGAGGGGTCCTTCGTACACAGTGTAAGGAGCCAGGATCACAGAAAGGGCTTCTCTTCAGGAAATGCAGAGAAAAGCTCGACCCTTCGGGGGATAATCACTTCCCTATAAACCTAGTCTTGTCACAAGGGCCTCAGCAGTAATGTGGTGATGTTTATTTTGTGTCCGAGAGACCTCTGTAGATTACATGCATGTATTACAAAGCCACGGCGTGATGGACTAGAGAAAGCTGCCCGCTCTGGGTCAGGCTGCTCCCTGATCCTTGCTCTGCCTTCTCCTCACCTCATCCTCCTCTTCCTCCTTGCTGTAGGATCGACAGCCTCTCTGAGACCAAAACTCTCACCCCTAGGGATAAACCTGCCTCGCAGGGTTACTGTAGATACTTGAACATGAAAGATTTACTGTGCTTGGCTCATCTTGGTGCGATGCAAATGATGACAATGATGGCTTTTATGTTATCATTTCCCCTGGGTAGCAGTCCGCCATTGGCCTAATAGCCTGCTGGAGAAATGGCACCATTAATGCTTTATTAGGGCTCAAAGCACGGGCCATGAGGAGCTACAAAAGCCTGTATAACCAGCCAGCCACTGTGCCCTGTGGAACCCCATCCGCAGACTTCACTCCTGGGAAACCCGTCCCCTAAACAGCCCTGCCATCCTGGGGAACTCTGACATCCCTTTATCAGGGATTTTGATTTCTCATCACAGAAGCCAGACACACAGCCCTTGCAGGTTGGGTTCAGAGGTCACCCACCGGCCACCACCACACAAGCCTCGGCTCAGAGGCGGTACTGTGTAGGAACTGGTATCTCCAGGGCTTCCTGTTGCCTGCACAGGTGGGAACAATCGCACCTGGGTTCTGCTGATGACAACGACTTGGACCATAGCAGGGGTGGTGCCAGGTCCCCTTCCTGAGCAGATAAAACATCTCGATGGATGTGCTGCCCTCTGAGGCGGCACCTATGAAGACAAACACCAGCTTAAAACAACTTCAAATTCTTTTGTTCCCAACTGAAATGCTACAAATGAAAGCCGAGCAATCTGAGCTGTTTCTGTTGCCGTCACTCTGATGCATCTGAGCATGCTCAAAAGGGTCCCATCTCCCATTTTAACCTTTTGAACATATACTGGACATAAGTTGAACTAAGTGTGTCTCAGAGATGAAAATTTTAAAAAATCACTAATTCTTTGAGGTTTTTTTTACATGTATACAATGTATTTTTATCACATTGATCCTCTCTCCTTTCTCTAAGTCCTCCCAAATCCACCCTCTCCACCTCCCACCCCTTCAAATTTCTTGTCTCCCTCCCTCTGTTCCTCTCTCCCTCCCTCTCTTACATTCCTGTTTTGTCTCTGTCCCTCTCATTCCCTCTCACTAATATAGCTTGGTGGCCTGGAACTTGCTATGTAGACCAGGACAGCCTTGAATTCACAGGGATCCTCCTGCTTCTGCCTCCCAAATGCTGGGACTCAAGGTGAGCACCCAAGCCCCACTGAGTTTAGTTTGGGCCCCACGACACATTCGTG
Organism: Chionomys nivalis; assembly: GCF_950005125.1. Classification (NCBI taxonomy): domain Eukaryota; kingdom Metazoa; phylum Chordata; class Mammalia; order Rodentia; family Cricetidae; genus Chionomys; species Chionomys nivalis. Next base: position 12,884,390 of record NC_080087.1, read on the forward strand.
GGTGTGAGGCACCCTTTCTTGGTCTTCAACAGAGCATGCGCAGGAATGCCCTTTAACTGAGCATGCTCGGAAGTGTGCTTGCCCATAAATTGCTTTCCTATAGGAATACGAATAGCTTCTTCACCCCCCTCCCGTCCCCCTCCAGTCCCCCTCCCGCCACGAGGGCAGTGCTTTGGAAAGGACTCCTGCACTCACCCTCCCTCGGTGCAGTGAGCAGTATTAATCTTTCTCCACTTCTTTTTTTGGTTGTGTTTGCTTTTGGCTTTGCCCCCACCAAGACACCAGCTCTCAACACACTCATGTACAGGTGCAGCCGCAGCTCCCCGAGCTGAAAACTTGGTGTCCTGTGTGGTCCTTGGCAGGCCGGCCTTGACCTGTTTCCCCAGCACGCTCCATGATTGTGTTTGTCTCCTCACGTGGTTAGCGATTCCCTTTCTGTTTACGCTAGCCGCTAGCCGAGGTGCAGTCTGCTGCCCAGTTGCGCGCGGAGGAGGAGGCCCCACTCACCATGCACGCCACGTGGCCCTGCTACTTTATTTTAACCAGAACTTCACCACACGATGCCATTATCTTGCCACGGTGGGAATGGAAGCCACTGACTTTGCAGATTCAAGTTGCCTTGTGTCGTGTTCGGGTCAGGTTGTTTGGGACCAGGATTGAGCCTCTTCAATGGGAGGCACAGCCATCTGTCCTCAAACTTGATCCAGTGACAGGCCTTCTTCAGAAGAGATGGAACACTGAGACGACACCGGCTCTCACCCTGGTCCCAGAGCTGCTCCAGGGTTCGCTAGTTTAAAACCGTCCAGGGGGAGCCACAGAGTAGTCTAGACACAGTCTCTCCTATGCCACTGCGCCTATGTCCTGAGAGAGGACAGGGGCTGGAGTGGAAGAAAGGGGCAGATTATGTGGGATTCTGGGGCCCGGGAAGAATTTGGACTTTGCCACTCATACGCCTGCAGGCCCCAAGACAGACGCTGGGCTCCCGAGATATATCCGGCCACTGATTAAGATTGGGTGTGCTGGTGGCAGCTGTCCCAGCGGGACCAAGGCTTGGGATCTCCTGTAGAATTGGAACGGAAGGATCACTGAGGAGAGAATGGCAGTTCGCTGTGCTCTCTCTCTCTAGGAGAGATTCGCAAGCTTGACAAGTGCCATTGGACAGGCCCACAGGAGCGCGGAACGGCCACCTGTCTGCAGAGACAGCGCATGCCCAAACAGATGCCCCTCGCTTCCTCTCCCAAAGCTGCCTCCAGCACGCGCGGCCAACTCTAACGCTTGCTTAGAGAGCCCTCCCAGTCAGAGGCCATGTCGCCAGATGCTAAATCTGCCCCATAAGAAATCAGAAGACAGAACTACAGCAGTCACTGTCCAAAACCAATATGTACGAACCAGCACAGAGCCCTGTCCCGCAGCGGGCGCCGCGGCGTGAATGCCGCAGCCAAGCATGTTGACTTTGGCAACGCTCATGCGTGTCTTGTCCTGGAGAGAGGGTTTAATGAAACTGAAAACTGGGAATAGACGGCTCTGCGGGCTGCCCTTGCCACTGCCATCCAAAATAATGGATCAAGGGCAAGCACGGCTGGTTTGCGGGAACATGGCAGATCCCGGTACAGTCCAGCATACTTGAGGGGGGGGCACACAAGAATGAGAGCTGAATTCAGACCCCCAGCACCCCCATAAAATGATAATGGGGGCCTGCAATCCCCACTTTAGGGAGGCAGAGACAAGAGGATCCCTGGGGCTTGCTAGTCAACCAGACTAGCTGAACTGGTGAGCTCCAGTTTCAACCAGAAATCCTGACTCAAAAATAAGGTGGGAAGCAATTGAGGAAGACAAGGGACGGCAGTCTCTGCCCTCCACATCCACACGCACATGAGCAAGCATGTGTACCACATGTGTGCCCTGCTCTCCATCCCCCATCATGCTCCTGAGATCTGCGGTCAGCTGGGTGTGTTCTGTCTCTAGACAAGAGGGAAGCATGGTTTACATTTGTACTACCTCATTTCTTCCTGATCTCGCTTTAGTCTACTGTAATGTTTAAATATAATATTTCTACTAATTGTTTGAGAATTTCATAATGCATATAACATATTTTGACTATACACTCCTGAGTCCTTCCCCTACTTCTCTATGTCCTCTTTTTCTTTCTATTTAAAAAACAGTCCACTGAATTCAATTTGTACTGTGAACCACCCATTCAAGTGTGCCCAACCTACCACACAGCCTGAAAGAAAAGTGATTCTCCCTGACCCAGAAGTCAGTCAACTGTCAATGGCTCCTCAGCTAGGGAGAGGGGCTCATGAGCCCTGCCCACATCCATGCTGGGATGTTGCTGGCCTGATCTTGTGAAGAATACACACGATTAAAAATACCAGCAACATAGGTCCTTTCCTGGTATTTCATGACTTTGATTCCCAAGAAAACAACTCCACAATGTTTGACCATTCTACCTTTTCAGACATGGAATTTGGAACTCAGAGAAGTCAAATGGTTGTCTCAACATAGATAATTAAGCTATAACCAAATAAAAACCAGTTGGGATTCTGTCAACTACTGACTAACCTCCAGCCTGCCCTCTCTGCCCAGTACCACATCTTCATGGCAATCTGGCCGGCCCAAGCAGACGAATTACCATTCATGTCAGCTGTTTTCGCCTGCTGGTACTTGACATGGAAGATCACGTGACTCATTCTGGCCAAAGAGATGCAAGAGGAGCTTATGAGAAATGGTTTCTCTCCGATTAAGTGGGGGTGGGAGGTGGGGGGCTTTAGGAAAAATCCCCTCACCAAGACCACTGCTCCTTCCTACCTGTAGACATGCTGTGCACAGTAAGAATATGGCCAGTGGTAGCCTTCTTGGACTCTTAAGGTAACACAGACAAGGCCAACGGGCTGGAGATGCAACATGAAAATCACACTGACTGCCCTTAGGATCACACACTGACTGCCCTTAGGATCACACACTGACTGTCCTTAGGATCACACACTGACTGACTGTCCTTAGGATCACACACTGACTGCCCTTAGGATCACACACTGACTGACTGTCCTTAGGATCACACACTGACTGACTGTCCTTAGGATCACACACTGACTGACTGTCCTTAGGATCACACACTGACTGACTGTCCTTAGGATCACACACTGACTGCCCTTAGGATCACACACTGACTGCCCTTAGGATCACACACTGACTGCCCTTAGGATCACACACTGACTGTCCTTAGGATCACACACTGACTGCCCTTAGGATCACACACTGACTGCCCTTAGGATCACACACTGACTGTCCTTAGGATCACACACTGACTGTCCTTAGGATCACACACTGACTGCCCTTAGGATCACACACTGACTGCCCTTAGGATCACACACTGACTGCCCTTAGGATCACACACTGACTGTCCTTAGGATCACACACTGACTGACTGTCCTTAGGATCACACACTGACTGACTGTCCTTAGGATCACACACTGACTGACTGTCCTTAGGATCACACACTGACTGACTGTCCTTAGGATCACACACTGACTGCCCTTAGGATAACACACTGACTGTCCTTAGGATCACACACTGACTGACTCTCCTTAGGATCACCGACCTCCAGAATTTCTTGTTGAGTAAACAATAAATACCCTATGGTGGATGCCACTGCTGGGTGTGACAAGATGTTTCCAGCCAAACACCTCCTAACATGCTGACTTGTGAAGGTTATCTTGAATCTAGAATCATCTAAGAGACATACCTCTCTGGGCCGGAGAGATGCCATTTAGATCATGTACTGCTCTGGCAGAGGAGGACCTAGGTTTGGTTCCCAGCATCCTCTTCAGGTGTCTCAAAACCACCTATAGCTCCAGTTCCAGAGAATCCAACATGTTCTTCTGACCTCCAAGGGCAATGTGCTCACATGCACAAGCCTAAACACACACAGACACACATCTAAAAATCAAAATGAATTTTTTGAGAGAGGGTGAGTGTGAGAGAGAAACAGGGGAGAGAGAGAGAGACTTCTAGGGGAGCTCTGTGAGTGTATTTTCAGGAAGGACTAACTGAAGGAGGAATACGCACTCCCAAAGGGGCACCTTTTGTCGGTGGCCCACATATAGAATCAAGGGAAAGAATGCTGCTTGCTTGCCTGCCCTTGCTCCCTGGTGTGAGTGAGGTTAGTTGCTGCTGGTGCCATTCTTCACTGACACCACAACCGAACTTTTTCGACCTTCTAATATGGAACAAAGACCAATGGCTCTTCCGGAATCTCCAGGTCTTCGGCATCCGACCAGGACTGTGCAAACATTCGGTCTTGGGGACTGAACAGCAGCTGGGTTCTCTGGCTCTTCAGCATACAGGCAGCCACTGTTGGATGACACAGCCCGTGCCGCGTAACAACACACATCTATTATGATCAGGAGCACACATACACGCCCACGTTTCTGCGCCATCATGGGTCGCCTCACACATATCTGGGATTGCTGGTCATTCTACAGTGCTCTCAACACCCCAGAGTAAGTCAGCTTTGCTCCCCCATTTCCTACTCTGCTCCTGGGGTTTGGAGCAAGCTGGGGTGTACTGGGTACTTGGAGAGAGCAGAGGGGAGGACCAACCAAGTCCAACCACGTAAGCTCTGCACTAGCTCCTGCAGCTCCTCACTGGCCAAAGCAAAGCCCACAGCAGAGGCTGGAGATGAACCAATTCGGTGAAGAGTTGGTCAGCCTTTGTGATCTACACATTGAGTAAACCCCGATCCAGCAGTGTCCCTGAAGGGAGAGCCACCAAGGGAAAGTGGAGAGAAACGGACCTTCAACAGCCTCAAATGGAAAATGATCTCTGGCTGTATGTTCTCACATGGTGTTGGGCACACATGGGGTTCAGGAGGAAAACTACAGTTAACCACAGGAAAATAAAGTTCTGGTATTGTTTAATCTTCTGACTTTGTGACTTCATATCCACTATATTTTTTAAGCCAAATGTTTAAGGCCACAAAGCAAGAGTGTGGGTATAGCTCTAGAACAGAGTGCTTGCTTAGCTCGTGTAAGTCCCTGAGTTTGAAGTGCGACAGATACGGGAGGGGAGGGAAAATGGGAGGGATATGGGGGAGGAGAGGGTGGGTAAAGGAACTGCCATGGAATTTCTAGGCAGTGTGAAAAATGAGTGGGGTTTACTTCCAGAGAGCAGACAGTGAGTAACAGAAGCAGGGAGAGGGCTCTACCTGGGTCTCGTGTCCAAGTGCGGGAGCAGGTGTCCAGGAGCCTGCAACGCTTTCCCGAAAGATGTCTCTCACGGTGATTGTCTCTTGCAGCGACAGCTGCCTCATATGCAAAACAGCATTTATGTGGTTTGAAGGTTCTTCTGCATCGAGGCAAAAAATAATGTTCAATTTCCCATTACCCAGTCGATACTATTACCACCACCAAACTTACCCAGGGCAAAACGGTCTGGATGAGGGTAGTTCGGTTAAGACTGGCTGCCCCGACTTGTCCAAATGAAAGCGAGTTGGGGCCTGGTGAAACAAGAGGGACCTGGTGCCACTGGACAGAGGCCGTGGCCGTGTGTCTAAAAACAAGAAATTCACAAGAGGTAGGAAAAGGGAGGAGGAGGCGAGCTTCCTCCACTTTAATGATGATGTAAGAATGTCTGGTCAGGGTCTGAGTCTTGTTTCAATCATTTTGAACATTTACCTCAAGGTACTGGATGTGCCTGGCCCCTAGCTCCGAACTTGTCCACCTGACTGCTTTGGGCCAGTTAGCTCTGAATTTACCTCAGAAGTGCTTTGTTCCACTGTATTTTTTTTTGTTTGTTTGTTTTGGTGCCATTGGAATCAAAATGAGAAGTGTCTGCTGTGGAGTATTAGCCTAAGATGTGCTCCATCCATTTATGCTGTGGAGTACTTGTTTAATGATGCAAAGATGTGCTGAATTCTGCTATGTTGCATTTGTTTAACTCTGTGAAGTTGTGTTACTTTGCCTGCCTAAAACACCTGATTGGTCTAGTAAAGAGCCAAACAGCCAATAGCAAGGCAAGAGAAAGGGAGGCAGGGCCGGCAGGCAGAGAGAATAAATAGGAGGAGAAATCTAGGCTAGGAGAGAAGGAGGAGAGAAGGACGGCAGGGGCCAGGCACCCAGCCACACAACCAGTCATGAAGCAAGAAGGAAAGAAGGGAATAAAAAATAAAGAAAGGGCAAAAGCCCAGAGGTAAAACATAGAAGAGGAGAAACAGGTTAAAGTTAGAAAAGGTGGCTAGAAACAAGCCAAGCTAAGGCTGGACATTCACAAGTAAAAATAAACCTCTGTGTATTTATTTGGGTGCAGACCCCCAAAGAGGAAAAAACCAACCAACGGCAAGTGCCTGCTCTGGAGTAGCTACTAGTGCTGCAGCCAGAGTTCAGCAGAAATGCCCCCCCCCAGGAGAGCCATTCCAGCTGCCCCTGCCCCTAGCCGAGCAGGCAAGCCTCCCACCCTGGCCCGGCCTGGACATGTCAGTTTCTGCCCAGCCGAATGGAGTGAGGAAGCATGGGGGTAAGAGGACTTCCCGCATCACACGAGCTGACCTCCACATCTCTGATGAAAGAAGTGCTTTAACTTGGTACGCTGCTTCTAGACGATCTTGTGTTTAAAACACAATCAAAAGCCAGATGCAGGAGTCAGGCTTATGGCGCGGTTGGTAGAGTACTGGTCTAACATGTACAAAGCCCTGTGTTCAATCCCCGGTACCGGACAAAGCCAGGAATGATGGTGCATGGTGTACAATCAGAAGTTTATGGTCATCCTCAGCTATTCCATGAGTTCAGAACCAGCTAGGGAATAAATGAGACACTGTTCAGAGAGGGGAGGAGAGAAAACCTGATGTCATTGGTAATTGCCGCAATGACAGTAGTGGTGTTGGTGATGATGGCAGTGGTGACAATAATGCCAGTGATGGTGGTGGTGATGAGGCGAGTGATGGTGGGGAATGATGACAGCAGGGGTGGTAATGATGGTGGTGGAGATGGCATTGTGATAGCAGTGATGATGGTGGTCGTGGTGATAGTAATGGAGGTGATGATGGCAGTGGTGACAATAATACCAATGATGGTGGTGGTGATTGTGATGATGATGATGTTGATGGTGATGATGATGGTGGTGATAATGGTGATGATAGTGATTGTGATGATGATGGTGATGACGGTGATGGTGGTGATTGTGGTGATGATGGTGGTGATGGTGATGGTGGTGATTGTGATGATGATGGTGATGATGGTGATAATTATGGTGATTGTGATGATGATGATGTTGATAATGATGGTGATGATGATGGTGGTGATAATGGTGATGATAGTGATTGTGATGATGGTGATGATGGTGGTGATTGTGATGATGATGGTGGTGATTATGGTGATTGCGATGATGGTGATGGTGGTGATTGTGATGATGATGATGTTGATAATGATGGTGATGATGATGGTGATGATGGCGATGATGGTGATGATGGTGATTGTGATGATGATGGTGATGGTGGTGATTGTGATGATGATGGTGACGATTATGGTGATTGTGATGATGATGGTGATGGTGGTGATTGTGATGATGATGGTGGTGATTATGGTGATTGTGATGATGATGATGTTGACAATGATGGTAATGATGGCAGTGATGATGGTGATGATGGTGATTGTGATGATGGTGATGATGGTGATGGTGGTGATTGTGATGATGATGATGTTGATAATGATGGTGATGATGATGGTGGTGATAATGGTGATGATGGTGATTGTGATGATAATGGTGATGATGGTGATGGTAGTGATTGTGATGATGATGGTGATGATCATGATGATGATGTAATTTTTCTCAAAGCACTGGATTGACCCTAGTCACTCAAAGACCACACCTAACCTCTCATTCCTCTCGCCAGTGATACCATAGAAAATCTCAGGTTTCCAACCCAAATCTTCTTCATCTCAGTCCAATTATACAGCAGCTGGCTCAGGCCTGAGCAGCTTCCTCTAATGGTATTTACCTGCTCTTGGCATTTTGGCTGATAAACACAAAAGATAACTGGGCAGACTGGGACAACTGGTCACCTAGCTTGGGTGATTTCAGTCCATAGAAGGGCGCCTACAGTAAGCATAACCAGGGCCTTTGGAACCCCGCAGTCATTCCGGCATGAGTTACAAAACCAATGATCATGAGTTCAGAGACAATGAATCAACAGAACATATTAAATAATCTGTCTTTAAAGAAAAATACACATGAAACAAGGAACTAGCTGTTATATTGATCAGATCAATTGTTATGGTTTGAATGTGAAATGTCCCTCACAAGTCCATGTGCTTGAATGTTTGGTCCTCAGCTGGTGACACAGTTTTGGGGGGATTTGGAACCTTTAGGAGCTGGGTCCTGACTGGAGGAAGTGGGTTTTGGGGTGCCCTGTTTCTGCTTCCTGTTCCCATGCTGCCATGACTTCCTCATCATGATGGACCGTGTGCCCTAAGCCTTAATACATCCTCCCTTGTCAGACATTTGTCTGTAGCAATGAGAAAGTATAGGTTGATAAAAATCTTGTCCCTATGAGTGTCCAGAAAACTGATTGTATTTCCATGTGCAAGGTGACATTATAAAACTTAACAAAAATAAGGAGAATCAACTGTATGTCTCCACAGTGAAATTTTTTCACATTAAAAGGAATGAAATGGTGATATATTTACCACAGGGGTGATAGATATATAGATAATAGGTAGACAGACAGACGGATATAGATACATTCATGCCGAGTGGAAAAAAGGTGACAAAAGCCCACATAGTATGTGATCCAATTTATGTGAACTTGAATGTAGATACAGGAAGTAGATTAGTGGCTTCCCAGGGTTGATGTGGCAGTGGAGACAGTTAGGGAGCAGTAGCTATAGGGTACAGAATTTATTTCTGGGTTGACAACCCTAAAATTGATGGCGTTGATGGTTGCTGTATCTGTGAACCGACTCCTGGGCACCCCTAGGCATCTCCTCGCTGATCTGCTAAGCCCTGCATGCTTCCCTCGGGGAACCTGGCGATTGATTGAATTCTCTCATCACTTAGTGAAGGAGCTGCCCAAAGCGGCACGGACAATCAGGAAGGAGGGGACGCCTCTATCTTCTCCCTAGTGTTCAAGCACAGTTCGGAAGTTTCTGAGGGAGATGGCAGGGACTGGGTGGCAGTACCAAGTGGTGGAGGCGCTAGATAACAGGACTGTTAAGGTTGCCTTTAACCCATCCAGAAAGCTTTCGGCCAGGGTCACAATATGGAAGGAGAGTGGTAAGCAGCTCATGTGGCCGGGAGCCCGGAGGTGGCAGCCTAGCATGGGCACAGGTGCTGGGTCATTGACTCTTCCTTCCTCCGCACCCACAGTCATCCCACGCGTCACAGCAGAGCCTGCTCTGCTCCAGGGTCACCTTGTGTCTGTCACAGAAGCATCTGTAGCAGGAAGGCGGGACCATGTAGAGAGGAGGCACCCTAAGTCACCTGGTCTCCCTCTCTGAAGGGAAAGACGACACTTTCCCAGAAGCCCCGTTCACTGATGTCCCCAGAGTCTCATTGGTCACAAGTGAGTCAGTCGCAAGCCTTGTCCTGGCTCAGTCGTGGGATAGCAGTGATTGGTTAGGTCAGGGAAACTGTATCCTGTGAGGCTGGAATTATGGGACTGGCAGGGGAAGGAGAGGAGGAGGCAGGAGCCGGTGAGCTGTGACGGGCGTGGGGAATACCAAAGAAAGGAACTACTCTTTTGAGGCAGGGTTTAGTAAGTAGCCCAGGATAACCTCATCATATAATAACTCTGACTGGCTTAAAATTAAGACCCCCACCCCAGTTGCTCAAGTTCTGAATTATAAGCATATGCCACCACCCCTAGCTCAGATAAACATTTTTTTTCTGACATCTTGTAGAACCCCCAGAAAAGGACTTAGGTGTTTATGATCATCATCTGTACATCTGGAGCCAAGTTCCGCTGTAAAGTCAGCTGCTAGTGCCCCTAGTACCCCATCCTGAATGAAGAACGGTCTGATGTGGTGAAGCTTTTCTCAAAAACATACCCACCTTGAGGTCTACTCCTTCATGCCACTCTCCCTTAGAAGGTTCCTGGCGTGTGGGAAGCAATCTGAGAATGATCTGTTCGTGTTGGCATGGCTGTATGGCTCAAGTCCGGAGCCCCATGCTCCTGTTAGGACTAGCCAGTACCTTCCACGAAGGTGTTGTACAGACCACGCCCCTCCCCCCAGCCCCCCCTCCGCAAATGCATGGCTTGTCTCTTGAATGCAGCGAGACAACTGTGACCTTCTAAAGATTAATTGGTTTTCCAATCATTTGCATTTTTTATACCAAGGCGACAAAACTTGGGGAGCTGGTATGAGCGTTGGGAAAAAAACGCCTCCAGAAAGGGTGGAGGCAGGCGTTTTTTTCTGCAGGACCCAGAGCCTTTGCTTGGGCTGGGCCGCTCCCAGGCAAACCCTCCAAGGGCGGAATTGATATGCAGCTCCAGCGGCAGACAGCTGCTGCGGCCTCCCACAAACTGCCTGGGGCTTACATTATTTTATTGGGGGGGGGGGTTCTGTACGATGGTTTAGTAACGACCATTTTCGGAAAACAACCAAGGCAATTTCAGGATCTGCCGCCACAATAGGCACACTAAAAATAAAGTCAGCATAAATAGATTAAGAAATTGACGGAATAACAAGGCATAAAGAATTAGAATAAATGCACGGGCTGCGAATGACAAGTGGAGCTTGGTGCGGGGAGGTGGGGGGTGGCAGAGGGGAGGGGGCTTTACCTGCTGACTCTGGACTTTCCACATGCGTCCTGGCTGTGGGGAGAGCTTATTTCTCAGGGACAGTCAGCACATAATCGAATTCTGCATTAGCAAGCGCGGAGGCTCTGCTGTGCCGAGGGGGGCAGCCCGCTTTCCTCTGGCATTCCAATGTCTCCCCCCACGACTGATCCCTCTTGAAAGGCAGATTGGAAGGCTTCCACAGTCGATTCCTAATCCCAGGCCTCAGTTTGGAGAAGGATGGAGATGCGGTACAGAAGGGAGTGGGCTGGGAAAACGTTCATAATTCAACCCTGACATTTGGAGAAGATGAATCTCTTTGGAAAACTGGCATGGCAGGAAAGAAAGAAAAAAATGGAAAAAAGCTTCCAAAAACCCTACACGCTAGGAACTCACTGTGTCGGTCAGAGTATGCCATGATAATTTTGGAGGTGTAGACTCATCCTGAATTGGGGGTGCCAAGCAGAACCACTCAACTGGTTCAACCCAGAGTCCTAGGCAGGTTTTGGCTCCCTCTTTGTCCACGATGGGCAGAAGATGCTCTCAGCCTCCCAGGTCAGTGAGTAGGGAATGCAGGGGGGCGGGGCAGGGACCCTGGAATCCCACATTCCTCAAGTCTCATCCAGCCTAGGACTGGTGGACAGCCTAGAGCACACAGCCTGCTTTTATGGGAACATCCCATGGGACTTTCAAGGTGCTCATTTCCAACCAAGTTCCCTCAGTATTAGGTGCCAAGTTGAAAAGGTTTTCACATTGTAAGTTTGGAAATCCTCGGTGGAAACGAGCAAGGCGGTGGATTCTCTTCAGGAAGTCAGAGTTTGCTGCACCAGGAGGCGTCAGGGACTAGAGGAGCTGCCTTTTCCCACTGAAGCTCTCCATTCTAAGCATATTTGTAGGGAGACCCTGGAGGTGGGACTCAGGGCTTGACGCTTTGTCAGTCACTGCTCAACAAACAAATAAATGAACAGTTTTGGCCGAGCACCTAGGTCAAACAGAGGCAGAAAATTATTCTAGATACCAGCGCTGTAAGTTCCAGTCCAGTGACTGTCCTAAAGCAGGGCTTTATTCCAGGGGTGAAGGATGCTGAACAAGGCCCACTAGGTTTTTATCTGGCCAAGACCAATTTTCTCTGCAAAAAGAAACATTCTTGGCGTGATTTTTCATTTGATTATCTACAGGGGGTGTGGCTTAAACAGTGGAAATGCCAACTCTGAGTTGTCCCACATGGGGAAGGAGGAGGGACCCCAAAGCCAGACTAACCTTGCCCTGGTGCCCTGGGCACTTCCTCCTTCAGTGTGTTGGGACTTGAGGAATGATATGAATGGCTGGTTAACATGAATAAATGAACTGCAATTCTGCTGGAGGTGTTTCATCATCTCGTTAGGCATACTGTCATGTCCAGGCGCTTTGCTAACTGCAGAGCTGGTTATAGTTATGGTAACTGCAGGGAAAATAGATGGTGTCACCTCCCCAGGCATCTGTGGGAGAGCACCCACGTAAGTTAGGGACAGTCAACATCCTGATCTCAAAGCGGAAGGCTTTCAGTGTTATTGCAAGGGTTGGGGCTGGGGATGAATGAAGTTCAGAGGAGGTAAGGGCAACTGGGTGGTCAGAAGGGGTACTCTGGGGTCCAGCCTGGGCAGGATGTCAAAGCACGTTGGGCTCTGGAATAAACATGATGTGGGACCCTCCCTAGCCCCCCATTCACTCATCTAAGCAGGATTCTATCTACTGTGCAGGGCTCAGCGAGCCTCAGGGCTACAGCCCAGGCATTGTCTGAGACAGCTGGAATCCATAAGAATGCAAGGCTTGTGAAGAGCAGGAGGGGGTGACCAGCTGGGCAATGGGTCTTGGCAAGGACTCTCAGAGGGTAAAGACTGGAGCAGAAAATCTCTCTCTCTCTCCCCTCCCTCCCTCCCTCCCTCCCTCCCTCCCTCCCTCCCTCCCTCTCTCTCTCTCTCTCTCTCTCTCTCTCTCTCTCTCCCCCTCTCCCCCCCCCAGGGGATCAGACTTAGGGCTCTACCACTGAGGTACATGCCCTGTCACCAAGGCAAATAGTTTATTTTGATGCATAGTTATAAAATGAAGATTGAGATGTCTACTGAATTGGGTGGTCAATTGATTTCTATCCACAGAGAAGCGGTAGTTCAATGAGTGAAGGCAATCTTTTCAGTAAGGAACGCTGGGATAACTGGGCACCCATATGTGAAACCACCAAAACCCAAAAGCCAGACCTCAAATATATACAATGTAACTAAATATACAAATATATACAATGTAACTAAATATACAAAATGTAACTAAAAGGCAGATCATGGGCTTGGTGTGAATTCTTTTTTAAAGAAATGTTTATTTATTTATTTATTTATTTATTTATTTATTTATTTATTATGTATACAATATTCTGTCTGCGTGTATTCCTGCAGGCCAGAAGAGGGCACCAGACCTAATTACAGATGGTTGTGAGCCACCATGTGGTTGCCAGAAATTGAACTCAGGACTTTTGGAAGAGCAGGCAATGCTCTTAGCCACTGAGTCATCTCTCCAGCTCTTGGTGTGAATTCTAAAAGTATCAAATTTCTATAAGAAAACACAGTAGGCCTGGCCATGGTGGCTCACACCTTTAATCCCAGCACTCAGGAGGCAGAGGCAGGAGGATCTCTGTGAGTTGGAGGCCAGCCTAGTCCTCAAGAGTTAGTTCTAGGATAGGCACCAAAGCTACACAGAGAAACCCTGTCTTGGAAAAAAAAGAAAAGAAAAGAAAACACAGTTGGAAGAAAAAAAACCTTGGAGAAGGGAAAGCTTTATCAACTGCAGCACCAGATCCACAAGAGAAAAATGAAAATGACATTGTACTCAATGTAGTTTTAATCAAGATTAAAACTTCTGCTCTTGGGCCACTGGGATGGCTCAATGGGCAAAGGTGTTTGCTACCAAGTGACAACCTGAGTTTGACCTTCAGGAACAATATGGGAAAAGGAACCAACCCCTGGAAGTTGTCCTCTGACCTCCACACACGCACCATGGCAAGTAGGCATCCCTACTCACACACAGACACCACAGCAAAGGAAGTAATTAGAACAAAATAGAAATCAAGTGAGCTAAATCCATGCTCTACCCCCTGCCTCCCGTGACTTTGATCAACTTCAACAATACAAGCACCCCACAAAAGAAACCAATATGTCAACAAGGATGGAGAACAAGTAACATTTCTGCACCTTAGATACGCAGCTCACCTCCATCTATCATCTATCTATCTATCTATCTATCTATCTATCTATCTATCTATCTCTCATCTATCTATCTATCTATCTATCTATCTATCTATCTATCTATCTATCTATCATCTATCTATCTATCTCTCATCTATCTATCTATCTATCATCTATCTATCTATCTATCTATCTATCTATGTATCTATCTATCATCTATCTATTTATCTATCATCTATCTATCAATCATCTATCTATCTATCATCTATCTATCTATCTATCTATCTATCTATCTATCTATCTATCTATCAGTTATCTATCTCTCATCTATCTATCTCTCATCTATCTATCTATCTATCATCTATCTATCTATCTATCTATCTATCTATCTATCTATCTATCTATGTATCTATCATCTATCTATTTATCTATCATCTATCTATCTATCTATCTATCTATCTATCTTCATCATCATCATCATCATCATTATTATCTATCTATCATCTATCTATCTATCTATCTATCTATCTATCTATCTATCTATCTTCTATCTATATCTATATATCATATATCCAGAGGCACTGGTAGCACATAGATTCAAGGACGTCTGGGTTTAGAAGCTGAGACAGGTCTAGTGGAATAGCTCAGCAGATGATGATGTCACCAAGCCCGACGGCCCTAGTTCAATCTCTGGCACCCACATGGCAGAAGAAAATCAACTCCTACAAGTTGTCCTCTGACCTCCACACGCATGTGTGTCCCCCTGCCTCATAAGTAAATGTAATGACTTTTTTAAACGAGAAAGAATGTGTCCAAGGACAGAGGTTGGGTGAGATTTGGCAGCGAGTGGTTTTTCTGTGTACAATATATTTTTCCTTATTACTTTCAACAAGGAAGGAAAACAAATTAAATACAAACTCTTGAGCTATATCTAGGCTTGGGCAAATAGATATTAGGATAAATGCTGAAAGGTACATAAAACTGTGAAGAATAATAAGTTTGGCTCACACCTCCACCATATTCTCTTCCAAAGGTTTTCTATGGAAATATATGGCAAGGAGGGGGATGCTTGTTCATCCCGGCCACCCAGAACCAAAATAACCACACAGAAACTATATTATTTAAAACACTGCTTGGCCCATTAGCTCTAACTTCTTATTGGCTAACTCTTACATATTAATTTAACCCATTTCTTTTTTCTTTTCTTTTTTTTTTTGTTTTTTGTTTTTTTGAGACAGGGTTTTTCTGTAGTTTTAGAGTCTGTCCTGGAACTACCTCTTGTAGACCAGACTGGCCTCCAACTCACAAAGATCCACCTGCCTCTGTCTCCCTAGTGCTGGGATTAAAGGTGTGTGCCACCACCACCTGGTTTAATTTAACCCATTTCTATTAATTTGTGTATGGCCACGTGGCAGTGGCTTACAGGCTAAAGTTCTGTCCCAGCTCCGGCAGGGCTACATGGCGTCTCTCCAACTCCTCCTCCTTTCTCCCAGCATTCCATGCAGTTTTCCCCACCTAGCTCTGTTCCCCTATAGCTCTGCTATAGGCCCAAAGCAGTTCTCTATTCATTAATGATAACCACAGCATACAGAGGGAAATCCCATATCAGAAATATCATTCCATTTGTGCGATATCATTAATTTTAGAGATGACCAAACTGGTCTCTAGACAGGTAAGGTAACTTGCCTAAGGCTGCACAGGTAGGACTTGAACCCATTGCCTGGCACCCATGTCTCCTGGTTCTGATCAATAAGCACAGAAACAGTGTGTTTGGGCAGGTGTATCATCTTCTACCCCACACACCCCAACCCTTTAGATCTGTGTTAAGATAAATGTACTCAGGATTTGCCTCCTAATACTTAGGGGCTAGCCTCCTCTCAGGCTTTTGTTTTGAATATGTTTATTCTATTTTATGTGTATTGAGTGTTTTACCTATGTATACCACATGTGTGCCTTGTACCCATAGAAGTGAGAAGAAGGAACTGGATCCCTGGAGTTGTGATGCTGTGAGCCACTGTGTAGACACTGGGGACCAAGCCTGGGTCCTCCGCAAGAGTAACATGAGTTTTAAACTGCTGAGCCATCTCTCAGCTCCTTGTCCCAGGTTTACAAACACTTCCCAGGCCGGAATTATAATCAGGTCAAATCACCTCTCCACCCTCCCTTCTATTGCTTCTGGCTGGGCCTCACCACCTCTAGTGCTAAGCCTTGATCCTGAGCCCCCAGACAAGGAGCTGCCCCAGCCGCAACCTTCAAGGCCTGTGTGTATGGAGGCTGCTGGCGAGTCCCCCAGATGGCCCAGCATAGACACACTCTCGAACTTCTCTGGTCAACTGTGAAAATGAGACCATGTTCAACAAACAGCATTGTTAGGAGTGAGTGCCAGTCATTGCTTTTGGCAAGAAAAAGGTCGACTTGGAACATGCCGGTGATTATTTCTGATTGGATGTGCCTCGTGGCTGTAACAAAAATCAATGTCTATCCGATGCGGCTGCAGGTGCAGTGATGCATCCGCGATCTGCATCCTCAGAGGGACCGCTGGGCCTCTGGAACCAGAGCATCAGGTGTTCCTGCTTCTCCTGTGGGTTAAGCATCCAAAACCCTGTTGGGACTTTTTGGGGAGAGCTCTAGGGATATGGAGTGGCTTCTGGAGTGTCAGTGGGCACCCGAGGAGCCAACTGTGGTGTGAGTGAGTTCAGGGTGCAAGGTGTGAGTGGGCAGAGGGGTGCTAGCACCTAGGCCCAGTCTCTGAAGCTCTGAAGGCTCACGGAAAGCTCAAAGGTCTAACTGAGCCTCTGCCATTTGTACCATGGATGACAGGGACACCTGGCACTCAGAAAGGACAGGGCTGAGCAGGATCTCGGGAGACAGGGTGCTTTTAGATGCTCATCAGAATGTGGTTGGAGTCCACTTGGGGGAATAGTAAAATGAAAAAGAATATAGCTTCCCAAATCTATCTATCTATCTATCTATCTATCTATCTATCTATCTATCTATCTATCTATTATCTATCTATCTACCTATCCTCTATCTATCACCTCTCTTTCTACAGAGATCTACTCAAGCAAGAGAAGCTGGTGTGGGAGTGTGTGTGTGTGTGTGTGTGTGTGCAAAATAAATGAGATAGTGCCCTATGGAACATTTAAGAAATGATTCACCAAGGGGGGAAATAAATGGGTTACCTTCCCCGCCCCCATCCCTTGAACATGGCCCACACTTTTCTTTGTGGTACATTCTCCTATACAACCAGGGCAGTGGATTCTGGAGATTCCAGGACCCCTAGGAGCAGCTAGGAGCACTAGGAGCCCCGGCTGCCTGCATTGTGAAGACTTTGATCTCCTTCCTCAGCTGTGGTAGGAACTGTGACCCTCTCACCCAAGAACTTTGTGAGGGGGCGGCCACACTCTCAAGCCACAGGTACCTGTTGAGGAATTTGAGAATCTGCTTCTCTACTGCAATACAGTGTCACAGGAGAGAAAATAGGGTCCCCCCAGTTTGGGGTTTGTCCCCCGCAGTTCCTTAGCTCTGGGCCAAGCTGCCAGCTTCTCTCCTTGGCCCAAAAGGTCTCCTTTTCACACCCAGTAGCACCCAAATGCTGTTAGACGCTTCATGGTAAACTCGCTTACAGGGTCTAGTCTTTGACTTCGGTGGGCGTTTCACACACGAAGAGGCAATCCCAGAATGCAGGCACCCCATGTACCCCCAGAGCCTGGTTCTCTGGAGACAGCCTTGACATCGGCGTGATGAGGTCTGGAAGCTTGCGGGCAGCTTTGCTACAACGCCCTTGATTTTCACAGCCGTAGAGGCTATTTTTCTTTCTCAAGGCTCTGCTTTTGTGTGAGAATTTATCATATTTTTCCTCAGCCCAGAAGTGAATTATATATCTTTATACGTATTTTGAAAACTTGAAGAAAATCCTTTAAGCTGTTTTGGACTTACCCAAGCGTGTAAAAAGGGTATTTTCCGCCTGTAGTTCAGATGCCTAATATGTTTTCAAAAGGCCCTAATAATTTGAATTTAAAACTCTGAATTGGGCCTCTTTATGTAGCATCTTTAAAAGGTGCCATTTATAAAGAAAAATGTGGTCATGAAATAAAGGGATACGGGGAGAAAGTGAGCCTGCTGGTTACAGTAATAGATGGAGACTCATAAATCTTAGCTTCTATTCTTGGCTCTGGGAAGAATTTATGTGTGGCTGCATTTGGATTGGAGGGACTGGGCAGATAGACTCAAGAACTTGGGTAGGAAGGAGAAAAGATGGCCCGACACAGGTGAATGATGAGATCCACACGCCAGACACCAGAACAAACCTTTGCAAAGCCCCTGAGAAAAGGACCAACTGAGGCTGGGAAGACAGTTCAGTGCGTTCCTGCTGGCTACACACTCATGAGGCCTGAGTTTCTCCTGTCTGAAGGCCTGGTATGGGGTGTGCATCCGGAATCCTGGTACTGTGGTGAGGGGTGTAGGTACAAGCTCATTCCTGGGGCTTGCTGGCTAGCTAGTCTACTGGGCAAATTCTAGGTTCAGGGAGAGATTTTGACTTAAACAAGGCTGAGATGTGTTGAAAAAGACATCCAAACATGGACCTCTGGCCTCTACTTAAACACACACACACGCACACACACACAAACATGGACCTCTGGCCTCTGCCTAAACACACACACACACAAACATGGACCTCTGGCCTCTGCCTAAACACACACACACACAAACATGGACCTCTGGCCTCTGCCTAAACACACACACACACACGTACATGCACCTGCACACACACACACACAAACATGGACCTCTGGCCTCTGCCTAAACACACACACACACACACACACACACACACACAAACCTATATACAAAAAAATGAAGGGAGGAAGAAGGAAGTAAAATCAAGAAAAGAAATTTGCAGATCAGAATGGGCCATCCATAATGGCTCTGTAGACTCACAGAGATGCTAAGAGAAAAGCCTGGGCTGGACTGGAGGGGAACGTGGTAAAGCAGGGATCATGGACTGAGCTCTGGAAGACTCTGTCAGGCGTGAAACAGGAGAGGACCCAGGGCCTAGGTCCTGCTCTGACAGTTAGCAGTTTGTGAGCTAAGCCCATTACCCCGCTCGTCTCAGAGTATTCAACTCTAGAAATCAGCACTACAGACCGTGACTTACAAACCATAGAAGTTAAATTCTCATAGTCCTGGAGGCTGGGAACCTGAGACCAGGGTGCCAACAGAGCTGGGTTCTGCTACCTCCTCATATGGGACAAAGGACAAGAGAGTTTGATGGCAGCTGTTTTGTAATGGCACCAGTTATACTCCTGAGGGTCCCCTCTTCATGGCCTAACCACCCCACGTGAGAGCTAATGTCGGCTGCCATCTTGACAGGTTCTAGACTTACTCCACAGTCAACCTTCTGAGGATGCCTGTGCAAAATTTTCTAGTTTGGATTAGCTGAAGTAGGAAGGCTCACCCTGAAGGTGAGCGGCACCATTCGCTGGGGTCCTGGAGAGCATGACGCAGAGAAAGTGAGCCATGCACCAACCTATAACTCTCTGTTCCTGCACCACACCTTCCCCCTGCTTGTCACCTAGACTGTCTCGACAATGAAGTAACCAACACACTAAGACTGTCACCATTACCCACATCCACGGTGGTGGTTAGGTGGTCATCATCGTAATGATGATGGGGTATGTCAGCATTTTGTTGCTGTGAGCAGTGGGGGGGGGCACAAATATACAGCCTAGGAAATCTTTGAACCAGCCTAGCCTCATTTTGGAAAAGAGGGATAGCAATAGTTTATCTGCAGTGTTGGAGGAAGATAAACTGCACATTTAACAGGGTGATGGTGGTGGCAGTCATGGCGTCAGTAGGGGCAGTGAGTGACAGTAACTGTAGCCCTGGTGGAAGTGAAGATGGCGATGGTGATGGCTGTAGAAGTTACTGATAAGATGGTTGTGGTGATATGGTGGCAGGCAGCCTGAGTAATGGTAGAAATGATGATGGCAATGGTGGTGGTGGTATTGGTGGTAGAGATTATGGTGGTAGTGATGGTGGTGGTGGTACTGGAGGTAGGGTTATGGTGTTGGTGTTGGTACTGGAGGTGGGGGTTATGGTGGTGGTGGTGGTGGTAATGCAGGTCTTAGCAGTACTAGCAGAAGTGGTCCTGGTCCTCAGGACAAGATAGCTAGACCAGGTTGACTGAGCCTGACATCATTATCAATGACTAGTAACCAAAGATACCAGGAACACACGGGTGTGCGAAGTTGGTCTTCTTGGCACTTTGGCCACAAGGAAGACTATATAGCATAGAGGACCATTCTAATTTCACTTCTGTTGCTTTGACAAATACCCTGACTTAAAGCAGCATAAAGAAGGGAAGGGTAGTTTAGGTTAACATTCCAAATCACAGGCCATTATAGCAGGGGAGTCATGTTGCAGAACAGTATTTTAACTAGGCGAGGATGTGTTACATTTGTTTATGCTGCAGACCATTATTTTAACTGTGTAAAGGTGTGTTACTGTTGTTTATGCGTGCATGTGTTTAATTATGTAAAAATATATTGCACCTGTTTTACCTCGACTAGCTAAAGTACTTGATTGATCTAATAAAAAGCTGAATGACCAATAGCGAGACAGAGAAAGGATAGATGGGCAGAGAGAATAAACAGGAGGAGAAACTTAGGCTCAGGAAGAAGAATGAGAGGAAGGAGAGAAGGAGGAGAAGGAGAGAACAGAGGTGGGGAGGGAAAATGATGCCTGGGCAAGAGGCCAAGCATCTGCCACCTGTCAGCAGAAAAAATAAGATATTCAGAAGAAAGAGTAAAAATTCCCATGTCAAAAGGTAGATGAAGAGAAAGAGGTTAATTGAAGTTAAAAGAGATAGCCAGAAAACAGCTAAGCTAAGGCCGGATATTTGAAACCAATAATAAGTCTGTGTTGTGATTTGGGAGCTAGCTGGTGGTTAAAACAGAAAGCCTGGCAACCAATCACAGAGGCAGGACCGGATACAGTTGGTCACACCTAACAAATACACCCATGTTTCATGTTTGCCTGCCTGATTGCTTGTGTGCTGGCTTTCTTTACTCATACAGTTCAAGGCCTAGCCTAGGGAATGGTACCACCCATAGTGGGCTGGGTCTTCCTACGTCAACTGACAATATAATACCGAACAGACATGCATACAGAGCAACTGAATTTAGATAATTTCCCATGAAGACTCTTCCCCTCGTGTTTCTAGGTTGTGCCAAGCTGTCAGTGAAAACTAACTGGAATAGAATGGGGCATCTCAGTAAGGGTGGGTAAGGATTTACATAATTGGGGGAAGACTTGGGGGTGGTCACTCTACCTTGGACATCGGGACACTGGAATCAGTATATCTGGGTATCACTAACTTATCTGGGACACAAGGGATGGAATGTGGACATGTCTGTACATTGTGAAGAACTGGTTACCACTTAGGCTAAGGGGGACCCAGGGAAGGTGGTTGGTTTTGAACGGTGTGCTTGTTTTTATCTGTGCTCAAATGCGATTATGGAATGGCCTTGCTTTTGTCTCTCTCCATCCTGGTTACAGAGTGGTCCTTGTTTGAAGTTGGTGCTCAATTTGTGTTTGTTCAACAGGTGAACGTCATGGCCAAGCCGTGAGCGCCAGGCTGCCTCCAGCTGACAGCTGGTCATGTGCTTTTGTTCCTCACCATCCAGTCCCCATTCCCTGTTCTGGTTCATGGCTCATCAAGACCCTCTTTAATTATAACTGGGCTCCAACATATGGGGTGTGTAAGGTGCAATTCTGGCTACACACGTCGGAATAGCCAGGATCTCTACAGTAATGTTAATAACGTTGAGCCATTTAAAATCATCACTTCTGGAGGTCAAAAGCATTCAAGTTTGGCCCAGTTCACACAACTGAGGTAGGCTTTACATGTTATGTCCACCACAGACTCTCAGGAGTCCACCGTGAACGCGAACAATGTATGTGATCTTGTAAGGCAGGCATGAACCTCGAACCACTCGTATTTCAAGGCAATATAAGACGCTGGGGAAAACACCAGATTTTCCGCGTACCACCCCTCTTCTGCCTGTCTGGGGCTGCCACAAGCCCAGAATAGCTAGCGGTTACTAGATTAGGCTTCCGGCCTCCAAACCAGGAAAGCCTATATTTCTATTGTTTGGCCTCACCAGGGTTGTGGTCTCTGGTGACAAAGCCGCAGGAGATCAAATCTGAGATCACATGGAGTCTGCCAGCATTCTTGAGACAACTGGTTTGGGTCAGAATGAACCAAACCAGTGGGTACAGCCTGGCCACATCACTATGATCCAGGCTTCCATCTTCCTGGAACCACCTCCTCTGCCTGAGCTTTCTTTTCTGTCTATCTCAAATCTCTTCTGCCCCTTGAGTGTGTGTGTGCACACACATGTGTCTCTGTATATGTATAAGAACATGTACATGAGTGTGTGTGCATCTGTGCATGTATATATACGTGTGTGTATATATGTATGCATGTGTGTGTATGTGCTCAGGTGTATGGTGTGTGTGTGTCTGTGTGTATATATATATATGTGATTATGGTGTGTGTGCGTGTGTGGCTGTATGTATATATGTATGTGTGTATGCATGTGTCTGTGTGCATGTATGTGAGAAGTCAACATGCAGGGGTTGGTTCACCCCTTCCCACCATGTTTATCCTAGGGAATCACACTTAGGTGGCCAGGCTCGCACGACAAGCACTTTATCAGCTGAACCATCTTGCCAGCCCACTTCTGTCCTCTTATGAGATCTGCCAGTGCATTGAGCGCTTCCCAGTCTCCCAATTCTTAACTTAATTACTTCTTCAAAGGCTCTCTTCTCCAATAAGGCCACATTCCCAGGCTAGGGGGTTAGGCTTGGGATGCAAGCTTTTGGAGGCCACTGTTTGATGCATCAGAGGGAACAGCCCAGCTCATCCCCCCAAAGTCTCCTGCCCTGCCCCTCCATGAATGGCCTCATGGATTGCCACTTCCCACACAGAACAGGATTCTGAAAGGCTGAGGTCATTAGCCCAGTGCATTATGGGGCTTTCTGCATTGCAGTCTCTACCTGTCCCTGCCTCCCGAGCTCACACCGGAAGTCTAGTCCTGGCCTTTTCCCTGCTCCCTCTCTCCCACCTCCATCCTGTCCCTGGCATGTCTGTTGCAAGGTTCTGAGGACATGGGGTGGGGATACCCAGCAGGGCCCTCAGATGCACACCCTCTGGTCCCCACCCAGTGATGAGGACTTCTGCTTCCCTGTCCTACAATGCCTTTCCACGGTAGTGTGGCTCCAGGCGGTGATGTCCCCAGCAGAGCTCTGACTCCCCCGGCAGTGACTAAGCACCTCTCAGTGGGCTCCGGCCATTCATCTCAGCCTGCGCAAGGCCTGGATGTACTGTTCTCCTGGAGCGCCAAGGCTGTCTATGCAGTCATTGATTTAAGAGACAATATCACTTGCTTCCAAGTTTATGAGGCAATAAACAGCCCCGCATATTGATGAACGCGGAGGTGTTTGCTCAGCACATTCGCTGTGCGCATCTATTACGAGGGTTGTGCTTTAAAGGAAGCAAACCACCAGTGTTTCCACTTCCTCCGTGGGGCCAGGCCCCTCCCCCACAGGGGTTTCCATCCATCTGATGTCTGGTCCTGAGGTGCAGGGATGAGAAAGTAATCTATGGAGACAGCATATGGATGCTGAACTGAGGCTGCTTCTGTACCCCCAACCCCCAGGGCCTTGGGGAGTCTCAAAAAAAATCCAGAACCCATTTAGAGGGGCTGGGATAAAAGGGCAGATAAAGAGGGTCACTTCTTTTTTCTGAGAGCCCCACCCTTGAGCCTCCTCTCCATCTTCCTGTGTCTCCTGACTCTCTGGAGGAGAACACACCCAATTATAATAGAACAGAGTAACCGAGCAGGCACTTCTAGCATAGCACACCAAATAAAAGTCCTTTTAATCTTCAGAAGCTGGGACGCCGACGAGGCTGGGCTACCAGTCCATAAAGCCGAGTCTTCGGCGCATTTACTAGGTGCGGTGCCCCATGAATCTACATTGCTTTATGTATAAAATATTAGGAAGGTTCGGAGGAGGTGGCGAGGCCGGGCGGGGAGCGAATGGGGTAGATTGATTGCCAACTTTGTGCCAACTGAGCGGTTCTGTGCATGCCGAACAGCTCAAACAACACTTGAAAAATGTATTAGATTAGCCAAAACACAAAGCTGATTTATGGCCGCAGTAATTCCCATCTCGCCATCTATTTCCGTAATAGAGAGAGATTAGGACAATGGCAGGGCCTGTCGGGTTTTGCCAGCTGGGTCCCTACCCCCAGCAGCCCTCAGTCCCACAATGCCTCACACCGAAAACCAAGGCTGTGTACTTTCACCAGCCATGCTGCTGGGGACCAGTTTCCGTTCTAAGAGAAAACTGACTGGACAGGGAATTAGCTGTCAAATCTCAGAGACTAGAGACAAGGGCTTCCAAAGTAGGGAAAGGAGGCAGGGTCCCTCTCTGACTAGGCTGGAATGTGAGGGGTGAGCCCAGCCACTATCGCCTGGAGCAAAACTACGATTCTGAGAAGAGGAAAAAGGGGTCCGTGCGGTGGGCAAGGCAAGGACAGGCACCCCTTGAGACGATGTTACACACTCACAGCCCGACACTTGACGTTTGTCTATTTGGTAGGTATCCGCCAACACACTCTGCAAAGCACAATGCGTGTGTGGCGAATGCGGGGTCACCCCCGTGCTGCTTGCTAAGAGCTCCGCCAGAGCGCCCAGAAGGCCTGTTGGGGTGCTGCCCTCCAGACCTGCCCTTGCAGTCCCCACTGGAATTCGGGCACAAGGGCCAGAAGAATAAATTAACGAACTTGGAGTGGGTTCAGGGAGCTATGGCTCCAGGAAGAGGTGGGAGTTGGGAAGCCATGTGACTGGATATGACCCACACAGTCTGCTTCCTCACCCACATTTCAGGCTCCTCGGAAGCAACCATGATGGCACAAGCTGTCACCCCCAAGCTCCCTCTTCTCGGAAAACATTCCCAAGTTCACTGTTCTAGGAAACAATGTAGTACTCTCTCTCTCTGTCTTTTCTCCCGTCCAGGCCAAGCCAGTCCTCGGGCAACAGTAGATATCCCCCAGCGCAGCCTGCTGTGCCCGAGCAGGCAGGAGGGGCCAGCTGTGCACAGGTGCACCAAGAGAAGGGTCTGAGCAGCTGGAAAAATGCATGTTTTTTGGCTTTGGATGACACTACACCCTGACTGACTACCAGCTGCCAGAACTGGGCTAAGTTTCTTCTCCACAGAGCTGCCCCAGGAGCAGGTCAGAACACCTGTCCTTGGGGGTGACCAATAAGGATATGGCATGGTGTAGACTACAGGCCCAATTATAGCAGTAGAGGTGACACTGGGACTCAAGCACTGAACGAGCTTGTAGTGACACCATCACTGCCTTCTTCATTATGACATCACCACCTGCCTACCATGACATCACCACCTGCCTCCCCCTGACATCACCACCTGTTTCCCCATGACATTATCACCTGTCTCCCCATGACATCACCATTTGCCATTCTATGACATCACCACCTGCTGTTCAATGACATCACTGCCAGCCTCCCCATCTCATCACCACCAGCTTTACCATGACATTACCATCTGCCATTCCATAATATCACCACTTGCCTCCCCTCCCATCACCACCAGCCTCCCCATGACATCACCACCAGCCTCCCCATGACATCACCACCAGCATCCCCATGACATCACCACCTGTCTCCCCATGACATCATCACCTGATGCCCCATGACATCACCACCAGCATCTCCATGACATCACCACCTGCCTCACCATGACATCACCACCAGCCTCCCCATGACATTACCACCTGTCTCCCCATGACATCATCACCTGCCTCACCATGACATCACCACCAGCCTCCCCATGACATCACCACCTGCCTCACTATGACATCACCACTGCTGCTCCATGACATCACCGCCAGCCTTACACTGGCCCATCATCATTACTATCTTCACTAACACCATCACCGTCACTGTGCGTTCTGGAAGGGCAGGTGGCCTAGTCTCCTTGCTAAGCATGTGTCATATATCTCAATCAGTCATCACAATATCAGTGCCCAAGAGACCACGATGACCCTATTCGATAGACAAGGACACAGCAGAGGGAGAGGTCACCCAGACAGCAGGTGGCAGAGCAGGAATTCTAAACCCTATAGCTTGAGCACTTGCTGTACCGCATGGTCCCTCTCCCCGCTCTGGAGGCTGCTGGCTTCTTGAAGATCCAAGCTGGGAGGCTCATCTGCCCAATGACCAGAGGCAAGCCGTGGTGTGTGCAGTAGGAGAGACGGGGCCCTCCATTTACCCAGTCTTTGTACTACTATTCATTCATGCGCTCATGCATCAATTCACGCGCAGACCACCAGCAGGGTGTAGATGCTAAGAACCATCCTCAAAGCAGCTCGCCATTGCCCTTCAAGGATCAGGTCTGATCACCTCACTGTCCTGGCCTGGGAGGAACATTCAGGACCAGGCCCCTTTATGGCACCTTTGAGATCCTCACGAGGCCAGACGACAGGAAATTGCTTCCTTCATCTTCTGCCCTTTCCTCTTCTTCCTCCCATCTGTTGACTATGGCACACACACTTAAAAACAAGGGCTCAGGGTAAGGAGCTACCCCAGCAGGCACGACGCCCTGGGGTTCATCCCCTTCATTGCCTAAGACTGACTTTGGGGCTGGGGAAGCAGAGGCAAGAGAATCATAAGTTCCAAGCTTCCAAGATTATCGTCAGCAGAACCAATTGTAGGCTAGCCTGGGCTATGTAAGATAAGACCCCCATCTCAACAAACAACCCCTAAGTCACCATCAACAAACCACTACCAGTGGAAGACCAAGTCCCAATTCATTTCTCCAAAGATGCTTCCCCCAGAGGCAAAGCCCCTGGAACTGAGGAGGTACGTAATTCACAGGTCTGCATTTAAACCATCAAAGTGCTCTTAGAAGTGCTTTTTGAGATCGTGGAGCTTGTTTGAACATTTAAAGTTCCTTCTTTGAAACATGGGAGTCACTCGTTGCCAAGGACAAAGACAGTAAAATACCAAAAGGGCTAGGGGTGGCTTTGAGATGGGCACTCCCTGACATTTCACTGGGAGACTGGATTTCTTGTCTTTAACACTCACTTCCAATTAGATTACAGCTGCCACGGGCTTTCCCGAGTTGGTTTAGCTAGCAGCCAGGGCTATGGTGCCATATTCCAGGCTTATGGTGTGCTGGCCACCCCCACCGGCTGGGGTTGGGCATGTGGCCTCTTCTGGGCAGTTTCTTTTTGCCCTCAAAAGTGCCAAAATGAGCACAAAAATTTGTTAAATGTCTATGCCCAGGCAGTTTGAAGGGGAGTGCCCTGCCTGCTTGTGACCAGGAGAGTTCCACATGCTGTTCACAGGCAATGCAAGGAACTCTGGGTTTGGTCGGTCTCCCCAGAGACCAGGTCCTCGTGTCCTGCCTCCCTGGTTGTTGACCTGGGCAGACCCTCATGGGCCTGCAGACTGCAGAGGGAGTGGACCCTGTAGGGACACTGTGAGGTGAGCTTGGTGCATCCCTCTGTGTTGGGCCCAGGGCTCCAGGAGGGCTGGCCCCTGGGAGTTTAAATCAGAACCTTGGGATCCCTGCTTAGTCCTATGACCATCTGGGGACCTGGAAGAAATAAACGCAGCCCTAGCTTTTAGGGGTTCTTGGAACTGGGGCCCATTACCTGCATCTGCCTCCTAAACTTTGGACAAGGGACCTCAGGGAACCATGTCCTAGCAACAAACAGTTTTGTCATCAGGCCGCCCACTGGGCCACCTCCTGCAAGCCTTCTCTGATGTGTTCCCATCAGCAATTCAGCCAGTCCCGTGACACCCAGGCCAGCTGCTGGACTTGCTTCCCACCCTTCCCCGGGCCTGGGATCAGCCCGGAATCACAAGCACACCCAGCCTAGGCAGAATGACTGTGTGACAGGGATCAGTCATGGACTAGGGTAAAGTGTACCCAGACTCATCCAAACCCTGCCAGTCCAGTCCTCAAGGTGTCTCTCAGAGCCACAAGGATCAAAGGAGACGAGAGGAGAAGGACAGGCCACCCGTGCTGGGAGCCAGTCAGTGGTTGGGAGGCCTCTCTGTCGGGCCACTCTCCTGGCCTGTGTTTCAGAGCTCCATGGCTAACACCCCTCCACAATCTCCCTTCTCACTAATTCTTGGTTCCTTGGAGCCCAGGGATATTCTGTGGCTATCACATATCCCAGGGGAGCCAGGAGCTCAGGGTCCATCCCTCAGATGTGGGCGGGACTTCCTGGGCACTCACCTGAACGTACTCCAACTGCCCTTTGTGTGACTGTCCTTCACAGGGTCAACAGCCCTGTTCTTTTAGCTTTTGAAGATTGGGACCAGATCTGTCTTTCCCACCGAAGAGAGCAATTCTACCTTTCTTTCCCCTTAAATCTCCTTAAGTGGGCAGCTGTCCACTCCCTCTATTACCACCTTGGCTGGCCCCGACATGGACACTGACTCTGGAGACTTGGCTCACGGAGCGGCATAGAGTGTGATTTCAGAGCAACCATCCTAAAGGGTGGGACGTGGGCCAGGCAGGGAGAACAGATCTGGTCGGTTCAGAGAGGACAGTGTACGGACTGCAGAAACCACTATCAATTTCTCTGATTCTGTGAGTGCTGCCGACCACACTACAAGGCCACTACCTGGAATCATCTTGGGGGGGGGGATGCCTGGTAGGGTGACATCTAGGTCTGTGACCCTGAGAGCCGACAGCATTCTCAGATGCAAAAGGCCACCTTACAGCAGTTTGAGACATGAGTCCATTCCTTTATTATGTGTTTGTAAATAGTTTCCAATTGAATACAGAGATTTCTGTAGCCGTCAGCAGCTTTCCAACCAATTACCAGGAATTGGAGAGATCTGACCCGGGACCTTAGGTCTTCCTGTCACCATGGAAACTTGTTACAGCTGGTTAGAAATAAGGCTGCTTGTTGACCAGACGGGAATGTGTTGAGGGACATAGTCCTTGGCCAGCCTTACCACATGGCTGACTTTACCTGACATCCCCACTTTCGTGTCAGCTGCCTTAGGGTTTCTGCTGCTGTGGAGAGACACCACGGCCATGGCAACTCTTATAAAGGAAGACATTTAATTGGGATGGCGTACACTTTCAGAGGTTTAATCTATAGTCATCATGGTGGGACATGGTTGCACACAGGCTACTTGATGCTGGAGAAGGAGCTGAGAGCTGTACTTCATGACCTGCAGGCAACAGGAAGGAGTCTGAGTGTCACAGTGAGCATAGCTTGAGCAAAGGAGACCTTGAATCCTGCCCCCACTGTGACACCTCCTAATAGGGCCACTCCCTTCGGGGCCATTTGCTTTCAAGTCACCATATCATAAGCCATGTCTCAAGGGCCACCATTCTGTGAAGTTTTCTCTGTGCATCTTTTCTGGGTTTCCAAGGGCTCCACTACCCCGTTCCTCAGAGGAGAGGGTAATGGGGAAGGAGGAACAGATTCATCTTGGAACCTGCGCTCCAGCTTTCAGAAGCTACTTAGAGCTGGGCACACTGTATACCGTTGGAGCCTCGGTTTCCTTGGAGAGGGTAAGAGTGATGTAGATCATATCTGGTCATGCCACCATCTGCTCAATGGGATCACACCCAGGAGAGCGAGGAATATTACAAAGCACTGTACAAAGGTCATTCACTAAGAAGTTCCCCAGGGACTGGGATAAAAGCTGATGAGTAAGCGGAGACCACTGAGTGATGACCACACAGGGCACACCGCCTGCAGAATGCGCCTTCATGTAAAGACCTTCACTTTGGCCTCATATAGATCCCCACGGCATACACACTGCCTTGTCTCCACTCAGAGGTGGGGATAGAGAGCCAGAGGGCTGGCCTGTAAGTACATGTGAAGACCCTATCCCTGCTGGACAG
The DNA here is from genome assembly GCF_950005125.1 of Chionomys nivalis. Lineage (NCBI taxonomy): Eukaryota > Metazoa > Chordata > Mammalia > Rodentia > Cricetidae > Chionomys > Chionomys nivalis. The sequence continues at coordinate 12,914,348 of NC_080087.1, forward strand.
AGTCCACCTTTTTATGAGTGGACCTATGTGTTCACTCCATAAAGCGCATGTGCCAGGCCTTTTCCTGGAGACCACTATCAACCAGAGAAATCCTCTAGGCCCTTACTTCACCTCTCCTGCTCCCCAGGTCCATTTCTCATTCTGTGTGGATCCCACGTTATGACCCGAAGATCACACTGATAAGTCTTGCTTCAATATGGATGCAAGGCCTTTTCCTCCATGACCGTGGAAATGATCACCTCGGTGGGCGACTGGGGTCTCTTCATCTTTGACCAAAATCGTGCCCAGAATCCCACCCACAAATCTCTATAGTGTGAGCGAGCTCTGAATTATGACTCAGGCTTGGGGTCACTTCCTTGGCTTTCAGGCACACATCAGGGCAGGGGCCCTGCACACTCAGAGGCGAGCGTGACACTGACACCTTTGGATCCACACTGGAAGGAAATGGGGTCTGTAAGACTACTGCTCATTCCAGTTCCTGCTGTCTCATGCCCATCCCTGCCCACTCTGTACGTTCTCGCTCTACGTATGAAGACCTGATCCTACACCTCCCTGTTCCTCATTGGCCAGTGACCCTCTCTGCTTCACCAGGGTCTAGCCCTTCCTGATTGCAGAAAGGCCTTTGTATAGAAGGTGTGCTGAGGAAGAACTCCCAGGCAGGAAAGAACACCCCTATGGACTCCAAGGCCCTTGGGAATCCTTTCTATGCCAAAGACAGCATCATTAAGACGGGCCAAGATAAGCCATGGGCAGACTGTGGGTATGAGATCTCTGAAGTGAAGTCTGCCTGTCACCACGGAGCACACTCCAAACCAGGAACACACTGCTGGGGACCTCTCCGAGGAGCCCTGGCTGTGTTAATAATAACAGTGTTCTCATAATACACTTTTCAATTTGAATTAATTTGGGTAGCTAATTCTACCTACTGAATGTCTCCATTTAAAATATACACACACATGTATTTTGTTCCGAGTTTTAATTAGGCCCACAGGAATATACTTTCAAATCTGGGTGCACTTCGTTTGTTATATTAATGAAGAGGTGCTTTAAATCAAGTTTCATGCTGACGTCTCATTACGTATGCTTCCCGCCACAGCTCTGAAGGAGACTTACGGCCCAGGGGCCAGCCACAAATACTGGCAGTGGACACCCTGTTAATTTAAAAGGGAAAGTTTTCTTTTGAGGTGTAGGGAAAAAAGTTGTACCCAACTTTCCCAGAATGAAGCTACACAAAGACTAAACCCCATGGGTTAGAGACTTAGGGGTGGCACTGAGGGCTGGAGCGATTGGCAGGACTTCCGGGTGAAAAAGAGCAAGAACTTGGGGTCCTTTGACTTCTAGAACTGCTCTTGTGGTTTATTTTGGCTCCCTCATTCCTCTGTGTGTGTGTGTGAGAGAGAGAGAGAGAGAGAGAGAGAGAGAGACAGAGACAGAGACAGAGACAGAGAACATGCCAAGGCATTATGAAGCAGAGAACAACCTTGAGGCAGCCTAGCCGGCCCCTGAACTTCCAGGGATTCTCTTGTCTTCCCCTCCTCTCTTCTCCTATCTTGCTGTAAAAGGAGCTGGGATTGCGGATGTGTGCTACAGTACCCAGCTTTACATGGGTGCTGGGGATTTGAACTCAGGTCCTCATGGTTGCACAGCACATGCTTTACCTACTGGAGGGATGACTGTGGCTCCTGTCATCCACCTCTGTGCACACAGTCTCACACTCTTAGTTCCTTCCTCCAGCAGTGTGCATGGACTCAGAACAAGCCCTGCCCTGGACCACCACAGGTCTGGGTTCTGTGCTAAGAACACTGTAATGGTTCATCTTGATTATCAGCACCACAGGGTCTGGAACTGCCTAGGAGACAAACCTCAGGGCATGCCTTTGAAGGAGTTTCTAGACTGGGCTAACTGAGATGGAGAAACCTACCCTGAATGTGGGTGGTTCCACCCCAGGGCTGGAGGTCCCAGACTGTATAAAAACCACAGTTTACTAGCACCACCCCCCCTCTGCTTCCTGACTGTGGTCACGTGACCGGTGGCTTCTGCCCTCATGCCCTCCCCACCAAAGAAGCAGGCAAAGTAAACCTTTCTCTCCTTAAGTTTCTTTTGCCAGAGCATGAATGAGGTCACCCAGTACAGCCACAGGCCATTCATAGAATCTGTGCAACATCTACAGGGAAGACCCATGTCCCCACTCCAAGTGTGAACTGGACCCCTGGGCTCCCTAGGATTGTGGAGCCACAGCAGAGACTCCTGACCACTCCCTCCTGACATCAGCAGATGCTGCAGAAGAGAGACCTCCCAGGGCCTGTTGCCACTGTGCAGTTCGTGACATCCTAAGGGGTAAGCTCACACTCGGGGGCTAGGGAAGGGAGGAGACAGAGAGGGAGCTCCAGTTCCTGCAGCAGCAGCTGCTGATGGATAAGCCTCAGATCATAAGATTTACCACACAGACACACATACACACACAGAGACCAGGCACACACATACACACACAGACATAGACACACACACACACACATTGGCATTACATTTTACTCCAATGTTATAATAGTGCCTCAAATCCTCTATCTTCACCTCAGTGAGCTACAAACAACCTGCCCAGGAAAATGCTGCCAGGTAACTCTGAGAGAAGGAGTTGCACCCCCTTCCTCTCCCATCCCTGACAGATGGAGTCCTCTGACTGACAGAAGGATCTACAGACTGAGGTGGGGTGATGATCTGGATTACACAGGAGGATATCCTCTTTCGGAGAAGCTGAGTGACACGCTCAAACCACATGGCAGCTGTGGGGATATGCTGAGGACAGAGAGCAAGCCCCAGGGCAGGTATGCAAGGCCTGGATGGACCGAGTGCCCATGCTGATCTGTACCTGTGTGTCACAGCTCTTCTAGGGACTCACACGGGCTGAAGGATCCTTCCCCAGCTCTGACTTCTCAAACTGGAAATGAGAGATTTAGGTACTATTCCGCAGCTTGGCTAGGTCATACTCTGTGCGACACACACTGAAATGGCCTCTTCAGTGTGAACATAGAATGCGACAGTCTGATGCACAAAATCAGTACCCACGGGTCACTGGTGGCTCAGTGGGCAAGGCACTCACTGGGCAGACATGAGCCTAAGGTGAGATGCCTAGCACACAGTAAGCAAGAGGCTAGAGCAGGTCTGTAGCTCCAGCACCAGGGAGCAGAGACGGGAATTCCCGCGGCTAACTGGAGGGGGAGCTGAACTGAAATGATGAGTTCCAAGTTTAGTCAGAGACCCTGTCTCAAAAAACGAGGGAAAGAGACTGGGGAAGAAACTTGATAGTCATCTCTGGTCTCCACATATAGACACATAAGCACGTGTGCGCGCGCTCACGCACGCGCATGCACACACACACATGCATGGGTGAGCATGCATGTGCACGCGTGCGCACACACACACACACATGGGGTGGGGAGACACACGATTCATGAAATTTGGGGCTAGTCTTGGGCCTGGTGTCTTAGTTAGGGCTTCTATTGCTGTGAAGAAACATCATGATCTTGGCAGCTCTTATAGAGATACATTTAGTTGAGGTGGCTTACAGTTTCAGAAGTTCAGTCCATTGTCATCATGGGAGGAAGCATGGTGGCAAGCAGGCAGACATGGTGCTGGAGGAGTGGCTGAGAGTCCTACATCTTGCAGGCAACAGGAAATGGACTGAGACACTGGGTGGTATCCTGAGCATAGGAAACCTCAAAGCCCGCCCCCACACTGACACTTCCTCCAAAAGGCCATACCCGCTCTCGCAAAGCCACAGCTCCTAATAGTGCCATTCTCTGTGAGACTATGGGGGCCAGTTACGTTCACACTACCACACCTGGCTTGTGAAATTAAAATTATTAAGAGACAATGTTTATACTTTGTTGAACACTTACGTTGCTTCCGTCAAGTATTTTGCTGTGTTGACAAGAAAGTCACTAATTCATCTATGGATTATGTGGCTATGTCATCATTTCCTCCGCCAGCAAAGGGGACAAAGACAGCCCTAGCAGACATTTCTCACCTCCACCTGGGGATGGTTCATCCCTGACCCTTCCCTCAAGGGCAGTGTGTCCATCTTGATCATTCAGGTGTGCAACTCCCCCAGGGACGGTGGTCACGGTTCCTGTTTCACTCTTTTATGCTAAGGGGCAAGAAGGCAGAGCTTCCTGTGGATAAGGGTGACATGCCTCTTCCCCTCTGCATCCACAGCAGGACCCAGTGGGCTGAGCTCTGTGAAGTGACCTTTGAGGTTCAGGGTTCATTTGGTTTAACGTTTTATTCTATAGATAAAGAGATTGGATCTAAAAACACACAACTGAGGTGTGTGTGAGGGGAGTGGAGGCCGGGATACTCAACAGAATGTAACTCAAACAGGGCCAATTTTTATAAAACATTTATAGTTTGGTAGAAAAAATCAATAATACAGGTAGAAAATCTCCAAAAGATTGAACACACACACACACACACACACACACACACACACACACACACAGTCTTCAAGCCTGTTGACAAAGAAACAAAAATAAACCACTCTGTCCATTTCTTGGGGGAAGAAACCCAAGGATGGCTGGTTCAAGGGGAGATTCTTTTTCTTGGGATTTTCAGAGATGTGTCTCTCTCAAGAATGTAACTTGGCCACATGTCCAACGAGGTTTAAAAAGCATTCATTCCATTTGACATACTTTCTACTCCCAGGAATTTATCTTAATGAATTAATTACACGTCGTCTCAGAGATCCATCTTCTACGATGTTCACGGTGGCATGTTTTACGATGGTGAAAATGTGGGGGAAGTCATAAAAGTCCAAAATTTGAGGATTGGTGAAATAAATGGAACCCCAGGCAACCACTAAGGCTCAAATTCTAGAAAAATTAATGACACAGAGAGGCTCATGATATAATAAATTTTAAAGTTTGCTTATAAAATTAAACTTTTATTCAAGTGGATATCTCTAGATGCTGGATGTGCAGGTACTGGCTTTGCCTTTCAGTTCTTATCTTTCTGGCCCTATTCTTTTTGGAGTTCCAGAATGGACCTGTTTTTCTGTTTAGTGTGGGTGTTGGACCCAGAGATTCCCAAGCATACTCTACCCTGAGCTATACCTCTGGCTCTAACTAATACTAAGCTCATATTCTAAGCAAAAATAGCAGGTCAGGGGCTCAGCCTGTTGATCTGTTTGCTGGGAGACAAGGTGCTGGAGGCCAGTGGCCGCCTGCAACAGCTACCGTGAACTCTGCTCAAGTCTTCATAAGTGGACTCGGTGGATCCAGGGCAGCACACATTTCCTTTGCCCACCTGAAGATCTCCTTGTTCCAGTTAAGTTTTATTTTTCATAGAAATATTTTCCTAGGGGCTGGAAATACAGCTCAGTAGCTAAGAGCACTGGGTGTTCTTACAGAGGAGCCAGGTTCAATTCCCAGCACCCACGTGGCAGCTCACAACTGTCTGTAACTTTAAGATCTGGCACCAATGAACATAAAATAAAAATAAATAAATCACTGGAAAAAAGAGAAATGTTTTCCTTGAGCTTCAAGCCACGCACCTGCTGGCTGACGGTACACAGCTGAGAGTACTTCCTCTTGGAGTCACAGAAGGTCACTGTCCCGCCCTCACCCTAGCTGGTCAGGCCTCCGTCCTCGGGAACAGACCCAGAGCACTGGGCAGGACGTGAGGGTAGAGTGCTCACCTGGCTCAGGACACCAACAGAAAGACCCCGTGACGTCTCACTGTGGTCAAATGTCCCACATATACTCCAGCCCATAGACGCCGAAGTCAAGGGACACCTAGCTGCTATACTTAGGGTGTAGAGTGTCCGTAGGACCTAAGTGGTCAGTCCCTAGGCCAGGGTGCTACTCGCAAGTGGTGAAAACCTTTAAAGGGTGTAGCCTAGCTGAAGGAGGTTAGGTCATTGGGATGTACCTTTGAAAGGTACCGAGGTGCCTCTTTCCTCCTCCTCCTCCTCCTTCTTCTTCTTGTCATTGGGGTGTACCTTTGAAAGGTACTGAGGTGCCTCTTTCCTCCTCCTCCTCCTCCTTTTTTTTGAATTTTTCGAGACAGGGTTTCTCTGTAGCTTTTGGTTCCTGTCCTGGAACTAGCTCTTGTAGACCAGGTTGGCCTCAAACTCACAGAGATCTGCCTGCCTCTGCCTCCCGAGTGCTGGGATTAAAGGCGTGTGCCACCACTGCCCGACTCCTTCTTTCTTCTTGAACTGACCGTGAAGCAAGCAGCTTCCTCACAGAGTTCTCCTGTCTTCTCACAGAGCAGTAACATGGCAACAGACCACTGAAGCGCTGAGCCAAAACTGAACCTTTCTTCTTTCTAATTTGACTAACTCAGGTATTTTGTTATAGTAATAGAAAACTGGGGAAACCAACCAAGCACTCTTTTCCCAGATGGGTTGTGGTAACTGGGAAGATTTCCTTGGGAGCAGACTGAAAACATCAGGCACAGCAAGGAAAGGTCACAGTCAAGGGCAGGCACAGCAGTAACCTGACCTTGGCAAATGCTGGTTATTTCTCCTTGACGCTTGGATTCCTTCCTGAGGTGCTGCATGAAGACAGTGCAAGAGAAAATTGGGGGCAGGGGTGAGTGGGGGATGGGACAGGGCAGGGCTGAGGGTTGGTGGGCCTGACTGGTAAGTTTAATAATGGAAACAAACCACTCAGTTTTCCCTAGACCTCCACGGTGCAAAAGACAGTCGCAGGAAACTATAGCTTGTTAACAGTGAGATTCCCCAGGCTGAGGGGTGTGGCTCAGTGGGCAGATCACTTGCCCATCATGAATGAAGGCCTAGGTTCCATCGTCAATGTTGTGTAAATCAGGCACGGGAGGTACATACCTGTGTTCCTGGTACTCATGAGGCAGACACAAGGACATCTGAATGTCAAAGTTATCCTTGCTTACATAGTGAGCTTGGGACCTGCAGGGGCTATGTGAGAACCTGTTTCAAAAAAAAAAAAAGAAGGAAGAGGAGGAGGAGGAGGAGGAGAAGGAGAAGGAGAAGGAGAAGGAGAGGAGAAGAAGAAGAAGAAGAAGAAGAAGAAGAAGAAGAAGAAGAAGAAGAAGAAGAAGAAGAAGAAGAAGAAGAAAAGAAGAAGAAGAAGAAGAAGAGGTGTGCTCTTAAAAGGAAAGCCCACCAGAATCTGTCAGAGGACACAAATGCAAACATGTAGGCACACGGAATAAAAAAACACCTGCTCCATGCCAGACCTTCGAAGACCCACAGCGAACAAAACTGACCTCGCGGAACTCTGCAGAAGGCTGAGATAACCCAGGTCCTGCCCTGACGCAGATGTGTCCCCTTGTCAGGGGACAAAGGCCTAAGGGGAACGCCAGTGACCTCTGCCCAGTCAGACTGAAGCTGGGCTGAAGGATGAAGGCCACTAGCCTGAGGCACAGGAAGCAGCCCTGCTGTTCCTGGAGAGAGGCAGCCCCTGATTTCTTGGACCTGTGCCTATTTCTAGTGGCGTCTATTTGAAGCTGTCTGGTGGCTGTGTTCCTCAGAAAGTTCCAGTGTAGGGCTCTTGTCTGCCCTCTGGAAGGCTAATTAGTCCCAGGAACAGCACGTTTGCAGGGCCTGTGGGACAGAGAGACCATCAGTTGGCACAAATGGCTGGGACAGCACGGGGCAGCCTTCTAATGGCTTTTGAAGGTTGCTCTGCGTTTGATTGACAAATGCCATATGTCCCCAGTGCTCATGGTGTTAGCTCTGCCTCAGCTCCCGGTTGCTTTCTCCCCTTTCGGCTAGACTTTCCTTTGCTCTGACTTCATACCTGTGAGGTCATTGGTCCTGTTCTTCTGAGGGAAGGGGCCCTCAGCCTGTGCCCTAAAGGGGGCCTCCAAGCCAGCTAGATGGGCCTCTCCGTCAGGCCCTCCCTCATAGTAGCTGCCTAGAGGTGGAGACTTTTGTGCCCAGGGAGAGGAAGCCTTGTATCTGCTATAGCGAGGACTCTGAAGGCCACAAGGTGATGGGACTCAACCTTAAGTGGCCATGCAGCCCAGGGGTCATGCTAGGTTCAGGGCAACCCCAGGGCCACCTGTGAGTGGGTGCTGCTTCAGGGGCTGCCCTCATCTGCCTTGCGAAGCAGAGCCCAAGCTTCCCAGAAGCCCAGAGGCAAGCACTTTTTTATGTCTAACCCTTCCCCATGTTTGACATCACCACCCTGACTTCTTGTCTCGTGTTCAAGGGGAATGGCACCCAGCATGGCCTCAGCATCCCTCAGCCACTCACGACCTCCTCCTTCCTCCTTTCCAACCCCAGCAAGTCTTCTCCAGGCAATTCCAGAAGCTTCTAATTGCATTTATCAATCTTCTCTCCTAGAAGCAGGAACGTGGAGGAGACACAGACCGGCTTTCCTCATTCCGCCCTGTTAGGACAGCTCGGTCGGAGGACACAGTTGCTCTTGAAGGGTAATTTGAGGTGCAGGACAGATTAGAAGCCGGCAGAGCTGTCACAGAGCAGACATGACGAGACTATTAAGATGCCTTTTTAATGACTGACTGCTTGGATGTCTTCCTTTTGTGAAAAACAACACTCACCCCCCTCCCCATTATAACCCAGCACCTGTCTGTTCCAGATTCCTTCACAATCATGTCTTCCTTACTGTCTGTCACCAAGACACATTTTCGTTCTTTTGAACCCCAAGCCATTTGATTTGGTTTCTCTTCAAATAAAGGGCCTCCATGTATTTTTTTTTTTAATATAGGATAACCATTCCCTGCAGGGCAATGCTGGCTCTCGTTCTGTCTTTCCCAAGCTCCGTCTATAAACCGAGCACTCGCTGTGTCCCCAGCCTGCTCTTGCTGTAATGAGACGGCTCTCTCCACCAAGTGGACACTGTGACCCAGGTGGGCAGTGGGTGTCTCACGATTCTGGGGGACAGAGAGTGTTTTGGAGAGGCACGGAGTGTTCGCTGCCCAGCCATCATGGTGCCTGCGGGGAGAGGGCCCAGCTGGAGATGAGCTGCCACCGACCAGCACTGGGGAGCTAAGCGGACTTAGAAGCTTACATGAGGTAGACAGCCTGGGCACGGTGGCGTGTCCACTGCCGGGAGAGAAGTGTGTCCATTTCCTGCTCTCAGCTCTGGGTCGTACTTAGCTAGATGCAAATCTGTGCAACTGGCATAGTGCACGGGGGCTCTCTACCTGTGAACCTGGATGAGAATTCAAAATTGTTCTAAAATGCTGTTTAAAATGATGTTGAAGAAGCATTTTATCATAAAGCCTGCCCTTGTTCTGGGTCACAAAAGAGAAATTATAACCAGAGACCTAACCTCCTCTCTGTGGAGGAGGAACCTCTCTGTGCCAAGCTGGTCAGGGCCACCACAGGGGCCAGTGAAGGTACCTAGGACAGGGGCCCTGTGCCAGCAGCCATTCAGGGCCCATTTAAAAGGACAGAGCAATGACTTCTGTGGAGACAGCTCTGTATGTACCCACGGAAGTGGTTGCAGCAGTTGAGGGAGGTTTGCACTTATAACCCACTCCACCCTCCCCCTCATTTCCACCCACGTTTGCAAAGCATGCATTCATCCCGTATCGACACCCTTCTTCAATGCTCTGCTGCCTTCATGGGCCTCTGGAAAGCCCTCTCTATTCCTGGGGATCCCAGGGCAGGGGCATGGCTTTAGGAAGCACATCCTATAGCCCGCCCGCCCAACAGGGAGCCCTTCCTGGGCGTTGCTGCCTCTATAGTGCCTCCACCTCCACCTTGCAGCCACTGGGACCTCCAGAATCCAGAACGTAAAGAGTCTCCACACACTTCTGTATGTCAGTAAACCACACCAGCAGTTCCATATAAAATCGTTCTCGCAGCCATCAAATTAGAAAAAATAATAACTGGACACTTTAAAGACTCTGAAGTCTAAAGTAAGGGGCTTGTGTGAGGGAGCCAGTCAATATTTCCTATAAAATTGCTTTTTTCCCCCAGGAAATAGAAAAAAATTGTAGTCTCATCTAAACAAGGAGAAACGTCATCCATGACAGGAGACATCTGAGGGTTGGAAAGAATTGTTTTTAGCAGTAAAATATTAATTAATTGTTCCTCTTGTTTAGGTCTCCAGAAGCAGTGAGCTGTGGACTGGATATTATGGAAAGTCAAGCAATGACTGTAGAGTGCTCCAAAGAAAACACAAGGGGAAAGTGATTACGGCTTTCGGGGAAAGCGGTGGGCACGCAGGGTATCTGCCCACATTTGGACAAGGAATGCTTGAAAAACAAGAGAAGATCAAATACAGAAATTACATAAACCACTGTCCATGACAACATGAAAGGAAAGAATGGGAAAATAAGCAAAAACTTCCCAAACTGGGAGAATCTACAAAACAGAGCTGGGAAAGACATTCCATCACAATGTCTGTACGATCAACAAGGACTGTCCTAAGTGTGTGGAACAAAGCTAAACAGAAGTGACAACGTTTCAGCGAACACCAAGTGAGGAGCTCGGCGGAGTGGAAGGAAGTAGGAAATGGCTGTTTACACTCACAGCGCGGCAGCTGGCACACCGCGATGCGGGAGCTGGTCCTGGGGATGCTCTCTGAGAGCAATGGAGGTGAGAACGGCGCAGACAGCCTACCTCGGTGAACGAGGAGGAAGGGCTGCAAGGGGGCAGCGCGGAGGACGCTGGGGACTGTTCGGAGAAGGCACGCGGGCTCAGAGGAGGCCAGGCACAGATGGGACTACTAGACCCCCATTTCATGGGAACACACAGCACCCCGTCTTTGGGTATAAGGGTTTCAGAAAAGCAAGTTTGTTTTGTCGTCCCATCATTCTTGTTAGGCCAAGGCCAGACTATTGCTCTGAGCAGAGGACTGGGGGGTGTGACCCGGGATGGTGTTGGAGATCCTTGGGTGATGTCTGGAGGGGCCACCAGGCTACACAGCACCCCCACTCCAGCCTGCTCTGAAATGCCCATAGGCTATTCAGGAGCCCATACAGTATGCCTGCAAATGGTTCTAAATGTTGGGATAATCTCTTTGTACACCGTTTGAAGATGTGTCTGTTTAACTTCACCTGCCTAAGGTGCCGTCTGATTGGTTTAATAGAGCTGAAAGGCCCACAGTTAGGCAGGAGAGGATCGGCTGGACTTCCAGGCAGAGACAGGAACTCTGGGAAAGAATCGGAGGTGCTGAAGGTTTGCCATTCAGAAGTGGAGGAAGATGGGCATACAGTACTGAGGGGAGGTAACAAGCCATGTGGCAGAACGTAGATTAATATAAGTAGGTTAATTTAGTTTTAAAAGCTAGTTGAAAATGAGTGTAAACTAAGGGCAAGCTTTCATAATTAATAAAAAGTCTCCATGTTGTTATTCAGGAGCTGGCAGTCAAAAGAGCTCAGATGCACATGGGAGGCACTGCCGACCAAGGGGCTTTCCCCGAAATGTTCTAGTAGCCTGGAAAGCTGGTCCTGAGGCATGGGCAGCTTGGAGAAGTGTAGAGGAGACCACAGTCAAAGGGCCATGTGGTGCTACACCATTCTCGGCTCATCTGGAGATTCCATCCTTGGAAAGGAGCGTAACTGAATAGAAACTAGTCACTTACCACAGACCTGACATAGGCTCTTTCTCCAGAATCTCGGGGTCCTAGGTGCTGGGGGAATCAGGATGAGGCCCTCCTGTGCATCTGTCAAAAGCTCTCCAGTTTCTAGACTTACCCACTGATGACGCAAATGCGGTAGTTCACTCCTAACTCTAGTGTGGGTGCTCAGTGAGCAGCTTGATCCTCTCCTGCTTGCAGAGGCTTTGCAGGGCTTCATGGGATGCTCGGTCTCAGCCTTCAAGCTGAAGCCAGTTTCCCCAGTCTCGGGGCTGAGGGCCGATAACGACAGCCCCCAACACAGAGGTGCATTCTCAGAGAACTGGGACTGAGCGCAAACACCATGGCAGGCACTGACATCTTGAGTCAACAACTTACAAAGACCAAGCAGATGGCTTTCTGCATCCATGAGAACTGGGGCTGCTGGCCACGCAGGGTCACAGGACCATTCCTTCCTGAATGCACTGGGAATCCAGGAAGGATAGCAGACCTCAGCGGCTCCTTGAAGGAACAGTTTAAGGGGAAGCCACAGAAATGAACCGAAGGAAACCTCCCTTCATACAGCAGAACACTTCTCCCCACTGGATCCAGGCTGTTGAGCTGGAAGGACAGTGGTCACTGTTAGCCGGCTCGTGTCCTGGGCCCCAATGAGGACTGTATCCTGGGCTCCACTTGCTTCTCCTGGGCTCCCATCCATTTCCACGCCCCCTACCCTTTAATGTTCTTGTTCTGAATCAGACCCCAATCCTCAGCACATGCTATGCTGGCCTGTGGTAACCTGCGGTGACCATTCCCCACAGCTGGTACCAGTTCTGAGGAGTTGAGTCTAACCCCTGGATCCAACACCCACTGATGAGCCCTTGGGGTTCTGGGGACACCCCGGTTCCAGAGTGTACTTCCTGCTCTACTCCTTAGGCTGGAACCAACATGAATGTAGGGGCTTAGGGATGAGGAGGTGCCACATGGGGCTGGAGCCCAGGCGCCTTTCCTGAAGCTCTTGTGGGCAAGCAGGTTCCTGGTGTGCTGAGCTCTTAGAAGCATCCATGTTCCCAGGCCATGGCCTATCCTCATCTCATTTTGCTTCCTCCATGCCCCTTTTTGTTTCCTAATATCTCTGGGGCTATTTTGTCTCAGCCCTCAGGACCCTAGATTGAGCCCTGCAAGCCCCTTGATGGTGGCATTTCTCTCAGCTGCACCTCCCTAACTGTGAGCCTGGCTGTGTTTCCAACACTGGCACTCCCAGTGCTCCAGTGCCAGCTTCTCAGAGGGAACAAGGGGACATGACCCTGTGCCTGCTCTCTGCTCCTCCTTCAGACTGTCTCAAGCCTGCAGATGAACTCTTCGGGTCTCTTTTAGACACTGGGAAGCTCAGGACCATCTCTAGCTCACTTCTTAGAAAGGACACTTTCCTAGGTTGCCAATCCAAGCTGAGCCGGGTTCCTTGCCTGCACCACGCTACGGCACGCCGAGCCAGTGTTCAGCAGTGCCCGGCAGAACGGTATACACCACCTACTCACTCCTCCATACTTCCCCTTACGACATCCATGATGGTCAATGTTTATTTTCTCAAGGGAAAAGCATGGTGATTTGTGGAGTATCTAGCCTTGGCTCAGGGTCTGGCCACCGTTCTGCTGTGGGGAATGGCACCAAGGACCTCAGTCAGACCTCAGCAGGAATGAGTCATGGAAGGATCTAAACCCTGGCCTCCTAGAAGCTGGGGTGGGTCCTGCTTTCTGGGGCACACCGGAGTCCTTGCTCACCAGTGGCTCTCCAGTGGTGGGTCAGAGCTCTTCCTGGACGCTAGAAGGACCCATGTGATAAGAGTTAGGACACTGGCCTGGAGTCCTGGGGCATCCTCCACGCAGCACCCTGAAAAGTCTGACTGTTTATGAGAAACAACACAACCCTTACTTCTGACTCCACGGGACAAACTAGGCATGAGGGATAAAGAGAACGCTCTCCCACATGGAACCTCAATTCTCCACATACAAGCCGGACTGCAGAAACAGGTGCCAGGCACTGTCGCGCTACAGTAGTAAGCAACAACCATTAAAGACAGATTCTATGGGTGGGCAGGAGATGCCAGCTTCTGTCAAGATCTGACTGCTCAGTACTGAGCCCCCAAATGAATATATCAAATCTAATCTTTGAAAACAGGTTGCCAATATAAACTCTCATTAATTAGCCAAACCTGATCCCCCTGCCCCCAGATCTGTTCCAATACCACATCAGCCATCGAACATTAGGTGTGAGGAGAGGGGTTGAATGTATACAGTTGGCCGAAGGAGGCCTTCACGGCAAGCTCTTCTGAACTGAAGCGCATCTTGACAAACCACGTGGCTGTGACACCAGGAGCCCACTCCCTTCAGATCATCAGGCCCAGGAAATGCTGGCCGCATGCTCAGACCATTTGGTGAAAACAGAAAGAAGCAAAGCTAACAACATAAGCATTGTGCTTTTAAGCATCTTGCAAGATGTACTCTCCCGTGAAGGGTTAGCATTACTGAAGCCCTCAAGTGGTTGGTACCACCCTCCAACCCTGCCCCGGAGGTCAGTTGTCTCTTGGATGTCTTCTTTTTAAGGCACAAAGAGCTGAAAAGCTAAGCAGGAAAGAAAATTATCTCAAAATCAGAGTTCTAAGCACCATCTAACAGGGAGGCTGGCGGTTATTTTATCAGGTAGATGTGCCAGGAGTGCCCCCAGAGGAGCTTCAGTAACCTCAGTGACCCAGTGCTAAAGGTCAGGCCACCGCGCATGCAATCACCCACCACCTGCATGAATGGCCCTGCATTTCAACCTTCACAAAAAGCATTTAGGGTCAGATTCCCACAGGAGCCTGTTTTCTCAATGTAGCATCTATGGGAGCTCATAGGCCCAAAGTAATTTTTGAAGAAATTTAAATACTCATCGATAAGGGATCTGGGAAGGGTCACGTGGGAAATTAACATGTCTGGTTATGTCTGGGAGCCCTGGTCCCTGACAGACTGATGTTTAGTAGACTTGCCCACTGTAGCTCATTAAGTGACTACGAGGGCAGAGGTCAGCAGCCTCCATCGACAGGTGATAACTGTTTTCTTCCCAATGCTAAACACCCTTGACATTTCTTAAGGATTATGAAGATGAAGGCTAGGGCTAGAGGGAGACCCTGGGAAGGACCCAGTATGTGTGCAGACAGACCTTCCTTAAATGTAATGCCATTCTAACGCTGGGCAGTGGTGATGCACTCCTTTAATCCCAGCACTCGGGAGGCAGAGACAGGTGGATCTCTGTGAGTTCGAGGCCAGCCTGGTCTACAAGAGCTAGTTCCAGGACAGGCTCCAAAGCTACAGTGAAACTCTGTCTCAAAACAAACAAACAAACAAACAAACAAACAAACAAACTTGATGATATTCTAACATACAGTGGTGGCCAGGCCTGAGGCTCCCTCCTTAGCACGGCAAAGAAAGACCCAAGGGCATGAGACCTTGTTTCTATTCTGGAGCAGGAATGAGACCCCTCCACTCTGACCCACGAACACCATACACCATGGCTTCTGTTCTCAGTGCTTTCAGTCACCTCTGAATCCTGTGTAAAGTTGAGTCATCTTTGTAGGCACATGAACTTCTAGGTCTCTGCTTGGGCCTAGCTTCAGGTGTGCCGGGCGCTGGCCTTGGGTCTTTTGGAGAGGTAGATGGGATACACACCATACTAAGGCTCATGTGAACAGCCAGGAGGTACGATGTGCCTTCAGGTGGTCCAATCAACTAAATCAACGAAATGTCATCACTTACCAGAATGTAGCGATAAGAACTGCAGTCCTTGCTGGAGGGACCAATCATTTGATGGCTGTCTTCTAGGGGCAGTGTTCATGTTCAGTGCCTTGACTCTGGGAAAATCTAGTCAGTAGAATGCATGGTGTTGTGGCCAGCTGAACGCCAAATTCAAGCAGAAGAAAAATGCCTGAGTGTCACTTTCTCATTCATGCTTTCCACGATCACAGACTCAAAGTGTGTCCAGAAACTCTCTATGACAGAGCCCAGCACCATTTGGC
Organism: Chionomys nivalis; assembly: GCF_950005125.1. NCBI lineage: Eukaryota > Metazoa > Chordata > Mammalia > Rodentia > Cricetidae > Chionomys > Chionomys nivalis. The sequence continues at coordinate 12,929,909 of NC_080087.1, forward strand.
TAAGCAGGCAGGGGTATGACATCTTTAAAGACTTGTTCTGTGTTTCTTGGCATCAAGTCAAATATTGTGACCAGTACCTGTCACATTTGACCTTTGAAAGACGTGACATTTTATTTAAAAAGCAAGATGGGGTAATGGGGCTGTGCATTATGGTTAATTCTACAGATTGATTTCCTTCAGGCCTGGAAAGAAGGTGGTACCCTCCATCCCAAATGCTATTCAACAGAGAGGTTATGGGGATCACCTCCAACAGAAGCCCAGGCAAGCAGCAGGCCCCTTCATGACGGCCTTCACTAGGACAACGGTTAAAAGCTGTGATGTGTCGTGGAAACAGAAAGACAGCCTCGAAGGCCTTATTTTAAAACTCTGCCAAATGTGTGCTCAGGGCACCAGCAAAGGAAATGCGGTATGTGTAGATACACATGCACACCGCACACTGAAGAATAATACACACCCAACAACTTCCTGAAGCAGTAACGAAAGCATCTGATACAACACTTAGCAATTCCATGGGGTGGGCAAAGCTGAGGTTAAAGGATTTAATTCCCTCGGGCTGCAGAACTGGAGAGGGTTCAGTGTTCTCTCTGCCTAAAGAATAGATTAAAGCCCTGAGCCATGTTTAAAGGGAAAAGCGGTGTGTATGTGTCCCATGCTCAAAAGGAAGAAAACACTCCAGATAAACAGGCGCAGTGTGGCTCAAACTCAAACCTCTAGGAGACCAAACAAGCCAATCCTCTCTTTCTGAAGCCTTCTGTTTCCTAGTCATACTTTGGGCAAAGTTAGTGTTGAACCCCATGTCCCCAGGTCAGGTTTGGGAAGGCAAGTGAGTTTTCTACTTTCAACAGTTTGGTGATCTCCCATCAACTCCCAACTTCCCCAGAACATTTACATTGTAAACCCCAAAGCAAGTTAATTTGGAACTCAGGGATGTCAGAGGACTTGGGATTTGGGTGGGGCATAAAGTGGAGGCTGGGAGTAGCAGGGGTCTAAGGCAACACTGGCTTTGACCACCTTTGTATGGTTCTAGTGAGCTCTGTAGTCCCAGATGTGGTTACCTGGTTTGGGTGCCACTGGGAACCAGGTAACTATTGTTCACCTTTCTACATCCTAATGAAAGCTAAGAGGGAGGAAGGCATACTTCAGGAACTCACTTGGTAGACAGGGGCCTCCTACCGTTGGCAGTACGAGAACTACACACGACCCTGGGAGTCTAACTGCATGGCCTCACTTAACTCTAGGTGCTGAGACCTAGCTGATTTATCTGACTGTAACTGCCGCAGGACCATTTCCCACTGATGGGACCTCCTTGGATCTAGGCCTGGGGTACACACTCAACACCTGCTAAGTTAAAGAATAAAGGTATGGATATGCAGATCACATATCATTATCAGAAATATTTAATAGAGGTTTATAAAGCTGTCTTGAGCATGACATTCAAGGTCACTTCTCTTGGGTGCACTAGGGGCATGAGGTGGTAGTTCTGGGCACTGTGCTGGACTCTAAACAAGAGACTACAACTCAGTATGAAGGGAGAAGGGGCCGTCTGCCTCCTTTCTCACTTCCTTGTAGGTTGAACACATGGGATTTGCACACAGTTTGAGATGGGACGGGTCTCGCGCCTTGGCCGTCAGCCTCAGAAGGGGTGGTTAAGAATGTGCACTGTATGACCACAACCCATGCTGCAGAGTACAATTCTGTTTTAACTAGGAAAACACTATTACTAGCTTTTGAACAGCCAAGCAAAAGCTGATTGTAATCCAACTCAAACACTCACATAGCTATTTGTTAGCCAATGCCACCCAATAATATCTCTTATATGATATACTTAAAAAAACACTCAAATACCAACAGATTTAACTTTATAGCACCATACCAAAATACTAAACTTTCTTTGCACCTTTATTTCTCTCTCTTTTTCGGTACACATTTAGAGTATGGTCATCCTGCAAATTTCTGAGAAGTCCCGGAAAAGAAAACAACTAAATTTTAGGACAGAGCAGCAACTCGGTATAGGTGAGATAATGCCAATCTGGGTGTAAATCCCCTGCGGGTTTCTGGAAGTCGGTTTTGTGAGAGTGGAGGGAGGAGGCAAGACTTCCCAGAAGAGCCTAGACACGGCGCTTGGTGTCAGTGAGCACCAGCAGTCTGTTCTGGGACCAGCTACTCTAGAGCCACCTGGCTTTCCAAGGGGCCGCTCTTCTGACAAGGGAACTGGGGTGCTAGATACCTGTGACGTCTGTCCGTACTGCAAGAGAGATTAGGATGCTATAGAATTCTCTCTTACCCATCTCCGTGTTTTCATTGGGCATTGCAAAGAACTAAAATCCGTTCTTTGCAGGCAGATGTATTAAAATTTGGCAGAATTACAAGTGGGGTTTTAATTCAACATGGATCTGTTTGCTGAAGTGGGGCGAGGATTGCTAGCTGAGGATTGCTTGCAGGAGAAAACAATTTCTCGTGACACCAGAGCCACCTCACCCTGGTTATGACTGCGTGTTCCCGCCTAGCTCCTCCATGTTAGCGTGAGCAAGGCTTACAGTGGCGGGTGTGGGAGGGCAGGAAGTGCAGACTGAGAGGGCAGAGAGAGGTAGAGTGAGGAGGGACACTGGCGGCAGTTTCAGAGAGACCGAATGTTTCACAGTAACAGTCACTGACCCGGGAAGAAACCCTTTCAATCAGAGTTGAGTATCAGAAAGTGAGCGGGCACCAGGCAGGAAGGAAGACGAGAGTACGCCCTGGAATAGAACCATCACTTGGCAATATCACACCACATACAATATAACATGTTCTTTTCAACATCGCACAATATAGATATTACACACGCTGGAGTAAACTAAACGCAGAACGACTTCGAGGCACACAGAATGAACATGGCAAGTGCGATAGGGTTAAAACAAAGACGCGGTGAAAGGCAGAAGGTTATGATTCCAGGCCAGTCAGCTTGGAGAGCCCCGCTGCAGGGGACTGGCAGCCACCACCCATATATGAGGGGAATGGGCACACCTCAATGTCACATTGTTAATTGCTTCAGAGAAGGCCTAATCCGCTAAACAATCTGAGAGATCACTGCGGCTCCCCACTCTCAAGCAGGTAACCCCAAAAGTTCCTTCTGGCCTTCAGGCTTCACTACCAGGAGGAAGCTGCTACATCTCCCCTATTTCCTGTAAATAACTTGGTTACTATGCAACCACGTTAGTCAAACAAGAACAGTATTCAAGAACACCCATCACAGTGCTTAACAAGATTTAATGTACATTTATTCTTAACATGTGGGACATATAAAGATTTATACTGAATAAATGATATTCATTAAGCCAGAGGAAAAGAGGAATTTACATCAAGTTTTTTTCATTTTTTTCTTTTCTTAAACTACATTATCTTGAAATACAAATGTGGATTCCTGTCACAGAAAAATCGCTGAAGTTGTGTTTCTTCCTTTTAGTTGTTTATTCTTTGTTTTTTCTTTTCTTTTTTTCTTTTTTTTGTCTGTACTGGTATCCATTTTCTAAATCAATCCATATGCAACCATTTCCACACCTTGATTCATGAAGCAAATTGGGAGCAGCTGCTCTCCCAACAGAGCATGACTTTATACATACAGAAACTTGTACATTACCCTCTTTTTTTGTTTGTTTTTGTTTTTTGTATTTTTTGTTTCTTTTTTTTGTTGTTTTTTGGAGATATGGTCCTAATGAAAAAATATATAAAATAAAAATAAAAAATTATTTAAATCTACCATCACTTCGTAGTTACCACATCATGAAAAAGAAATGAAAACTTTGTACTAAAAAAAAAAAAAAAGAAAAGAAAAGAAAAAAATGAGGGTATGTTTAATGTACAACTTCTATATACATCACAGCCCACAGGCAGTAAAAAAAATATTTAAAAAATGATGAAAGGAATTGTGAAGAACTGTCACGTGGAGGCCGAACCGCAGCAGACATGGCGGTCGTGGTGAGGAAGCAGTTCCGCGGATGGCTGTCAGGGTGCAGCTTCACCCCTAACTGAAAGCGCCATTTTTTGCTTGTAGCCTAATGTAACCACTTTCCTGTGGAGAAACCAGTATCACTCATAGTTCTGACTGACTGCCACACTTCCTCGAGCCCCTATACCTATATCTCTAGAAGTTTCTATTGCACAGAGCTTTGGGTGACGGGGTGTAGTTTTGTTTTTATCATTCTGTGAAGAATAAAATTCATAGGAAATTAATTCAAGGATCAATTTTCCTTCCACCTTTCTGCCTCGGTGTGGTGAAATTTTCCTATCTTAGCCTCTTTTGCCAAAAATTTTTTTTCTTTCAATTCACTTCCCCAAAACTGCAATACAACATTAAAAAAAAAACATTAAAAAGGAAATTTTGTGGAAAAGAAGTGACCTTTGAATGCACTGGACAGCAACTTTGGTTAAAAAAAAAGAAATAGAAAATCCCCAAAGGATGTACTTATACACACAGACAGCAAATATTAATTTTATAACTGTTCGAATTAATGATTTAATTCCCAATTGGTAAATAGTGATAGGGCAGAGAAGCAAGGACTCTTCCTTCATCCTACGCTGGATAAACGAGAACAGAAACAGCCAGTCCTATGTGACCCTCTATCTTCACTCACGCATGCGTGCCTGCTCACGTGTGTCATAACTGCCCAATCTGAAACAGTACATCACAGATGACAGACGCCACCAGAGAGTTCAGGACAGCCGATATCGAGATATCCAGCAACCGACCCTCGTGCAAAAGGAATTCTGAGCGGTTTTCGTCCACTCTGGCCATGGCCAGCAAAGCCTTGGCCGCCCTGCACATCATGTCTACGCTAGGGGGTTCCAGAGGTGGGGGCTGCATGTGCATGAGGCTGTGCTGGCTCTGCTGGTACTGCGCCATGGTCACCCCGTCCTCCAGGAAGCTTATCAAGTTTCCGATGCTTCCTTTCTGCACAGCTATTGCCCTTGCTGCCAGTGCGTCCCCCTGGGCAAGGTTCGATAAAAGCGCCATGGACATTTCTCGACAGACTGGGTTTTTGCGATCCCCAACGTACCTAACTAATGTAGCATAAAATTTCTCCTGACGACTAAATGGAGGTGTGGCCAAGATGAGGTCCACGTTGTTGTCCTGGATACTGAGTTTACAGAGCGTCTCTAGCACAAGTCTCTGTGGTGACAGGACTGAGTTGGGCCCCACGGTGGGAAAGGGGTCCTGTGCCTCTGCGGACGGGCACACCATCCAGTGCAGCAAACCGTCCAGGATCGGCAAGCAGATGCTCTCCGTGTACGCAGACAAGTCTAGCTGCCCGGAAATGTTGGCCAACGTGACCAGTGTGTTATCCCGCAAGACCTCAAGGCAGTCCCACCACCACTCATCTTTGCTGCAGGCCACCCCCTTGTCCTCATCCTCCTCCTTCTCGTAGGTCTGTGGCGCCCTTTTTCTCTCTGGATGCTCGTGATGCAGCAGAATCAGCTTTCCCAGGATCAGCACCAAGCCTGGGTGTTTGGACATCTCTGCGTCGTTGCCAGGCACGAAAGACAAGCTCCGCACGATGTTGGACACACAGATGCAGCGCTTGGCCAGGGAGTCCTGCCAGTGTGCGATGGTACACAGGGGAGTCTCGTCCCGGCTCCTGGGCTCGTCCTCCAGTAGCCTGATGTTCCGGTGGCTTTTAGCCTGCTGGATTCCAAAGGGAAACTTGTTGCTGTCGGTCTGGGGTCCTGGGTTGGCGTCTTCAGGTAGGGCCCCTGGCCGGGCAGACAAGACGTCATCGATGGTGGCTATGATGCTTTTCTCTGGCTGCTCTTCAGAATCACCTTTGCCATCTGGCTCTTTCTTCCTCCCGGTGGAGCTCAGAGGCGGAGGCGGGCGCCTGCGAGGAGGGATCTCTATCTTGCTCTCAAAGTGAGTCTGGATGTGCTCTGTAGTGTCGCCGCCCCCCAGCTGCCAGTGCAGGAGCCCACTGCTGAACTCCTGCACGCGGCCCAGCTTGTCAGACCGGTCCACCACAAACAGGTTGCTCTTTTTGACAATCTTTATGGGTAGCTTGTCAAACTTACTGGCCTGCTTTGGCGTCTCCTTGGGGTCCACGGTGGCATCTGGAGCAGCAGGGGCAGCGCTGCTAGTCCCTTCCGACTCTGTCTTTCCACTGTCTTCCTCCTCCTCCTCATCCTCCTCCTCTTCGTCAGGACACTCAGCATCTTCTTCTTTCCCAGAATCGTCTCCTGAGGACTGGCTGTCGTCTTTCTTCCCCGTGTGGTGATCGAGTGCTTTATGGCTGGGGTCGCCCACTTCATATTCCATAAGAATTCCGAAAATGTCAATGAGGCATTTTCGGAAGTACTCTACTAAAAGTTCCAGGAAGCCAGACAGCTGGAAAAGAGAGAGAGAACAGGCACAGGGTGAGGGGTGAGGTCATCAGCTCCGCCTGAAGGGGCAAGAGCAGGAGCCGAGGGCAGCTTTGGCCAGACTCTGGAGGGCACACCACACACCCGAAAGCTACCTTCCTGATGAGGACAAGTGTGTGCAAGTGTGTCCCTGGCTCTCCGACAACTGGCACCGCCAGCACCGGCACCAGTTTTCCAGACCCATGGCTCCCACGTGGTGAGAACTGCCACCACTCTCCACAGATGGGGAGCTCCCCCACTCTCCACGGCTTGCCAGTTTAGGCACTGTGCATGTGAGGAGTGGGAGCAAGGATGTTATGGACTCTTGTACCCAGAGCGAATCTGTTTCCTCTTTTATTTATCTGGGAGTCATCTGCTGGGGGTTTTATGGTTATAATCTCAGGATTTTTATGGCTACTTTTGTCTCAGGTGTCATAGGTTGTCCTAACTTATGTTCTCTCTATACCTTTTGAAGGAGATAATTTGAGCCATGTAGTAGCTCATAAATAGTGAAAATTATAATCAAATCAATTCAGTCCCTGATAAGCGAATGAGACTGCTCCATAAGATGCAATTTTACATTTCAGTTATTGGCAAAGTTAGTGAAAGGCGCCACTAGCAGAGAGGCCCGGCCTGTGGAAAGGTGAGCGAGCCCTCTTGCTCGCACTGCTCGCTCCGGCACGCAGCCTGTCATACTCAGGCTGCACACGGCATGCAAGGACGCTCCTGTATGACAGACACTATGGAAGCTGCCCACACTTGCGCATCTCTGTCCCAGGCTGAGGGGACACAAGCTGTACCAAACAGTCACTTTGGTGCTCCCAAAGGAATTCTCCCACGCGAAGCTTGGGTGGCGCCCTCCCTTTCACAAGTTTACCTCTTTCCTAGTAAAGGGCAAGTTAATCAAACACTTCCGGGTTTAAAAATGCATGACCAGCCAGAGTTCACCTGTCATGAGGGTGAAGGTTCTAGAAAAGGCTGGACACATTTTTCAAGTTTTTCTTAAAAACAAAACACCACCACCAGATAATGCAATGTTTGTGACACTTTAATTTATTCCACCAACTTAGAATTGTCTCTTGGGCTGCACGGAAGACATGGTGAAAGAAACAGGGTGGTGGAGAGTTCTGGTCTTATTCAATAGCAGGAAAGGAATGGGCAGCCCAGCCTCCTCCGGGGCTGAGCTGTTCACACACCACAAAGAGAGCAGGCCTCTCAGTTTTGTCAGCACCTCTAAAAGGCCACAGCCCCAGTGACTGGAATCTTTCTCAGGGTTTGTGATCTGCCAATCACACTGCTACAAGCTACTCTGAACAGAGGGTTTCAGATAGGGTTAAGCAGCAAGATTTCGAACGACTGCTTCAGAACAGCCAGGAGAAAGGCAGAAGGGAGGCAGACCTGGAGGCAGGCACGGCCATCAGTCCCTGATCATTTCTGTCATCTGGTGGGGACATAGGGATCATCGAACTCTATTCTCTTACATAATAAGCTACCCATTTTCTACTGGGGAAAAATCTGCAGCATGGGGAGGTGGCACACATACAACCCTAGCACATGGAAGTGGGAGTCCACTTCAAGATCACATAGGTTCAAGGCCAGGCCACATGAGAGCCTGCCTCAAACAAATGTGACAAATTCTTTACTGCTATCACACACACACACACACACAAACACGTACCCATTTTTTTATATGAGAAAAATGGGAATGTATATATGCATATACATATGTACACACACACACACACACACACACACACACACACACCCCAACGATGGAATTCTCATCCCAGACTAAGTCCTCAGGCAACTCTATGTTGATGAATGCTGCTTCATACTAACCACAGTGACTCAAAGTCTTGGATAGGTCCTGCTCATCAGCTGAGGCACCAGCACAAGAACTGCGCACTACTAACTGTGTAACACGCTAACTTGCTGCGAGCTGCACTGTGGCTGCCTCACCTGGGAGAGGTTGAAGGTGGCGACAGTGCTGTCGTCGTAGAGGAGAATGTTGATGGTGTCCAAAGCCCAGGTGCTCTCGGCCAACAGACCCGACTTAAGGGACATCATCACACGCCATGCCTCGGGAGTGACTAAACAGGAGAAGAGGACATTGTGAACATTTGCCCTAGAGGAAGAGCAGAGCGTGGGCTGCAGCCCAGCTGCACACAAACGCTCGCAGTCAGCCATGGCTGCCGCCTGACTAGCTGGAGATGCTAACCCTGTGGGTACTTTGTTCTTTCACTTTGGGGTTAAACAGAAGCCTTAAGAGCTTCTAGTTGTGGGAGGACCCAGCCAGCACGCATGGTCCTTGTCATCTCGGGTGTTCTTCTGCCACGTGAGAGTCAGTGGGGGCACCAGGTTTGCACAGTGGAACCCCCATCAGAGCTGTCTTCTTTCACCTCCTTCACTCAAAAGGACCTCAAGCTGGCATATCTTGAGACTGGCAAGTTTGTGGAATTAGAGGAAAATGTGAGCCCCAGACAGTGTAGACTGAGACAGAGGTCTGGGTCTCCGGCACTGTTTCTCTCACTTCCATGCCCCTTCATCAGAACATGCTGTGGCCGCAACCAGGCGCCCTGATTGTCAGTTTTCAGGGTGTGGCTGAGCCAAGGACAGGGAGGCGGGGCCAGCAAATGACGCTGTCAGGTTTGTTGAGAGGATGGGGCCACACTGGGGGCTCCCTATGCCCCGAGTCTGCAGTGGGAGCTCTTCAGGAGGCCTGCCGGGGCCTGGGATGTGACCCCGAGGTTGAGATGGAGCCTGGTGTACCCCCTCACCACAACTACAAGTAGTGCGGCGCGCATGTGTGCGTGAGTGTGATGGGGGGGGGGCTGTATGTAGGTGTGTCCAAAGACATCATTGCTGTGATTTTGTTTTACAAGCTTTTTAAGATTTTTGTCTTAAAACATGACTTTTGTCATACAAAGAATCAAACTTTAGAAACTAAGGAACATAAATTTCCCTAAGCTGAAGGCAAACACTGATAGAAACTGAGCTAAGAGGTGAAAAACAAAACAAAACAGAAACAGATACTGGGCTGGAGAGATGGCTCAGCAGTTAAGAGCACTTATTCTTGGAGAGGAGCAGGGTTGGGGTTCCAGCAGCCAAATGGCACCTAACAACCATCTGGAATGCCAGTCCTGGGGATTTAACACCCTCTTCTGGCTTCCTTGGGCAATGTATACATATAGTGCAGATACACATGTAGGCAAAAATCACATAAAATAAAAATAATTACATCTTTAAAAAAGTAGATATATGTATCTATTTAAACACACAACACACACAAACATAAATATCTATTTCATTTTAAATTCTCTATAAAATTGGGCTCAGTATCTACGCTCCAGCATCTCCCCTACAGATCCATATACAAAAGATGCTGATTTTCTCACTATGTACCTACTTATATTCAACAACTGACAGCATCTTTACTATCTATTCAATTTTCTAATCATAGCAAATGATTTGAAGTCAAGAGATTCCAAAATCTCTGAAAAAGTTTTTTTCTTACACAACCAGGAGCTATTATTTCCTATGCTGTGTTAAAGAACTTCAAAATAACTGCAGAAAAAGCTGTGCTTACTCTAGACACTCCAGACCACTAATTAGTATTCCCGTCGTCTCACAGAGGACGGGCGAGCGCATTAGTATTCATCTGAGGCCAACTCCTCGGCCTGTATCTGCCAGCATGGTGTGGATTGCCGCAGCTCCAGACACCATAACAGAGAGCGCCACACATCACATCTATCCATCTATACACCACGGCCAGGCTTCCGCCCTTCCCCACAGAAGCTCAGCTTACACTGTCACCGGAGTGGCTTGCCTTCAACTCCCTCAGCCTCACAGTGGGCCTCTTAAGCATTCACTGCAGCAATTAAGTGGCTTGGTTAGGGCTAAATCTGAAGCCAACACACAGCACAGGACTACTCAGGAGTCCTGGGTCTCTCCCTGAAGCGCTTGTCTCTCACACAGGCAACCTTTGCACCTAGAAGTATCATTCATTATTTCAATGCAGGCTCTTCTCTGGCCTGTTTCTTATTCAGATGAGTGGGCTAATCAACGCTCCCATATGTAAATATCCTGATAATTCGTATTATTAAGAATCTCATCCAACTGAATGGATGGAAATGACATCTAAATTGAAGTTCTAGATTGAAAAGACAACCCATTTTCAGAACACCCCTTCCAAACTCACCAATGTCTTTTGAGGTGATCTTTCGCCTTTGTTTCAGAACTGGCTGTGATGCTTCCACAGAGCCAGGGGGGAAGGTAATCTCCCTTCTGATTGGCGGTGGCTGAGCGGGCGGCCCAGCGACCTGCGATGTGGGGACTGTGGGCATGACCTTCTGCATTTTCATGGTGGGCAGGAAGGGAGACTTGCTTGGAGACATGCGGCTCTCCAGGGAGCGCTGGAAGGAGGCGGGGCTGGGCGCCCTGGAGATGTGGTTTGGCAGTGAAGGTGGCGTCTGGTAGGATGACTGAGGTGGGCGCGTGATGGGCTGCATGGAGGCCGACGACGACATGTAAGGCTGGCGCTGGCTGACGTGGGAAGGCCACTGGCTCTCATGGTTGATCCTCTGATCTGGTACCATCATATCATCCGTTCGGTTCATGCCCGGGTAAGGCGGCGCCTGCGCAGGGCCACCTGGACCTTGCCTGTTCTGGTAGGGATAAGGCATATCGTTGCGTGCTGCCCACACGTTCTGCTGCGGCCCCTCGCTGGAGGCTGACTGCATGGGGCCACCCATCATCTGAGGTGGGATTCCATGTGGCTGCATCTGGCCTGGGCCCTGCATCCTCTCTCTGTTGTAGGGGTAGGGATACTGTCCCTGGATGGGCCTCCTGTCCGGGCCAGCGTAAGAGCTTCCATACTGGTTGTACACCTCCTGCTGCTGGCTGCCATACTGCATGTTGTACATGTCCCCTTCATGGCGCTTGGCTGGAGGCCCGTACATGCCATCCATATGGCGTTTGTAATTCTGAAATTCATATACAGACAAAACATACTGATGTACTCTTAGAGGTATAATCATACACACTCAATTATGCAAAATAGTTATTACTGGGTAGATGGTTCATTTCCAAACGAATATGGGACGCTTTACAGACTGACAAGCACTGGCAATTTAGGCTTGGATTTCAATATCACCACACGCTCTGAGGAGGGCTTCTCAAGTTTGCTTCCACGGATACGAAACTTTGTTAGACAAAAACAAGGACCCCTCATCTTGGGCTGCAACACAGAACAGCACAGCACGTGTGACCACCACAGCAGCAGATGTGCACAGACAGAACCGAGATGCTCTGCCCTACAGGAGCAGGCGGGAGATCCCAAGGTCACGCTAGGAGGCTCTGGACCAAAGGGACCCCTTAGGCCTCAACAGATGGCAATACATCTATGTAGACACAGCTCCTCTGGCTGGTCTGCCTACTGTCCAGGTCCAGTTCTCCAAGAAACCCATCCTGGTCCCTTCACACAACTCCTTCCCCTCATCTCTTACCAGTGCCCATCATGTGGGTGGGACTTCCTGATGGGAAGTGGAGATGCTAAAAGTGAACCATGCTATTTCACTTCACTTCAAACTGCTTACATTAAGTTGATTCAACAACTATAAGGTATGCTCCGGAAGTAAATGAATATTTCAAAACAATTTTGTTATTGAAAAATTCTAAGACAATTTTTGTATGTGTGTGTGTGTTTGTGTGTGTGTATTCTTTTTTTTGCCAGAGATTCCAGATCAAAAAGGTAGCTCAACAACAACTGGATGCAGTGTCTGAGGTCACATTTGAAGCTCCATCTTCAAGGTCACTGTGACTTTTGCATGACTCAGCTGGGAGCCAGCATGAACTACCCTATTACTCAAAATATGTCATTAGTTATTATTTTAAAGAAATATTTTAGTGAGTATACTTCAGGGGGGCAATGGGCTCCACAGTCACTAGAGTAGCGCCCACTAAAATAGGTGATGTCGGGGCACAAACAGCCCATTACTCGTATCTAAGAGTCAGCTCTTAGGCTTGGTCTACAACAGTCTGGGTTCTTTTAAGTATGGCACATTTCTGTCCTACAGTGGATTGACTAGCAGACAGTTGTCCCTGGGTATCTACAGAGATTGGTCCCGGGACCCCCGCGGGCCACATTCAGACATTCAAGTCCCTTGGAGACAAAGGCTCAAGCTTTCTCTGCCATCTAAACACACTCTGTTGTTTGAGTTATTTCTAGAGGACTTGGATCACAGTGCAGCGCAAGCTAATGCTATCTCAATAGCTGTGCCTACTCGTTCAGAGAACGAGGATGAAGGAAATGTATGCACACGCTCTGTACACTTGTCTTCTGACCTGTGGTTGGCTTAGCTCATGGATCTGGAACATTGAGTGCCCAGACACATGCCTAGCATGTGTTACATATCCCAGCACACTACATATCAAGAGCTGTCTTCAGTTTTCTGAGTACTTCCTAACCAACCCTCTCTGACTACTGGGTAGAGCGCACAGCTGCTGCTGGCCCTCCCCAAATCTTCCTAAGAAAGACAAAGGGAAAACAGGCCCACAGCCACTGCTCCACTCACCGGCTGCTGTGGGTACAGGCCAGGCTGGTGTCCTCCATACGTCGGCTGTCCCGTGGGAGGACCTTGGCCTGGATACTGCTGCCCGTAAGCCTCATGCCTAGATCAAGGTATTCAAAGAAAACTTAGTTTACACGGAACTTGCGGCAAACAAAGACACGAACAGCCCATTTCCAGACGCTCTACCCAATGGCTCTGCCTTCTCCCCACACGCATGTCCAACAGAGCAGGACACCACAGCTGTAGCCCAGTTTCTTTCAGGAACGGTAACACCCATCTTAGGAGAGGAGCCAAACTCCCAGCTCAGGCTGTTGCTAATAGGTGTCAGAGGAATACCGGTCGGACAGGCAGGACCTTGTATGTACTTGTCCTGGCCGGGGCCTCTTCCTTTGAGTTGGAAGCACCACCCACTCACTGGCGAGTGCCACATGGTGTTGTCATGGGAGTCAGAAGCAAGAAGGAGCTAACTAGAGTTCAGAGACAGCATTTCTAGAAGTATAAGAACATGGATGATGCTACTTCCTCTCCCTCCTCACTGAGGTCCCCAGATGCTAAACCTGGCAGAGGAGTGGTCAAAACTCTAAGTTCCTAATGACAAAGGGTATGGAAAAGGACACTAGTAGCGACCGAAACTCCTATCAAATTGTCGCTCAGAAGTAGACAGTGTCCTTTGCAACTGCTCTCTCATTCAGAAATCCTAAGTGCCACGGAGCTAACATTCTCGGGGCTAACAGAGCTGGAGCTGTGACAACAAACTGGCTTAATTTAGAAAGACTGGATCTTGTTGGAGGGGAGAGTAACTGAACTGGATATATTATTAATCTGATCAAGAAATGAAAATAGATAGGGGAAGACTCTAGAAGGGAGGATAGAGAAAAGAACTGTAACTGACAATAAAACTTAAGATGGGCAGTTAACACTGTTTCAGAAGATTGCCAACAGTGAGGTCAGGCTCTGAGGTGGACTAGTCAAAGCCAGGCACTCTACAGCAGAAGGAGAGCAAGTTAACTGGAATTCTCTGGGAGTGTCTGTCCTTGCACAACTATCTAATATCACTGGGGAAAACCAGCAGCTCTTACTTGATCCTAGACCCCAGCTGATCCCTTATCCCATGTATCAGTGATCCACACTGTGACCCACGGCTAACTGTGACCCTCATTCCACGCACTAGGCATCTGTGATGGCTCACAGATTGGTGTCAGCACACGTGGTCAGGGTACGAACACTGAAAGCCACCATGTGTGGGACAATGGTCTTATACCTTGTAAAGTTTTGTCAGTTGTACTGGTTTAATAAATGCTGATTGGCCAGTAGCCAGGCAGGAAGTATAGGCGGGGCGACCAGAACAGGAGAATTCTGGGAAGAGGAAAGGCTGAGTCTGCAGTCATCACCCAGACCAAGAGGAAGCAAGATGAGAATGCCTCGCTGATAAAAGGTACCAAGCCACACGACTAACACAAGAATTATGGGCTAATTTAAGATGTAAGAATTAGTTAATAAGAAGCCTGAGCTAATAGGCCAACCAGTTTATGATTAATGTGAGCCTGTGTGTATTTCTTTGGGACAAACGGCTGCTGGACCAGGTGGGACAAAAACCTCTGTCAACAACCCTGTCACCTGGTTCCCAGTGGCGCTGTACTTTAAGAGCCAGGCTCTGGGAAGACCCCAGGGAGACCTGACCAGGTGTAACAGTTATTTTCACATCCACTCCTTGTTCTGAGCCCCTGTTCACAGATCACCTCTCTTGGCTCTAGCAGGTGTCCTGGTGAGGGCCTGAGTGTGGTCATGCGACCCTGGGAAGACACCAACCATATCCGGATCATGGAGGAAGGGACTCAAATCCGCCTTGGCCTCGACCAGCACATGGCAGGGCAGCCGCAGATCACAAGTACACGCCACAGGCTAAAGGCCTGCCTGGAGCATGTCTCACTAGGGAAGAATACACCAGTACAAAAGAAGCCTTTGGTGTCACAGCCAGGGGCACAGGTGAGGGATCTCTTCATGAAGGAAGCCCGTCGCTGTCACCACTGAAGGATGAGGCTTCTGATGGCCTTCCTGTGACATCCATTGTCTTCCTACCTAAGTACAATCGGTGTAACAGTGGTCCTGTGGCTCGGCCTGCCATGTGGATATCAAAATGGATTCAAGGAGAGACTCTTGTGTCCCTGAGATGTCTGTTAAGAGTAAAATCCACTCTTAGTCCAGAACTCGGAAAGCCTGAGAGCCAAGTGCAATATCCTAGGTATCACAGGGAGTGTGGGGGAGGAGAGCCGGGTACTGAAAAGCCCGGGGAGCTGGCAGAATTTACAGGCACATCTAGGTGGTCTCACTGTGGTAACAGCTGCCTCGGGGGATGCTGGTCCTAGGTGGGAGGGTGCAGTGCGGTGTTGCGGGAGGTCCTTCCGCTCCTCCAGCCAATAGCCGCTGAGATACCAGCCCATTGGGGCGTGTTCTCTTTCCCTTTAAAAAAGCGGCTACTTCCCTCCTCGCTCTCTTTACTTCCTGCTCCGGTTCCGGCGACTAGACTTCTTTCTAATTGCGCAGAGGGCTGTTGTCTGGGACGGTGATCTGTAAGTTTTTTCCCCTTTAAATAAATACCACCCTATTGATCATAATTCCAAACTGGTGTGGGATTGTTTATGACTTACGTCTTCAGTGCGGTGTGTCATGGTCTGAGTTCTGAGGGAAGAGTGGCCTGCCAGTCACACCAGGACACCAGAATTTGAGGTCTGCTGCTGACACCTGCTCATAAATAACAGCCCCTGACTGTCCGAGACCAAGTTCTTCAGGGTCTGGCTGAGGTCACCCCCTGTAAGTAGCCACTGGACATGGTTACTGCGCTGCCACTAGGGCTCAGAGTGTGCATCCGAGGAAAGCAGTTTCTGGTAAATTGTCTCATCTCACCAAAAGCACTCACCTTCGGTCGTAACCGGTTCCATAGGGAAACTGCTGCCGCTGCCCCATGCCCAGATTGGACATGGCACCAGAGGGACTCTGGTTGTACACGTCCTGCATGCTGCTGTTGGGCATCTGTCCCTGTGTCATGAAGGGCTCGCTACTTCCAGGCACTGTGGTATTTAAAAAAAAAAAAAGGCAGAGAATTAAGCAATTTCTAGGACTCATAGGGCTTACACACCCCCTTCTAGAAATTTCTGTGATTCCTATATGTTGTATGACACACCACAATCCTAATGAAAGGGTATGAAGTCTTCCCAAGGGGGCAGAATCCTGAGATGGCCTCAAAGACACCTGCATCCCAGGTGCTTGCTTTGCATGAGCCTCTGATCTTGACCTGGGCTGTGGCTCCATGGTTATGGTATGTTCCACAGCAAGAAACACTCAGAAATGTAGTGATGTTTACAATTGGCTGTTCATTCACACAAAGGGAGCACTGAAGCAACCTTTCAAATCTGGGGCTGAGGGTTAAATATGGAGCCTTTCTGACTCTCTCCTACTAGTCCTGTATTGAAAGAGGAACATCCTGAAGGGTGGACAGAGACCAGCCCACAACAGGGCGGTGGCTTTGGTCTCATAACCGTAAGAGACTAAGGAATAAATTCTGCCAACAACTTGAATGAACCTGAAGGGGACCTGGAACTCAGAAGTCCTGGCCGACACTCTCTGTGTGAGAGCAGAGGCCAAACCTACTCGTGACCCCACAGCAGCTATATTCCTGCTCTCATGGGTGTGGTCTGTGCCGCCTGCCATGCAGCGATACACAAGCTACTCATGCTTACGTTGACTACTGTCTGTAGAACAAGGTGATACCAGCTCATGAAGGAACTGTAAACAAGACATATAATATGTATTTAAAGCAGTTCCCACTTCTATGAGGAAAAGCCAGAAACCCTCGCCATAAACATGCATTCACAAGAGCTCAAGGGGCTGGAGACATGGCTCAGTGGGTATAGCCCTTGCTGGACCAGAGTTCAGTTCCCAGCATCTACAGTGCCTGGTGTTTCACTATGGCCTGTAACTCTATGGAGATCTGAGGCCCCCATCTGGCCTTTGGAAGCACTTACATTTGTTTGAATGCACACACATATGTATATTTAAAAAAAGAAAACAGGAAAGTTGAAGATGGGATGAGCCCTGACTTATTTCTGTCAAAAAGCAGACCACCAATGAGGTTGCATATGCAAATGAGCAGCAGCTCAGAGCCGGAAGAAAGCAGTATCAAATCCATCACGACCTGCAAGTATTTGAAACATTTTGACAGCTACGTCTAAGTGAAGCAAAGCTGACTGAAGTTTTCTGAGTCAATGCTGTCACACCGTGGACCAGCCACAAGGGCTGAGGCCAATGAAGGAATATCACAATCTCCACCTTCTCTCTGTCTGAGTTCACAGCAACTTGTGGTAGAACCAGTTTTGAGAATTATGTTCCATTTTATAGATGGAAAGATAGAGACAGACAGAAGTCAAGTGTCATAATTAAAGTAGTTTAATTCCCTAATACACAAAGACATCTTTAAAAAATCAACAACATCACCAACAAAAGATGGTAAGTCAAAAACAAGAAAAAGCCATTCACAGAAAAAGGACACTAAACTGTCACTCAGCATATGACAGATGTGTGGCCTCACTGTAGAAATGTAAGTCACGATCTGATTGGCAGATTTTCCGGTGGCTGGTTAAGAATCAGCTTAGTAAGCGGGGCCCACACACCTGCACACTCCCGCCAGTGCCTGTAACCACTGTGACTTCTGCCGGTCCCTGCTGTGGGCAGCTACCCCCGGCACACACAGAGCACATCTATGTGTGCTCACAGCCCATGAAGTTCCCTTCCCATAATGACACAGGGCTGGGTGACATGGCTGGGGCTGACCAACAAGATCAGGAGAATGGATGCAAGCAATCTTCTTGGAACACACTTCCCATGACAAGGGTACCCTAGAAACTACATAGGAAGGTCCCAGACTCCAGCTGGTTCCCCAGCAAAGACTGTCAATGTCAGTTATGTCCCTGATACACAGTCCTGAGACACAGGGAAGCTGTGCTGACTGAAGTCAGGAAGGTTGGGGCAGTTTGCAATATCATAAAAGATGACCGAGATACTTCATTTCTATTCTTTGACTCAAAAATCCATCTCCCATCTCATGGAGACACTGCCACAATCACAGGAACAGCTTATTTCAACAACTGTTTTGTATGAGCAAAACGGGAGGAAATGGCCCGGCCAGTGCTCCAGTAC
Source organism: Chionomys nivalis (assembly GCF_950005125.1). Classification (NCBI taxonomy): domain Eukaryota; kingdom Metazoa; phylum Chordata; class Mammalia; order Rodentia; family Cricetidae; genus Chionomys; species Chionomys nivalis. The sequence goes on from NC_080087.1 coordinate 12,948,037, forward strand.
CAGGGTCTAGTTAAAGACGAAGTATAGCTGTGTGTATGGATGTTAACAGATGTTCAGACACTGGTACCATGGCCAGAGCTTCAGAGAGAGAAGGAAACAAGCGGGTTGGAGGTTGGTGGTGCGCAGGCACAGCCGCTTCCAGACTAACTCACTGTACCACCGAGTCACAGGCCAATGATAGCGACGCCACCAACAGTGGCTTCCACTGACCAAATTGCTCTGAGCGGTAGAATAAGGCAAAGTGAAGAATAGAAAATATTATTTACAACAAATTAGAGATGGAGGACAATCTTTCCCGTGGACTATGGGGCAGGAGGCGAGCTGAATACAAAAGGATTGAGCCATTTATCTATGACGCACGTGGCTGATGAAGACATATTGCTCTCCAGCAGCACAGCTCTCTGCTGCTCCCCTAACTGCACAAATCCAGTTTGTGCATATACACAGGTGTACACCCACACGGAGCTAAGTGCCCTCTATTCTCCATCTTACTCTTGAGATGAGCTCTTTCTTACTGAATGTGGGGTTCACGAACTCGGCTAGGCTGGGTGTCCAGCAAAGTCTGGGGATCCTCCTATCTCGGCCCCACAGAGCTGGAGCTGTGGGTATCTCCACCACACTCAGTTTTTATGTGCATGCTGGAGATCCAAATCCAGGTCCTCCTGTCTGTGTGGAAAGTGCCTTCCCCGATGGCTACCTCCATAGGGAGGAGGGGCACAGAGGTCCCACCAAAAACACCAGAGATTGGTTTTTCCATGTTATTGTTACATGTCTAGAGTCTAAACGTGGGATATAGACCCCCAAACCCTGTCACACCACTAAAACCCAGCTACTTCTAACAGGTCTTTATATCTCAAGGTTATCTGATTTATTGTATATTCTGAAAACTTGTATTTAAAAGTAGCCCCAAGACTCTTGAAAGGAAAAATTACAGTTTACCTTTCTTTATGCAACTGATCTCTGAAATATGTTTGAAATATTCTGAATCTCATTTGCTTGCTAGTACACACCCAATGCTACAGATGTTGAGATTATTCTGTTTTTATAGTCCATAATACTCATCAAAACCAAGCTGGAGCTTCATGCATGGCTCCACTATGGCTATCACAAAACTCACAGTTGGTATGTTGGGTGGCACACGGTGTTAATCCCAGCACTCGGGAGGCAGAGGCAGGTGGCTCTCTGTGAGTCTGAGGCCAGCCTGGTCTACAGAGAGTTCTAGGTCAGGACCTTCGCCCTCCTCTGATGCATTCGTACAACATCACTGCATGTCCAAGCTTTCCTGTTGCTTTTTCCTTCAGTCATGGCCTCTGTGCTTCTCCCTCTAAGTTTGTTCAGTCCGTCAAGAGCTATGTAAGAACCACAGGCACACTACACAGTACCCAGCACACGCTAACACGATGCTGATGATACGGGAGAGGGGGCACCTCCTGACCACGGAGTCCACGGTTCTTCCACTGGCTCTTATACATGGACTCACCTCTTACAGCACACCCAGGTTCTACCACTGTCGCCATTTCTAGATGAGGCAAGTAAGACATGTAGAAGCTATGTTTTTCTACAGCTATAGCTTAAGCAAGGAAGTGAGGCTGAGTTACTAAATGGCAGGCGCTCAGATGTGCCCCAAATGAACAGGTGACTAGGCTGTGAGGCAATGGTGAGAAGAAAGCCTTCTGGACCATGTTCATGCAGAAACTCCGCTCTCTGTACCTTTTCTCATTCCACTGAAGGGGTCCTTGTTGGGCTCATAGGGCATCCTGCCCATCATGTCCGGCATGCTCATGCCCTGCTGGTATGGAGCATTTGGAGTCATAGAGTTCCGTTTTGGGTATGCTGCATCACCCACGTCTGAGAATGGGTCGTGCACACTGATTGTACTGCTCCTGAAAGATGCAAAAGATGAAAGCTGAATGATCCCGCGGCACGAGCTACACACACTGAGCTTGAAAAATATAAACCACTATTATATGCTAAAACTAGCAGCACTAAACTCGTAAAAACTAACCAGGGAACAACATTGTTTTCTATTAGGTGTCCTCCAAAAACAAAATAAAACTTGAGTCTACATCTCAAAGTCCCTGGAACATACCTTCCACTTTGCATGGGGGTCATCTGTCCATGAGGGGTAGATGCTGGGGTTGGTGGCTTCAGGTCACCGGGAACTTCTGCCATCGAATTGCTGCCAGTTGACTGTGGAGTCTGTGGGCCTTGTAAGGATCCTGAGTTAGCTGGCAGTGGTCAAAGAAAATAAGGGAAGAAGCTAGAGTTATTGAGTAGAGTAATTTGACAGGCATGTATATGAAAGGATTAAAAGGAAGACATTTGTGGAAACATAGCAACAATGTAGTAAAATCAGTCACTTATATGTTGCTTTTATTAAGGAGATGGAATGAGAGGGAGGGAGGGAGGGAGGGAGGGAGGGAGGGAGGGAGGGAGGGAGGGAGGGAGGGAGGGAGAGCGCATGCGTATTCCAAGGGTGGAAGACAGGGCTCACTCGCTAAGACAAATGCTCTGCTCTGAGTTCTACCCCCATCAGCCAGAAAAGGAATTATTTCGGAATAAACGATTTAGAAACATACTTCATTTGTGAGCCATAAAATATAGTTATACGTTTGACTGGGTAATTGCTTCCTGGGGTATTTATCCCGGGGAAAAGGAGTCTAAGAAAAAGAAGGCTTTAGGCAGAAAATTGTTTAACTCAGCGTTGTTGGAAATACTCTAAATGTAAATAAAGGAGAAATGGGACGAAAATTTTGGCACATCAGTTTGATGGTCTGTAATATAGTGCTTCAGAACACGGGTTCTTCTGCAGCGCAGCAGGGAATGTCTGCAGCTCAAAAGTGGTTATGTAGGTTAACAAGGCACCTTACAATATTTTAATATCTTTTCAACAGTTGGACACCTATGCTCTATCATTAAAAACACTCATTTGAGCTGCAAGATTTGTTATTACAGATGCACATCAGGCTGGCTTGCGGTTAGTTCTTCAGTCCTGCTGCTGGGCTTCTGAGACTGTTTCCACCACAGTTACTTGAGAGTCACAGCATTTGGAAGGGAGCCCTTTCAGAACTCAAGTGGGTTATTAGTTAACCTTGCCCACTTCATCATCTACCGTAGTCTTTAGCATGCTAGATGTTCAATAGAGAGATGTTGGCTCCATGTATCCATCAGACAGGAACACAGATGTTGCTTCCATGTATCCATCAGACAGGAACAATCCAGGGGAATCTGTGTCTGGTGCATCTAGGCCCTTTTCAACAGATGAACCCGCAGTGTAGCCAACTGACAAAGGCCACACAACCCCATCTTTATGGCGTCTGCACAACTGCCTGGGATTGAGCACTGCAGACTGCCAGTACATGGGAAATGACACTTGCTCTCCTGTGGAGGAGGGGACAAGCCTCGCTCCAGTGCTTGTTTTACTTCAGAGAAAATGGGGGGTAAAGAAGTCCTAAGCCATTTCTTAACGAAGGCGTCAGAAATGGGAAAAGTGGGCATCACTATGTATGCAAGAGAAACTGCATGTATGTATGTATGTATGTAAAGAAACTGCTCAAATGACCTCTCTGTGATCTGATTAAAGTTTTTATTGGAGACATGAGAGCGAGAGAACAGACAGGCATCTGGAAGAGCCCAGGGCCAAGGCAGAAGTAGACTGAACACGGCCAGCAGACAAGACCAGAGTGTCTGAGAGGGGAGGACAGAAGGGGTAGAGAACAGACAGGGCACAGTGAGAGGAGCAGGGGCAGGGGGACTGTTGCCTTATAAAGAGCAGGAGTGCCTGGGAGGAGGGAGTCCTGGGGAGGCAGCATGTTACCATGGACTTTGAAATGTATAATGGGTAGTTTTGATACCGAGGGAGCCTGGAGGCCACTCATGTGCTCTGACATGCAGCAACAGGTAGCCATTTATCCTTTCTGTCTCCCTTTGGCAGATGTGGACCAGTTTCACAAGTTCTGGAGGAATTCTGGCTTTTGTCTAACTAACCAACTTAAGTTCTGCCGTCCAGCTTGAGCTCGTTTCTGGACATATGGACTGCCTTGTGGGAACTGGAGTTTCCTCTGGACTTGTTCTTAACAAGCCTGGGTTATCTGTCAGATGGGGGCTGCCCAGTCCCTCGGCCTGACTGGCTGCCCACAGTGTATGGGGGGGCTCAGGGTGACTTAGGGGTGGCTTCACGATCTAAGCTGACTCCCTCCTCATGGAGGCAGAAAAGCTAACTAACAAGCACTCCACTCTGGAAATATGCACTAAGAAGGCAGGCTGCAAGGAGTGAGCAAGGAGCCTTTTAGGACACGGCCAGTCCTATCGATGCTTCCGTCACTTCCCTGGAAATATGGCTCACAGCCTGCTGTGATGCTAGAATGACCTTATTTATAGAGCAGTCACATTTACAGCTAATAAAAAACAAAGAAAAAAATTCTCCTTTCTTGCCAATGTTTTTCCTTTCAGGAAAAGAAAATGAATACACCCTCTTGCAACTCCATTAGCGGAGAAGGCCGCTGGCTCTCTAGGATATCCCTACCTTTTGCCAGAAGCTACAAATGTATGCTCTAAAGTAAACAATGGAAAGGTTACTGAAGGTTAAGTGCGTTCACACACTTCAGAGGGGAACAGCCAGGCTCCTGGCTGGGAAGATAATTTACACAGCATGAACCCGGTGCCCCAGTTCTGGTGGGAGGGGGTGCGGGGAACAGTGTGAGAAGAACAGCTGATGTGTCCCTGTCCTAGTGACTAGAGGTCACCCAGAGGGCACCTTTGTTACTGCGGCCCCTTTCTCATTTGTCTTCCTCTGAGGATTCCCTAGTTGGAACCATGACAGGTTTTGTGACATCACTTGTCAGCTAATAATAGAAATGCAGTCAGCCACCTGCCAGCAAAGACAGATCGGTTTTGGGTTACAAACTTACTAGCTGAATGGCATTCCCTTGTCTCCGCCTGCCCCACTCCTCAGCTCCAGTTCCCCAAGTCTGCTGGGGCCACCTGCTGTTGACTAAACTTCCACCAACTTTGAGAAGTTCAGTGTGAGGATCCCATTGGCACCATAGACATGCAGACTTCATGCCAAGGCCCTGACGGAGTTCAAGGGGTGCATCTGTCTGCAGAGTGTCTGTCTGGAGGATGCAGCTGCAGAGGCTAAGGGGACAAGCCTCCGAGGTTTGACTGAACTCAGCTTTAGATTCATAAAGCCACAGTCAATTAAAACTGGCCAGAGACCCAAAATTTGGAATCCTCTCAGAACACAGATATATGATTTAGGAATAATTGACCCGGTGGCGGGTGGGAGAACAAGCTAGAATATTCATTAGAAATCTTTGCTTTAGTTTGCCTGGATGTGCTTGCACGGAAGTTTAAGCGAGATCAAGAAAACATCCTGGCACAGGAATAATTTTCTTCAACCATCTCAACAAGGGTCTGGAGCCAGGGAGGCCATCTGATGCATGTATGGCCGTCACACAGACCCGGCCACGGGCCAGGTTACTGGTGCTCACTGTCCCCTGGATGGGCTCTGTGTGGTCCGGAGCCCAGGGCATGCATTCTCTGGATCCCCACATCACAGCAGGACCCTGGCTCCATCTGGACCAAGAATGCTTGCCCAAGCCACGCTCCTTTGTGCAGCTGAAAGGATAATGTTGCCACAGAGGCAGTGTTTTAAGCCGGGGAAAGAGAAAAGCTGGCTTTCGAGGGAACAGGCCTCCACTTTCTGCAGGGTCTATACCCCGGCAGGGCCTCCTGTACTGAGGCTGAGGCATGCTGGGAGAGCTATTCTCCACACAAGTGCAGGCCATTCAGGGACACGACTTCTTTCCTCACGAATAAAATGCATCTTTAGATCTTTGCAGATATTACTGCTCTGGACTCTGCACCCCACTGGGGTTTTATTTTGGAAAAATAGTCTCAGCGCTGTTCATGGGCAGCTTCTTTCATTCTGTGAACTGAATGTAATGTTGTGTGGTTTTTAAAATTAGACTGTCCAGTACTCAGGTACACCCAGAATGGTGAAAGTTTGGATCATTAAGGGTGAGGCTGCAGGGGAGGGTTTTTCCACCTGGCAGGCCTACATCTAGGGATGGGCAGGGTAGTGCACGGCTGGCTGTACTTATCTGAGACCTCTTCACTGCCAACTGTAGCAGCTTAGCAATGCCGACAGTAGCCAGAGAATCATTAGAAGCGAACAGAGTTCTTCCTGGGGCTTCTAGATGTGAACATGAGGCCTCCTTCAAAGGCATTCCCATCTAGGCTGAGCTGTCTGGAGGGTTCAGTGAACAACATATAGCCAAACAGCCCCAAACAGGCTCTTGCACCCTCATTGTGTGGTTTGGAGTTCTAAGACTTTATCTCGGGGACATTTAAATTGCTTCTGCATCCAGGGCTGATGTGAAGATAAAATAAGGGTACAGAAGTGTACATGCTTGAGAAACATGGCTGTCAGCTAGCTTCAGGCCCGACCATTTGCTGGATCAGCTCAGTCTCCACCTGGAGCAGCAACTGCTAGCCTGCCCACAAGTGTTGAAGGGTTCCTAGGCTTCCATGTGATCTCTGATGACTGACTGGTGACCAGAAACCAGGAATGGTGGGACTTTCCTGAGTGAGCAGGAGGCCAGTGTCTTCATGTCTCTAATGCAGAAGTTACCAGCACACAGTGTTTGCTAATTTCACACTTGAAAGTCTATGGGGGGGGGCGAAGGCCAGAGGGAGAGCGGAAAAGCATGGCCCATAACCAACAGCGTGGGTGGAGGGGCAAGAAGGAGTTGCCTCATGACGGCACCCAAGGGCCTTTTCCACCATACTGCATGGATTCCTTCCAGGTAAGAACCTGCTGGACAGGAAACAGCAGAAACTTATTCCAATCTCATTTTTTTTTTTTTGAAGTATAAATCTGAGTGGCCCAGACAGAAGAGGGGGTGCAAGCCAGGCATTGGGCCTGAAGGTGGCAGCACTGGGGCTGTAAAACAGCAGAATGGGTTCATGTGGGTGTTTACTCTGACTAGGGCTGGACGGAATATTTGTAAATCTTTGTATTAGAAACAAAGGTACGCGGCTCAGGATTCGAAGGTCGACTCTGGTGAAGAGGAGCGGCAGGGAGTGCTGCCTTCTGTGTCTGACGCAAAGGGCAGCAAAGGGCAGCCCTGCATCTCACTCTCTGAAGCACTGCTGAGGAGGCCGGTTCCTCTTCCTGGCTTGGGGTCTGGCTCAGCCAGCTGTCACTTACCAGGAGATGGCGGCTGCAGCTTGGGCTGTTTCTTGGCATCCCCTGTGCTGAAGACTTCTGGCGGGGGCTCCTCCCCACGCTCAATTTTGCACTCAAAGGCGAACAGGTACTGAATATACTGCTTTTTCAGGGAACTAGCCGCGCTGCTTGAAGTGCCAACATTTAGGTTGGTTGCCAGCTCACGCCACTTCTTGTTTTTATTAACCTAGCAAAAAAATGGGCAGGATCGTTGGTTTGCAGTAAAGTGGCTTGTTTAAAGCCAGGAGACAAACAAGCACTTAATGTCTTGGCTTCCTTTTTTCAATTTGCCTCTTTTAACCAATGCTCATCACTCCCACTCAGCAGCACACAGACAGCATTACAGTTATAAAGCCATTAAGGAACCTGCCGATGGCTACATAAAAGCCCACTTGCTGGGGTCTTCTGCCTGCTCCATCTCCTAGAGATTGTATAAGAGCTTCTGGATTCCTGAGTCCCAGGAATGAATGGAGCCCCCACCCCCACCACACACACACACACACACACACACACACACACACACACACACACACACACACACACCTATCCCCACCATCTCTAAAAGGGTGCCTAACACTAACAATAACAGCACTATACTTACATGAAAAAATAATGTTCCCTTCCAGTAGACACGGGAGTGTGCCCCTGGGCTCCCTGAGGCTCCCTGAGGGATGGACACAGGAAGTATCTAGAGCAGGGCTCCTGCTCCCTGGCTGGAGTGTTGGCCAGGAGCTTAGTGTCTGGGGCACAGGTTTATGTGTGTCCTCCGGGGCTTACTACATGAGGCTGAAGACATCAGCACTCCAAGAAAGGATGGGGGGGGGGCATGGCTTCAACTTTTTTGTTTCTATCCAGGAATGGGTTGTGAAATGATAAAGGCATGAATGAAACATAAAGACACAGAAATAGCTCAGGGAAGATGGAGGCTTGTGTCTTTTGATGTGTGCTATGTCGGGTGGCTTGCAATGGTCATCTGGATCCAAACTGTAGCACGGCATTCCTTACGTCCATTCATTTAGTGCTCAACAGTCACAATAAACACATCTGACAGCAACAACAGGCCACGGCTGCTTCAGACTGCAACTCTACTGCTTGGTCAACCAGAGTGCTGGGCTTTGGGCGGTCATAGCACAACACCTGCTCACAGCCCTGTTGGGAACAGCACGGAGCTAGCAACAATGAGTGCCCCCAGTCCCGCATGAGCTACAGCGGCAGAGCTGCGCAGACCACCACAAGAGTGGATTCGAGTTGCTCTTTATCTTGGTGCTTTGCATATAGGGGAGATAGAGCAGAATGGGAGGGGCAGGGCTCACAGGGAGAGGGAGGAGAGGTGGTCCATCCAGCACGTGACGTGGACTGTGACACACAACCCAGCATGGTTATAATAAGTTCTAATGGGTCTACCCTAGGCCTCAGTGGGGGGCAGGTAACTGAAGGAAAGGCCAAGAACAAAGGTTTGTCCTGTAACTCCTAGAACCACAGAACCGAGACACAGAAACCTCAGTGACACTGTGGCTGGCCCTGGACTCCTGGTCCTCCCGTCTCCAGTATGGAATTACAGGTGTGTTCCATTAGACTTAGTTTGAATTAAAATAGTGAATTTGATTTTTTTTATCTGAACCCCATGATGAATTTAGTCATTTCTAAAACACTTCTGGAGTGTTTACTATGAATCTGTAGCAGATTCCAGAGAATTCTAGAGCTGCTGGAGAAAAACGCTAGCGATCTGGTACAGATGAGGAAACCGAGACCACACAAGTGGGTAGGAGAGTCAGGGATCCTAGCCCTCTCCAGTCACCACAGGGTCCTGGGAAGGTGACCTTCCTAGAGGCTTAACTTCTCCTCTGAAAAAACCGTAACAAAAATGAAGCATCCCAAAGGAGCCATGCAAAGGCCTGTCTGCACACTTGCTCGGCACTGAGCGTTCTCACCTGCGCCAGACCGCCAATCTCTTTGACGCAGACGTAGAGTCGAAACAGGTCCAGGGGCTTCTTGCCCACTGCGGGAAGACTGGACACTGGGGAACCCCTCTCTTCCATGAAGGTCAGGTAGCGGTCGACCCACAGCTTCCTCTCCGGCTCGTTCCCTAGCTCATACACTTTTGTGATCTTCTCCCCAGTGGTGGAAGAAGAGCTGGACTTCTAGTGCCAGAAGTGGGTGGCAGCGGGCACAGGGGAGCAGAGTGGGGGGAGGGGAGAAGGTGAGGAAAGAGCAGAGAACTGATAAGCACAAGAAACACATTTAAAGACTACGACTATCCTACGACTAATGGCGAGGGACAAAGGCTACTAGTTCAGGCACAAATCATAACATTTTCTTAAATAACACACTCTGACTTCAAATAAAAGGGCCCAAGCTCTTCATTTTAACACTTCAAAAAACCGAAGTAAAATAAACACTCTGATAGAAGCACTGAGTCTCGGAAGGCAAGATTCCAATGAGGTCTCATGTGCTTCTGAGAACCAAAACACTGGCAGTCTAGAGAAGGAAGGTCTGTGGTCGAATTTCTCATGTCTGATACCATAAAGTCCCCTCACCTCCAATAACACATTCCCACTTTTTTTCCTCTAAATAAGAATGACTAATACGTGCCCTTATGAAAACTAGGTCACATGACAGAACAGACACCTGGTGCTTGCTGCAGTGTGCAGGACAGAAACCACAGACAAGTCAGATGTGCCTCCAAGTTGCTGGCGTTTGTAAGCTATTGGGCAGCTAAAACTGGCACAGGGCAGCCAATTCTCCCTAGGTAAGGGTTCTGAGACTCACAGTGTAGTCAAGGGGTTATCAGACAAGCACCCCAGTGTGGTTAGCACCCTAGAAACCACGCACCAGGCTCGGTAAGTGGCAGCTTTCCTCTACAGGCCGTTCTGCCTGTAATGTTGAGCCTCTGGTTTTATTATTACTGAGGCATAAAGTCTATAAATAAAATACATAAACACGGACGGCCTGGGCCCACTTGTGTAAGCCTGTACTCCCAGGTACTTGGAAGGCTGAGGCAGGAATATCACAAAGTTTGAGGCTAGACTGACAGTTTATTAAGCCCCTGTCTCAAATTAGAAAAAAAAGATAAAGTAGGGAAAGGATGGGGCTAGACCTCAATGGTATTTAGGAAGGTCTAAATTCAGTACCCAGTACCCAAGGGCTGAATAGGGTAGCTGATGTGGTCAGAATGGGAAGCAAGTGTTGATGTGGGATTCCCTTCTGTATGCTGTAAATACCATTAGTTAATAAACTAACTGTCTTGGGCCTGCACAGGGAATAGAGGTAGGCAAGGAAAACTAAGCTGAATTCTGAGAGAAAGGAGGTGGAGTCAGGGAGAAGCCATGTAGCCCCACCAGAGTTGGACAGAACTTTAGCCGGTGAGCCACAGCCACATGGCCACACACAGATTAATAGAAATGGGTTAAATTAATATGTAAGAGTTAGTCAATAAGAAGCTAGAGCTAAGGGGCCAAGCAGTGATTTAATTAATACAATTTCTATGTGATTATTTTGGGAACAAACAGGTGGCCTCCTTACAACACAGTGTGATCTTTTAGGGTGTGTACCCATATTTATGCATGTATAATATCCAAATGAAAAGCTCTTGAATTGTATCTTTCATAAGCTTTATTTTCACTTTACTAAGAGAAGAAACTACAGAGCTGACAGAAGTTCATAATAGCAGGTGGCTGCTAATGGTGGCAGAGAGCTGTGCTTCTTCTAGGAAGGGTCACTCAAACACAAATCCAGTGCTTTTAAAAGATGAAATCCTGAAATAAGAACATGAGGGAAAAGCATCTTTCCCTGTAGTCAGATACATTCCCTCATGAGCAACTGGGAGGCAACGTTCGCCAGTGTGCTGTTGAGGAACAGTGAAGGCCATTGATTGTTTAAAGGGGTCCTGAAAGACCTGAGCAGCTCTGCCATGATCCCGGAGGTACGACCCAGCCTCCACTTCTGGCCAGTGCACTCCTCCCTGAGGACAGACTGAGCATGAGCAGAGGGCCAGTGTACAGCAGCGTTTGTCTCTGCCTTTGAGAGGATTCTTAGGGCTGGAAGCACACCTAAAATACTGGGGGAGTCTGCATATGTAGATTTTAACTTGGTCACCTTTCTTTGTCAACCTGTGTTATTCTAATCTGTTCCTTTATAATCAGGAAAGGGCAATGAGTAGTTCATCAAAGGTGTTTTTTTTATTGTGCGTGTGTATGTTTGTGTTCATATGTGTCTGTTTCCACCTGTGTGTGCGAACATGTATGTATGCATGTAGATGTCCAGGGTCAATAAAGGGAGCAGGAATCACCTGGAATTGGAGTTACAGGCAGCTGTGAGCCACACAACGTGGGTGTGGGCGCTGGGCCCTGAAATGGGTCCAAGAGTTTAGCAGCTCTCCCAGCACTGAGTTGTCTCTCAAGCATAAAAGGTAATAGTTATTGATAATTTTGCATCTTCCCCAAGGCATTTTTATGGTTTTTTGTTTGTTTGTTGTTTTTGTTTTTTGAGAGAGGGCTTCCCTGTAGCTTCGGAGCCCGTCCTGGAACTAGCTCTTGTAGACCAGGCTGGTCTTGAACTCAGAGATCCACCTGCCTCTACCTCCAGAGTGCTGGGATTAAAGGTGTGCACCACCACTGCCCAGGTTCATTTTTATGTTTTTTTCATGCTTAAAGCATTTCACATAGCTCAAGAAATGTAGGTGCCTGCGTGGCAACTTCCCAGGAGGCCTGCTGGCTAATCCACACCAAGGCTCAGTTCTCCTGTCACATGCTGGCTGGCTCCTTCGCCGTGCTCTGCCTAGAGTGCAGTGTGCTGCTCTGCAGTGCACTGACAACAGCTCTCCCACCGACACAAGCTTGGCAACTGTGAACGCACTCACTCGGCACAGCGTCCTTCACACTAATGGTATGCAAGCTGTTCTATGACAGAAAGTTGTGTAAAAGCCTGACTGTGCGCAGGTTAGAATGAACAACTAGTTATTATAACAACAAACAGCATATGCACTGACAAAAGGTGTGACACGAATGTGGTGGCCACAGTGAGGTCACAGGTGAGAGAGCAGCAGTGGACACCTCTCTGGGTCAAGGCTTGCTTGTGAGTTGTGTCAGTGTCTAAGGAAGATGTTAGTGTCTGGAGAGAGAACTAGGAGAACAGAGGAGGAGAGCCCAGCAGAGGACATGTGTGCTACCTGCTGCCACTGAACACAGCTCTTCCTCTCTCCTAGACGCTGGCTGGCTGGACTATCTGAGGAAATTTCTAGTTTTTAGATCTGTTTTTATTTTATGTATATTGCCTACATGTATGTGTATTGTGTGTACAGTGCCCATGGAGGCCAGAAGAGGGCGCTAGATCCTCTGGAACTGGCGTTGCAGACAGTTGTGAGGCCTCTTTGAGTACTGGGGACTAAAGCCAGGTCCTCTGCAAGAGCAGTCACTGCTCTGGCCCCCAGAGCCATCTCTGTTCCCATTTGAGGATGGTCTTGAGGAGACAGTGCCTACAACTGTGGGAAGGGCTTCAAGAAGATCTTTTGTAGGAGTCCAAGGGCCACTTGGAACTACTTCTGGGCTGTGAACACTGTATCCCAGGTTCTGAATCCCTTGGGGAGCAGGAAGAATGGATGTTGCTGAAAAATCACAGCAAGATATTTTGATGGCACCACACACGCTTTCCTTGCATATAGTTTAATTCGGCTCAGACGCGTTTTCTTGAGCCTCGGAGGCAGATTTACATTTCAGCAGTCTTTGCCATATGCTTGGTTCTCTGTATATGTATATGCGTATGGACAAATGTTTATTTATATTTTAGAATGTTTTCTAACAAAGCAATGTTGGTCCAAAGCACACTGTCAAAGCAACCATGGCAGCTCTGTTATTTTGCCCGGCTCATGCCTGCTATTAGCAAAGCTTTTCTGGGGACATTACTCGAGACCGGTTTCAAGCACCAACTGAAGCGGCCTCTCTGCAGGAGCAGTTCACTTCTCCTGAATTGCAGGGGTCTGCAGCAACCAGAAGCCCAATGGCACTGCACTCCCCTTCTGGAACACCCATCTCACGCAGCAGAACACACAGCCAGGGCCTAGCACAGGGCAAACACAGCCTCTCTTGTCCTTGGTTCGCACCGGAGCCACAGGTTTGCTAATAGATTCTTAAGCACAAAGCAATTTATGGCATAAAGAGAGAAGTGTGGCAGTAAGTTTTTAAGAAAATTCAAGTATAATCATCAGAAAATGGGGTCAGTACTTTAGTTTACTTTTCTATTACATTTAAATAAAATTTAATTTTTTTGAGGTGGGGCTTGCTATTTAGCCCAGGCTAGACTCAAACATGATTCTCCAGCCATAGCCTCCCAGTCTGAGATTATAGACCTGATCACTGTCCAGCTAGAAGACAGAATCTGGGGTAGGAATTCTGCACGGGCCTCAATGGGTAAGTGCAGCTTGAGCAGGAAGCTGGAACACAGCAGCCTCTCTGTCAGCTGTGACTCCAGGACCAACAGTAAGTGTTTTCTCATGGTGCCCAGCCTATTAAGGTCTTCATTTTCACTAATTATTCTCAATTATTATCTTAAGTTTTAAGCATTACCATTTTCTACAACTGAGCCAATATGCAAACGTTTATGTAAATGTATTTGGACTCTGCCCATTCATTTAGCATTGTTAATTCATATGCTTTTTCCTGTTACAAAGAGAGAGAAAGGAAGGAAAAGGAAGAAAAAATTCCAAGGTGGTTTACCGAAAAACAAAATAACCCCCAAACACACAGTATCGGCTGCCTTCTGAGACTCAAAGCTAACAGCACAACACCACCTAAAAACAAGGGGGTCCAGCTCCCCCTTCCTCTGATCTGGCTGGAAGTGGGCCACGGCTCACTCTGGGTATTTCGAAATTGAAACACATCTTCAGGGAAGGGGATGCCCGGGGCCCCCTTCCTCGCTCTGAAAAGGCAAACGCTGGTTATAGCAGAGTTCCACAAATGCTTGCCACAGCCACCAGCTCTTCAACATGCCCGGCTCTACAGGTTTACCCCAGTAGATGGGTAATTAATGGCAGCCTCCTTTCGGGTTTTGATTAGATTGCCAGATCCTGCACAGCCGAGGTCTTCTTCCCTCCAACCTGCTCTCCTGAGCTGGGCACTTTAACACACTGTCTTGCAGATAGCAGCGTGTTCATTACGTTTCTTGACAACTTATTTCATGTTTTTTTTTTTTAAATATTTTGATTCCCTATATATGAACGTAAAGTAAAAGGTTATAATAACATATTACTTTTTTATTGGTACAGGGTAATATTTTTAGAAGGAATAAAGGCCCAACTTGGAGGTCAAAAGAGCATTTCCTGGTATGTAGATGGCAAATGCTGTCACTTTTCTGAAGAATGTTAGCGCCTGTCTTTGTCAGTGACTGACACAGATGCACATTCTTAGCCTAAAAATTCAGATACACTAACATTTCTATAACTTTGGCCATTTCAGGCACACAATTTATAACTGAAACAGGCTGCTGTTATAACGCACTGTACCTGGTTGCAATATTTATTCATTTATTTCAGGTAAACAGCCTTGAAATCATTTTTTAGATACAATAACCATGACAAAGTTAAACCAGGAGTCAAATGTGTCATTTATCTCCTGGCTGCTTTTAGTTTTCGTGTAAATGACAGCAGCTGACTTTAGAGAAGCCCTCGGTGGCACACACAGCAGGCACCCCCAGGGCGGTGTCTGAGCCCCTAAAACACCAGTGCACTCCATGTGGAGGAAGGGTTCCACCTGAGAACAGCTGCTAAGAACTCCAGAAAGAGTATGACACACACGGATGTGCTGTTAGTAATGAATGATATATAAATTCTGCTTTTTCACAAATCAACAACGGAGTCTTATAAAGCAAACCGGCAAGCATTGAAGTGTAATTAATTAACTACCCCCAAAATCCCTCCATACAAAAAACCACGACAAACAACCAGGGCCACTTACAGGGCTTGACGGAGTCTTGGGCCATCCTGGGCTGCTAATGCTGTCACTCTCGTCTCCGTGAAAGGAGGAGATGCTGGCAGAGCTGGGGGACATTGGGGAAGGGACTGGCAGGTTGCCTGGGGTCGGAGGCTGAGAGATACCCTGAGAGCTGTAGCTATCCTGTGGTAGGTAAATAAGAAAAAACGACAAAGGTACAATAAACTTTATTTAAAACAATTAAGTACATTCAGTTTAACAGATGAATTGTATATATACACATACACGTACATACACACACATATCACAAATGTATATATAAAGACATGCACAAACACACATAAAAACATATATAACAGAGTACTAAAACATTCTTAGTATGGCTGGTCAGTTTGCTGGATGCTGGAAAGGCCACAAAGCTACCAAGCTTACTTTAAGCTTAGACGGAATGCTAAGCATGGGATATATCTTATGCAAGGAAGTAAGAAAGCAAAAAAAGAAAAAAAAAGCCATTTGTCTTATTTGGGAAATAAGGCAGGGAAGCAAACAGTAAGAATGCTGTTGCAGAGTTAGCCAAAATAGGAAGCTCTGAACTATATGCAGAGAAAATGGGTCCAAGTACCCACACCAGGCAATATAATTAAACCCTTTGCTTCCCCTAACAGCATCTCTTAGCGAAGTCTCCACCCTTCCCGCACTGTGATTCAATGCTGTTAAGAATTAGTAACTTTCAGATCCACACTATGGGGAGCTGGGGAGCGGGGTGGGGGTGGGGAAGACGGCAGACAAGTGGCACACAAGGCACATAGAGGGAAGAGAGGAGAGACAGTGTCATCACCAGGCAGAGGACAGGAAGGTCGCCCTGCAGGCAGTGACGATAGCATGCAGGGAGGAGGAAGTACCTTTGACTTGCTCTCAGGCTGTGACACGCCTTCTTCTTTACTGTCTGCTTTAAGAGGTGTGGACAGTTTTGATTCGCCCGGAGACATCATATCTGCAAGACCCATAGAAGCTAATGGGAAACAGGAGAGAGTAAGGATTACACTGGGGATGGACGGGGCTTCTGCTCACCTGGCACCCATGCTTCCCTTGAAGGAAGGAAGGGGGAAAAAGAGTCATGGGATGCTGGAACACGCTGATGTCTGAAATTCTTTTACATGGTGGAGGAAGCAGACCCTGTGTAGCCAAGACCCCCGAACACAGGCCAGTTTATAGTTCTTTCTCTTTATCACAGCTTAAGAGAGTAGGTGACAAGTAGAGTCGGGCAGGCATATGAACTGCTCCCGCGGCGCTGGAAGAAACTGCAGCGTGTATCTGCCGCCTGGGTTCTGGAGGACTTGGGGCTCTATTTCTACCGGTCAAAGATTTGTTTGCAAAATCTCAGCTACTTCCAATGGTCTAGTCTACAACAGAGGAGGAAAACCATACAGAGGACTTAGGGGACAGTCTCTAAACTTTACAGGGGGCTGCTGTCCCTCCGTTGGCACAGAGCCTGTGTCATCAACCTCTACAGTCAGTGAGACATCACAGGAGCTCCTGACACAAGTCACACTTTCCATCTGCGGCCTGAGATGTGGATGCGCAAGCTCCACCCAGGCCCTAGATAAACGTTCAGAGAACAAGTGACTCACACATCCTCACTGTAGACACCAACAGACACACTCAGGCGAGCTGTTTCTTTCTAAGGGGGACTCAGACTACTGAGGACAATCAGGGTGGCTATGCAGGGAGTTGAGCTGAATTTCCATAGAGCCTACTGTCGAGCCTTCCACACAACTGAGCTAGACAGAGGAGCTGCAAGTAAGATATAGTAGATGTGTGAAGAACAGGGGCACTGAGGCAGCAGAGATCTGAAATCGCTCCCTGCCAGAATGGCAGAACCCTAAGGCTTCATACCCAGAACCTGCTTCAGATGCTGCAATGGCAAGTGTGGGCTCAGCCAGGCGCGACACCGGGAGCACAATGTGCTAGAAAAGGGATAGCAAACCAGCTGAAAAGGCCCTGCAGATCGGCCACTACAGAACGATTACTGCACATATTCGTGCATTACTGTGTTTTAGAAAATAATTAGTTTTAATTACAGCAGCGAGAGAATGAGCAGGCTCTGGTGAGTTAGCTGGCAAGCTCCATGGTGCTAATTTGTTAATATCGTTAGCATCACTGCAGGTTGAGACCATAGGTCCTGCCAAAAAAGCCTACCCCTCCACGTGCCCTGGAGTTTACGTCGGCACACTCAACACTGTGCTCTGAAATCCCGCGTTTCCACAGGCACACGGGCTGGCTTTGCAAAGCCCATTTGCAGCCCAGTCAGCCCTTAAAGTCATCACAACACACACAAATCATAATTGAGATGTTTTTCTTTTTTTCAAATTACTTTCAATACTTAGACTTTAAGAACTGGAACAAAAAGCTTTTTCAAGTGATGCAGCTGCAGAGGAAAATCTATTGGGATCAGCTAAAAATGTGTTATTTCTGTGAATGTGTGAAACCTCAAAAAAAGCAGCTGAGTGATATTACAGCCGAAGACCGCCTCGCTCAGTGGCTTCCGTGCGGCTTCTCCGCAGGGCCCAACGAGACGGAATTAGTGAGCCTGGATGCTCAGAAGAGTAATTAACGTGTGCAGGGAGGAAGGGGGCCTGTGCATGGATATCGGCCCGTCCTTTCCCTTCTACACACTGCTCAGGGCAATGGCAGCCAGCGCAATTCAGAGAAGGAGGTTACAACAGGCGGCTTCTGCCAAATCCTGCTGCTCCAGAGGTGACAGCTGTTTGGCCAGTTTTCTAAGTTATATCTGGATATTATTTTGGCAGAAGGAATGGCGATATGTTTTATGCATTTCACACATTAATGTACACAAAAGTAACTTTAAGCAGAAAGAACTAAGCCAACTGTACTACAATCATCAGCAGTAGTTCACACCGATTTCATAATCAGACTCCGATGAATAAAGCATACGTGGAATCTGAAATCCCCCAAATTTCTTCATTCTCTATTTTATAGTCTAAAGTGGGCACCCTGGACATGTGAATACACCTGTACCGCCCTACCGCTCTGAGAGACGGGACTGGAGCGGCACTTTGTACACATCGCACAGATTCTTCTTCTAACTACGTAACTGCACTGTCTGTCCGACTGTGGACTTTATCTTCATTCTACTGAAATGCTTACTTTTGACTTAACCAAACTTTCAAAGAACTGCTGCACAGAGCATGTATCTGCCACCCTCCAGGGCAGTGGTCTCTCCGGGGCACCGTTTTCCTCTTTCCTCAGGAAAGAGGTCACATCACTGTCAGATACGCCCTCCCTCAACTGTTGATTCTCCAACTCCCAGGAGTCCAGAGTGTGAAGTTCAGATGGGATGGCCAGGGACGACAGCACCCGAGACTACAGCAAGGGCTGCCAGAGCGAGGTAAATGCAGACATATCCTAAGGGCAGGCACTGGTCCTGCCATGGGGATGTAGGAGCTAAAATGACTTCTTAAGGCCACCAGGAGTCAAGGTCCTAAAGGAGCTAGATTGGTGCATTCTCAAGAACTCAGGGAACACAGGACTTGAGTGAAGCCAACCTACGTCCTCCTCCCAGCTTCTCTCTGTTATTTACATGGCTGCAGCTACTCCCAGAAGGCAGTGACACACACAAGCTCTTTTCCTTTCTTGGTAAAATCCCACATTCTAGAGCTATTTTGCCATTCTAAACACCAAAGCCTACCTTGTTCACGAATTGGTTGTTGCTATTTTTTTTTTTTTAAAACAAATCCCTCTCTGTAGCCTAGCCAGGTTCAAAGAGCTCCCTATGCTGCCCAGGCTAGCCTCAAGCTCACTGGGATCCTCCTGACCCAGCATCTCAGGCACCGCTTGCTTGAGGTTGCATGTGTGGCAGAATCCACTGCACGGTGAATAAGCGCATGTGTGAGCTACAGAAAGATCTCTGGGGAAGCACCCTTCCTCATAGCACAGCCTTCTGAGGGAGTGCCAGGGAGCACGAGGAGGGCACGGCTCTACAGTGTGCCTGAGTGACAGCCTCTGCACTGGCCTCTACAATGGAGGCCAGTGTCTCCTCCAGCCAGGAGCTGGCACACTGATGCGCTTTGGCATGACCTCAGCATGTAAGTCTTCCATCTTACAAAACTTGGCTGACATGCTTTATCAAGTCCCCTCAGCCTGCATCTTCCCCTGTCCCTGGTCTGCCCGCTTCCTTCCTTGTCCCCAGTTTGCTTGTCTTTTTTCTTTCTTGAGGGTGGACGGTGACTGATCAAGTGACCACTGAGCAGAATGCTCCCTTATCTGTGGCTGTCACATTTGTGCATGTGGAGATCACCGGAGGAGTTATTAATAACACAGCCTCCTAGACACACCCTCAGAATTCGGAAAGGCTCTGCAGCTATAACGGGCACTCCAGGTGCCTTGCAGTAGGCAGTCCTTGGGCAGTTCTGTGGTAGTGCCACTGACTCCCTTCTTCCTAAGGGCTGCCAGAGCTGGCACTCAGTGCCTAGGTAGGCAAATGATAGGGGCACTTTACTCTTGGGATTAGAATCTGGCCAAGGCTCCCTGTGGGGAGGTTTTGCTGTAGCACCAGATGGGGCTCCTAGCCTACGGGGCAGCATGGTGGAAACAGCTGGTTTCTACTGAGTGGCTCCTGGAGAGGCCATCATAGAGCTCTAGGTGGTAGGTTTTCTGGTTGTTGGCATCAGAGATCCTCCTGAAGGCGACACCTCATGAGTAGACAACAGCACATTAAGGAATTACTACAAATGCTAAAACAACCAACGGACCCGACTACAGTGCAGGATACACAAGTTTACCTTTAAGTTATTCTTTTGCTCACAATATTAAGTGATTCGAACTTTTTAATCCAACTTGCTAAAAACAAATTTCAAACCTAAATGTGAATCCAGGTGGCTCCATCAGAAGACAATCCCCACTGTTTCCCATCCAACAACTGCTGAGATCCAGGAAGAAATGCCTGCCACATTTATTCCCATACTGTCTCCATTTAAGTAATCACTTGCTCACTGAAGTCTGTGACAATGTTCCTACACAGGAGGATGTGTGTGTGTGTGTGGTGCGCCTTCTACAACACCACTAACTGGCTCAGTGAAGGGAATGTTGGGAAGCTAGTTACAGGGGGTGCTAACTAACGGAATCTCAGAAAACCCCACTGCTGGCCCTGCCTACACCTCTCCACCTTCCTCCGCAGGGCACCGTGATGGAGGAATGCATTGGGAGTGGGAGTTGATCTCCACGGCCACGGTCCCAAGCCACAGAGGTGGACATCACAATAAACCACTCCCAGTGTGTGGGGCAGCACACAGTTCTGGGGGTGCTGCACTGCTGACATCCTGTCATTCCTGTTCCTCTCAGAGACTAACACTCAGAGAAGACTCACGGGACATGTCAACAGACACAAGAGATGCTAGACGTCAATACTCCTCAGTTTTTCTGAGTGATCTCTTTCTATCAGGTAGCGTCAGACTCGATAATGTGGAAATGAAAACATATAAATTGTAGAACAAAATTTGATAAATGTTTAAATTATTAAAAATTCAATATTTTGAAATGCACAATGCCATGAAAAATATACTGCTATGCTTTACAGAAAGCTGTAAGGATAAATGGTCTTTCACTGAGCAGATTTCCTCTGCATGAAGTAATGAATCGCTGAATTATCTGAATAATAAAATGAAACCCTTTCTATGAGCCCCATAAAACTGTTCTTTCTTCAGAACACATAGATCTTCCTGGTCAGGGCGTGTGCCATCTGTTTACTAAGAGCATTTTGGGAGCTCTGGGGTTTAAAGGAAAAGGGAAAAAATGAGTATCACTAACAGTAGACAGAAATTTATTCCAGTTTCAGAAGCAATTTTATCTCAGAAAGCCAGACAGAATACAGGCTATCCCGACCCAGACCTGTATGGGCTGGGCAGCATTGCAGGCTGCTGGATCTGCAGAATGCATTTCCGCCATGACCCACCACCTGCCTAACACTGGGAAGGGGGATTTCAGGTATTGGAAACCCTGAGTTTGGACTCAGTTTAGTCTGTGTTTTTCTAAACTTTCAGGAAGTGAGCCCCTAGGGCTGGGTGGTTCCGCTGCTCAGGCAGGTAACACACCTGGCTGCTCTGGCCTGTCCTCTGTGACAGAGAACTCTGAGAGTGGCTGCCACGGCGGGGAGGGGAATTGGAAAGGGGAGGTTAGGTTCCAGGAGACCCAGACACAGAGAGAGCATGGGCAAAGCTATGTAAATGGTAAAGATGAGCATGGGAGCTAAGGCTCACAATGTGGTGACATGTCCCGGAGCTTTGGAGGACTTTCCATCTCCTCCCAGGTCCAGTGGAGACAATGGGCTACCCAAAGGGATACAGCTCAGCCAAACGCCAGCTTCTCATTTTTGACATCACACTCAGCACAGGGAAAGGTGTTGTCCCGAGAGTGCTTCAGCTGCTGGGCACAGCGACTTCTTCCTTGGCAGCACAGAACCTACATGCCTACCTCTGCCACTGCCAAGTGTCAGTTTTTGCTCCGGGAGCCTCAATCCTCCTAGTAACTCTCAAGGATAAGAAGAAAGTAGAACACACAGTTCATCCACAGACGCTTGAAACATGGGGATGTAGTGGACAAACCATGACAAACCATTTACATCAAGTCACAGACTAAGCAAGCTTTCTAAAGCAGGGGATGGACTTAGCCCACGTGCACCGAGGAATTCCCCTTCTCAGCATTTGGGCATTCATCATAAAGTCTAAGAGGAGGAGATAGGAAGACAGGGTGGCACTGGTTACCTGTGGAGCTGTTCACCATTGTTGGGGTCATGCTGTAGGGCTGTGCCTGTGTGTTCATCAGGCCAGAGCTGTTGTTCATGGGCTGGCTGTAGGGAGAGCTGGAGGCCATGAGTCCACCCTGGTTCATGCCAGGAAAGCTGCCTTGCCTGCAGGGAAAGAGAACAGGCACACACTCATTGAGCACCACGTCGGCTGCACAGAACCCTGGCAGTCATTTCGAGATGCAGGGGCAAGGCTGGCCCTTTTCTGAGAGGCTGAACTCTACCGGTTGGTAAATATTCAATATACTGTTCATAAGTTCACAAATAAGTTACATTTATAATTGTGTCAAGTGTTCTAAGTTATTATTCACTACACTTAAGATAAACAGAAGCAGGAGCAAGGAACTTGAGATAAAAACAGGAATTACAAAAGCAGGCCAAATTGATGGCTCTTTTTTCATTGTCATGTTTGGCACCAGGGGTCAAATCCTGGGTCATCCTACCCCTGCCCTGCTCCACTTGTCCAGTCCAAAACTCTAAGGCAGAGGCAGAAGCCTGGTCCTAATGGCACATTAGGATCCATCCATCCATCCATCCATCCATCCATCCATCCATCCATCCATCCACCCACCCACCCACCCACCCACACACCCACCCACCCAGCCCTCTCCAGCCACCCAGCCCTCTCCAGCCCTAACTCATAACAAGAGCTGACTGCACACACTGGCTAGCATCCTCACCAGCATCTTCATCCTCACCTCGCCCAAATCAGAAGTCAAGAGACGAAAAACAACCAGAGTAGTATGAGAATCTTACTAGAACAATTCTTTGCCCCAAATCTTCTGAAGAATAGGAATGAGAGAAAGCCCTGCTTTCTCCTCAGTCTATTAGTTAACCTGCAAAAATCAGGTCCTACTGAAACCACAGCATCTGTATATGTGGTTTAAGGAGTGATGCAGAAGACAGCAGACATCCAGAGTGGAGTCCAAAAGCGTCCTCTGTCCCATGATGTCACAGGGAAGGAAGAACTGAAGTGTCTTTATTTCAGAGATGCAATCCCCTCTTAGGGACTTAGCTTATGTTCAGTAACAAACACTTTCTCTCACTCTTGGCTGCTAGCAGTGGCATGGAGGTCTGCTTGCCAGGGAAATTTCACTGCAACAGGAGGACTGGCTAACTGTGCAGGGTGCGGTGGGACTCTCTGCCGTAAGCTAAGCTTGCCTTAGGTAATAGCATCCCTTTGAAAAGCTTGCCCCAGTTGTGGCTAAGATGCTGCTAGGAGTCACCCCGAGAAGAGGGCTAAGTTCACCTTTTCCCCACCTGTTCCAAAAACTAGCTATTCACTCTCTGAATTACCTTGGTGGCTCCTAGCTTATAGCAGTCAACATTTTCAAAAGATTTAAAAGATTCAAATAAGTTATTGCTCAAAACCATAAGTATATTTCCTTTGTGCATCAATTTCTGGTGGACTCAACTATGGGCAGAACTACCATCACTCAGTGGCTCCTGAACACACACACACACACGTGCCCCTCAAGCAACACAAGCAAAGTGAAGGAGCAGGCTGTCCTGCCTGGGTCAGTTTCTGCCATAGCCAATCCATCGTCCTGGCTGCAGCTGCTGCCATGACAATGCTGGTGGCAAAATCATGCCGTGATTATTCCCACAAATCAGTGGCTCTGGCCAGTCAATCCTGTGAGAACAAAACAGGATTTGGATTATTGAAGAGACACAGAATAGAGCTGAGTGCCCTTGATTTAAGAACCATGGCTCCCTGCAAAATCACAGGACCACAGGCTATTTAAACAAAATACATTGTTCCACACCCTTTGCTCTAGAAGACACACTAGATTAAGTAAAGACTAAGCAGAAATCCCTTCCATTGAGTAGGAAATGACACTCACGGTTATCTGCCCAGAGCTGGGGCTGCACATGGGACTAGAGATGACAATAAGTTCGAGGCACACAGACGTGGCCCAAGCAACAAACGACAAGTGGACAGTAGCCTGCACAAACAGACAGAGGTCTACACACCATATGACCGTGCGGTAAGGGGATGAATGTTTCCTGAGGAGGGGTTGGCACCACACCTCCCTCATATCTGCAGCCAGTGAGGAACAGCACAGCATAAAGGCAGGGTTCTGAGACACTGGTGTCAGCACAGCCCTGTAAGAAGGGGCTCAGAGTGGCTCTCTGAGGTTCCATCCTGATCCTAAAGAGGTCTAGGGCACGACTAGGCAGCAGGGAGGACACTGAAGATGTGTGTTTTAAAGACACAGGCCTCTGGCGGCCACTGATGGAGGAACCAGAAAATGGCCTCAGAAGGCCACTGCAAAGATCTGGGTGAGAGACAACGGAGTGAAGGGGACACCCTGAAGGAGTTTAAGTTTCATTTTTTTTCTTTGAAGAATGGGAGAGCGGTATTTTAACAGAGGGGCAGCAGGACTTCACCACAAGCCCTCCAGAATGATTTCTGTAGCACAGAGTTCCAACCCTTCAGGTGTAAGCTCTCCTGGCATTGCGTCTCTGCGATCTGGGCTCCACCATCAAGGCCATCTCCAAAGCCTCCACCTAGCTGCACAACTGTCCACAGAGCTGTTTCTCTTACAGCGTCTTGGCACGGCTCTTCCTGTGAGGCTCTGCACATCCCTTGAGGTCTCACAAAAGCACACACCACCACAAACATCTTCTCCTTCCACAGCCACTTCATGTCGATGCCCCACTGCTCAACAGCACTACTGTGTGGCCTGCAGACTTAGCCCTTTCATCTGGCGTCTAAACTATCCTTACTTGCTCTCAGACCAACCAAAACAAATGGAGTTCAAGGGCTCTGACTTTAGAGTATAAAGAAAATGCGAATATGGTCGCTGGCAGTCTGGCTTTTAGTGATGACTAAGGATGATCTCGTCATCTTCAAAGCTGACTGCTTTGTCGAGCCTACTGTTCTGTTTTATATACCATTTATTAGTAACACATAAAACTGAATGAAGATGTGGAACACTTAATTCTGGGACTTCCACTCTAGTCCTTTCCTGCTGGTGCAGAGTCCACCGCCTGCTCAGCCCTGAAGGAGGCACAGAGGCAGCAGCGGGTCTTGGAGATGGAGCTTTCCTGAGGGAGAGAGATTAGTTACTTCAGGACTTCTATGGGTTCTTGATGTGGCATGTCCTTCTGTATGTGTGTTGTTTTTATTGGTTAATGAATAAAGAAACTACTTTGGCCTGTGATAGGGCAGAGTAGAGCTAGGCGGGAAAACTAAACTGAATGCTGGGAGAAAGAAGGCAAAGTCAGTGAGACACCATGGAGCTGCCAGAGGAGAAAGACGCAAGCTTTTAGCTGGAATCTTGCTGGTAGGCCACGAGCTGCATGGTAAAATATAAAATAATGGAAATAGGTTAATTCTAGATGTAAGGGCTAGCTAGCAATATGCTTAAGCTATTGGGCAAACAGTATTTTAATTAATACAGATTTCTGTGTGATTACTTTGGGAGTCTGGGTGGCCAGGAAATGAATGAACAGCCTCCCCCAACAGGTTCTGGTACCACGCAATAGTCCACCTGCATGGCACAAATACAGTCTTCCACTTGGACAAAGATGAGGTATACAACACTACATAATAAAAAAAGATCCAGCTATCATCAGTGTGTGCCCACATAAAAGGCCTCTGTCTAACCACACTGTACACACTGTACATAGCATTTTATTTGAGGTTATCATAACATTAAGAAAATCCTCAATCTATTTACAAGGAAGGCTGCTCCTCTGCAGTGTTAGGAACAGCCACATCCCAAGTCCCTGTCCTACCTGAACACCCCTTCCAGATGACAAGTATGAGGGACAGTGCCTAGCTGTGTCTTAACAGAGATCCTGGCAGTCTGTGAATGCCAGCCGCAGACAAAGGCTGCGTGATCGTGGCAGACACTGAGGGGCTAATTAACATGCACCGAGGAGTAATCAAAGTGATGGTTTAGCAGCGAGATAATTAAGAATACATATATCTTGCAGGCATTTGCTGAGATCTTTAGTACCTTAGTAGACCTGTCACTCAGCTTACAAAATTAATTTGGGTCTGGAGTTCCCCATGCTCTGTACTCTGTCTTGGCAGTATTTCCCAAACCCACATACAAGCAATGCACTTCTCCAGGGAATACAAACATAGTCATTTCGGATTTTCTTTTCTATTTTTAAGACAGGGTTTCCTTCTGTAGCCTAGGTTAGCCTGGAGCACACTATTTACAGCCCAGGATTTACTTGAACTTGTGGTAATCCTCCTGCCTCAGCCTCCCAAGTGTTAGAATTACAGGTGTGAACCACACACCCAGCTTATCATTTCTAATTTTTAGAACAGTCCTTAAAGTTTCTTAGTAAGGCTAGGCCATGAAATCATTTAACTTAGTAAAGTGTGACACTGTCTGCCCTGTGAGAGCCGAGTCCAGGACTTGATCAGGACCCCAACAACGGCACTCCAGCATGAACAAAAGAAGAACCCTATGGCTGTCAGCTTTGGTCTGGTTGTTAGTGACAGAGTATAGGTCAAAATAAGTACGATGAACAAGATTAAGAGGACTCCTAGAGTGTCACATCCCAAGGTCCTCCATACCGGTAAATCGAGGCATCATGGGCAGTCAGGAGTCAGTTTCTTTCTTGTCGACTACGAGGCCACCAGGTACTTCCACACTTAATAATTCCAAGCCCCAGGCACACCCTCTGCACCCCACCACCCATTCCTCCCATCTCCAGGGAAAATTGCTGTGGGTTGAGAACCCTCACCGTTCCCAGTGCTGTCCGAGAATCTGGCAGGCTGACAACGCAGGCCTTGGCTGCATTTCCTTATTCTGAGGAACTGCGATGTGCTGGGCCACAGAGCTGAGTATTCCCAGCTGGTGGGACCATGACA
Source organism: Chionomys nivalis (assembly GCF_950005125.1). Lineage (NCBI taxonomy): Eukaryota > Metazoa > Chordata > Mammalia > Rodentia > Cricetidae > Chionomys > Chionomys nivalis. The sequence continues at coordinate 12,974,847 of NC_080087.1, forward strand.
CTGGCACGAGATGCAATGATCCAGTTTGTTTAGTGTGCACGAAGTGCATGGGGGCAGACACCATGTAGGGCTGCGGGCAGAAGCAAAAACAAGTGGCCCAGACCAACAAGCAGGGGCACAGGTCCTCAGTGTGAAGGCAGTCAGACTAGGGCAGGGGACTAACTTAAGTAAAGGGGTGCGTCCTTTGTCCACGGAGAGTACAAGGAAGATCTTGTGGGAGGACATCAAGATGGGCTTGTGGAGATGAACTCTGACCTGGGTTAACAGATGCCCAAGCTCTGGCTTGGGTTTATAACGAGTCCAGCTCCTCCTGATCCAGGATACCAGCCCCAGCTCGCTTTCCTGGCCTGATGCCCATCTGGGAGAAGGTGGTCCTGCCACGCTCTCTTGCCTTTCCCACCCTTGCTTGTCAGGGAGCTTTGAGGAGGAGGGGTCCTGGGTACCAGTGCTCAGCTGTGTTCTTTCTGCACAGACCCACTCAGGACATCGGTCAGAACACGGGCACAGAGCCTTGTCCTCCACATGGCTGGGATTGGGCTATGGACTCAAGTCCATTAAAGATTTGCTGTATATTTCATAATTTGATTCACTAAAACTCTTTAGTCCTTTAAGAATTTATGTTTTACTATTTTTTAATTTGAAGATTTACATATGCAATTTGTAACTCTGGAAGACTTAATTGATAATCTTAAAATAACATAATAATATTCATTCAAATTCTCAATTTGGAATAGAATAAAAGGGGCCAAGAATGAAAGTACAGTATTTAGATGACAAAATAAAGGCTTATATCTAATTTCAGAAATAAAAATTCTATTTCAGCCTTTGAAATCTGTTCTCTTTGTCTTTCAATAACAAGACTTTTCAAATCATAGGTATTATGTTGAAACCTAATTGTCCGAAATCCAAAGGGCTGTCTTAGTTAATTCAAATCACCTGCTGTCTACAGTATGGGGATCCCACTACAACCAGGGGATTGAGCTATGGGTTTTTTTTTTGGGAGGGCTGGTCTCTTTGACATGTTAATGCACTCTCTCCATTAATGTACTTCCACATCGGTGGCTGCAGGTCCATCAGCAGAATGGCGTCACACTGGCTTCAGAGCAAAAGACAGAAAAAGTACCTTGCTGGCAAACAGCAACATAGGGTTTGCACTATATGAGGAGTGCATCTTAACAAGGACAGTAGCTTGTAGTGTGTGGACATGTGGCACACACCAGTACAGGTTGTGGTGTCTCTGCAGGAAAGCCAGACTAACTTCTCTCTGTCTGTATCAGGGCCAACTCCTTCTCCACAGAGGAAGGCTGCTGATTGCCTTGTCTTGCAAAGCTCAGCTCCTTCAATGCTTGTGTTGTTAGCCATGATGTAGTAACCAACATGACTTCAAAAGGTATCATATTAATATCTGAGCACAGATGATTTCTGTAGCCCTGGTGTAAGCATTAGAATGTAGGTACACACACTCACATTTTCTGTGGCCCTTGTGTTAGCATTAAATGTAGGTACCCACGCTCACATTTTCTGTGGCCCTAGAGTTAGCATTAGAATGTAGGTACACACACTCACATTTTCTGTGGCCCTGGTGTTAGCATTAGAATGTATATATACATGCTCACATTCCTGGTACTCAGTAGAACCTTCTAGTCAAGCCTAGTAAGGCTTCAAACTGATTGATTTTACCACTTATTTATTTTAAAAAACTAAGTCTGGGAGTTTTCCTCCTTCTGATGCTTTTGAGTCCACTGGAGCCTCCTCCAGGGACAGCAGATAAAGATTAACGCGTGGCCTGCAGCACAGCCGCTTCTCCCCCGGTTTTAATGGTGAGGCTGAAGTAGTAGTGTACGGGCAACCACAGGGTCAAACAGACTGGAGCACCAGCACGGATGCTGCCTATTCATGCTGCTGAGGCCCCAGGCCCCAGGCAGGTACACGGTCCATGTCCTCTTCAGCAGACGAAGGTAGAGAGCTCAGCCCTCTGCAGGAAGGGCGGCCTTGCTCAGATACACGCTCACGTTCAGTTTCTACCAGAACAGCTGTTACAGATTACGGAATGAGCAAAGCAAGCGTTCACCCCTTCACCAAGTTTAGGGACAGCAGTGCACAGGCTGAGACGGACCCTTGCATCCTCCCTTGAATTCAATGGTGACCTTCTCTGCTGACCTCAGGGGACTCAGTGTCCTCACCATAAAATAAAGGGCAGAGAGTGAGCAGTGTCCACAAACCCGGCTCCAGACTCTGCCACCCTCTGCTGGGAACCCACACAGTGATAACAGGATAAAGATCTTACAGACCAATGCAGACCTGTGACACAAAATCTGGAAGTTTAGACAATGCTGGGGGTGCTGTCATTGAGGAAATGAACTCCATCCAACCAACCTGGCTTCAAAAGGCCCAGGAATTTGTCAGACTTTTGTACATTGAAGATGTGATTCTTCCTTGGAAGAATTTCTAAGGAAAAACAAAAACAAAGCCTAGGTAATTCCCAAGTCTCCAGACCCACATATCAACTACTGTATTTGGCAAAGAAACCAGTAGCTTGGAATTGCCAGGTTTTCCTTAAATGGAACAAACAATGTAGGACACACTGTGGGCTGAGGACACTCGCTTGTTCACATATGTGTGTGTGTGCTGGGCTGAGGACACTCGCTGGCTCACACGTGTGTGTGTGTGTGTGTGCTGGGCTGAGGACACTCACTGGCTCACGTGTGTGCGTGTGCTGAGGACACTTGCTCACACGTGAGCCTGTGCTGTCAAGGCCATGGGTGATGAACTCAGTCACTGAAAACATCCTAGAAGCTGTGTCTGTGTCTAGGATTCATGACAAGGCCCCTTGAGGAAGCAGGGGCCAAGGTCTTCCCTGAGCTTTTGGCAGACGAGGCTCGAGCAGACACCACACTCCAGAATAAACCCCATTAACTATGGATGCCCTAGAACAACCCACAGCAAGACTTTCTGAGCACAGCAACTCTTCAATCATTAAGGTGGATGTTTAGGTACCATCGCGTGCCTAGCAGCACGCGGACAGTGGACGCCAAAGCACTTTCTAGTACAGATCTTTCCCTCCTTCATACGAAGGACAGCAAGAGAAACAACCTATATATTTGTAGCTTATTCAACGTAGCAGGTGGATTTTAACACTTAGAAGTCACCCTCAAAACTGACACCGGTGAGAGACTTTTCAAGCAGGTAAGCTGATGCTTTCTCCTGTATCTTACACTCCGCTTGTGAAGACCATCATCACAACACCTGCGCACAAGCCTTCCTCTCTACAGCACGCTGCTGCCACGGCTGAATCAGACACACGCTTCCCACCTTCATCAATAATTTGTCCTTTTGCGATCCTTTCCCAGGCTCCATGCACTTTGGGAAGGACGGAGAGAACAGTCTAACACACTGTAGCTGCCCAAAGACCAAGCTTTTCCGCCCCCTCCCCAAAGAAACACATTTTCTAAAGCAGCTTCACCTGCCATCCATCAATAAAAAAAAAGCCAAACTGTGAGTCTGCTGCCTAGGGCAGCAAATCATGCTGAAACCAGGGCTCTTGGCGAGGGCTGCAGAGACTTGTAACACAGTGCTCTCTCACAGATGAGTAGGCCTTCTGAAAACCGGGATGGGGGAAGGGAAGGGGGAGGGGTGTGTGCTCTGCAAAGCTGACAGATGGGTGACCTAAATAGAAACAAAACTTGGATTTCTCTCTTTTTCAGAAAGGATACTGTAACCATGAAAAGCACTCCACAGGCAGCAGGCAGGGGTTGCACAGAGCCTCTGCCAGGTGGGGGAGGTCACAGTAGCGCCCGCATTGCTCCTCCTCATTTTCTGTTAAAGAGGAGGTGCTGTCTTCTCGGCAGCCCTCGGGAAGCTGCTGGCTGGAGCAGAGTTGATCTTCTCAGGCTGGTTAGCTAACATTGATTTTCTGCCCCAGTGGAAGAGATTTTACTCTGATGCATGCCATTTAAATTCATTTTACACAGCTGCTTAATGTTTCTTGGCAAGGCGCAGGCAGAGCGGCTTTGTGGGTCTAACAGCACTCCTGAGCCGGGAGAGGACAAGCAGCGGAAGACAAACACCTTTCTGCTCTACCCTTACCTTCCTCTAGACTCCTGCGCCGACCCCCAGGGAACCATGGGAAAATGCAAGGTTGGGAGAGCAGGTTCCCAAGAATAAGCGTGTCTGTCTCATTCTATAGTTACTTTAGCTTGCGGATTATGTTCACAGGAGTCTTTGTTGGTGTGCAGTGAGAACCTGCTTACAGAACTAATGACTCTCCATGACAAATGACCCTTTGCTCTTGCTGTCTGCAGTGATGTGTAGGGAAGGGAAGACTACTCCAAAGCTGGAGTCAGGGGTGAGAAGGGATGAGAGCGGAGCCGAGGTTACTGTTCGCAGGGCTGCATCTACCCCCCCCCGCTCAGCAGGAGGTCCATCTCCACTGTCCCTCATTGCCAAGGTCAAGGATGTGCGGATCTCATGAACACACACAACATGACATGCTAATATTATTGCTGAGTAACCCTCAGTAACACGCGCAGTTTACCGGCGACACAACTGCAGCGGGGAAGAAAGGCCATTTTGCTGCTGTCTATAATTCCTGTGTTGACATTAAGATGAACACGCCACTGTGGAATGGCAAAAAATTCTTGATTATTTCATCAAATTTCCTTGGTCAATGGTTCTCGGCCTCGTTTGAGGAAGAGATAACAGAAGTTACTGGCTAACAGGCAGGGCAGGCTCAGTGGTACTACGGGCTTCTCCTCTGCCCCGGGGCCCAGCAGCTCTACTGTTGGAGTATCCAGGCTCCTGGCTATGGCAACACAGCCCTGATTCCTCCACAGAACATCAACAGCAAAGGGGACTGGGCAGGGTGGGAGATGTCATCGCTTCTGTGGAGGTTAACAGCTCTACTTTCCTTCTTAGGCATGAAGGAACGCAGGCAGGTGAAACCCAGACAGAGAGAGGACTTTCATCACACTGCCGTGGGACAAATGCCCAGCTCTCCCACAGAAAGCCCTGGGGGTGTTGCTTCCTACCCATAATGGTAAGGCTGGTGCATCAGGGAGTCTGGCAGCTGCCACAGTTAGGGAAAAAAACATGGGGCGTCCTCTAGCCTCAGAGTGGCTGGGATTACAGGTGACTTAACATACGTAGTCTAAAGAAAGATTGAACAACAGCTTGTGTGAATTTGTCCTGAAGCACCAGTCTGAGGCCCTGCCCACACCATTCCACGCATCGGTGTGAGCTTATAGACTGGGGGAAAGGAGCCTAGCCTGGGCCATGAGCTACCTGGGGTGGGGCTTTGTGAAATTCAGCAGAGGAGGAAAGGGCCAGGGAGAGAGAAAAGTATATTCTCATAGCTACTCTCGATTTATCAGTTAAGTATAGTTTTGACTTGAGGTAAATCAAATCAACAAATGGCCACCATTTAAACAGCTGAGACCTAAATGGGGGAGGATGTGACGCTGGCTTTGGTTAAACACAGAAAACATGCAAGGCTGGGGGGCGGACACTTGGGGTCAGGAGGTTTTAAGTGCGCATAAAGAGCTAAGAGAACAGGGAGGAACGCAGGATTTCCACTCAATTCTGCAGAGAAAATGCATCAGTGTTCAGATATTTGCCCAGAGTACCAGCTTCAGAGGGGAAGAAGCGTCTTCTCAACACGCGCGAGTGTTCACAGACACATCTAAATACATGCTTGGTCACAAATACACACAGACACATTTAAACACATGCGTGTTCAGATACACACAGACATGTTTAAACACATGCGTGTTCAGGTACACACAGACATATCTAAACATATGCATGTTCATGGACACTCACAGACACATTTGAACACACACAGAGATACACACATACATGCTTACACAATTAGCTTTTATTACTCTTTGACAAAAGTCAGAATTTTCCTAACTTTTGCAGGTACCCTGCGGCCCAGAGCTTCTGGTGTGCTTTTTAGAAAGACAGGTCTGCATCTGACACTTTTAAAGCAAGTTCATCTTTGCTTCACACATTTTAAAATTATGGCATTTGAGGTAGGTCAAATATTTAATTAATATTAACAATTCAGAATAAAACCAAGGACAGAGGGTAAAGCCTTGCTTAACCAGCTTGAACTGTCTAAAATATTATTTTTACTTTAACAACCACATTTTGGTTGGGAGAGAAAAATGTTCAGACAATAAAATACAAAATCCCACACATACTTATACTTATTTAGATCAACACACAGTACACACATATACACAAGATTTTGATTCTTTTTTGTCTGAGACAAGGTCTCTCACTATGTATCCCTGAATGGCCCAGATCTTGCTATGGCAATCTGGGCTGCCCTCAAACTCTCAGGATCCTGCCCACCTCTTGCCTCCCAGCGATAGGATCAAAGTGTGTGCTACCACACCAGACCAAAGTTTCTACTGTCTAGAGATCTTATGGTAAAACTGTACATGTTTGAGTATGTGTGCAAGTGCACGTGCAAATGAGTGTGCATATTCGAATTGTATGTTGAAGTGTGTGAATGCATGTTGTTTCTTTTGCAATGCCGTAGATTTTAAATAGTTAGGCTATAGTGTTTTCTGCTTAAAACTCATCAAAGTGGAACTGGGCAGACATTTCCTTTTTGCACGGCACGGTTGGTTCCCTGGCTACGGTCACAGGCACTAGTTACAAGCTCCTCATCTCCCACAGCGGATGCCCACCACTCAGATTCCTTCCTGGTAGGAAGAAAGCTTTGTCTGTCACCCCTCTGACCTCGCCTCACGCACAAACACAAGCACTGCTGCTCTGGAATACTGAAGGGAGGACCGGCTGGTGTCGGTCACGTGGGCACACGGCCCGACCTGTCTCAGAGGCATACCTGCTTTGTGCTGAGTTTGCAGCAGCCTGCATCACAGCTGCAGCAGCTTCCTGGGCCTTACGGTTCACAGTGGGCATTGGTGGGCCCATTCCTGGCCCTCCCTGCTGAGACATGCCAGGAGAACTGGGGGTGACGCTGCTCATGTTTCCAGGAAATGGTCTGTTCTGCATCCCAGCTGAAGGCATTCGTCCCAGGGGCATAGCACCACATGGCTGGGTTGGCCCTTGTCCATGCATCTGGTTGTTGGCATTGATACCCATACCGGGCCCTGGGCCGCTGTAGCTTGCACTGGGTACCCCACTATATGTTGGGGTTCTGGAGTAGTTGCCTAGACAAAAAGCAAAGACAAGTTAAAGCCTTTTATTTAAACATTCTTGAAAGCATTTGCTGGAAATACATTCTGTAGAGTGAAGTGCCCAGCATGGGGCCCTGGTCACTGGTCATGCTCTGCACCTGGCACTTCCTGCTGTGCAGACATGGCTGCATTCTCAAGGCACCTGGAGAACCAGCTCAGTGACAGAGAGCCCAAAGGACTATGCGATACTGGGATAGAAGCCAGTCTTAGAGCATGGTGCACCAAGCTGTCTGGACTCTTGGGCTAGCAATCCCAGCTACGTGGGCAGCTGAGGCAGGAGGATCACATATTCAAAAACATCTTGGGCTACTTGGATAATTCATGGACAGCTTGACCACCATAGTAAGACCTGTCTCAAAATAAAAAATAAAGGGCTATCATACAGGCCAGCGGTAGAGCATCTGCTTAAGACGCCCACGGCCTTAGAGTTAGTCACTGTTGCTAAAAAAAATCAAAGAGTTCCCAGCCCCAAATCTCGCCAATCTGTTGAATACCTTACATCTTCTACCTCACCCAGAAGTACAATGTTAGACAGCCTTCAGGTGAGGGCCACTGAGACCCCCCTACCACATCCCACCTCCACCTGACTGTAGACAAAGACCCCCCACATAAACACACAGGACGGTGTCACGTGCATCTGCACAGATCCAACAAGGCTGTTCTGTTGTGGGCGCCAACCTTTTTCATCCCAAGACTGAGCGGTTGTCTTATGTCCTCACTGTCACCCTAGCAGGACAATGGGCACAGGGAATGGCGGTGTGAGGGGAGGAAGGCACCCACAGGGCCTCCAGCTGCACTGCACCCATGCTTGCCTTCCTACCATACCTTGGCATGGCCACTTCAATAAGAACAGCAGATGTTAACTGCGGAGCCACAGGGCACACTAGACACCTGGTTAAAGTGTTCTGCCCCGAGTTAATCCAGATCCTCCAATAACCAAACACACCACTGTTTATAAATGAGAAAACCCTAGCTTGGAGGTCAGGATGGAAGCTCTTGCAAACTGATGAGAAAAATCCATGTATTTACCAACGAAACAAGCTGTCTCCCAGAAATGAAACAAATGTAAGAAAGACAAGTGTCTATAGTCTATGGACAGACTTTCTCAGCTGTCCCGACTAATTCTAGAACATTCTCCCATCACCTAATGACAACACACAACAAAAATGCCAGAAACTGCTCCAGCTACAGGGGAATTAAGTTAAGTGGCTGCCCTGGGAGAGCTCCCGATTTAGATTTGTGTAGGTGCGTGCACACTGGTGTATGTGGTTGGGGAGGGGACAGAGAAAACAGCTCCAAAGCAACACCACACGATGGTGGCAGGGGAGTGATTCTGACTGGGGTGCAGGCCCAGGAATCCTGAAGGAGTGCAGACTTCTGTCTATACACGCAGAAGGGGAAGAGAAACCTCCAGTGCTGATGTAGGCCAGGCTCTGGGGCAGGACAATCCCTGTGTGCACTGACTGGGGACTCTTAGGAAACCTGTCTCCAGCTTTCTTCCTAAATCAATCCTTGGGAAGTTTGTCACACAGGTATAAAGTCCCCCTGACAAAAAACGTGGTGGATGACTTCCTGGCTGGCTGGGTGAATGGGGGAGATGCCAAGGGGAGCAAGCAGGGATGTCAGGGGACAGTCCACAGGAAGCAGGAGGGGCAACATGGAGCTGGGAGGGGAAGCAGCTGGAGCTAGCCAGCCTGAGAGTCACATTCCTGAGTGTGCACACATCTGAAGACACAAAAATGGACTAATAATAAAACCCTTACTATTATTATGTGCTACATTCAGTTCCAAGTTCTTCTAAACAATTCGATTCCTTACAGGATGCCCATGAAAGTCTTCACTGGGACCCTCATTTTGAAGGTGAACACTCAAGACCCAGGGATGACAAGTTACCTGTCCCAAACAACTGGGGAGCCAGGGGTGACCCAGGTAGGCTGAGAGTGTGGCTCAGAGGGAAAACACTGTGTACTGTATGCAGCCTCCTCAGTGCTTATGTGACCACGCCAGGATAACGCTCAAACAGGTTTCTTAAATCCACACAAAGCTGACTGACCTCCATAACCACAGGAAGTCAGACACTCTCGGCTCACTGGTACCTGCTGCTAGGGGCATGGTGGGTGAGCTTTCTTCTTCAACTGTCTGTGAAGTATGTGCTGTTATTTACTGCTGAGGTGGAGGCCTCTGTTCATGCAGGCCATGGACTGGCACAGTACATCTGCCAAGGGCCAGGGAGTAAATATTTCAAGCACTGGGGGTCAACTACTCAATTCTGCCAATACAGCTTACAGCTCCAAAGCAGCCACATGCAGATACTCACACAGCTCTGACAAGTGTGTCTTTACAAAACAGAGCCCAAACAAAAGGGAATAATTTGCTGATCCCTGAAGGTGATCAGTGCTGGGTCTTGCCCATAAGTTGTTACACTGGCTCAAGTCAGGAGTGTAAACAGGATGCCATTATGAAGACTGAGGGTGGGCAGATCCAAGGGTCCCTGTTGTAGAACATTATTTTAAGGAGTGTTGCATTTGTTTATGCTGAGGAACATTTGTTCTAGTGATGCAAAGATGTGTTGCATTCTTTTATGTTGCATTTGTTCAACTCTGTGAAACTGTGATTCTTTGCCTGTCTAAAATACCTGATAGTCTAATAAAGAAATGAACCGCTAATAGCAAGGCAGGCAAAAGGATAGGCGGGGCTGGCAGACAGAGAGAATAAATAGAAGGAGAACTCTGGGAGAAAAAAAAAAGGGGCAAGAAAGATCAAGGAGCGAGAAAAGAAGGGGCAGTCACCTGGCCACCCAGCCCCAGAGCCAGCCACCGAGTAAGAGTGGAAGCAAGATACTCAGAAGTAAGAAAAGGGAAAGGCCCAGAGGCAAAAGGTAGATGGGATAATTTAAGAAAAGCTGGCAAGAAATAAGCCAAGCTAAGGACGGGCATTTATAAGAAAGAATGAGACTCTATGTGTGATTTATTTGGGAGCTGGGTGGTGGGCCCCCAAAAGAGCCAAGGCACCTAAGAGAAAAAACAACCACCACCATTTTCATGTTCCGACGTGGGGCTAGAATAAAAGAAAGTCCAACAACAGATTCCAATAAAGAGACGAAAACCTGAGGACCCGGAGGAGGGGGCATAAAGATGCAATAACTATGAGGCAGGCCGACGACGGCAGGCCGTCCCCGCACACAGCACCTCTGCAAAGTAGGAATGTGCAGAGATAACCAAGCACGCACTGTTCTTAAACAAAGGCTTAAAATACATGGAGACTGTTCACAATTGAAAACTTCTTCCAGAAAGTTCTAAAGTGGTTTCCAGGGTCCCACTTCTGGGTCACCTGCCCGCAGAGGGCCAGCTCAGCAGGAGTAGCACTCTCCTGGGTCTTCAGGAAGCTGGTGCAATGGGTGCTTTCCCCGATGAGCAGGCACTGTGACTCTGCCTCCCCTCACTGATGTCACAGCCCTATCCTGCAGTATCTCTGTCTCAGCTCCTTTTAGGCTTTGCTTTTACCCGAACTCATCTACAGTGCGAGCAAATGGTCACAGGCCCACACTATTACTCGGACATTAGTTCGCCCCCTCCAACACCTGATGACCGACTCCTGGGGAAGAAGCCCCTTTCCTTTTGAAAATGACACTTGAAGCCTGCGGTGGTGACACACACCTTTAATCCCAGCACTCTGGGAGGCAGAGGCAGGTGGATCTCTGTGAGTTTGAGGCCAACCTGAGTGAGTTCTAAGACAGCTAGGGCTACCCTGTCTCAAAAAAACAAACAAAAAAAGAAAATGGCACTTGAATCTTGCTTTAAAACAAGCATCTAGACATGGCCACTGCTAACTGTACTCCACTCTTACTGCCATTTTACTAGATAGAGAAGAGAGTTCCTGGCCTTACTGGGCTTTGTTTACTGTGCTAAAAGACAGAGAACTCCCATTCTGGTCTGACTCATTATGGAGTGGGGACCTAAAAAGCTGATGGATCCTGATGAAGATCCACAGAAGAAAGAATGGCTCCGCCTTCCTGACTGTCCTGTATCCTGCCCCAAGCTCTCATTCTTTGTAGACTCTGGGGCTGGTTTGCACTGGGGCTCCAGGTTCAGCGGAAGGACTCTGGACGGTTAGTGTGGGACATGGGGCTCTGACGTGCAGCCTGTATTGGGGTTACCGCTCTCACTCTATTTGCTTCAGTCGGGCTGACTCAGAATCACATGTCTAGGGAGCTGGTCTAATTATAGAGGCCCAGTCCCCTTTCTCTTCCTTGAAGCATTAAAAGCCTTCCTCACTAAACCCATGTGCCTAGATGACCACACTTTCTGAGGCTCCAATGGCTTCCAGGGTAAAGCACAGGCCTTAGCACGGAGAGCCGAGCCCTCCTGACACTGCCTGGCAGCACGACCCTTCCAAGTTATTTAACTTCCCCACACAGTGGCAATGTCATCAGAGAGATGCCACGCTAAAGGGACAGAGCCTGCAGTGCTACCATCGGGAGCCACAGGACACTGGAGCCGCTTCCCTACCACCTTTAAAGATGAGTGGATGGGGCAGGGCATGACCCACCCCACTCTATGGAGACTATAGCTCATATCTGTGCTCCAGCAAACAGAATCCAAATGTGTAAGCCAAGCAAAATGTGAGAGGAAAGGCCAGGACTGAGGAGTGCAGTCTTCATCCCATGGTTCTCTAATAGATTAGTAATTTGTTGGCACTGGCTCTGACAGAAAACAGATGGGTGCAGCATTAGGCACAATGAAGGCAGCAGATGCCGGGCCAGCCCACCTCAGCTGGACTGCTCCTGCAGCCAAGTCCGAGAGCCCACCGGTTTCAAGTGGGTTCATCTTGGCACACCAGCGTTGGGAAATCAGTCACGAATGAATTCAGATCTCAGCCCAGCAGGATGACATTCAAGCACCACACAGAGGAAGTGGCAGCTAGACGCTATTTAAGTCACCACCATTATTTCAGGAGGGCTGCAGATAATTCTGAATCTGACTCGAGCATGTTGGTAGCTGATAGTCATAATCAATACTCCAAGTTCCTGTTCTTAAATTGAGTATTGCTGCTCTGATGTGAGATCTTGTGCCCTGGCTACAAAGGACAAGGACCGGTATTATTCTCCTATGCCAAGAAGGATAAAATATGATACGCTTCAGAACTTAAACCTTCTATCTTGGATAGAAACGACCTGTATGAGTCGCTATATGCTATAAAAAAATACATTTGTGGGGCTGGCGAGGTAGCTTCCTGGTTAAGAGCGCTTATTGCTCTTGCAGAGGACCTGGGTTTGGTTCCTAACAGCTCACAACCTGTAAATTCCAGTTCCAAAGAAAAAGAGGTCTCCTGACCTCTGTGGGCAACAGGCATACACGAGGCGGGTGCACTCACATACATGCAGGCAAACACTCACATACATGAAATAAATACAGGTATTTATGATTAGGGTTAATCATGCATTTACCTTGCTCACTGAGTGTTTCCCATTTTAACGGCAGTCCTCTACATGAAGTCATGGGCATTGAGATATATATAATAACAAGCATATGCAGTTCAGTAACTACCGGTGCAATCAGGACACAGAACACTGTTAGCATGACACAGAGCTCCCTTTTACACACTCCTGACTCAGCACATGCCGTGGACTGATTTGGATTTGGCGGTTGTGAACAGAACTCGGTATGGATGCATTTCGTCTCACTTCCCGGGCATTCTAGGAGAGAGAGCTGGGATCCAGAGTAAGTGGGTGCTTAGCTGACAGGATGCTGTGTGCTTTGAGCACGTGGACACTGGGTATTGTACGACAGCTACTGATGGCAGCCAGAACTTGATGTTGTCAACTGTTCAAAAGTCCCGGCCATTCTAACAGACACGAGGCAGAATTCTCCATGGCTTTAATTTTCATTTTGTTCACAAGAGATAACTAAGTCTTTTCTTATGTGACTTACTGGTAAAATCTTTTCTGTATTAATAACAACAAAAATTAGATATATAAAACCCCCACAAAACTCCTCTTCCTACTGGGACCATACAATCTTTTTTGGGTCACAGATAAAGTAGTTAAGGAGACCACAAATAGAGGTTGCAAATCAAAGATAACTGACCTTACTAAATCCTACTATTTGAGAGAATAATGGTCTGTGTTTTGCACCGGTATACAAGGCTTCTTGCTTTCTCCAGGTCAATATGCATTTGACACTTCTTTAAACCGTACTATTTGTCCTCAGTCTACACTGCTGGTCACTACAGTGTCAGTCCCAACTTTAGGAAGGTTCCCCCACCCCCTGCATGTGTTAATAAGTTCTCTAAAAAAAAAAAAAACTAATTACAAAGTAAAGCAAGCTCATTACATAAAATATAGAAACGGCAAAGAATGAGCCTTAGTTTCTCCTTCCACAGTTTGGGCACAATACAAGACATGGCCGCAGGCACTGCAGAGCCCACCCACCAAGCACCCATACAAGGCAGGCGGCCATGTCTGCTCAGCTGTTGAGAAATTGTTCCTCAGAGGCTCTCAAATGCCAGGCCCTGTGCCAGGTGCCCGGAAGTGAACAAAGGCGGAGAGCAGAGGTGTGCCAACAAAGGGACACAGACTATGTCTCCCGGTGAGGACTACGAAGGAAATGAAACAGTGACCGCTACAGAGTGCGAGGGGCGCAAAGGGCAGTGAGTCACTCACTGCTTCTCCCGGAACTCAAGGGAAAAGACCCTGGGGACACCTGGGGACAACCAGATGCCAGGCTGCCATCAGGTAAACCTGGTGTGCACGTGGTCTATGGACGGAGTAATAATGGCAGTTCCTCATTACCGTTACAACGGGGCACACATTTTACAACGGCAGGGACTTCCGGATGCCTGACAAAGCACAGTGAGACAAAAATCTCTTCCATTGTGAGTTCGGAAACAGTGAGCAGCAGAAACAGCAGCACATTATGTGCCTTCCTGATGTACAGACTCCGGTGCACTCCTCAGAGATGACAGGGGAGTAAACAGTGACATGGAGGAGTATTTAAAGACCGCAACCCCCAAGCTATGGGGGACATCTCTATAACAATAAACAAGCCCCCCCCCCCGAGAGTAAGAGACACATCTGCCGCACACCGCAGAACTTCATGTCTTCCTTGGGCCCAGAGGGGCCGCACCAGGCACCAGGCACCAGGGACAGAGGATGCAGGAGGAGGTAAGGAGGTATCTGCTCCACTGGCTGCAGCCTATGGAATCCCCCTGAAAGGCTACTAGGAACATTCTTAGTGACCCGTGAGATGTAAGCCAACACCGCTGGCTTTCATTACAGGGGGAACCAGGAGTTTCACAGGAGTCAACTGTAGAGCGGCTTTATGTAGTTTTCATTGTAAGTTAATTTTCACTGCAAATTTCCAATTTATAGGATTTGATCAAATCATGGTAATAATCAGACTAGGAGACATCCATGTTAAATTCTCTTATATGAAGGCTACATTTGAGCATCCAGATATGACTTGGTTACACTAACCACTCTGGCAATACAATGACCTAATTTGGTTTTCTCCTTAGTAAGATTGAGGATTAGAATATTCCTTTAATGGGAACCAAATGGTTAGAATGTGGAATGAATCCTTTTGTCCAGTGTCAAAGGTTAGCACAACAAGCATATTGTCAGCTGTTTCAAGGGGAAATGAAGGAAGTGATGTGGGATTCCCTCTATGCTATGAATATGTTTTATTACCAGTGGTTAATAGAGAAGCTGCTTTTGGCCAACAGAGTAACAGAATATAGCCAGGTTGGAAAAGATACACACACACACACACACACACACACACACACAGAGAGAGAGAGAGAGAGAGAGAGAGAGAGAGAGAGAGAGAAGGCAGAGTTGAAGAGATGCCATGTAGCTGCCTAAGGAGACAGATGCCCAGGAACCTTACAAGTAAACCATGAGCCTTGTGGTAAAATACAAAATAAAAGGAATGGGTAAATTTAAGATGTAAGATGTAGCTAGGAATATGTTAGAGTCATTGGCCAAGCAGTGTTGCAATTAATATAGTTTCTGAGTGATTATTTCAGGTCTGGGCAACCAGAAAATAAATAAGCAGCCTCTGCCTACAAGGGAGGGGCATGACGGGAAGCCCCGCACAGAGACAGCGTCTGGAAGGCTAACCAGGCTGTGCCAGTCTCCAGTAGAGTTGGTGCAGGGTGGGGGGGAATGCACTGAGTCTTCAGACTCAATGGAACTTAAAGGATGGGAGCCCTGGGTCACGGTGACACTGGGCATCCACGTGGGACTCTCAACAGTTAGCAGGAGGACAGCTTCTGACATTTACACCTCAAATCCCTGGACCTGAAATAGTTGCTAAATTACCATGCAATTCACAGTCCTGGAGCAGCACTCACTCCACCTGAACACCATTCACAACTTGATCTGGCTGAATTTGAGATAAGAAGGAAAAGTCCAGGACTCAGATGGTGTCTCATCGCGTTAAAGCAACCCCCTGAAACCTTTCTGAAGACACCTTTTCCAAAGTAACTGATGATTACAGCTCCCCAGACCATGTCCTCAGATTTACACTGGAGAAAGCGGAGACAGCTGCAGCCCGTGCAGACTCCAGATGCCTTGCAAACCGAGGCCGGACCCTTGCTTTTGGGTTAGGGACCCAAGCTGAAAAGTGTCCGAGGATGGTCAGTGTGAGATGCTTTCCTCAGGAAGAAGCAGGCAGCTATGGAGATCAGACCGATTTCTGCCCTCTTTCCCCCAAATTCATCATTAATAATTAACGCTAATTCCATAATTCCCTTCTATTTGTAGAAGTGAGTCCCCGAGGCCCTCTCTCCTCGTAAACACTTTGCAAGGGTAGTTATTACATGTGTTTGCTTGAAGGTAGGGAAGTGCTAGTTCATAGACTATGCTGTAATTAAACACTTTTACACATTTAGCTTGGTTTCATCTTATTTGAATACTTAATAATTCAATTTTAAGGCAACATGCTGTATGTCTAACACCCTTCCCTTCTGTAAATCATAGGAATTATTTCTCTAATCTCCTTCATATTCCTTCTTCATTATGTTTTTAAATTTTAATTAACTTTTTTTTGAGTCAGAGAGTCACTCTATACCCTTGAGCTGACCTTAAACTTGCAGCAATCCTCCTGCCTCAGCTCCTCAGTGCTGGGATTATAGCTGTGAATCGGCACACTTGTCAGTGCCCTTAGTGTTTCTGGGACTTTCGCATTCCTAAAGTTCCAAGATGGTCTTAGTTCTTGAAGGGAAGAAGTCAGTCTTTATCTCCCCCACACTCACGGAATGAGCACACAATGAAGAAGGAGCCTGAGACCTGGGAGGGGTAGCTGGTAGCTGGTAGCCATGGAGTGGCCGCTGCAATCACTCAGCCTGGTCCTACCTGTGGCGATGATGGGTACACAGGCCAGCCTGCCAAAGTCCGCTTTTCTCATCTGCAAAGTGCTGACTGGCTCATTCAGAACAGACCGGCAGTCTGCATGAAGACGAGTGTGCACCTTAGAGATGCGGAGAAAAACCGCTCTCCTGGCTCAAAGGTGGACACTGCTCAGGATGTGACCCCGCCCTCAGTGGCGCACAACTGGTCGGTGTTTTGTTTTGTTCTCGTTTTTTCCAGACAGTATCTTACTAAGTAGCCTAGGCTGGCCTCCCATTTACAGTGATCTTCCTGCCTCTGTCTCCCAAATGCTGAGATTACAGGCGTGAGCAACCACATGTGGCCCTGGCTTCCTTGGCTACTAACAGTTTGGGAGCTGCTACCTCTGACGATAAAATAGGTTAGCCAAAGAAGCTATAAAGTGTCTTCCCCTTAAAACAAATGAACCCTAGTCATAAAGTAGTCATAAGAACAGACTGAGGGTTGAGACTAGGGACCTGTCCTGCACAGTGGTGTCTTTCTGACTGTGACCTAGAACAAGAAGACACTAGAGCTGCTTTACCAGTAATTTAAAAGCTTAGGATGAAGAAGGAGAACCCTCCTTTAGAGGTCTCACGGGAGTGCCAAGGAGGAACGCATAGGCAGGCAGTCCCTGACCTGAACACGCCAGGTCCTATCCCTTAGTGCTTGCTAGGACAAGGCAGGACCTAGGGTTGAACATGTGCAGAGACTGGACATTGGTTTAAGACCACTAGTGCCAGTGTGGGACCTGAGGTGGGGCCGTGGCTCGGGGTGGATCATGGTGTTGATGCCACACAGGAAGAAGGCTCGGTCAGAGGCCTGAGATGGCGAGGCTGGACAGAGGACCTAGAGTGGAACACCACCCTTGCTTCAGATTGTTCTGACTTCATCTTGCATTGAAAAACCCACAAAATGCCTTCCTGACGATATACCCCCGCTGTGCAAGGATCCAGCGGCTGTGCTGTGGGAAAGACCCTCGAACAGAAGCAAAGAGATAGAATGCCAGACCAGGAAGCAACTTCCTTCCAAGGTGATATAAACATGTTCCTTCTGGGGGAGAAGGAAGTCACAGGAAGGGTTTGTGACACAGAGCAGTTTGTGTGAGGGCGGACTTGCCTGGCTCAGTGTTCTGAAATGAAGGGTAGTTCAATGCAGTGACTTGGAGAGATGAAGGGACTGTCGAAAACAGAAATCCGTTTCTCAGCAATGGCCTCCCCGATCTCAACTGCTATAGCAGAGCTTACGTCTTACACACATGGCACTCCTCAGAGGATCCAAGGAATCACAAGCACAGAGCTCATGTGTGAAGCCTGCATGAAGCCCACATGGTTTGAGGTCAAGGCTGAGACCCTCAGTAGCCCCAGTTCTGAGAACATGGCTCCAGCCTTGTCCAAATACATCTCAGGAAAGGCCCACAACTTTTGTAACTACAGAATTTACAAACACTTGCCCAAGCTTCTTTCTATGACAGCTAAGGAGCCCAGTTTTGCTTGTGAGAGCCCATGCAGGCCTGGTAAGGGAGTGGGCAGGTGGGCTCCCACAGGGTCCACCTCAGCTCAGCTGCGAACCGGGCTCCTCATTGCTCCTAAGCTTGCTGTATTAGCAGCATGGAAGACTTCACGACATGCTATGAGGTCAGTCATAGCAAACCCTAAGGTTCTGCCCACCCTACCCACATTCATATAAACAAGGCAGGAAGGGGGCCATTTGGAAAGGGTTACTGGGGTAGTCTCATATTCTCCCAGCAACAGAAGTAGCTGGAAGATAGGCACAATAAAGAAACATGAGGTAAAGAAACTGTCCCATCGACAATACCTAACATCTTTTAGAGACGGGGCTTCAAGGTAAGACACTGGTGAGTCACTGTTTGCAGATGAGAAGTACTTGCTCCTGGACAAGCCAGGGTCTCCAGGCCTTCAGGACACTTGCTGACCCTCAGAGGGCCTCATGGGCTGGCCAGGCTCTGGGAGCCTTGGTTTGTTTATTCCACAGACACAGATCCCAACGAGATGCAGCTTCCCGTGGGCAGGCTCAGCTCTGGCTGTGGGGAGAAGCCACTGCCCATCTTGTGGGGCACTTGTCTTAACTCAGAATGTTCCTGGAATCCTCAGATACGTGGTTTTCCAAGCAACCATACCAGATTATATCAGTCTACCCAAATCATCCACTAATGTCTAATTTTAGTACACTAAATATAATTCAGGCACGATACTTTAAATGTCTTACTACCAAAAGTGACTCCAAAATACACGTGTCAGTTTTAAAGACGTGGCAAACAGGGCTCTGCACAGGCCTGACACTTCAGCAAGGCAGCACAGAGACTGCATGTGGTACGGCTCTGTGCATTCCCATCCCCAGACCGCATCCGTGTCAGCCTGTGTTCCGTGAGGATGCAAGGGTCAGGATAGTGGGAGCTACTGTGTATCTTCTGTAGCACCGGAGGAAAGACTAGGCCCTGGACTGGAGGCACCCTGCCGAGCAGGCAGCTTGTGGTCCTGATGGTGGAGAGGCTACCAGTGTGTGTGTGCTGTAAGAACTGGCAGGTACACGAATGGCCAATTTAAACAGGAGACATTCTGAGGATGTGGCTGTGCCTTTCCTCACCAGCACTTGGAGCTACATCCCGGGACCCGGTCTGCACCGTTCCTATGTGAGCATGCACCCAGAGTCCAAGCCCGACATGCTAGGACAGTGGCTGTACTTTCTACCATCATGGCTTTGATTAACTTCACCACCTGCCTTAGCAAACAACAGAATTGCAAGGCCTGTTTATACCAGTAAAGCCCTGATGAGCATGTTAACAAACCCTTCCTCCCACCACCATGCATTCGGAGAATGCTTTGCCTACATACATTACCTTGGGGTCCATACTGGCTCATCTGTGGACCGTAAGTGCCACTTGAGTTACTCTGCTGAAAGTTACTGATTCCAGGATGCATCTGGCCCCCAGGAGAAGGGTGGGGTGACATGGATGGTCCTGCCTGCTGAGGTCCGTACTGAGACATCTGGGGGTTTCTCTGTGTGCCTCCCATAAAACCTACATGGGAAACAAACAGAAACAGTCACGCAGGTGTCTTATCATTTTTGTATACACAAAGAATCCGTGGGATCCTATAGAAGGTAGATGGGGAGAGGGTTGGGACCTCCTGACTCCCCCAGAGAAACACCCAAAGACATCTCAAATCCAGGGTGGAAGATCTGGGAGAGTGCCATGGGGGCGAAGAGGAAGTCACCACTACCTCCTCTGTAGATGGGCCCATAGACAGAACAATCAAAGCAGGGCATCTGCTGCTCATTCCAGGACAGGATGGGCTCCGTGCCTTCTTTGTGGGGCACAGATCTACAGCACCGGAGCACCTTCCCTTGCACCCTCGGCTTTCCTCCTGACAGCCTGAGCACCCATGAGGAGCCAGCTCACAGTGCGCTGCAGGGAGCCGGCCCATTGGGTTTAGCACCTCAGCAGAGTTTCCAACTTTCACCCTTGAATCTGCTCTGCCATCCAGTTATACCTGTGTGTGACGTCACCACAGGACCAGAATCTGCTCTGCCAGCCACAGTCCCACCTTGTGATGTCAGCACAGGCCCAGCCGCTTCTGTCAACAGTCCCCTCTCCCTGTTGCACACTGGCTCACCTTTTCAGTCCCAGTTCTGCAAAGCCTGCCTCCTGCTATTGGTCTAACTATTCAAGCCCCTCCTCTTAGGTCATTACTACAAAGCCATAAGAGCTAACGTTCAGGACTAAAGAGAGGTACCAGACAAACCCTTCACTGGCACGAAGCCCTTCACAGCTTCCCGCAGCACGGAGGCCTGCAATACACCGTCTGATGGGGGTCCCTTATGTGGACCCCACTGACACAGCTTCTCTCCCTCTGCTGTCATGTCTATCTGCCGGCCTTCTTGTCCATCCCAGAAGATTGTATCAAGCGCCGTCCTTCAACAAAATCGAATTCTGTCCCGTCTCTACTTCTTAGAAGTCTCTTCACGTGCACGTCCTTCTACTGCGTTCCGACAGCCCAGCCGCAAGCTGGACCACCTTTCCCACTCTCTCCGATGCCTTCCAAGTCTGTTTCATCACCTCTATGTGCAACATCATTTCGACACACCTATGTGGTATGTACATGCATGTTCACATGCGTGTGGGTGCACCTACTGCACATGCATGTGAACGGCTGAAGTTGCCATCGGGTGTCATCCTCGCCCACTCTCAATCGTATTTACAAGGCAGTGTCTCTCGTTGAACCCAGGCTTAGCAGTTCCAGCTAGTTCAGCTTGCCAGCTTGCCCCAGGGTTCCAGCCTCTGCCTGGCTCTGACATGTGCTCTCTGGTATCTAGAGACTTCTCCATGTGTGGAAGAAAAGCTCCAAGGAGTCTTTCTCCAGCCACTAGACTGTTTTTAGCTCACTTATTCCTTCTCTTCCTAAGAAATGCCACAAAACAAAACAAAAACCAAAGATCACATCTCACTCAACACCTCAGCCTGTCTGTGGCAAACGGGATGCATCCCACACCCTTTTATGACCCAATGCAGGCTGGATCTCCCTGGACAGCACGCACCTGGTGTACTCCCTGTACTGGGAGTCACACACAGGTGGGACTGTGGCTGATGACCTAAACTGCTTTCTGAATAACTGGATGGATGTCCAAGATGCTGCCGAGCATAACACAGTAGGTTCTTGATAAACAGACATTTTAAATGCACCAAGAAACCATATGCTTAAATTCTGCAGAAATACAAAGTAAACAATACCCCCTTGAGCAGCCTAGGCCAATAGAAGTATGTGTTCAAAGTAGCACACTGACAAAAGGCAACCTGAGACAGGTCGCCATCGCAAGCGTGTTGGGGAAGAATGCTCACATTCCTCAGTGGGGACTCTGGCTGGGGAGAGGCAGGTATGCCTGTTCAGAGCTGAACCCAGAGTGGGGCCTCCGCAGCTGCAGGGAAAGATAGGCCAGCAGGAAGGCAGTTAAGTGCAGGAAAGCAAAACCACCAGGTATCAGAGGCCTGGGCTTACATTTCCTGAGAACAAAATGAGCTCTTCTAACACGGCTTCTGCCTAAAGAGTCATACAGTGAAAGCGAGGAGAGCTTCTTATTATCCATCTAATTTATTTATAAAAAGGAATCTTATGAAATTGGGCTCAATTGGCAGCTCCTAGATAGAAATCATCAGAGAAAATGTTTGCTTTGCCAATCTGAAAACAAGCGGGAATCAGGGCACTGACATTACTTTAAATGACTGCATCTTCAGATGTTCCACGATGCCGTATCCGAGCTTTCCTAGGAAATCCTCCAGGTTTTCAGACAGCGTCCTGGCTAACAGAAAAGGCGCTTCAGCTCCACGGGGCTGTGTGCGACCACTTCCCTCGTGGCTGGTTAGCGCTGCCATGCTGGCCCTTTCAGCATTCAGCTGTCCCTCAACTGTGCAGGTGTCTGTGCTCAAGCACAGAACTTTATCTCAGCAATCACCAACTAACTGCTGGGCTGGGGACAGAAAGCCTGCTCCCAGGGTTGTGTCTTCAGTTCAGAATCTAGTTGGTTAGATATGTAAATGAATTTATTGCAGTGCTACTATCCTTGCAACTTTACATAATTTCTCTGGGGCCCCAGTTGCCTCCTCTTAAAGACTCCTGTAAGGTTCAAAAGAGTCAGCATGGGAGAGTCCTGCAAGATGAAAGGTGAATTCCTGGTCTATACATCGCCAAGGACGCCTTTTGACTCTGGGACGCAGCATCCATCAACAAAGGATAAGCTGATGCTTACCACCTGGGGACTCAGGTGTGTGAACATTCCAAGGGGTTTGGGAAGGGCATGTCCTGGGAAGCAACGCACTTGTTCTGCTTCCCACCAGAGTCTCCTGCTAGGGCAGCCACTGCTTCGGCGCGCTCTTCAGGAGCTCTACAGTGTGCGGCTGCGCTGCACTTTCTACTTTACTTCTCGTGAGTGAATTTGAATGAATGCTGCTCCGGGCTCCTTTAGGATCCCGTACTCCTGTCGTCTGTACGTATCAGCTACTGTCTTCTGACAGTCTCCTGCAGACAGCAGCGACCTCCCAACTGCACAGGGCTTACAGCCTGCCCTGCGATCTGCAGAGAGCTGGACTCTTGGTTCGAATACCAGCACTGGCCAGATGATGCCATGATAGCAAAGGGACAGGACCTGGCACACTTTTCAAGCTAATGCTGCTGCAATGTGCAGAATAAAGAAAGGACTGAAGGGGAGTGGTGTTTAGAGTGGCAAGGCCAGCCAGAGACTCACAGAGTGATATATCAGTCGATACAGACTCACAGCTAGCCACCAACAGGAATCCTACTAAAGAACACTTCTATTGTGTCGTCCCCCATCCCCCCCCCAGTGCTGGGACTAGGACCCGGGACCTGGTGCATGATAGGCGTATACCACTGAGTTACACTCCCAAGTCCCAGGACGTTCAATTTTTAACAGTTACGGAATATTGACATCATCTTCTAAAGAGATTGGTGAAAAGTGAGCAGAAGTTGCTTGAGAAAGAGGTATTTTCCCTCTGTCTAAATCTAGAACAGCACGTACCTGTTTATGATTTGTTTCCCTATTTGTGACGTGGGGACAGACACGCTGTGAGGAGAAAGCCACCATAAGAAGACCTAGCCCCATCAGCTCCCAATAAACACCACTAAGAGCAACTAGCCTGTCCTCAAGTAGTCAGCAGGAGGGTGGTCTGGGTCACGGCAGCATGGTTGGGCCTAGTTTGGTGTCAAGGTCTGCTGTGTAGATGCCAACTAGACTCCTAAGCTCTGCATGCCCCTTCTCATCTTAGGGGCTCAACAGTGGCCCGGCAGGCCAGCTCTAGTTAGCTCTCTGTCATTTTAGTCAGTCATATTTGTTGTCTCCTGGGGGAGGGGGAGGGGCTATACCTGCAAGTTCTTTGGACTTGGTCATTTAATTGTTTTCACTATTATTTTAAATCTTCACAGAAGAAATGGGCATTGTACGCATTTCTTCTCCCTCAAAAGGAAAAAAAATCAAATTTCAATAAAAATGTTTCTGCCTATTTATGGTGTTACTGTTTATTTGCCTGTATTTTGCTTTTAGGAAGTTATTACAGAATGGCAGTTTGTGACAGTGGAGAACAGGAAACCTGACAGCTGGGAGAGCACAGCTGTACTTGTACAAGGTGTGAAGCGTTGCTGCTACAAGCCAGACTTTCCAGCAAGGGAAGCTTAGAGAGTTGAGGATGAAAAGCCTCTGCACCAAGCCACTGTATGTAGTAAAGAATCACATGTCCCAACCAAGTACCTAGCAGGAGAAAATGCAAATGTGGGACAAAGCGCTGGATTAGGCAATTATCTGTATTATACAGAAGAATGTTCATTAGAAATGCCCATGAAGATAAAACTTACATCTCTCTCTCTCACACACAAGGAGTTTCCTACGTAAATGAATTGCCTCTGGGCCTGTACACAGCTACATTCCTCACAAACACCTGCTTTCTCACACTGCAAATGAGAACAGCCATGGAAATCATGCTCTTTAGGAGGGAGAAGCCTGAGCAGGCCAGGAAAGAGGCACAGCCTCTGACCTGCCTCTGCCACGGGAGACCGTGAGCACCTACGCGGCACAGGGCACGGGAGACCGTGAGCATCCACACGGGGCAGGGCACAGGTGACTGTGAGCATCCACACGGGGCAGGGCACAGGTGACCGTGAGCATCCACACGGGGCAGGGCACGGGTGACCGTGAGCACCCATGAGGCGCAGGGCACGGGAGACTGTGAGCATCCACACGGGGCAGGGCACGGGTGACTGTGAGCATCCACACGGGGCAGGGCACGGGTGACTGTGAGCATCCACACGGGGCAGGGCACGGGTGACTGTGAGCATCCACACGGGGCAGGGCACGGGTGACCGTGAGCATCCACACGGGGCAGGGCACAGGTGACCGTGAGCATCCACACAGGGCACGGGTGACCGTGAGCATCCACACGGGGCAGGGCACGGGTGACCGTGAGCATCCACACGGGGCAGGGCACAGGTGACCGTGAGCATCCACACAGGGCACGGGTGACCGTGAGCATCCACACAGGGCAGGGCATGGGTGACCGTGAGCATCCACACGGGGCAGAGCAGGCTCTTCTTTCCCTGGGCTATGGGATCATTCTGAGAGTCAAGCAGAGAAAGTGCACACGAAAGTGTGCTTCTGTGCTGAAGAGCCCCATGGATGCTATACAAGGCAGTTATTGCCTGACAGCGAGCCTACCAACACTCATTCACTGTGTGAGCGCAACCTAAGCCACCAAGCTGGAATCTAGGTTCATGACAATGTTACACAAATCTACCTGCAGACCCCATTCTACTCTAGCCTTCATCAACTAAAGAAGAAAAAGAACCTTTTTAGAGGAAAAGATGAGATCCTGTGCTTATGGACTTAAATACACAACACACAGTTTATAAGAGCTATTTTTGCCATCACGGATGTGTGCAGGAGCATGTGCATGTGTTTTATTTATTCATGTACCCTTTGGCTCACAAAACAAGCTTTATCCCTACTATGTGCAATCTGCAGTCAGATGGGAAGAGAAACTCACTAGGGAAAGCACAGTTAGATAAACTGCTTAGTGTCCTCCTTTTTGTATTGTGCCAAAAGGCCTTGCACCTTTATCCTCAGGGACTCCCACCCTTATGGTCCCACCTGTCACCACCCTTGGCGTTGTAGGACAGAAGGCTTCTCATGCGTGGCCAGCAGCATGCATGACCTCTGCGCTAGAGTAGCCAGCATGCTGACACGGTGATCTGTCCCTGTAACTGGCTCTCCCACAGACTGTGAGCACTGCGGCTTTAAGGCCTCCTTTCTCATCTGCCCACGCAGTGCCGGGTGTGCAGTTGGAGCCAACACACATGCCCAGAGTGACTCATGGGACAGCTCCATCCAGAGCCCTGTACCTCTACTGTATAGAGCAGGATTGGCCACTTCTTGCCTTGTGTTCAGAGAGTCCTTCCCAAGGGAAGGCTATCGTGAGAAGGAGCAACCGACAGGAGAAGAAGACTGGGTGCTGAACAGGCAGAAAGTACAGCTGTCTCCACCACCTAAACATGTTCCAGTGTACCCCTCTGCCCAGCTCCACTGTGCCTGCAGCCATGAAGACCGTAGGCTCTGGTCAGAAAAGCCGGGCTAGAATGTGGAGCTGTCACACGGGAGTCTGACGCCATTTCTGACAACTGCACCTCCCTTATGTGAGGAAATGAAACGAAGAGCTGATGCGTGCACACAAGATGCTTGTAAGAGACATACAAACGCCTCAGGAACTTACAGATAACCATTTACTTCCGGCCACAAACCCATCCCTTTGCCAGGCTCCCCTACAACCGATTCACTAGTGAAGCAAAGCACACTCTAGGTCCCTGTAAGTGGTTACTTCCCCCAGGTGGAATGCTGTCCCCAAGCACCTCTGGCCTGCAGTGGCCCTAAGGTCTGTTTGTTGAGTTCTCTTTCCATAGTCATCCAGAGCTGACTTCAATATCCAGAAAGCACAGACAAGCTCGCCAATCTCAAGCCATTCCAGGCCTGACCAGCTTTGGGTGTCTCATGTCTCAAGTGTACAGCCTTCTTGGCATATGAGGGTGACGGGTAGAGGGGAGAGTACTTCCTGTCAAGAGCCTGAACAGACATTCCACATGAAGAGCGAGAACGGGCTGCAGCTTTTCTAACCTCAGGGCCACAAGCATCGGTGGATAGCAATGACATGATAACCAGAACATAATGGATAGCAACCCACTAGGATTTTCTGAAGGTGTGGAGACCATGGACTTCCCAGTGTTCTCTTCAGCGTCATCTTATGTGTGAAAAGCTAAACTTGAAGGATTCTTAACCAGGGTCTTGGCCTCCAACTGTCTATCCGTGATTTATGTATCCAACAGAAAATTCTGCAAAGATTGTTGGAGAAAAGGGGTCAAGTAAGTACAAACAGTAATGGTTTGTCCTACAGGAGGGGAACCGAGGCGAGCAGCAGGCTCGGGAAGCGGAGGAACCAAGGCGAGCAGCAGGTTCATGCAGCAGAGGAACCGAGGTGAGCACCAGGCTGGCGCAGCAGAGGAACCGAGGTGAGCACCAGGCTCGCGCAGCAGAGCCAGGCCCCAGTCACACTCTATTCAACTGCTTCACCAAAGGCGGTCATGTCAGCTGCTGAGAGCCACAAGAGCACTTGTAAGACACAAAAAGCTCCAGAAGCCACCAAAACACAAACATGCTTTTCCTTTGGCACAGGGACAATCTATTTTCACGCTGGCATCTGCTAAATAAAACAAGAAAAACAACAACAACAACAAAAAAAAACCAAGCAAAAACCCCCTCAGAATTACTTGTTTCTGTGAGCCAGTTCAATAGGAGATGTCACACATGTGTGTCACAGTGGTCACAGGCGGCACCGCCTCAGCACCGTGTCTCCACGAGAAAGGCAGACATGGCCATCACACTCACAAGTAGGTGTCACATTCCTATCTAGAGAGAAAAATGGGCCGTAAGAAGCATTCTGGTCCCATTTTAATATCTTCAGTGTTTATCTGCCTGCCCGCTTTTCTTCACCACATGAACTGCTCCGAGGAAGACGGGAACTAATGACCCATTCAAGGCTTTAACCCAGGCCCCCTGCGTTGCGCCAGCTGTGCCATTAGGTTAACTGGCAGAATCGCTCTTTCTCCTTCCCTGCTACTGTGGAGTTTCACACGCAGGCCCCACAGCAACCACTAGGCTGCCCCTGCCCACCCCACTCACTCTCAGCTGCTGACTTACATCCAAAGTGACATCATCTATCACCGGGTAAATTAGAGCCAGGGGAGGGTCAGACTGATTACCCAGCTGGCAGATGGGGACAAAACATTCAATCTTTCTCCACGCAAATGTCTACTGCAAAAGTTGTCTTCCAAGTTGAGGCAGTGAGGGTAAGCGTTGCTGGGCTGAAAGAAGCAAACGAGTGGATGGCCACGGCACCCTGAGCGCTCTTAATCACATCTAGAGATGCAAACAGTGCTCTCTGCGGGCTCCAACCCATTTCATCTGAGCGACCCACATGATGCTCATCTTATTAATAACAATGCCCTGCGCTCACCACTTCAGAAACAAGGTCCTCTCCAGCTGCATGCACACTGTGTCCAAAGGACACTCCAACCTTCGTTTTATGTATGAGGAAGCAGATTTCACCAAAGGTCCAAGGTCACAAAATCATTAAATTAATGGTTAAGTTTGCCACTTAAAACTTAAAACCCAGATCTTCTGCTCCCTCAGCACCTGCAGATGAAAAGGAGAGTCTGGAAATGGGACAGGAAACACTGGAATCTGAGGTGGAGGAGACCACGGTCCTGGCTTCCATGGAGCTCTACCCTATGATGCCCCAGTGTTACCCACCTGTGAGCGGCCAAGAGCTGCCAGCCTCAGCCTGTGACACTCAACCAATGGTGGATGGGGTGGGAGGCAGCATGCAGGGGCCTCTTCATTCACCTCTGGCAAACAGTGACTCTGAAGCTAAACACGGGTCAGTGATCTGGACCTGACTATTAGGTGGGAGCCAGGCAAGAAGAGCCCGGTGGCTCATAGACCAGTCAGTCAGTGTACACAGAGCTTCTAAGACAGGGTTAATGTGGTAGCAAACTGTGAAACAGGGTGTGGAGAGAGCCCATAAAGAGAAGACAGCGCTGCTCAGAGAAGGGCCTTCAACAGAAAGACAGACCTGCTAAGGGTACCTGGAGACACTGGCTGCTCAGCTCATGTGGGGAGCTGGTAAATGGAGGAGCTACTGGAACCCCATGACTACTCAGAGGGAGACCCAGGTTGGGGTGATTTAGCTTGGGATTAAAGGCAAAAAATGGTCTTTCACCGAGGTAGGGAACACAAAAGGATAAGGAGGAAAACACATTTTATGCAATATACAATACTGAATTTACCAAGATCCAGATATTCTCAGATGCTTGCATTGAGAGATAAATGTCACATGCACAATTCCTGGGCAGCGAGGAGCTGATAGAGTGACAGCACCATGTCTCCTCTAAAACACCCTAAGAGTAAAGACACTCGTCAGCACCATGTCTCCTCTAAAACACCCTAAGAGTAAAGACACTCGTCAGCACCATGTCTCCTCTAAAACACCCTAAGAGTCAAAGACACTCAACAGCACCATGTCTCCTCTAAAACACCCTAAGAGTAAAGACACTCGTCAGCACCATGTCCTCTAAAACACCCTAAGAGTCAAAGACACTCAACAGCACCATGTCCTCTAAAACACCCTAAGAGTCAAAGACACTCAACAGCACCATGTCTCCTCTAAAACACCCTAAGAGTAAAGACACTCGTCAGCACCATGTCCTCTAAAACACCCTAAGAGTCAAAGACACTCAACAGCACCATGTCTCCTCTAAAACACCCTAAGAGTCAAAGACACTCAACAGCACCATGTCTCCTCTAAAACACCCTAAGAGTAAAGACACTCAACAGCACCATGTCTCCTCTAAAACACCCTAAGAGTAAAGACACTCAACAGCACCATGTCTCCTCTAAAACACCCTAAGAGTAAAGACACTCGTCAGCACCATGTCTCCTCTAAAACACCCTAAGAGTAAAGACACTCAACAGCACCATGTCTCCTCTAAAACACCCTAAGAGTAAAGACACTCGTCAGCACCATGTCTCCTCTAAAACACCCTAAGAGTAAAGACACTCGTCAGCACCATGTCTCCTCTAAAACACCCTAAGAGTAAAGACACTCGTCAGCACCATGTCCTCTAAAACACCCTAAGAGTAAAGACACTCGTCAGCACCATGTCTCCTCTAAAACACCCTAAGAGTAAAGACACTCGTCAGCACCATGTCCTCTAAAACACCCTAAGAGTCAAACAGACACTCGTCAGCGAACACTGAGCTTTCCTGTATGTAATGTTTTCCCAACTTTCTGTGAGACACACTTTCCTGGAGGCCAAGTCCAGAGGTTCAGGAGATCAGAAAGCTCTCTAGAGTGAGGTCCAGACACCATCTCTTGTAAGCAACCTCCCATTTGAGTTTACTGTCATATTTTGCAGGTCATAAGAAGGAATCCTCAGTAAGAGCAGAGGCTAATCAATTGCTTTTGGAGGTGATGGGGGCTGCTGCTAATGGTCAGCAGGCAATTTCTCCTTAGATCTAGAAGAGCTAGAAAGGAGTACAGAATACACTCCTTTATTACCGCCCCCCCCCCCAATAACCAGCGCATTCCAGGAACTTCCCAGTGTGGGCAGGCTTACTGTCTGTCTCAAAGTGGAGAACCAGAGGCAGGCGGCGGCCTTTCTCTGCAGGTTCCCCCATCAGAACGAAACACCAAACCCACTTCCCATTCCTTACCCTCCTCTTGGCTGCCTCTGATTTTAGCACAAACATGCTGATCTGTTTTTGACAGTTCAGGAGTTCAGTCAAATAAGAGGGAAATCATGCCTGGTACTGTAAACCCAGCCAGCTATCCAGAGCTAGTAATGCCATGCATCTCAGAGAACCTACGGCCACCACTTTACCACAATCCCTAACTACACTCTATAAATATTTGTCCCCATGCCCACAGGTAAGTGTAGTCTTCAACCCTCACCAAGGAAACTTCTCTCTGCAACAGACAGACCATTATAGAAAACCACAGCCAATCAAACGTATACTGCGAAGTCCAGTTCCCAGGGACACATCTACAATCTACTGCAGCAAGTTAGATTAGGTTCAGGGATCGCAGAAGAGGAAGGGAGGGAAAGATTCTAAGACCCAGAGGATCAGAGTTTGCTGTACAACTGTGTCTCTGAGAAGTATCAGAAGCCACACCCATAAAGTCTCACCAGAAAGACTAGCCAAACATAGGCAAGACAAGAACAACAACATACACACTAAAGTGGTTAGGGAAAAGCCTACGAGGCCTCAACCCTGCAGAAAAAATTATAGGAAGGCTGGGCGCAGGAGAAATAGTCTACCCCAGGGAAGAGTACACCAACTGGTTATCTAATACAAATGGTCAGCCTTGAAAACACATGTATATGAAAATGTGTAATAACAATTAATAAAAAAAACTCATGAATAAGAGAACAGGAAGGTGCATGGGAGGGGCAGAAGGAGAAGGGAAGGAGATATGCTATGATTACAGTTAATCTCCAAAATGAAGAGGCACTAAGACAGACAGACTACAGATAAAAGAAGTAATAAAAAGATGAACTAAAATTAGAAATTAGGTCAATCAACATTCTGAAGAAACTTAAAAAAAACCCAACAATTTACAAATCAGCTTTTGGGATAGTTATCACTTTGAAACCAGGCATGATATTGGAAACTTTAAAGATTTTACTTATTTCCATGTAAATATCCTCAGAATCTAAGAGAATGGCGAGGTAGGATGGCAATCAGTGACAGGGTCTAGATGTGAGGTCTCCAGGACAGGGTGCCATAGCCTCAGCTGGAGATGCTTCTGGCAGGGTTAGAGACAGAAACCAGATGTGTAGACTCCAGATGCCCCCCAATGCCGGAGGAGACACACTGATAGCAGGAGGCACGCGGCGCATACCACTCTTGGTTCTCTGCTCGGGAGACTTGTGCTGAATGGCATGAACACTGACGGACTGCTGGTCTGGGAGTGCCGGGCACTTACAGTACCTCTGCTGTCCAGGTAGATCTGGGTGTGTGTTCAAGGGGCTCAGGAACCCACAGAGACTCCAAGAGAACCTTTCCAACGCCATGGCGCCAGAAAGTACAAGAAAGAAGCTGGGGAGATGGCTCGGGTGCCGAGTTTGGGTCTCTAGCACCCACTTAAGAAGCCAGGGGTACCAGCACATGCCTGTAGTCCTATTACCAAGGAGGTGGAAACAGTGGACCCCTGGAACTCTCTGCCTCACCATTTGGTAGAGATAAACTGCTAGATTCAATGCCTACTGGTAGATCTTGTCTCAAAAAATAAGATGTAGAGCTGTTGAGAAAGGCACCTGTACACACATGTGCACAAACATGAACATACATACAAAGTGTGAGAAAGGCTTTTTCCATACAATACATGATTGCAATTCTGATGAGGAATTCTGCTCACTTGGAAGAGAAGCTGCTATGCACCAATAGTTGGTAAAGAGAAACATTGTAAGAACAGAAGAGGAATGTGGTAGCAATAGAAGCGTTCCTTCCTAACCCAGTCTAAATTAACACCTAAACCTCTGGCTGGGAAGACGACACCTAAGCGCTAAAGGGCCGATCCTAACTGCCTAAGTTCTGACTCTCCTTTTGTAGCTGCTCACAAAAACACCTCAATGTGTACCCGGTCTGTTACATGCTTTCCTGGGTACCAGACTAATTTACTTAATAAAATGCAGTTACTGAGAAACAGCACTGCGCAGATCAGATTCCAAGTTTCTTTTTGTGTGATTCTGCTGACAAACGGCCAAAGACCCTATGGCATTTGACCACACAAAATACTTGAAATTTATAAAAAGGCAACACTTTGTTACTGCTCTTCTCTTGGCTGTACTTATTGGATTTTGCTGATGCTGGTATCTGCTAGGGCAGGAGGGGTCCCCAGTTAGGCATGGGTAGCACTCATGCTGCTATGGCAACTCCTCTTTCTGGACAGGGAGAGGAAAACGAGATCTCTATGTAGGTCGGCATGGAGAGAAAATGAAGGTTGGGGCGCTGCTCAACAATTCTGGAAGCCTTCACCCAGGATGTCTCCTGTGTTGATCTGATGCTCACACAAGGGCCCCGAAGAACTGCCTCAAGCCACAGAATACATTTTCCAGTACATCACAGCTAGCGGCACTGTCAATGCTGCCTGCAGTCTGTGTCCGAGAGGGAAAGTTCTTAGGGGTTCTGTTCCAACCTATCTCAAGGACTAATTAAATCCTCATTACTACCTTCTAATTATTCAGATACTGTGGGACTGCGCTCAGGAAGTCCCTGCTGGCACGCTAGATGAAAAGGGTTAAACCAGCTGTGTTGGTTTGCGACTCCAGTTCTAGTGCAGCCCTTCAGAAAGCCACCAGTAGCAACATGAATATTTAACTAGACACCACGGTGAAAATTAAAAAGGGATTCAATTAAAAGGCTTGCAAAAAATTAATTTTGACCTCTCTACATCTGTCCAAATAAATAAGGCTTCCTTCAATATTTTTACCTAATTGCTAATCCAATAAACCAGAAAAGCATTTACTAGTTTTATTAGGTTTACAGTGTTTTAGGGGTTAAAACTGTGACCCCTTTAATGTTAGTACTTATTATACATATTTATCTACTCAAATGACTATTCCATAGTCCAAGCCGTCCTGAGAAACGGGCCACACATTAAGTTTTTCAAATTGTTCTTTAGGAAGTCTAAGAAGTACACACTAAATATAAAGAAACAAGGCTCCTGCCAGCCTAAACGCCTCTGGGCAGTTTTTAAACATGCTACCCCTATTGTGCATGAGGTAACATGGCTCTACAGCAAGAGCTGGTTTAAAACAAGAACAAGGAACATTTCATGATATGTCCCCCAAAGTCTCCTGTGTTGAGGTCTTGGCTCCTAAGACGGTAGATTCAATCACAGTTTGCATAACTGGATGGCGAAGGCTCGGAGTTAGTAACTTATCCATGGACAGATTCCTAGTTCTATAGTAGTGTTGGGAGGTGATGGGAGCTAGGAAGGAGCTGGGCTTGGCTGGAGGAAGCCTGTCTGTGGAGGGCCTCTCCTGTCCCATCTATCTGTGCTCCCGGGGTGTCTCGGGGAGTAACGCTCCCGCTCCCGTGTGCCATCTTCTCTGTGACGCTTCACCTCAGCCCCAGTCCATGGAGCCAGCTGATCTTGGACTACAACCTCTGAAAGCTCAAACCAAAACAAACCTTTCCACCTGTCAAATTACTTATTCAGGTCTTTGTCACACCAACAAAAGCTGATAAATACATGTTATTACAGAATATCAAACTCAAGTTTTAACCTTTTTTTTTAAAAAAGAATCCTTCAGTTAGTAAACATTTCAGCATTGAAGTGTCAATGGAGTGTTACGTTGGAAAATAGGTGAAAGTGTAGAGAGAGCCCCGCCCAACAGTGGTTTTCACCTTCCTAATGCCGGGACCCTTTAATACAGTTTCTCACACTGCAGTGACTGTTCCATTGCTACTTCATAACTGTAATTCTGCTACTGTTATTAACCGTAATATAAGTATCTGACATACAGGATGTCTGATAGGCGACCACTGTGAAAAAGTCGTTTGACCCTTAAGGGGTCGAGACCTAGAGGCTGAGAATCACTGCCAATTAACATCAATCAAGCATCTCTTTCCTTTCTGGAAGCCATGCTGCCACATCTGTGTGCACGAAAAAGACAGCTGTAGTGAGCCATGGTCATCTGCATCCAAGTACAATGTGCGGAAAGGGCTTCACGACTGACGTCCTTTGACAGAGCCACCAGCAGAGAGGAAGGAGCAGAGACTGCAGAACTCAGAATCTCATCCTTGAGGGTATGTGAGCATCTTAACGGCCTGCAGATACCAAAGTTGTTCAGACCCATGCATGAGAGACCCTGCCATTTGTGAACCTCTTTTAAACCAGGTATGTTGTTTGTTGCTATGAGGAACACGCAGGTCAAGCAGAAGGGATAATATCAAGACAAAAAGCTAAACGAGTTCATCCGACATCGTGAGCCTGGAGGGACTTGGCTCCAGGACACTGCTGTGTCACAGGGACTTGAGGTAGGGCTCAGAAACTGCCTAGAGCACCTTTTGTGGGCCTGTGTTCAGGTAAGTGCTTACACGGTCCTTGACGTGAGCGACAGCATGTGTCTCTAGAACACACACAAGAAGCAGAGTTGGGGCTCAGGGTTCCCCTCATCTCATCACAGCACGTGTGAAAGGAAGCCACTCAGCCTGTTTATCTCAGCCCCGAGCCTTGACAACACCTGGGGGTCTGGAAGGGAGACATTCTGAAGACAGATACTAGCTATCAAATATGTAAAACAAGTGTTTATTCTATTGTATCAAATGGTGTAAGAACAAACATTTTTTATAAAATTATAACAAATAAGAAGCTTATTTTCTTTTAATCCCCTTTCTTACTTTTAAAGGAAAATTAACTCCTCTATGTCAGCCAGCCCATAATTTAAGAGCTATTTTTGAAAAAGGAAGTTTTAGGGAAGAAGGTTTAGGGAATATGCTCATAAAAGATCTAGCAACTTATAAAACTAATTAGGAACTTGCTACTTGAAGGAAATGGTTGCTACAACCACCCAGATTGTCAGGTAGCCAGCGTATTAGCCAAACCACACTAATGCTAAGAGGGAAGGAAATGACAAACACAATAATGCCTCTGCAGGGGAAATGCCTACAGCCTGCCCTGCTAACCGATCGGACTCAGCGTCCCCACAGATGTCAGGTCTATGCCTGTGTTCCAGTTGTCAAATCTCACCAGTTTTAAGGGCTGGGAAAATGCTGTGAGGGGCGGTGAGGGCGTCTCGCTGCTACCTAGTATGCTGTACTTACTATTTTAGGGCCTCCAAACAAGAGCTATCTGTGTCCTGCTCAGTGCTGGCCTGGTCTGAGTGGGTAGGTGCCCAGTGGAGGAAAGATGCCTCTTACTGCCACCTCACTGGCCCAACTTCAGACCCAAGCTGTAAGCCAGGACCAATGCATCCCCTCACACTGGCAACAGCTGGGAGCTTGTCAACAATGCTGACTAAACTGTGCCCCCTTAACCTCCTGATGAGAAATCTGGGGCAGGCCCAGCAATGGAATTCATCAGTACACATGGCTCACACACACTTTAAAATTTCAAAGCCATCTCTACCATTCTCCCAGAAGCACCCAGGCACACCAGCACTCCGAACCTTGTGTCTCTACGCCTGCCTACGTAGAAAAGATAAAACCCACCTGACCCACAAACAAAGCAGTCCATACGAAACTAGGTTAAAATCACCCTTGGCCCAGTGGTGATGCGCAGCCCTTCCCTACGCCAACCTGGGTTAAAACTGTCTTTCCTTACCCTCCCCCCAGGAGCGACAGTACCTTCCCCACCGGGGACAAGAGGACCGAGGGACAAGCCTAAGGGACACCAGGCATTATGAACACACCATGGAGTGATACGCAGCACCCAGTAAAGCCAATGAAGAGTTCGCAGACACAAGACAACATCTGTTTGGAAGCATCAGGAAAGCACACGCTCCTTTTCTGACCAGGGTGCCACCAACCCTCTACTGAGGGAATCAATGTGAACTCTACAGTCTACCCCAGAGAGCTGACCATGTGATCTTCCAAGTGGACTCCAGTCTGAAGACCTTACGATTTTATACAAGGTCTTGTTATGTGCTTAAAACCTGCGGGCAAACACCACAGGAATGAGTCATCAGTCAAAACTGTTGTCCTACACACACAGACACACATACTCTCATACACTCACACACGTACAGATGCACACACTTGCATACACATGAACATGCACACACACATGAGCACACACATAAGCACACACTTGTGCATGCACACATGCACATATACATATGAGCATACACATAAGTACACACTTGTGTGTGCACACATGCACATACACACATGAGCACACACATAAGCACACACTTGTGTATGCACACATGCACATACACACAAATGTAGACATTAGTTTCTCAAAATGTGTACAGATGATGTTTCACGATGCATAGTCTTTGGCTCTTGAGTCACCCTTGGCCAAATGTCACCCAATCTATCAGAAAGACAGCTTCCTCTTCATGATTTCTGTTACATGAAAACTTGTGTTCGTTTGACAGCAAACACGACCTGTGTAAGTGAGCAACCTCATCCACCTTGTCTACAGTGGGACTGCTGGGGATGACCCGAGACTCACCTCTTTCCTGTGGCATTGGTGACTGGCTCAAGGCAGGATGGGAACTGGATTCTGACTGGCTCCCTGGCGGTTGGGGAGGCATCTGGCTGCCTGTAAAACACAAGAGGGAAACATAGCTTTATACTGAGGATTGATACTGCGACTCCAGAAACCAAGATGCAGTTAACAGCTCACTCTCGTGATCACAAAGGCAGAGAAGAAAGCTCAGAAAGCAGAGGACTTCTTCTTTCCCCTGTAATATGAAGCAGATAAAGATATTTACCAAAAGACCTGCTTAAAAACACAAAAACTGCTGAATGACTTCAAACTCACGGAGCAATCAACCAGTGGCTGCAATTCGACACAGCCTTCACCACATCCCAGAAACCCAAGACAGCCAGCCAAACTTAGCTCTGGAGTCTGAACTCAGCCCCACAGGGTAAGAATGAAAAACAGCTGGCATTCACTCACCGGTATAGCCAATCAATATTGTAACATCAATTTCTAATAAGCAATCAGAGATTCACTAAGACACACAAAGAGGGAGGGACATTAGCACTGAAGAGGGGCACTGCCCCGCCACTGTTGGTTTCTGTTGCTGATACAGCAACAGTATTTCTTTAATTCCCAGTAATTTAATGTTCACTCAATTATTTCTTCACATAAAATGCAAGTTTCTTGAGGTGAGAATCATGTCTTTTCCGTCCTCCCTCCCTTTGCAGGAGGAATATACAATAACTCATCATCTCAGAATACAAAATAAAAAAAAAGACACTTATTTTATTGGTAAGAGAGAGATACCAATCACGTGGAGGCTTGATGCATAATTTTGAACTAAGCATCACGAAGGTCCTTTACACAATTAACTCCCTTCCTAGCCCAGAGCTTTAGATGCATTTCTAAGGCTAAAGACACGGCAGAATTCAAAAGTATTGAATTTAACATCACCCTCAAGACCCAAGCACTCACAGCATGGGAGTATTGCTATTTCATGCTCTACCTTATCCCTCTGTTACAATGAATATGAAAGAGACACCCCCAATACACACACAATGTCCCCGCATTCCTCTGAGTGGTGGTCACGTGATCAGGACAGCCGACACTATATGTTGATTCCACAGGTCCTGTTCTCCCATAGCCAAATATACTACTGACAAGAATCGCTGCTGAGTAGAGACAGAAACTTCAAATTCAAGCCAGTGGAGGTTGCAAGACACACAATGATGTATCTCTTGAAGTCTTGGAGTCTGCGGGTCTGCCATGAGTAACTCTAATAATAATGCCTGCACAGGATAGCAAATGGAAGGCCGATGATTTCCACCGCAGGTAGAAGGAAATACGTTACGAAAGCATGACTGTAAAATAATCCTCAAGTTCTTATGGGGGGCTTAGGCACCCCACTTTTAGAGAATAAAAAGCTTGGTACATATTTCTGAGTGTTTCTTTGTCACACTCAGGAGATACCTTGAGCCACGAGGAGCCCCTAGATGTGCCCACCCAATAAGAAAGAAGACTTGACAAATAGCCCAGTGTGCACCAACTGGCATTATCTTAGGCATCCATAGTAACCTAATATTAATACCAAATAATCACCTGTACAGTCAAAACATTTAACATTCTGGTCTAAAACAACTCCAAGAGCAAACACTGGTCATTGACGCGGCTACAGATCTACAAAAATTGCTTTGTAGCCACTGCGGTTGCATGCTTCCTATAAAATGAAATGCCCCATGGCCCCAATCTATAGTCCATTTAGAAATTTAAAGCACTCTGCAGCCAAACTCAGACTTTTAAGAGCGTCATTGGGGAATGAGCTGCCGCAAGACAGTAAGCGCTTCCATTATAGTGCTCGCTTCTGCATGACAGGCTGGACTCATAGGCTCACACTGAGAAAACAAACAGCAGTTCTATGTCAACACAGGCAGTATGGCTTCCACTGTGCATGCCTGAGGCACTGCTCTCCCTTACGATGCACCAAGCAAAAATAAAAGGCTGCAAGAAACTCACGCCATCATGCATACAGCATCGCCACATAAACCACTGCTGTGGGCTACCCAGTGCAATGGAAGGGTGATGTCCCTTCATAGCAACCAGGAATGCGCACATTAAATTTACCCTCTGAACAAAACAACCAGCTGTTTAATGTTGAAGAAAAAAAGTTTACGCCAGTTTCCCTGCTTTCACCCTTTTCTCCTTAGCCTCTTCCACGACTATTACGTAACCGTGACACTGGGGAATAACCGCCTGTGTGCACGCGGGGACAACCGCATAACTACTGCTACAGCAGTAACATACATGTAACATACATGTGAAGTGGAGCACAGGAGATAAGTACTGCTACAGCAGTAACATACATGTGAAGTGGAGCACAGGAGATAAGTACTGCTACAGCAGTAACATACATGTGAAGTGGAGCACAGGAGAACTCGCTGTGTCCACAGTCCACAGAAGGAAATCCAGAGCCTTTGATGAACTGAATTAAGTAAATCCCTCAAATCTGCGGGGCTTTATATATGCTAATTTTAAGTAAACTCTTTCAGAGTTTGGTAATTATTTCAAAGGAGGACCCGGCCATGTAAGGTAAACAAGTCAAACTTAGGAACTCCAACCTCCATAATTCAATCTGAACCATATTTCAAAGCAAGAGGCTGCTTCCTTTGTCATGCCCCAGGTTTCACTCTCGTCTATATCTGTAATGACATAAGCACAATGGGAAAATCCAACAGGACACACCGCTGCAAATGAGAACGAATCCCACCATTCCCGCCTACGTATTTATTAGCTGACAGCTGTGGAAACACCTCTGTGGAAAAGGGTGCAGCAATTTAAAGGGAGGCGCCGGTAAGTTACCTTAGCTTCTACTTTTGTTTAGTTGAAACACCAAGAACAGTCTACTGTCACCTTACACCCAGAACTCACGGATGCATCTTATGCAATTATAACATAATTATGTAGGCATATATCTACGGACCTTATTTGAATTGGTCAATTTTTCCAGTAAATGTCCCTGTTTCTAGAATCATCCAACGCTGCTTTTATCCATGTGCCCCACTGTCTCCTTAGTGTTCCCCAGTCTTCCCTGACCCC
This sequence comes from Chionomys nivalis, assembly GCF_950005125.1. Classification (NCBI taxonomy): domain Eukaryota; kingdom Metazoa; phylum Chordata; class Mammalia; order Rodentia; family Cricetidae; genus Chionomys; species Chionomys nivalis. Next base: position 13,014,298 of record NC_080087.1, read on the forward strand.
TTATATATAATCTTGACACTTTGGGAGTGTCCTAATGAGTTGTTTTGCATGATGCTTCCCCATCAGGGTAAGACATTTGCATCACTGAAAACGAGGACATTCAGTGAGAAGTACCACATCCTTCTCCGTGCACCCTATCATGGGGCCAGGACACTGACACGTTCCATTTCTGTTCATGTGGATTGCATGATCTGGCTGGCGTTCACTTCGGGGCGTTCATTTCCCTTTTGAGGTTTATCCGAGTCTCATGTCTCCTGAAACTTTCACCTGCTATTTTACCATCTATTAGAAGCTCCTGCCTATGAGGTTTACCACAAGGATATCTATCTGCTAATGGTGACTCCCTATTCCCCTTTGACTTCCATGTGTGTTAACCAGATTTCTATATTTCCCAAACTCAAGCTTTAAAGACTTGGTCTCTGATCCAGGGCACTTCTGGGAATTGGTGGACTCTGAGGAAGGCCTCTGGTTACTGGAATAAGAGCTGATAAGGGAATCCTAAGATGCATGCCTCCTGTTCTTTCTTTTGCTTCCTGGCCACCAGCAAATGAGCAGTCATGTTCTAGCCTGTGTTCCCATTATGATGTAATACCCAACTTAGACCCGAAGCAACAGGCACCTTAACAAACATCTAACTTTCCAAACTCAGGCCTAGCAGCCCCCTTTTCTCCTGTTGTCTCATGTGGGATCTGTCACAGCTATGGGGAGCTAGTGCACTTCCATGACCAACAGGAAGTGAGCCATGCTGTGAGCTGAATGAAATGGAGGCAGATTCTCCCGATGTGGGCTCCAGAGTTGGTTCCTGGGCTCTATTGCCAGGCTCCCTCTTCTCACTAAATACGGCCTTCCTTTTAGGACCATCAGAGGCTTCAGGCTCATCTTGGAATTGTCTTGTTCGTCACTTTTAGAAATCCTGGTTCCTGTTTCTGGTGACAAGCTCTAGGACCTAGCTCCAGGTTTCAGGGAGGCTCACAGTTAATGGTATTCTAATGCTGTTAGCTTTCCCAGAGGACAAAGTCATATCCCAACCCATGTATCACATGAACTGATATGCCAATGTGTATATGTATAAAGACTAGTTTATATACACATCTCCAATTCCAGTCCCAAACTAGAGAACATTTGAGCTTCTTACCAATAACCTCACCAACAGAAACAAACTCAAATTGATCTAAATCAATCAATTTTCTTAAATTACAGACATTAAAAATCTAACAGTGTTGCTGTTCCATTTGCTCACCAGGCTGGCAGCATGTGCTCTGGCATGGGGCTGCTTCTAAAGTTAAAAACGTGCAGAGAGTCACCCCTCCTACGCACACCGGCCTGTAAACTCCAGTTCCTGGGGACGTGAAGTCATCTTTAACCTCCGCGGGCCCCAGGCACACATGGGGTATACTTACATAAATGCAGGCAAGTATCTATCTGAATACAATGTAAATAAATCATTAGTAAAAAATCCCACCCTTACTCTAGTGATTTGACAGGCTATCATTTCATTGACTAATTTGTCATATATCTAGTCTAGTTTTGGACTCTCTATAAAAATACCTGTACTGGGGCATAGTTTTATTTTTCTTTCTTTATTTTTTAACAGACTTAATCCACTTTATTTTTTCTTGTATAAAAACCCTTATATGATAGCCACAGCTGGACCTGGATCCTCTTAGAGATGGCATCAAAGGTGGCCTTGGCACAGTTGCTCTGGGTGGGAGTGCAGACCCTGGCTGATGTGTGGCAGACATCAGTACCAGCCACCATCAAGTAGCACAGGAGCAGAGACTATGCCAGTGGCTCTGGGGGCAGGGGTGAGACGCACCAACAGAGCGCCACAGCGGCCTGTCACTTTTCCCGGAACAGTTGAGACTTACCAGTCTTGTTCCCCCAGCAGCCTCTCCGCACAGGGATAATGGAATGCTTGGTCCAGATGATGGCCCCTCCCAGGAAAAGTCAATAATCTCGGGTTTCTTAGTGGGCGGGAAAACAGGTAGATCTCCTGCAGGGATTGATCTTCATGTCCTTAACCTGGCAGCCCAGCTTGGTGACAGGGATTCAATTCTTGTCTTCGGTTTTATCTCCAAGAGCCCCCAGGCCTCAACCAGGGCCACGGCTTCGACCACAACCATGGCACCTAAGACCACTGACAAACCCTATATGGATTTGTTGCGGCCTCCTAACCTGGGACCCGGGTCCTCCCGCTCTGCTGGCGTCATCCGCCATTTGGTATTTTCCAGAAGAAGAAGAAAAAGTGCTTTTTTCCCCCTATACTTGTTCTTCTGTCTCTAACTGAATTCTCTCTGTTACATTGCTGATATTAATGGAAGTGCATCCTTGCCTCATTTGTATCCTACGTAGAAAAGCCTTGCAAGGTTGTCCACAATATAACCAACTGTCCATCCTACACCTGATGACTGACCGCTGCTTCCTTCTCTTTATAAAGTCATGACTGGGGATTGGATTTTTTTTAAAGATTACATTTTTCATGGTCTATAATATAAATAGAAGTATTACTACTGAACCACTCAGACTTTCTGGGATAAACGCCATTTAGCTATCATATAACTAGATTCTGGTACAACATTTCCTTTCTAAATCCATACTAACTAGATTTTGAGGGTAAATTTTCTAATTAAAAGCAGGCAAAACAGACAATAAAGTATTTTTAGTATAATAAACAAGATATTGTAGCTTCATACGTAGTTTATTTATTTATTTATTTTTTTTGGTTTTTCGAGACAGGGTTTCTCTGTGGTTTTGGAGCCTGTCCTGGAACTAGCTCTTGTAGACCAGGCTGGTCTCGAACTCACAGAGATCCGCCTGCCTCTGCCTCCCAAGTGCTGGGATTAAAGGCGTGCGCTACCACCGCCCGGCTCATACGTAGTTTAGAGACAACTGGCTACTATGTATATTCTGGCATATTGGCACATGTCTAGTAAGCATACTTTATAGGCAATGAGCTAGTTAATAATATCTATGTGGCTGTGATGCTGATATGATTCATTCTGATCATTACAGAAACCAGCCTCTGGGCACATCTGTGAGGGTTTTCTAGATTAAATGGACTGAAGTGGGAAGACCCACCCTAAGTGTGGGGGCACACTCGAGGGGTTGGGGCCCAGGACTGAATACAAAGCAGAAGAGACACTGGGTAGCATGCATCTCTGCTTCCTGGCTGAGGACGCCATGTGACCAGCCACCTCAGGCTCCTGCCACCAGGCCTTCCCAGCCACTCGAGGAGCTCGGCTGCAGAGCAGCAAGGTGTGGAGTGGTCTGGCTCGGTCACTACGACAGGGCACGGTTCTCACTAGTGGACACTGTGACTAATACTCGCATGTTCACAACTTACTCCTCTCTCACTAGTGTGAATCCCACAAGAACAGGGGCCCTGTTTGCGTCACTCTTTGCTACATTTCCAGAAGCAGACACACAGTGAGCATTCAATACATATTTGTTGACGAACGAATAAATGGCTGCTTATTCCAGAAAGCAAACTCAGACTAATAGCTAATTAGATTTTTATGAGTTAACAGTAATCATGTAATTTTATCTTGTTATTCTAAATCAGGATTAGGCAACCATTTTTTTTACAAACTGGCAGATAGTAAATATTTTAGGCTTTGCAGACCATATGTTCTCTGCCACAACTACTTAACTCAGTGATTGTGGATGGTTTAAAAGCAGCCACTGATGATACATGAAGGGGTAAAAATAGAACTATACTTATGACACTGTGTGACGCCCTGGGATCGCCCCACAGGCTCAGTTTGCTGGTCCTTTATAAATGATTCTATAAGTAAGAAGCAGGCAGGACAGTTGTGCTGAAAGGCCAATAAACATCAGGTAGTGTTTAGCAAGAGCAGCCTGGCCAGGCAACCCGCCACACCCTCCCTCCCATATTCAACACAGAAGCTTGTGTAAACACAGCAGTGTGCTGCACAGTTGGAAGGAGGACACACTCGCTCGGAAGACTCAGAAAGCTAACGATGCCTCCTGGTCTCTGAGGGTCTGAGGTTCACAAGGTCCCTTCCCAAGGTTACAAAAGCAGTAAAGGATTTCTGGGGGAGAGGAGACTGTTCCATGGAGCCGCCAGCAAGCTGTGTACAGAGGTCCAGGGATTCCACTTTTCTGAGTCACTGACATGCTGGGGTGAGCTCTTTGGAGACACGGCTGCCTTTGAGTCACCATGCTCCTACAAGTCACCTCCATAGGCTCACTAGGTCACTGAGCTACACTTGGTGGACTTGTTTCTTTGGTTTGTTGTCGGTGGCCTCTCTGGGGTTAATCGATGCGTATTCCCCCTTTCCCAGAAGTCACACAATAGCCTGGTTTAAAACCTCTGCAAGCCAGACTTCCAGCAGACTCAGACATGCTTGGTAATCACAGTAAGGGCAGGTCTAAGAGCTAAATTATTTTCTCAGCTCTTTGATCAAACAAAATAGAAAATAAACTATTGATGAGATCTCACTGCACATATTAGACTGATGAGTGTTGTGTTGGGATGACAGAAGATAAACACAGTGAGCAGGCTGTCAAGGTAACTCTATTGAGGGTAACTAGAACGTCCTTGCGCTCCTGTCTCCCGCAGTCATACAGCATAAAGGATCAAGAACTGAATCATACCAGCCTCGGGGAAACAAACCATCCAGCCCCAGAGAGAGAGACAGAGACAGAGACAGTGAGACAGAGAGAAAATGAGAATGTGTAAGGGGTGTATCTATGTGTGTGTGTGTTTGTATGTGGTGTGTGTGAGAGGATGCATGTGTGTGAACATGTATGTGTAAGTGGGTGATTTATGTATATCCACACACATGTTCCATGACTCATGTCTGGAAGTTAAAAGACAGTTTACAGAGGTTGACTCTCTGTTTCCACTATGCAGGTCCCAAGGATCAATTCCGGCAGCAGCCTCAGGAGCAGGTGCCCCTGGCTGAGCCGCCTCACCAGCCAGGAGTTTGTAACAGAATTCAAGCCTTTGTCACTAGGCACCTACGTGTGCTAAGAACCTCAGAGGCGACTAGCCAACAAAACTGCCCAGATTATTGTGATTTGTCCATGATTTCAGATATTAGAAAAGCAATCTTTTTGATTACTGGTAGACTATCATTAAGAATACTCAGGGTTTGTTATTTGGGGTGTTAAGACATTTTACATATCAAACCCTAGCTACTCTAAGTTTATCTCAGAAGTTACAAGCCTTTATCTGGACACTGTCCTGCCTTACTCCCCCCTCCTCTCCCTCTCCCCTCCCTTCTGTGCGTGCACGCATGTGCAGAGGCTCCAAGGACGCAAGTCAGAGGATAACTTCCAGGAACTGGTTCTCTCTCCTCACTGTCTGGGCTCTGGCATCAGATTTAGCTCCTCAGGCCTGGCAGGAGCTTTTGCCCACTGAGCCATCTCACCTGACCTTTCTTGCCTTCTGCATTTTCCTTTGCCCAAATTCACACAGCAGGAAGACTGTAAGGGGAGAACGGATTTCCTGCAGAAAATCACAGTCAGTGTCTGTCCATTCTTCAGACTCCTTTATTTTCCACACTGAATACCTATCTCTGTGTTTCAAAATCTGAACACTGGGTGCATTTAAGGTTCGTGACTTTCAGCCACAGCAGTAAGAAGGGAAGAAAGATTTTCTGTGGCTCTTGCTAGACTCGAGGCTGACTGGATACGAAGGCCCATCATGTGGCAGACGGGGAGCAGCGGCGAGCCTGCTGCACACTGACTCTAAGAACCCAGGCTCTGGCCAGACTCCCTCAGACACCTGCACTTTGGTTTGCAGTGCTATTTTTCTCAATTAAAAAAAAAATTGTGATAATACACCATTGTTTACTTGGCCTTCTAGATTCAAACAATCTTTTCTATTACCATCTTTAAAAAAAAAATCACATTTTGTTTATTTATTTAGTGTTTGCCTGGGTTGGGGGGCGCACAGGAGCCAGAATGCACATGTGGCAATCGGGGAACAACGTGCAGGAATTGGTTCTCTGTCTACAGCGTGCGGGTCAGGCGGACTGAGCGGGGGCCACCAGGCTGGGCAGCAAGCGCCTCTGCCTGTGGAGCTGTCCTTGCGGCCTGTCACCTTTTAACTTCGCAAAGTCCACTTTACATTTGCAACATGAAGTCAGTTTAACAGGTGGTCATCTGATATCCAGAGCCCTGCAGTGTGGAAAGTTTCATACCGAAATTCTGAGGCACAGAAACTACAAAGGCCTTGCAAGGCATGAGGTAAACTCAACCTGAGACTTGAAGGCCAAACACAGGCTGCAGATTTGACCGCTTAGGCCACTTGGTGCTCTGACTTTAGGCAGACCAAGTCCGAGTATTTTCCATGTCAGGTCATCAGCATGCGACTATCAACTTTAGTCTGGACTACCTTGGTGACCGGGGCTTCAGGGGAGGTGCAGCCTCTCCTGCTGACAGGCACTGTGGCTCACCCTGTCGAATTACTCGACACACCAGCTTTGTTCAGTTTCTGTGCTCTTTCTTCTCAGTAACTGGGGAAAGAATGAAAAGTGTGTCTGGAAAACAACAAGTGGCCATTGAAGAAAAGGTAAATGGGGAGGCATGCTTATCGGCTTCCTCAGTAAGGCCCCGTGTGATGGCACCAACAAGAGGTGGGCGGGATAAGCGGCATCATAGGGGCCACATCTATCTTGGGGAGTCAGTTTGGGAGATACTCCTTTGGTGTCTAACAATGCATGCAACTGACTAAACTACCATACTGAAAATGTGATTGTACTCTCATCAAAACACAATCTTTTTAAAAGCTTTCCAGCTGGGGTGCAATTCCAAGTCTGCATTTGGAAAAGCACATCGGTGCTGGGGTGAAGAACATGCTTGGATAGAATGCTGCTCACCCAGGAAGGTAGCATCTTGATGTCGATTTAAAAAGATTTTAAAGTGGTAGGTTCCAAGTCTGACTCACGCAGAACTCCAGACATGAAATGCAGAAGTGCCACCCTCTAAATCTGCTCTAATCCTCACTTTGATGTGCGTGTGTGGGGGAGGGGACAAACAGAGCAGGCAGTTTGTATTTCTCTCACCAGGACAAATTAACAGAAACAAAACCTAATTTTCCCCTTCTCTTACCCATTCTTATTCCTCTTCAATATTTTTCCTCTTTCTAAGATTCCTTTCTTTTTGTTTGAGCAGCTTACTGTTTGGCTGCCTTGTGAAGAACCGGCTATAGTGACAGATGAAAGGCTCGCATTCAGCGTGTAATTCAGAGTAGGGGGAATCGACTGCTGTGCGGTTAGGATTCTAACAACCTTGCAATTTTGTACAGTCGTTTCCCCACCCGTTCTTTTGAAGAAATCTGCCTTTATTCTGCTAATAACTAACCACAGTTGCAGCAGCATGGATCCGATTAGCAGTTCTTATGATACAAAGGGGACAAGGAAAAAAAAACCCCGTGAATGGGGTTGCCAATTTGTCCACCTGGACCCCCAGGAGAAAGATTAGCTGAGGCCTGCCTGCTCCCTTTCTTCCCCTTGATCCCACTCTCTGCAGCGGGATGAGGACAGGTGCCCTGGGAGCCAGGTACTCTCTGCTCTAACCCAAGCTGTGTCGCTTCCACACCTCCTTGCGACACTCCTGTCTGGGTTCCCACACTTGGTGACAACTCTGCTTGTGAACATGAGCAGCTATGACAATGCCATGCAGCCTGGGCTTGCCCTCAGCCGCCGTACACCTGACAGCCCATACAGCACAAGAGAGGGAAGGCAGGCAGTGGGGGTGCTGCAGGCACAAGGGGCCATGTTCTAATACAACACTCACTCAACAGGCATGGTGGCACTATTGGATGAGTCAGGTGGGAGAGAAAGCTGTACAGTCTGGGGGGCACTAGAATCTGAGTAAGGAGACCAACAGATTAAAACACAGGACTGGAGGGACAAAATGGCTGCTCAAGGAAAGGCACTTGCCGTGCAAGTCTGGTGACCTGAGTTTGAGTTCTTGATCTGGATAAAGGGAGAGAAAAAGAACCGACTCTGCAAAGACCTCTACACATGGGCCATGCATGTGTTCTTAGCTATATGTATCCACAAAATAATAAATTACTAAAGCCACAGTTTCTATTCTATTGAGTATAGAATCAACTTCTGCTAAATATAGAATTTATGTGTTTTAACCAACTTTCTAAAAATGTAAAAATTTATTGCATTTGTAACTACACTAATAGTTTATTTTTTGTGATAAAATGTAAAACTTCTATACCCTTGACATAAAACTACACTGACTGAGTTAGTTTGTGGTATGTGTACATGTGTGCACATATGTGTTGGAGAACACCAGGGCCTGATTTGTATTTTTCCACTTCATTATTTTAGACCAGGTCTCTCACTAGAGTTTGAGCACCCTGATTCAGCTAAGTTAACAGGCCAGTCAGCTCCAGGGTTCACTGTTTTTTGCCTACTCAGTGTTAGAATTACAGACTATGTGCCACCAAACTCAGTTTTTTACATGGGTTCTAGGGGTCCAAACTCAGGTCTTCATGTTTATGGGACAAACATCTGAACGAACTATTTCTTTCTGTTTGAGGCAGAGTCTCATGTAGTCTAGGCTGACCTTCAACTTGCAATGGAGCTGAAGCTCAATCCCAAGGGCTGAGATTTCTAGTACAGACTACCATGCCTTGTTTACATGGTGCTGGAAAGTCTAGGGCAAACACTCAGCCAACTGAGCTGCAATCCCAGATCCAAAACTACTGTTAAAAGCCAAGTGAAAGTTCAGCATTGTACTGCTTTTGGAAACTCAAGCTACTGACTGAAATCTCCAAGACTCATGGGGTCTGCCTAACACCCTACAGCTTACACTTAAAGCTAATAAACATCTAAATAACTGTTCTGATGTCCCAGTTCAGAGTTTGCCATATGCCTGGTGCCTCAATCAATGGCTTTTGAAGAGAAGGGAGACGTACAGTAAAACTCAGGTCAATGGGCAACTGAACCTTTCAACAGTGCAGCCTACCGCGGGGGCTTCTGGGTAGGCTGAGTCATCCAGCACAGGCTAAAATGGTGGCAGCTACATGAGGAGCAGTGGTTGTGCTCTTGGGAACTCTATGAGTTGTGCCCAGGTTACCAGGAGCCTCTGATACAGGGGACAATTTGAGGATGCATGATAAGACCAAAAGGACATGGAGAAGAAGATACACAGAATGAGCTGCAGCCTCATGCGTTTCCCATTAATACTTACTTTAGGTGTTAGCTAGTTATTTATCAAGAGTGCTCTCAAAATAGCCCATCTCTTTCAAATAGTGGGAGAATATTACTTTCCTGTTGTCAAGGCAGAGATTTAGTTACTAGCTAATATTTCACCTCAAAATGCTAATGCATCTGAACAATCAGAACTAGGCAAGGGCCTTCACACATGAAGACCTGGCTTATATCGACAAGCTCAGAACTAGGTTTTCACACAGAATGATCTATCACAGTTGAGACTCTTTCAAGAGGGGAAAAGAATGACCAAATGATAGGGGAAAACACCAAAGCACAGGAAGCTCGCTTCTTTTCTTGGACTCCCTTTTCTCATTTCAGAACTGGCATTCTTAAATTTGGCCAACATCTATTGAGCGCCCCCTGCTGGCCATGTCCTGTGCTCCATCCTCAATGTACAGGGAAATGTTCCCTCTCACAACTGCAACACCCAGAGGAGGGCAAAATCTGCACAGAAGAGGTCAGCAGCTACTTAGTAAAGAGAAGGAGACTCTATGTGGGTCTTGGCGATGGATGGAAGGTGCCAGGAAGAGGAATTAGCACACTATATGCTATTCAGCTTTGGGCAAAGATCTGGTCCACCGTCATAACTGGCAGTACAGAAACAGGGAAATCTGTCCCATGACTTTTTCTAAAGAAGAAAACAAAGAAAGGAAAGGGGAGGGGAGTGAGGGGAGAGGAAGGAAGGAGAGAAGATAGACCAATACACTAAGAACCGAGGTTCAACTTGCTAAAAGGGATGCCTCTTTCCTTCTTTCTTCTCTTTCCTTCCTTCCTTCCTTCCTTCCTTCCTTCCTTCCTTCCTTCCTTCCTTCCTTCCTTCCTTCCTTCCTTCCTTTCTTTTTCTTTCTTTGGAATGGACTCAAAGTAACAATTATGAATATGGTGACTCCAGCACTAGCTGATTCTGGCATGAGACTGGAGCTGCAACCTATCGTAGATTCTGCACTGTGAGCTCATAACCTAGCTGTAGCATGAATTCTAATTGGTCTTAATAAATAAAACCTGGAGTCAGATATGGGGTGAAAGTTGAGCGATCAGAGAAGCAGTGCAGCCAGCCACTAGAGAGACCTTTTACCTCTACCGGACTCCTCAGACTGAAGGGGTGATCCTGTCTCTACAGATCCTCAGACTGCATGCTCACACTTAATCCTCAGACTACAATGAGCTCCTGTCTCCTTCAGTTGTATGTTCTTCTCTCTGCCCAGCCACATCAGTCCTGTCTCCATCTCTCTGGTGCTAGAATTAAGGTGTGGGCCACCACTGCCTGGCTCTGTTTCTCGTTGGGACTGGATCAATCTCGTGTAGCCCAGGGTGCCCTTGAGTCCTTAGCTCTGCACTCTGATCTTCAGGCAAGACCATGACACTTCTACCTGCTCTAGTGGTCTCCCACTGCAGTTAAAACTGCACATCCCAACCTTCAACAGTTTCCTGTATCCACTGGAGGATACACTCCGAAAGCTAGAGCAGATGCTCTAGACCAGAGGACGCTGAGCCTTATATGTTGGTATTTTTCCTATATATAAAGGCATTTGATATAGTTTCCTCTTTAGTAGGCATAGTAGAGATTAACTATAAAAATGAAGCAAAATAATTATAATACGCAGGCCTTTTTCAGCGAGGCAGGACCTGTCAATCAAACTCTCTAGCCAGCTTGCTCTGAGGCTCCCTGTACCCGGGTTCTGGGGATCTGAACTCCAGTCCAAATGCCTGACTGCCGAGCTGTTTCTTGGGATAAGCACACTCACTTATGTACTTCATATCTGCCTTACTTAATGAGAACAGGGACCTCCACATGGAGGTTCAGTGCATTTCCCCGAGTTTCTAAAAAGGTCCAGTCTACTTGGGGAACAAATGAACCAAAGGGGTGTCACAGGACGCAAGGACCTGAGCAGTTGGGCCAACCGGCCTGTCACAGGCTACATCTGTCGAGGAAGCAGCAGAAGTGCAACCTGAACCTCCTGTGCAGCAAGCAGCAAGCAGTACTACCTCCTCAGTGAGACCACACTCCTGGCTTTCTGCTGTGCACAGCTAAAGCAGTTTCCACGTACAAACCCTGATGTCACTTTCTGTTTGGAAGGGAAAGTGTCAACACTAACAATCCCTGGTTATACCATTTATAAACATGCAGATGCGGATTATTAAAGATTAATGCATTTCAGGATCGGTGTCGGCATTCCGTTTGTCTCGTGCCGCAGTCAATGCTGCTCTCCATTAGTCAATGACAACCTCCATCATCCTGCTACGGGAGAGAAATCAAAGGTGCAAGCATGTGAATGAGACTAAGTGATGAAATTGATTAGTACCAGACCGAACGGCTATAATCAATCAGCACATCACAATACTCCCGGGTCGGGGCTATCAGAAGATGGGGAGAGAGACCTAACATCCCTTCCACATCAACGACTTACTCCATTTTAGAAGAACATTCAGACAGAGAGTTTACGAACACCTTGACTCTAAACTATTCACTTAGACACTAGTTCCTAAAATGTAGCAAAATGGATTTTGAAACTGTCTTCTAGGCTTCAATTAGGTCATACAGCTTTGTACCCCTCTAGTCCTGAGTCCTCAGCAGGTCAATGGCAAGGGGCTGAGTAGGCTGTGAAGGCATGCAGCCCTGACAGTCCACTGCGCCCCAGAAATGAACGAGGAGTCTGACCCACTTCAGCAGACAATGCAGTGAAGAACACACACACAGGTACCAGAGGCGAGGGATGAGGGCGGCAGGGGCTCAGGTAAGGAGGAATAAAAAGTCGGGAGGGAATGACATTGGAGAAGTTCCCAGTGTCTTCACAGTCCCTGAACATGGATGGAGGGGAAGAGAGACCTAACTTCAAAGGGGTTAGAGGAACTGAAGACCTGCATCTTTGGAAAGTAGAAGCCACACTCATCTTCCAGCCAGGAGACTGCTAGGCTGGGGGTAGTCGCAGGTGCCAGAGGGCAAGGCTGGTGTGTGTGTGTGTGTGTGTGTGTGTGTGTGTGTGTGTGTGTGATCTCCAGTACAGAGCCCTTTCACATGGGGGCGAACCTTGGTATGAACTGTTACATGCTACGGTCTGCTAAGGGGAGGCTGAATGTCACACTTGCCCTACCCAAGCTCTCCAGGGCTGCACACCACCTCTCAAAACCAAATCCGTTTCTGCTTCTCTCGCTGTTGCTAAGCATCATTTGGAAAGGATGGGAAATTACTGCTTTGTTTAACACACAAATATTTTACATTGTAAGGGGAAAAAAACCCTGGCTAAGTTCTCTCAGTCTGTAGAAATGCTGAATTGATGTTTTCTGTGCTGCCACAGATTAGAAACATGGATATATCAATGGCACTTTGTGTTTAATATTTTTCTTTTGCTTGCTTAGTTTGCCAATAAGCAGCATGCATTCCCCTTGGAACAAGCTGTCACAGAATTTCTACCTCCAGAGAAGCCAAAAAGGACCATGTGCTAGATGCTGGGACATGAACTAGCAGGTAGGAGGCTAGTGCAGACACAGAATGGTGCTGCTGTTCCCGCAAGGCCACATATAGCCTCATACTTGCAATCCTGAAAGAAAACTGGCCCAGAAACATTTACATATGGAAATAAACCCATGTTTATTTACTTAATTTTATTAAATATAAATTAAAATGTGGGTAATGTGTTTCCTCATAATGGGCTTGGCTTGAGCCTTGAAAGACTTAATCTATGAAGAAAGGACTAAGCAAAGGGAGACACTGGTTTGCCCCTCTGCTGTGCACCCGATAGGCATTCATCTCATCAAACATCATTTGCTCTCAGGGGACCCCTGCTCACCCTGGCCATGACTACTCCATGCTGCCATCATCCTTCTCTTCCTGCCTTTAGCATCCTTTCTAATGTTTGACCAGAATGTCTTCTTTGTGTCTGCAGCTCTGGAAGCCACTTGGTATCCTGTTGAAGATGGGCTGGTGTTGTTTTAAATATCACAGAGCAGCCCAGCAACTTGTATCCCCTGTGTCACTAGACTTTTTAAAACATGGGCATTTGTTGTCTGAGGGCCAGCTAGATGAACAATTCACCCCTTCAGGAGCTGAAATGACAGAGCTCAGTTCAGGAATGAGGTCAAACTCTAAGGAAAAGGAGTTCCCAGAGCACAGACCATCTCTGGCCAAGCTTCCTTTGCAAGCTCTATCCTGGCAAGCTTTTGCAAAGGACAGAAACTAGAGGCCTTTGCCAGGCATAGGGGTGTCACCTCCTGAGAAGGGGACAGGTGTGCAGGAGCTCTGTGTGTGTATGCACGCACATGCGTGTTTGCACACACACCAGCTGCAGAGCGAAGGGGGCTTACTGAAAAGGAAAGAACGTACAGAAGGGGAGGGGCAGAGGGTAGCACTTAAAAGATTTGAGTCAAGGTCCCTCCTCATTAGGTTCTTCTCTCAAGCCCTCTGGACTCTTGCTTGACCTCATCTAGACAGCTGGCAGTCAGAGGGGAAGGTGAGCAAGCCACCTCCATCAGCAAAACATACAGCAACGCTTATACAATCAGAAAAACAAACAAACAAACACAAAAAAGAAAGCAAAAATCGGTAGGAGGGATTTGGCCTTTGTATTTGGTAAAACGCTGTTTTGCTCTTATGGCTAGGAAGATATGCCTTTGATCTTCCTATAGTAAAAACCAACACCACACAAGAAAGGCCAGAAAACCATGCCCCTTTGGTGAGGCTCTCATGTGAATACCTAACTTTGTAGTTTTCTGTCCTAGCCTATTCCCATCCGTGGCCGTCTGCGGTCAGATGAGAGCGACTTAACTCTACCCACAGAGGACCGTGGGCAGGACACCCTGAAGTTCACACCCCTAGACACCCATGAACAAAAGCAGAGAAGAGGTGTGAACACTGCAAACGTTGAAGCTGCACAACAGCAGTGTCTCTCAGGCCACGACAGCACCTGCCCGCCACCTGCCCTTGCACAGCCACCGGTCTCCCCGTCTTCAACCTTGGCTGCACTTACAGAACAAGCAGACAGCTGACAAAAGCCTCTGTTTTAAACGGAAGTTGGAAAGGGTGGGCTGATCTACATTTGTGCTTTGTTAGTAATCTGGGAAGGGGCTCAGGAGGCAAGGCCAGCGAAATCAACAGACGGGAGGGTCAGCCACGAGCAGAGCACTGACAGGTGCTGACTCAGCGTGGGCAGAGCTGGAGGACCAGGTCCTGTATTTGTGCATTCAAAGTAGGTACATTCAAAGGCCTTTCTTCATGAACCCCCGTGAGGGACTCTTGAGCTGTAACATGAGAAACTGCCACACTGAAACGTGACCAAATCTGTCATTAGGAGACATTAATGGCAACACTTCGGAATTAACTACAGCCTAAGCAAAATGAAACACACGTCTCCTACCAACACCACACACCGAGTATCTGTCCTGTAACTACTGTCCCACAGTCCTAGAAATCTGTGTGGTAACCAAATGAGACGTGCTGTGCCCCAGGTGGGGAAACCGGGCCAGAGGCACTCAGCAGCTTGCTCAGGTTACTCAGCTAAGAAGCAGCTGGAAGAGGAGGTGAGATCACTGTTTTACTGGGGAGAGCATGACAAATGCTAAATTTGCTCACCAGACGTTCTAGGTGGTTGTTCTGCTTAGAACCCCAAGAAGCGGTGTGTGTGTCACACTTCACACAACCAATACTACACTCTGTGTCTTTGCAGGAGGCAGATCGCTGGGAAGTGACTTAGGAAGGAGCGCTTTTGTGGGCCTGGCCTCAGGACTAAACCACTCGATAGTGGGACAGTGGAGCCAGCCAGGAAGAACACAGAATACATTGAAATGCCTTAGCCAAATGGACCTAAACTTCAACGGTATCGCCTAATATGTTATAACATATTAATATATAATTAAAATCATAACATTTAATTTCAAGAGAGGCAAGCTAAAATACACCCCACATAGTGTGGCCAAGGAAAGCGTGTTTTCTGATTTGCTAGGAGACCTGCCTGGTTTTAAGGGCTGTTGTGTGTGGCTATTAACAGTCCCTCGGCATGGATGAAATATTATCGCCATCCTAACTAGGATACGTGTCCATAAAAAATATAGTAAATCAAAATAGTAACATAAACTCTAAAAATGTAATAAATAATTTATTTTAAAAAGTGATAAAATATATAGAGAATACTTGAGGCAGGGAGAGGAAATGGTGTTGGAATAAGGAACAAGCAGGCAGGTGGATGTGGTTATTCCCAGCACACCAGTTCTTAGATTACATTCATTTCATAATTGCACTGCATAAATAACAATTGCCTGTTATACATAATATTCTACGTATAACTAGTATTATTTATAAATTTTATACAATACACATCTACAAAACATGAAAGGAGTAAAATAGTTAAAATTATCACCTATGATTATGGGGAGAATATGATAAATTATTAATAAGTTTATTAGCTGTTGAGTTATCATTTTAATAGGCTAGTGGAAGGTGCTCTCTGGAAATTACCTGTATCATGTTAGCAAAAGTTAGCTGGTACAATACCAGAAAGATGAATGTGGTTAAAGTAAGAACCCCCAGAGAACACAGACACACATGTACGCACACACAAGATACAGATGTCACTTGAACACAAGAGTTAGCGAGAACATGCACTCTATCAGAAAGAGGGTGTGAGCTTGTATCAGCATGGCACTTTGGACTGTAGTTGGCACCAACCGTGTGACTGTGATCAGACATAGGTAAACATCAACTCTGAAAACACGCTAGAGAAGAACCTTACAGTCATCAAACAGAACCAGACACGTGGTCACCACCAGCCAGCAGTCTCCCCCAGGACACTACTGATGGAGGCTCTTCACTGTAGAGTCATTGTAAGGCAGCTGACAGTGAAGGTTTAGTCTATGGCAAACTGACCATTTGAAGGCAGTTTTCAGTCTTCAGCCATCTCACCCCGAATGTCCCATCAACTCATCAGAAGGTATTTGGTCATTTATTATTCGTTTGTTGAGATTCTTTAGAAACTGGGACTCTGGTATGTGTGGTGAGAAACGCAGTTATATCACTATTGTGCAATCAATCATATCTGTGTCGTAAAGGATGGAAACAGAGTGACTAGGAAGGTAAAGAGTGAGAGATGCTGCTGAGGCCAGACCTGGCTTCACACCGGGAGGTGGGAGGGGACGACAGACGGACCGAGGATGGGGACAGCAGATGATTAAGGATGACAGTACCTGGAATACTTGCAGGGGAAATCGGACCAGACCGAGATTGGTTGCTTCCCACAGGAGAGCCAACAGGAGAAGGTGATGGCCCCCCAGGAATACTGGAGAGATGGGGGGATGCATGTGGGGAGAAAGGAGACTGAGCCGGGTTGCTCTGATCCCCCTGGCTGCTTGTAGAGCCGGATGCACTGACTGCTGAGCTCAGAGTTGCTTCCGTTCCCGTGGGGAGGTCATCGATGGAGCCAGACAGGTCCTGAGGAAAAAAGAACAGGCAAGTGTTCATACACTTGGAACACTAAGAACACAAAGCACAATTTGAAAGCAACAGTGCCACTCCTTCAGAGACAGTGTGAGTGGACCAGACCAACATGTGGAGTGGGCACTTCTCACTAGACTCCAGCGAACTCACACAGAAGGCCTGGCAGCACATAAAAGATGAGGCAAGCTGCATCTCACGCACAAGCTAACCTTGAAGGTTCCCCTTCTGCCACCAGTGCCCAGCTGTGGACCTATTCAAAATGCTGGATCAGGAAGTCCTCTGTAGAGCAAGCTACCGCAGGAATGAAGACTTTAATAAACTGAGCAGCTACAGGCTTGGGGCAACCTTCCCATGGAAATTAAAGCTGGGACGCTGCAGCCTAATAATGGTCAAATTCTAACTGAACTTTGTGGTGAGATATTCTCCCATTTTTAAGCATTATAATGAAATAGTGGCATTTGCATTTTAATATAGTATGGAAATACAATCCTATTGACATTATGTGGTCAGAAATGAGTTCAAATGTTACACAACATGCCCTTATGCAGGAATTTTGCACTGTTAATCCCATCTAATTTGACTCTTACACCCTCAGATGACTTACTACAGTCTCCACGTGAAAGACCCACTCTGGGCACGCTCCTCAGGTGAGAACGCAGGTAATTAAAGAAAACGCAGGCAAGATGAGAGGGAAGAAGACACCGACAGATAAGGACACAGCAGCTGTGTTCCCAGGCCTAGAAGGGGAGCCACCGTCTTCAGATGCCCAGACACCAGACACAGAGGCCTGCTGGCGTGACAGCTCTTCCAAGGGGAAAGCTCAGTAAGGTCCGTCAAGACTGGAAGCCGGAGGCAGAGGGAGCCGAACAGCCTAAGCTGCGGTACACAACACCAGGGCATGCTGCTCGGGACGGGTGTGCCCCTCTCGGTCGGACCCATGCCGGACCTTGCTTATCATAGGGCCTTCTGGAGCGACAGAGCTCGAGAATGACCCAGTACGATGCTTGGGTCAGAAGAAACGCAGCTCCCAAGGCAGCAGAGGAACCCAGGACTAGACCCTAGGCCCTGGATACTGAGCTGTGCCAGGAACTCCCCTTTTAGGAGGATGCTATCACAGCTAAAAATGTACATACACCACAGCTGATCAGCCCAGAAAAATGTGGAGTGCATATTTAAAAAGTCTTACAACAAGAACAACATTGGTTTAAGTAAAACAAAAAGTAATCTTATCAAGTCAAATAGTTCTGCTTATGAAAAACAACACAATGATTGGAGATATCTAACCTTTGGAAAACGTTTTATCAAATCTCTAAAATAAGATGAGGTAAATTGAATCAGATTGCTTGGAATTCAAAGATAAAACAAACATTTTTGCTCTAGGCATATGGCATACGTGATTTTGCACACAGCTGGCAAAACTTCCTATTTAAATTTGATTACTGACGGACTCAGTGATAGTCCCAGTTAGATCTTATAAGTTAGATATTGCTTTGACAAAGCCAGGTAGGGCTAGAGGAAAGTTATTAATCCAGTAACATGCCATATACAACTCAAGGAAACCACCCTCTGGCAATCAACACAATCAGCAAGGTGCCACGAACAAATTTAGATCGCCACGTCCAAAGAGAATGGGATCACTTTCCCTCTACCCCAGGCTTCCTGCTCACTGATCACTGCACCCATTCTGAGAACCGGGTGGGTGGAGGTGGTGGAAAGGACAAGGTATCCTGGGCTGAGCTTTTCAGTGTTTGCCTCCAGGCATTTCCTTCCTAATACATGTAACCAACTTAAGAACTTGCAAAACCACAATCAGTGAGAGACCTGTGGGTTAAAGGTGAGCTGTACTTACGCTCTAACCACGAGCTACCCACATGGCTAACTGCAAACACGCTGTGCATGTGCATGCACACACAGAAGTCAAAACAACAATAAAAACCCAACAGCAGTATTGGTTAACATACTGGAAATATATCAAATTCAAATGGTGGCCTCTGTGTATTTCCTTAAAACAATACACACACAAGTCAAAACAACAATAAAAACCCAACAGCAGTATTTGTTAACATATTGGAAATATATGAAATTCAAATGGTGGCCTCCGTGCATTTCCTTAGAACGAGACAGACCCAGCCCTTAGCCCTGCCTATGAATGCTGTGGCAATGATTGAGCAAAGCAACTGGGACCATGTGACTGAGGATGTTTGCCATCTAACTCCTGATGCAAAGGTGCTAGGCAGGGCTTAGGTGGCTCACACAAAGACCTCACTGCAGGCCATAGTTCATGCAGACTTTACAGAAATAGTTCACAACCTCCGGGAAGTATTGATTGAGAGGTGTAGGTTTATGCTGGGAATGAATAATCTCAGCACTGAAGGAAGAAACAAATACAGCAGAGGGAACTGTGCAAAATGATTTGTTTGGCAAAAAGGATTGCCTAGAATGAGGGTCTGGCAAAAAGGATTGCCTAGAATGAGGGTCTGGCAAAAACACAAGGCTTTTGGGTTTTCTCCCGTTTGACAGGGGTGGTAATGGTATCTCATCCCACTGGACCAAGCTCAACTTCACAACTTCAAAGGGAAGGTGGGGCTTGTCTCACTAACTAGCTTTGATAAGAAAACAACAAAAACAGAAGACAAAACATTTCCCATAGTTTACTAGTTTTCTCTTAAAAACAAAACAAAAACTAAAAACCGACTAAAATAAACCCTCTTCTTGGACTAGGAGGACTTAGCAGTGGGGTGCTTGTGAGTGAGCATGGCCACACAATGGAGGAGAGCGGGAAATCCTGCACACGGCCACTGATAGCCACAAGCCAGTGACTGCGTCAGGTACATCTGAGCCAGGTGCTTCCCAATACTAGCAAGAAGGGGGTGGTGAGGGACCATACATCCCACACCTCTCAAGATAATTTGATAAATAGCTAGATAGACAATCATTTCTACTTCATGTCAAACAGAGTTAAACAGGCACAATGTAAATTCAGCGTTCAATTGTAGTTAAATAATTTTATGCAAATCTTCCTTCATAAAAACTGGAATGTTACTCATAAATTTTTGTAATTCTCTGCATGACCTACAAATTTCTTCCCCATTCTCCCTTAAAATTCCACATTATTGCTGAAACAGGCGGCAAGGACGGTTGTCAAGAGAGTTCCATTCAAATTGCAGAGGCATTGAAAACATTTCTGTTATTCAACAGGCTGATCAAGGAAGCACCAAGAGGAAAATATAAAACTGGTGGCTTCCTTCGTGTTCACGTGTCATCAGAATTTCAGCGCTGACTAGACCTTGGCGCAACAGAAGAGCAATAAAAAGATGTAATTTTTATATTACTGCTATACCCTCTCGGAACTTTTCTATGTAAATGATACAGAAGACTCCCGCCCTGCAGATCCTTACCATATCCATATGCAGAGCTATCTTAAAGCCCACTAATGAAGGAAGTTCAGCCTGGTTTAAGCACACAGCCTCGTTAACACAGAAGCCCGTCACTAACACTCCCCTAGAGGACACTTAGTCAGCAGGGTACCAGCTCCTTCTGTAAGTACTACTGGAACCATAATGCCTGCATCTCCTCACAGCTCAGACACCTTCCAGCTACAGTGCTTCCATTCATCTTGCTGGAGAGCTGGCAGGTCAGGTCCGGGGACTACAGTCAGGGCTCTTTGGGGGTTGTAGGCATTACCCCATAGCACTCCTTCCGGCCTCTCTCCTGATGGAGGGACAGGTAAGGCGATGGTTTCTCAGGCTCTAGCCTAGCAAAGTTACTACTGTGCCATCATAGTTTGCTGTGGTGAGATCATGCTATCACATTGGGTGTTCTCTGTTTGACACCCACCCACAATACCAAATATTTTCAATGTAACAAAAATTAATGTAAGCTCACTATCAATGGTTCATTTATTTCTAAAAGTCCCTGTCTTGAACATCACAAACCCCCGCAACACTTCTACTTCTAAAACCATTTCAAGAAGGCCACTACACAGACTTTACCACTGTAACCTCACCCCCCTCACCCGCTATGTCCAAATAAAAAAACCTCGAATTAACTCAAGGGACTGGGCAAAGAAGGAATACTACAGAGCGTGACAGGAGTCTTAGCCGACTTTTACAAGAGGAGCAATTATGAATTAACACAGCAACTCAGTGTTCCTAATTCCTCGTGTACACAGGCCCAGGAAGGGTCACAGAAGGGATGCCCTGTAATGGTCTGTTCTGTCCCTTTAAAAGACAAGCCAACCCCCTTCTGCAGAAGCAAGCTGATCTTCAGCTTCCAGCCTGAGTCTGTCTGTCTTTCTTTCTTTCTTTCTTTCTTTCTTTCTTTCTTTCTTTCTTTCTTTCTTTCTTTCTTTCTTTCTTCTTCTCCCCCCCTCTCTAAGAGTCAGCTTTTGTCTCTCCCTTCTCCCCATTTCTTCCCTTCTCTGCTGTTTCTCTCTCTCTCTCTCTCTCTCTCTCTCTCTCTCTCTCTCTCTCTCTCTCTCTCTCTCTCCTCTTCCTCCTCCTCCCCTCCCCTTCTACAACCCACTAAATTAATATCCAGCTTCATTCTGCATGGCGTGCCTATCCATCCCGGTCTCTCGTTGCCACGTAGCTTCCTGCCTGGGAACAGGCTGCCTTCGAGGCCTGCTGTGGTCTAAGGACCCACTGCCCACCACAGCTCGGGGACCTGTGGAGTGTTCTCATGGCCTGATGCCCACAGCATTTTACTTAAACCATTACAAGCACATGGAAAACTCCATGAAGATGGTATGCAGGAACTACTTTAAAAGACCTACATGCAAACAGAAACCAAGGAGCACAGGGTATGAGTTCTCTAATGTCTAGACATCGCACAGAAGCCTCCCTGAAAACATGCTGATCTTTATGAGTCACTATCGCAAAGCATCTTTGATCTGACGGTGTGGTGTTCAATTTAGCATGTTGACCCAGGGTAAGTTCAGTCAATATCAGCGCTGTGTCACTGATTCGGAGAACTGGGAATAAGCTAGGAAACTGTACTCCCCTGCTTAATTAAATAAGTGGGTTTCAAAAAGCAAATGAACTTCCAAACACTCCAAGCCACAGCTCTCAGTACAATTAGCTGCTGGTGGAGATTAGCCCTGATGATGAACTGCCCACACTGCACACATCTGGGCATCCCTTGCTCAGGCACACCCATGAGAAAAGGGGATGAACAGAGTTAGGAATGGAGGAGATACTTCAATCAATGTGGCAGGCACATGCCTCATTTCAGGGTTTTAATAGGACACAGCTAATGATTCTCACTGTGACTTCCCAGAGGCTTACGGCATGGGTTCAAATTCTCAGTGATGTTCAGAAGCAGGAAGACCTTGCTACACACACACACACACACACACACACACACACGGATGCACGCATACACACAGTCTCATACACAGACACATACAGAGAAAACAGACTCACACACAGACCTCCCCACTCTCTCACACATAAGCAGACACACACACACATACACCACACACAACCTTCAACTAGACCCTAACTTTAAGGGCACTGGCTCTTATGCCAGGTATGGGGCAAAGACAGGAGGTACTTAAATGTTCAAGGGCAAATTAAACTGAGTTTGTAAGCACTTCCATTGCAAACATTACACGGCATAATCTAGCACATGCAAACAGTTCGAAATATTTACCACAAAAGTTCTCCTGGAAGTTACTCACCAAGCTATTACATTTTATGAATGAATTCTCGGCCCGAGCCCCAAGCAGCACCCCAGGGTCAAAGAATTAGACTCCTTAGCTTCTTAGCCCCCTTGAAATGCACCAGAAGTCACTTCACACCCTCCCAGCTGATTCTGGTACTAAAACTTCAAGCATTTGAAATAAATGTACCTTGAAGTTGATATTAAAATCAAGCTAATAATTTGACACAGAAATAGAAAACCTTTCAGTGACTTAGATTCCCATGACTTTCCTAGGTTCTTAGCACAAACCTGCATTGCAAGCTGTCTACTCAAGGCCCTGCTGCTTGTTTGTCTCGATGGCAAATGAGGTTTTTAAAAGCTTAGAGTTCTGGTCTCAACATGAAGCGTGAAATACATCAGGAAGACAGGCAAGAGAGCAAATCCTATGCACTGATCTCAGGCCTTAAAACCATTCTCCTTCCAACTTACAAGTCTTAATTTTTCTTTTAACATGTTCAAATATGTTCCTCTTCATCCTGTGGGACAACACATACAATGTACAGCCAACTGATGTGTGAGAAAATACTCGCCATAGATTTGAAAATCACAGACTCCAAAATGGCAAGAGTATTCCCAACGCCAAGGGAAATACACGGAAAATGTGGGTCAGAATCCACACCCAGGGAGATAGCCAAGAGCTGCTCTTTGGGAAACAACTTGCCTCTGACTCATCTGCAGTTCTTTCTAGTCAAGCAATGACAGCACTGTGGGTAACTCTCACTTTACGGGACGTTTCCAGGGCACTGACTACAGAGATACTGAACAAGAGCAGAATTCCGTCTGAAGTATACCAACACACATATGGTAACAGCTGTCACTTCCTTAAAAATGACAGGAAAGTACAGAGTGTGGGTCTTATTCTGGAAAGAAAGGTATAGTAAAAGGGGATAAGATAGGCTAATGGGGAGGGTTATGGTCAAAGTATATTATATATGAATAAAGTCATAAAATAATAAATAAAAGTTAAGAATCAGCACATAAACAAAGCAATTACCAAATGTTTTGGGCTGTAAACTCTCTCTCTGATATATGTGTGTGTTGTATGCACACACCTGTTTGTGTGCAGGTGTATGTGAGATGCAGCTGCATGCAGAGGTCTGCGGTCAGCAGCAGGTGTCTTCCTCCATCTCTCTCCATTTACTGAGATAAGTCTCTCATTTTCCCTGGAGCTCGCCAATTGTCTAGAGGAGCTATCCATCAAGCCCCGCAGATCCTACTGCAGTGCTTCGGTTTTTAGCTTTTTATATGGGTGCTGGGGATCTGTATATAAGTTCTTCTGCTTGCCCAGCACATCACTAACTGAGCCATCTCCCCAGCCCAGGTGAACATTTCCTACATAAGACATGTTGCCACTGCAGGTCCAGAGGGGCGGGAAACACATCATGAAAAATGTGATGTGTAAAGGGGCTGTTTGTTCACTGCATGAACCTTTTCTCAGGGAGGGGGTCACAAAAATACTCCCAGTTTTGAACTCCCCCTGGGTGACTCTCTGCTCTTCCATGGCTAATAACAATCCCCAGATGTGTTGGCTACCAATAGCAACATACCGGCCCTTTTAACACAGCACACACAGTCTTGAATTAAGAGTCAGCTTGGTAAACGAGTTTATAACTTTGGTCATGTGAACTTTGGAATTAACCTGCACCTGGAAGTAACCCAAACCCTTTGTTAAAGTGCCTGGGAACAGCCTTGTAAACAGTCCTAAATGTTAGCAATGACTCAACCCTACTGCCATGATTTGGCACCTGGGACATTGCAATTATTTCCCCACCAGAACAAACCACAGTATATTGTTTGATGAGCTCTCACATATTCTTCACCAAGCCCTCATCCACAGACAAGACCCTTCAATCAAGGCCTAAGCCAGCCCTGAAAGACTAATTGCTGCCCTTTATCTACTGTGAGAGTGGTACAGATACGGAACACAGGCTCTGAAAACAAAGCTGGGCATTAAACGACAATATGGCAGACCTGGCATATGCTATACCTAAGGCTGTAGTTGTGCAGGAGGAAGGAGAACTCAAGAGGACAGCGTGTTCACATGGATTCTTTCAGACTTCAGGAGGCAGGTCCTTTGTGGACGTACAGACTAAAACTCCTATCACCAACGTTCAACGGGGAGAGACAAACAGATAAATTATGGCAAAAAGCATCAAGTTCTCTGGAGGGAGAAGGTGGTATCTGCCGTAGCAAACACAATGGCCTGTGACCCCAAGTGACATTTCTTAGGGGCCACTGTGATGAGGCAGGCAGGTAAGTTCTAGAGGGAGGGTGGTCCACTGGCAGGGTAGAAAGGTAGCACCTGAGCACAGGAGAGTCAGGCAGAAAGCAGGAGATCTCTGGTGTACACGATTGAGGAGGGTGTAGCCTAAGGATGTGTGCTCACTGGGAGTGGTGGGGGTGGTGGGGAAGCTGGCCAGAAAGGGGCAGCTGGAGAATGACACTCATAGGCTCTGCTATTCCAAAAGATAGAAGCTTCTTTCTCCCTGATGATTATAGGAGCTAGGAAGCCAAGAGAAGCACAGCAAGTGTTTTTGTTTGTTTGCTTTTGTTTTTTAAAGGTACATATTCTTAAAGATAGAAAAGGATAGAATGGGGGTGCCAAATATGACATTTTAAGAACTAAAGATCAAAACTCCAGGTAGTGTTTAAGAACAAATCTGCATATTTTCCCCAAATCAAGATATCTTAAAAACAGGCAGAATTAAACAGATATGCAAACAATGAGAAAGTGAGGGCCGACGTGATAGCAGCTCCGGTAACAGCCGTGTGCTCTCCAGACTGCAGTAATTTCATGAGTGCACGCAGCTCTAAGAATCAACGTACAGAATGAGTCCACCGTCTCAAAGCATCAGGCAGTCAGTATTCTACAGCCAGCTATGAGTCACACACCTTTAACATTTTACATTCCACTCTACAACCCCTGGGGACCCTGGGGTCACCTGGTTCTAACAGGGAGGCACCCACTGAAGCAGAGGAAAGCTCTGGAATATGGTTTGGTGTTTTAAAAAATATCACACCAGGTATGAACCTATAAAGATTAATGACCCATGTGTTCTGAGAGGAAATTGACAAACTAACAAGGTCTGTAAATATGTAAGATTTAGACTCTCGTCTCCTGATTCCTGTTTTTATCACTGAAAACATACTATAAATTTTTAGGGCAGAAAAGCCATCAATACCACCTTCTGCATCTCTCAAGGTGCAAAACGTCACTGTTTATCTTAGAAGTTCAATGCTAAGCATGCAAAACC
Organism: Chionomys nivalis; assembly: GCF_950005125.1. NCBI lineage: Eukaryota > Metazoa > Chordata > Mammalia > Rodentia > Cricetidae > Chionomys > Chionomys nivalis. Next base: position 13,039,884 of record NC_080087.1, read on the forward strand.
CCTAAAAATAACACTTAAAAACAAAAAGGCATGAACCCTCAGGAGACATTTATTTCTTCGACAGCATAGCAAGGAAATTCTTTAAAACAGCAAGATCCGTAGAAACTGCAAGTAAATTAGCAACTTAAGAAAATAATGACTGAGAAACTTACAACTCAAAACTATAGCGAGTCCATGTGGAGTAAGAAGTTGTCAGTAGAAAAACACTAAAACTTGGTTGTCTGGGCATTTTTGCTATTAACTTGAACCACACGGATGCATGTCTGCTTTATGGCCTTCCCTGGATTTTAAAAGCCTGTTTGTTTTGAAAGTAATTTGGACTCCACAAGCTACACCAGTGTGGGGGACAGGGAGGAGCCTGTACACCCTAACCACCCTCCCACAACCAATACTGTGGGGCTTCCTGCACATGCTGACCACACCTTCCATAGCCAGTATTGGGGTGCTTCCTGCACACGCTGACCACACCTTCCATAGCCTGTACTGGGGGGCTTCCTGCACACGGTGACCATGCCTCTGTGTGCTTTACGCCTGTGCACAAGCCACCGCTCCAACAATGCTGCTGCCGCCACACCCAAAAGAACTGCAGACTCAGCTCATTCCATTCCAGTCTTCTCTCCATTCCAAGGTCCAATCCAGGGAAGCCCTTGTACCTGGACAGCTTCTGAGTCTTTCTGTGAGTTCCATGTCTCATTTGAAATGCTCTTTAATTTACCACCGTTTGGTGTTTCCTCATGATGTGCCCAGAGTTGCTGATTTTGGGTAAGAATACAACAGAAGAAACACACCCCTCACATCCTATCTCAAAAGGAAGTTCATCAACTGGAAGAGACTTCCAGGACTCTCTAAGGTTAAGTGGCCATTACTCTGTCCTACCTTATGTATGGGGACAGTCAGCAGGTCCAGCCCACACACAAGGGAGGAGGTGGAGCTCCAGCTCTGAGGACTGCCATGAGGCTATGGCATCTGTGGTCACTGCAAAGGGGCAAACACTTGGAGGGATGATTCTGACGCTATGCAAGTTTTCTCTCTCCTTCAGGCTTTGTTAGTTTTCACGTCTGTCTGTGGATCTTTGCCTGAAGCAGCTATCACCACAGTGCTGTTACTTGTGTGATGTGTGTGCAGATGTGGAGGCTTGTTGGCTTCAGTGCCATTCTTGGCTGTGAGAGCACACTGACTGGGATGGACGGGTTGGCCAGGGAACTCCAGGGTCCTCCTGGGTCTGATCCCTTGGTCCTGGATTACAGGCACTGCAATTGGCTTTTACATGGTGCTAGAGATATGGACTCGGGTCCACATGGCTGTGCAGCAAGTCATCTCCCCAGGCCTGCTACTCTGGAGAATGTAAGGAAAGAGTGCCCTTCCTCCATTCACTATTACATGGTCACATGGTCAAGACAACCACTTCTCACGCACCTGATGTGGGATGGGACTTCCTTTATATGGCAATTAAGGTGATGTTTATCAACACTAAATGACAGTGATGCCACAAATGGAGCTGTCACGATTATAAAACAACAGAAGGGGGATTCTATTCTCTACTCTGCTGCATATACAGGGTAGGAAGGTAAATTAATAAATAACCACTCTGGACAACCATGTGTCAGCAATTCAAGCTAAAAGAGCATCTATGACATAACCTGGAGATCCATCCTAAGTTTTCATGTATTCTATCCACAGAGATGTCTAGAAGCAAGAGGACTGCTTCTACGTGGGAACAGCCACCAACATGCAGCGGACACCAAATATCTTCAGTAGTAGCAAAACTAAAAGTGAAATGGCCCATGCTTATTTATACTTTTAACACTACTTCCATTTATTTAATTTGTACTTGTTTTAAAAATACAGTTTAAATTAAAATACAATTATATCACCTCTCTCCTCCTTTCTCCCACCAATCCATGTTCCCCCAACTCTCAAACTAATAGCCTCTTTTTATGTTATTATTATTGTTACATATTTCCTAACTGGTTATCCAACAAAAAATGGTCAACCCGGAAACATATACACTCAAGCAACAAAACCAAAACGGACTAAAAGACTAATTAGCTTAATTAGGTCACAGATAAGGATTTATGGGGACGTTTTCTGTTTTAAAATGAGGTTTGAAGCATGCAGTAGCCTTCTAAAAGTCCAACTTACATTATGGATTTTTCTTATTTTTATGATTCACAGGCTCACTTAGATAAGAGGTTTCCAAAACGAACTGTTTCCCATTTTCTTCCAAGGCCAGCTAGTCACTTACCGTCTGAAGGACTGGCTTTCAAGTGCACTTTTACATAATAATTTTTCCTAAGAGCATGTAACCGCTTCATGTTACTTCAGAAACTCCTTGAGAGGAAGTGGTCATAAACCATTCGAGGTTGAAGACAGAAATTTCCAGTACTAGTAGTCATAACTGTGATGATGTGATGAAAATAATACTGTCAACAGAGGCCTCTGTGTGAGTCTGCCCCACACTGTACACCCACTTACCCTTGTAGAGCCATTTCAGGGCCACCTCAGTGGCTGCTTGGAGCGTGGCCCCATACATTGGTACAGATTATAGAGATTCCCAGGGGGTGGGGGCCGCTGCCCATCACACTGCTTATCGTCTCTGTGAATCACCTATTTTCAAGGTAAACTAAACTTTATTCCAGGCACCAGTATCAATGTATGGGAGGTACGACCTTCCCCATAACTGTCTCCTTTTGCCTCACTAGCTGACCAGCTTCTGGGACACACCGGTGAGATACCCAGTTTTCTAGTGAATGCTAGTCTCCCCTTCTGGGTCCTGGAGGTGGTCACAAGAAAACCAGGGCTGTAAAGGATGACTGTCTTCACAGCTGGCTCCTCACTCCCATGCAAACACAGAATGTGGACAGATAGCCTGTAGGCCACCACACCCAATCGGGCTGCAGTAGGCTGACCTCAGTGCTGCCAGCAGAGTTAAGGACAAGGTTGCAGACAGTACCACACACAGCGTGGTGTCTTGCACCAGGAGGCTCGTTTCTTGTCCTCGATAACATGGATTCCCTAGGGACAGCGTGGCAGGCAGTTCTGCAGGCAGATTCTTCATCAAGGGCTGCTGCAGACGGGCACTGCCATCTCCTCAGCTAACATTGGGAACATTTCTTAACCTAACCGAGCCTCAGTTTCGCCTTCCAAACAGGAGGAAACAACACTTCTGTCTCAGTGACAAGTAGTCAGACTATACATACAGAATATTAAGTACACAAGTGTTGCGTGGGCAGCTGCTGTATGTAGGAAATGTAAATGGACACATACGCACCCGAAATCCAAGTTCTCACTTTTCCTTTTATGACATAAAAACCCAATGTGAAATGCATGGAGTAGAAGGTGAAACACTGGCAAACAATGAGGAAACAATGCTTATGCCAAGGTGAAGGCGAGGAGTGTGAGATGGGACAAGCATGGCTTCCTTTATCCCTGCACAACATTTACCAGAGCAGGGAGACGGCAACCTTTGTAATGCACACACTGCCCAGCAGAGGACACACCGCCTGGGAAGATCCCTGACTGCGCCACTTCCCAGTGGTAACTCCCGGGCTTCGATCCTCATCCATGTGTAACACTGGCCTATGTCCCAAAGAGGCCAAGACAACTATGTTTAGTAGAGATTTCTTTAATTCATTTTGGTTATCATTTTGATTATTCTATATTATAGTGTGGTGATAAATTTAAAGACATGAAATAGCAAAACTAGACAATGGCAGACTATATATCATTTAGATCTTGATTAGTGATTTCCTTAAAATATGTATTATTAAAAATCTTATGTTAGAAACAATGCAATTCTTTTTGGAGAGAAAATAGAAAAATACCAGAAAATAAACTTAGATCGGTTTAACTTACAAAGAACAGCACAGAGCATATGAATCCACATAACCTATATCCACACAGATGTTTGTGTGTGCGCAGACTGATGCTCCGTGAACCTCAACAGTGTTCACGGGAAAGGATGGTGAGCATCCGTTATACTTGGGAAACCTCATTAGACTTAGGAAAATTATACTCAATGGGTCACATGGTACATGTCCCTCGCCAAAGCTGGTCTCTGGAAAGTGAGACACACAAGCCACTTGCCTATCCCTACCGCACACAGAACCTACGAGACTGCTTGTCTGTCACACAGCAGCTCAATGTCAAGGAGCGATCGGGTTTCCTGTGCCTTGAGCAAAGCTAGGAGGAACAACTCGTCATCCTTTTCAGGAGTTCAGTGTTTCAGTGTTTAATGTTAGCCGTTCTCACTTACAACCAAAGTAATCAGAAGTATAAAGATGACGCTTTGTGAATGATTTGAAAATTGGTGTCTCATTTGGAAGTGGAAGTCAAAAGCAAACAAACTGAGACAATGTTAAAGGGCTGGCCTGGAATTAACCTAATAACAGCACTCCGTGCTGCAGGTCACACATTCAGGAGTGTCAGCGAGCGGCAGGGGCTGCTACCTGGCTCTCTACCATCCACCCAGCCCAGGCTCGCCTCTTCCTGACAGACAGTCTTCCCTCTTTGGAATTCCTCCACAGTGCTAAGTAGCACTCCGTATGGCTCTGAGAAGAAAAGCACCATCTTCTTTAAAGACCACGCATGGAAAGATTGGTGAAAACCACTTAAGAATTGAAGAAAAGAGGGCTGAAGGGGAACGTACGTCTACGGGCAGCACGGCGATCGGTTATGAGCTGAAAGGCTGCCAGTTTGTGGGCCTCAGGGCTCGGTAGGATTTCTCTGTACACAGCCAAACTCCGACAATATTGTTATGGTTAGAAAGGAATTTCTCACAAGAGCTAACAAAGGCAGAAGGTCATAAATAAACCCAGCAGGGTCGCCTCGTCAGTTCTCATTATTAGCGCTGCAGGCACTTGCTTTTCTATGGGCTTCTTACAGGGTCATTTAAGTGTAAGGGTTCCTCCGCAAAAACACACATACTCATAAATAAAACCATCTTAACCTAGACAAGAGAGAGACTTGAAATGTAAGAAAACAAGCAGGCAAACACAAAAGCTACGGAGACTAAGAACGGAAGCCCTGCAATTGACCGGCAGTGCCTGTGCAGCAGCCCTGTGTTCATGGGGCCTGCGCTGGCCTGACCGATGGCCTTCAGCAGCGGCCAGCGAGCCACTGGGCTTCCTCTCCGCAGCAGGATCTGTGCAGTAAATGAAGCAGAGAGCCTGCGCCCAAGCAGAGCACAGCTGTGTGGTCATTACGGCAATTAGGAAGTGACATTTGCTGTTAACTTTATTCTGCCGAAGACTTTTAACAAGCAACAGAAAAGGGGTCTACAGCGATTCCCTTGAGGAAGGAAGCCAATCTTAGCTATGAAAAGAGGAATCTCATGGTATCATATACTACCTTAAAAAATGAAAGTAAATGAAAAATCAAGGCACACAGATTATGCCTAACAACAAATGAGAAAATGAAGTAAGAATTATCAGTAGTGCCACCATTTCATTTCTAACTACTACCACATTTCCTTTTTTGTAAGCGAAACCTATCTTTGCCCACAATTATACACACATGTCAGAGGACCGACCTGTGGTCCTCTACTAAGGTGATATGTAAACTGACAGTTTTATATTTGTGTATCTTTAAAAGAAACTGCAATTATAAATTACCTCATTCATCTTAAGAGAACAATGGATATTACCAAGTGACAAGGCTAATGTCGCTGGCCAGGGTGTGGAGCGTGTGCAGTGTGGCTGCTTAGCCCCGGGACTGCTTCCTGAAGAGGCTGAGCCGCTGGCTGCTGTTATCGGAAAGTGGGTATGTGTGGAACTCCACGCTGGCTGCAGCCTCTCGTTACCCACCTTTCGGGATTATGAGCGTCAAACTGATGCTGAATTCTTCAGAGAGAAAATTCTCCAGGCTGGCTTAGACCCTGGCAACTGGTCCATGCTCTCAGCACTCACACAGGATCTCTCTTACAAAAGAACATTCCTAGTACCGGAGACACGAGTAAATGATGAAGACAGAGCCTAAGGGCTCAGGAGCAGGGTAGGGAGGTGGGCTTTGCTACAGCACATTCCAGAAGCTAGTTAACTGCAGACTCCCGGCAAGAAGTCCTGGCACTGACCTGACCCTTCAACAGGTTACATTTTTTTTTTTTGAAATTTATTTGATTAAAAGCTTTCTAAGCAGTTTTTAATGTCCACAGTGAACCATGTGAGGCCACCAGTGCTGTTCTGGAACATGTCACTGAGGATTTTGTCAATAGTATTTCAGGTAATGAAGAAGTAAAGTATAAAGAGAATAACCCCCTCCCCCCCAATAAGAAGCACACAACTAACTCTTAAGACCTATATAGGATAATCAGAACTGACACAAGTCTCGGGAACCTTTAAACACTGTGTGTTTAAAGTGGATATTTATAAACTCATGCAAACATTCTGTGACCAGCTTACAATGGGCTTCAGTTTGATAGGTATGTTTATTAGCCCACTATCACAACATCAACAGGAAAAGTGTGTGTGCATGTGTGTGTACTTGTATACAAACATGCACAGCTGTACCTAATAACATTTCCTAATACTTATTATTTCAGTCTTTATATAGCATACAGCTATCTTCAAATCTTGCTTCATTTAGTAAATAAGGATATAAATCTGAGACAAGCACGGTGCCTCATGCCTGTAACCCCAGCACTGGGAGGCGAGAGCAAGAGAGCTGCCATGTGTTCTGGGTTTCAGAGTGAGGACCAAGTCAGCCTAGGTTATAGTGACCGCCTGTTTCAAAACAACTTTGTAAGGGATAAACAGAAGAGCCAACATGCAAATGCACCCAGAAGCCACCTGTAGTGTGCACAGCCACAGTCTTCTGCTTCCCTTGGTGACTGCAAACAGATCTTCTATATCCTGGTTACTCCCTGCTGGTGCGTCTTAACATACTCAATGGTTCTCTTAACTCTCTGAACCTACAAACACATCCACTCCATCTCCTCAGAAGCGGGTCTTACAGGGGCTGCAGACAGCCCTGCAAATCAAGTGACCATAAACTGATTCTTCCAAGGACAACTAACTCACACTATTACAGGCAGAGGACTACCAAGCAAGCTTACCTGATCCTCAAACACAACAAAGACCTCATAGTTAAAAGTTAGAGCAAAGTCAGACAGTAATAAGTTAGATGAATTCATACTGAATATCTAAGAATTTTGCTATAATCGGTCAATCATCATATTTTGCCCCATTCTGTATGCTGACTGCCCCCACAGGAGTGAAATATAAGAGAGCCAAGTGGTGGAGGCAGACGGCTATGTGAGACCCTAAGTCATGATGCTTACCATCTGTGACCTAGCGCGGTTCTCAGCCTGCAAGGGATCCCTGCTCCAATGTAATGTGATAAATCGTTTGTTTATTACAGAGCTCTGGGTTCTGAAGTGTTTATAACTGTTTTAGTTCACAAACATATGGGCTACAGCAGAAACTGAACTTAAATGCCCAAGAATTCACCCGATGGAAAAGCTAACCATGGATGCTGACAACTACACAGAACAGGGCACAAAAATATGAATCAAGGGGGTACGAAGAAGAGGCAAACAGAAAATGAGCAAAAGGAACAGAAGACAGGCCAGCATGGAGCCTGTGGCACACGATCAACGATGAAATGGGGGAGGGGCAAGGAGAACAGACAAAGCTGTGGGCACGGCACAAGTGCAAGCACTAAGACCAGTTACACAGCCGAGCAAGCAGGTGCAATGTTGAGCCCTTGAGAATGAGGTCCTCTGGGCGGACGCAGACGCTGGGGCCCCGGGTGCACCCCTGCCCCGTTGTGACTCTGAAGCAATAGCCTGACCGTCTCAGCTTAATTCTGAGCCCAGTATGTCCTCAAGAATTTGTCACTAGAGACCCTGTCTAGTGCCCAGAGAGAGTCTACTTGTCCAAGAGATGCGCACGATGGATGGGAGCTGATGTAGGGCTGGCCTTAGAGCAGGGGCTAGTGGTCTGAACTCGGCTCCTTTTCCTCCTCCCTCGCCCTTTAGTCTGACCACATTCACTTAGTTATCTGACCTCTATTTCTTCATTCATAATTGGTTGGTAGTGATAAAACAAAAACATGGATCCTCTTTGAAACTACAGAGAATACAGAAAATAAATGGCCGCTCTTATGCACAGTGTGTGTGTGTATGCGTATGCGTATTTCTGTATGTATGTGTGTATATGTGTATGTATGAGTGTGTATGTATGCATGTGCATGCCACCCCCCCCCTTTTTTTAGAAGGGCAGGAGTGAGAAGGCCAGCACGTCAGGCTTCTAAATAACTTTTAAAACCACTTAAGTCTGCCAGCCATCATGATAAATAGAGACAAGCAACGCACTTCAACCTGCAGAAGACTAGCAGAGGGTGAGACTTCAGCCCCGCTCTCCCATTGCAAAACCAGGTTTATGGGTTTCCTGGTCACTAATCTAACAGATGTTTTCCTCCTTGCTGCTTCTAGGCCAATGGAAGAAACAGGAAAGCCTATCTGAACATTGTCCAGATGGAAATCACTTAATCCGAGTGCATTTATTCCCTTCATCTCGCTGGGAAAATCTTAGTTCTGCTATGTTGGAAAAAGTGAAACCTCACTGCACTCAGTTCCTTGCCCTCCTACTGGAACAGAGAACAGTGACAATACCACTGGTGTCCTTGCAAAGGCACGTGGGCACTGCGGGCTTTAGCAAAGCCCACACTGACTCAGGTATATCCAAAGACCATAATGCTGCATGCAGGCAAGATGGCTTTGCCCAGAAGATCATTATCACTAAGGTTTCTTCCACAGAGCCTCGAGGGAATTTAACAGATGATATGTCTAAGCTAATGTGCATCCTATTTTAGTTGTCATTATCAAGAGATAAATAAAAATTCGGAGGCTGTATAGACTGCTCTGAATGGGTGGACTCGTGAGAGGGCTTGGTGGGGAGGGTCAAGCGGTCACATCTGATCCCAGGAGCCTCCACGTGGAAGAAGAGAAGTAACTCACTCATTCCTACAAGATCATGCCCCTGCTCTTCACACACGTGCCCCAGCAAACAAATAAGCTAAATGTGAAAGATTTTAAATAAAAAGAATGGGAAGGCAAGATTTAAAAAAAAAATGCTATTTTCCTTCCTTTTTGCATTTTTTTTTTTAACTCCTGAGAATTGCTTTTCAATGCAAGGGCTACTCTCTTGTGGGCATTTATCATGACTAAATCATTAAATTTCATTTGAATGGATGCTGATGAGAGCTCCCCAAGTTTTGTGACCCCTTTCTACAAAATCTTTTCACATGCTGAAGAGGAGACATCAGACCGCTTTCCACAGTGGACCAGCTTGGCCGCTGGCCACCACAGCCGGCATATGAAGAAGCAGTGCCCTTTCCTCAGGACACCCTGGTTCTTGGTGGGGCTGGGGTTGGCTGGAGAGTGATTCAGGGAGGCGCCGGGGTCTTTTGGTGGCTTTCTGAACTAACTACTGATCACACAGTATGTACATTCTGAGACAGCGTATCAAGCTAAATGTTATGATTTGTACAGATCCTACATTTGTTATGCTTGCATAATATTTATCTTAAAAAATGGATTTAAGAGTTTGAGGTTGGACTGGGCTACAATCTAAATTCCAGGCCAGACAGGGTTATACCACCATGTCCTCTCTCAACAACCAACCTGGAGGCAAGGACAGCAGAACTAGCACTGAGACACTCTATTCCTGAGGGGCGTGGGGGTGCACGCCTTTAATCCTAGCACTAGGGAGGCAGAGGCAGGTGGATCTCTGTGAGTTCAAGGCCAGCCTGGTCTACACGAGCTAGTTTCTAGGTCAGGCTCCAAAGCTACAGAGAAACCCTGTCTCGAAAAAACAGAAAAAGAAAGAAAAGAAAGTCAGCTTTTCATTAGAAAATTGCCGTGTGTTTATAAACACTGAGAATTCAAAGCTCATTTTCCAGAAAGCTTGTTCAGGTGTATCTTTGCTTTTGAAAGTTTTCTTCATTGTGTGTGTATCTGGGTGTTTCATCTGCATTCCTATCTGTGCACTGCATATGTGCAGTGCACACACGGGCCAGAAGGAAAAGATGTCAGGTCTCCTGGAACTAGAACTTTAGGTGGCTTTGTGGATGCTGGGAATTGAACCCAGGTTCTCCGGGAGAACAGCAAGGGCTGGTAACCCTCTTAACTACTGAGTCATGACTCCAGCTCCCAACTGTATCTATTTGTAACATAAAAGGACAAAATGTAATTTTGGATAAAATGTAATTTTATGTGATAGATGAATGGTATTCTCAGCATTTCTTCTAGGTTGTGAAGATTTTGTTTCTCACAGTAAATGCTGAAAACTTAGGTTTTCCTTTCCATGCTTGCAGCCCTTCTCATTCTTCTGTAACCCAGTCCAGTGTGCATTGAGAAGGAAATTCACCATGCGCACTTCTGAAGATAAAGCCCCCCTCCCTTAAAGCGAGACCTGTTTTGGCTCTGAATATTATTGGTTCATACTTAATCAAGATATATCGTTCCATATGTGTATACCTCTATATTACTTTTATTTTAAAATTTTTAATTTTTTTAAAAAATTAATGAATTATGCATTAATTAACAATGCATCAAGATTAGTTTATGTCAACCCTTGAGCTAATGGTCATGTTGGTGTTTGAACCCGAGCAGGTAAATGAGCCCTATTGAGAAGTCATTAGTGGGTTGGAACAGTTGTGCTCACAGGGGCAGGGGTCAAATCATTATGTGCCCTTAAGAACATCTGTTGAAGTTGGACTTGTTTTGAAAGCGGGTCTTATTTCTTAATTTTCAAGACAGTGCTAAAGAATAGTGTCTTAATTTTATTTTATTTAAATTCTTTGTTTTGTTTTATGTTTTGAGACCGGGTTTCTCCCTGTATTAGCCCTGACTGTGCGTGCACCAACAACAACCGGCTGGAAAGCTGATTTTCAATGCAAAGGCAAGAGCATTCTCTTCTACAGCATCTGTCGTTATTAAAAATAAGTGGGCTGAGTAATTATCACCAGGTCTACATGAGGTACATTAAGGAGACAAGTCAGCCCTGTGACCAGAACAATGCACTGGTCTATCTCAAGGAAACTGCTTCATTCTAACAAGAAGTGTCCAGCCTCCTGGGGACAGCAGTGGCAATGGGTCCCACTCCTGCGGCACCCCACTGACAAGACAGAGGTGCTGGACTGTCCCAGGTCTTAATCGATACTACAACCTGGAAGTATTTAACACCAGGGATGGCTCTTTCCCAGCGTATTCTACCGCTGGCAGTCACTTCTGAGCTGTGTGGAGATTCTGATCCAGGCTGCAGACTATGCCAGAGTAATGCCACCCTGTGACGAACCAGGAGGAACTGAAGTCCTCGGCAACTCTGCAGCCACTTGGAAGTTATAACAGGAAATAGATAATTAAGACTACAAATGAGCATTCATCTATACATCAATACCATCACAAAGAGAACCAGGAGGCCTGGCTGACTAACAAAGTACACTACACAGGGATCTGAGGTCTCATCTGGAATCTCACATGTTACCCAGTTACCTGTCTAGTAACTCAGTCCAATCTCTAGCACCTACAGAAAGATGGCAGCGCATGTCTGTACCCCCAGTGTTGGGAAAGAGGGTGTGGAGACAGGACACCCTGGAACTTACTGCCCAGCAAACCTAGCCAAATTGATTAGTTCCAGGTTCAGTGAGACCCTGTCACAAAAAAAAAAAAAAAAAAAAAAAAAAAAGTGTCAACCTCTGGTGTCTGTGCCTGCACACAGGAACACGGCATGTGTCCAGTAGGTGGCAAGGTGTATAGAGTCTTTACTTGTGCAGTAAATGCTAATGTTCCCCCTCCCTTTCCGCCAGCACCACGTATTTCACAAGAGCATGAAGAAAATGATTGGCAGCTCATTCACCCGCACCAGCGGCTGACCTGACTCGGCACTTGCTCTAGTCTAAGAATTAAAAATACTTTTAAAGAGAGATAGAAAGCCACCGTGAGACACTCTGACTATTGTTCAAAGCACAATAGTTAGGATGGTCCAGCTGGACACATTCCAATGTAACTCAGTTCTTTAAAACATATCTTACAACACTGTCTGATGAACAGACGCTTTGTACAGAACAACAGACACCACAGACGGGACAGGATTTAAGACAGTCCTGAGCGGAGTGCCGCATCGATTTCTCATTCAATAAACGCTCAACAGGTTTTCAAAGCAAACTCAGGTCTGTGGCAATTAGCAGCAGAAGCCGAGAGGCTCAATGGCAAGAGACAGAGGAGGCCTCCAGTGCGGAGCTCCATTTTCAGGGATCCAGATTCAGCATTGGGGCTTTGCTGAACACTGCATTCTCTCCCAGTGTGGCGGCTCAGCTAGGTTATCTTCAACAACAGTCTTACTGAGGATTTCACTTTCCCTCTGCAAACTCAGTGCTGGGAAGAATTTAGCATTATGTCCTTTCCATAAAAACACCCCCTAAGCACAACAGGACAGGAAGACTGCAGCAGAGACACTCCCCAATTGTCAGTAACTGGCCTGCATAAGAACACAAGCATGATAGAGCCTTAAAGGGCTGAACCCAGAACCACACCTGTCTACCACTGAAGAACTGGCTCTGAGTAGGCACTGTGTATACGGATTGGGATAATCAGGTGAGACACTGAATCCTACTGAATTTGTACTTAAAAAAAAAAAAAAAGACAAATTTTTAAATGTATTCTATGTGTATGGGTATCTTGCCTGCGTGTATGTCTGATGTGCCACTTGTGTGCATGGAGGTCGCAGAGGTCAGGAGAGGCTCAGATTCCTAGAACTGGAGTTACAGACCGTTGTGAGTTGCCATGTGGGTGCCAGGAATTAAACCTGGGTCCTCTGCAAGAGCAGTCAATGCTCAAACACCAGCCTAACCACAAATCCTTTTTTAGTGTAAGTATGTGTTATGTGGTATCTGGACTCAATAAAATTTTACTTTTTTATTGAAATTCAATTTGTACTTTGTCTCAAATGCAGCAACTTTATAATGGTAAAAGTCATAACAATTAGGAGTTGAGTAAAAAAAAATACTTTCGACTAGTACCTAGCTCCCACTCACTGGGTGATGGACAGGATAAGTCCATCATATATTTCTTTTGCCTACAAGATGGGACTATCCCCTGCCACAGACACCTTGCAGGGATAAGACCCAAGTAACAATAATATAACACCAGTAGCAACAACAAACAAGGCCCTTAGAGTTGCTGGGGACCACTGGAAGCTACCTGAGGAAAGCATGCCATCTTCACCATGCTTTTCGGTATTTTACGCTATTACTGTCATGTGTGATTCTATGGCTCTATGCTGCTACTATCCAGCAGCTGACAGAGACACACTCCAGTGTAGCCAGGCTCCCGGAGCATGCTTTTTAATTTACTAGTCTAAATAAAAATATAATTAAATGCATGAAATAGCATGAAAGCTATCAGCTAGATGTGCTTCTTACCATTAAAGCGTGGGAAGGAATTAAAGGATGTCCCAGTGGTGGGATGGCTTGAGTAGTGTCAGAGGAAGCAAGCCAGCCCATGTAAATCCCATGCACTCGGGTGAGAGCGGGGGCAGAGAAGGCCACTCCGACATGTCTTAAGAAGGGTGCAACAGAAGGACTAGCACTGCATGGGGAAGGAGCCATTAAAGACCATTTGTGAGTTAACTAACCATGGGCTGACAAAATTAACCTTGGTGTGGACGAGGAATTTGCTGGAATGGAAAGGAAGGACAGAGCTCAGAGAAGCTAAAGGGAGGAAAATAGCAGGGGGCTAACAACCAAATCAGAACCGTGTAACATAAACCACAAGCAGAGGCTCCATGCCCTCACAGCCTAGTCTGTGCTAAGACTGCACGATGGGCCGCTCAGATGTGAGGAGCAGAGAAAAATGATATTTCAGATTTGGCCTTCATAGATCTAAAAATTATTTTTAAAACGAAATTTTAGGCCAGGTAATGGCAGTGCACAACTTTAATCCCAGGACTGAAGAGACAGAGGAAGGCGGATCTGTGCGCCGAGGACAGGCTGGTCTGCTCTGCATGTTTCAGCACAGCTACGACTGCACAGAGAGACCCTGTCTCAAAAAACAAAACAAAACAAAAAACTAACTAACGAAATTTTAGTTGCATGAGCGTTTTGCCAACATGTATGTACACCTCACGCATGCAGTGTCCACAGAGGCCAGGAGAGGAGAGCAGATCCCCTAAACCTGGGGTTACAGATGACTGTGAGCTTCACATGAGTCCTCTGGAAGAATGGCAAGTGCTCCTAACCACTGACTCATCTCTACCGCCCGAGATTTTAAAATTATTTCAAGATAAGTCTAGAACTGTATTGACAAATTAGGTTAAAGTTTTTTGGAGGGGGTTGATTTAATCTTTAATGAAAAGACTGGGGAAGCTGAGAGGTGAGTAAGCAGTGAAGTCATTTCCTCTCCCTGCACAGACCCTGGGGTTTCACTCTATTCATCCAAGTGCATAATGCTTGCCCAGATAGTACACTATTTGGTGATTATTTTCTTCTAAATAATTACTTATTCCCAACCCCCCCCCCCACACAGAGGGGTGTTCTTGGATGTTTTAAGCGGGGTTCTAGCACTGATGGGTGATCTGCACAGATGTGGCCTTACCAGGCTCTGTTTAGTGTTGGTACCTAGACAGGGAGCGAGCAGCAAAGTTCACTAATTACATTCTTTTCCAAAAGTTCACCCTGCCTGGGTGTCCAGGTAATTGCAATTAAGCCAGGAATCTGGTAATTAGAAACTCAAGAGCCCTGGCAGGAATAATCCACTTCCTCTTGACATGCTGCCCAAAGAACTAGCTCTCTTGGAAAGGACAGCAGATGCGAACGGCAGTTAAGATGTTGATTAAGAACCACATTGAAATGGGCAGCAATGCTCCCTGCTCTTCCTCTAACCCAGGGCATCTCCTTTAACCTAGAAAGTGTTCTGTGGGCCTGGAACCATGGGAGCAGAAACAGACCCCCTAGTCTATGACAACCCCCACAGGCCCCTACCACTGCTGCCATCTTCCTCTGTGCTCGGTAGCTTCTTTGTAAGCCAGCAGCACAACTGGAGGGTTGCGAAATACAGGGCCACTGGGGCCTTGCTCATTGTCTGTTTAAAGGGCCTGTCTCACTGAAAGAAGTGAAATGTGGTACGAGCTAGACCCAGAAAGAGTCTGTAACGGACAGACACAAATATTGTGACCCATTTTTATTAAGAAGCCCACTCCATCCTTAACCAATTTCATATTCTCCGCAGCCCACTGAATATTTACAGTTGAATTCACTATATGATAAAAGTTTAAGGCAGGGAGCAAGCACAAAAGAAGAGTGCTTCCACATCATCCCTGTTTAAAAATAAAAAAGCAACGATACAGTTTAGTTGATTCTTCATCCAAACCCAAATACAATTACCAATTTTCTAAATACCCGTTTTCTCATTTGCTCCTAAAAAGCTTAACAACACACAGTCACCAACATACCATCTCTGAAGTCTTTTGTATGCCAACAGACACCACATCGTTGATAGACGAAAACCTTCTTTTTTAAGACTAATTTCGCAGCTCATAACTGATTTTACGCAAACACCAAAGCAACACACTCACCCTCACAGTCTCTCACACAAAAGTCAAGTTTCTATCTCTGTTCCTCCTACTGGTGAGACTACTGCCCCCCCAAGAGCCAACTCAGAGCCCCTTCAATGGCTCCCTGCCCAAGGCCACACTACACGCCACTGTTCTCCCGAGCACCTGTGGGGTCCAGGAGCCTCTCACAGCCGTCTTGTCCTGCCTCCACTGTTTAAATTGCACTGTTGTCAGGGAGAGCTGGAACCACACCTCCTCCTGGTGCCGCATGGAAGGCAGGGCAAGAGTGCAGAGACCCCATGGGCCTTCTCCCTTGAGCATCAATAAGGAACCATCAAAAAGCTACCTGAGGCACAAGGAACAGAAAGACAAGCACAGCTGGCTGAGGGCGTGGTTGTCCCTCTACTGCAGGGTAGAGTCCCCTGTGAAGGCAGCACAGGGAGCTACCTAGTGACAAGTGAGGGGTAGTGCAAGGAACGTGAGCTTGGGTGACAGAGACTTCTAGCAGCCTGCTGGTCACATCACAGACTTTAATTGCAGACTCCCAGAGAGGGCTAGATCCATAAAATATTCCACTAAAACTCAAAAGTTTTGAAAAAGAAAGGAAAAACAATACATGCTGACATCAGAAGTTCATTTAGAAGTCAGAAAACATCCATGCCAATCACAGAGTAAGCTATTTGTGTTGGGGCCTATCTCAAATCAACCCTTCCAAGCTTTTCTTTTGGTCTGAGAATCAAGCGCAGTAACTATTACATTTACATTTTTGACACATTTTCCAAACATGAGTAATTAAAACAATATCATTAGACCTGCCTCAAGTCTTCCTAGTAACATGCTTGGCTCCATGGAGCTCCTCTACAGACAGAACTCAAATAGAGTGCAGAGAAATCCTATTTTAAAAACATAATTTTCCCTTAAGGCTATTCTGGAGGGGACCAGCTGTTAGCTGAGGTAAGTTCATATCTCAGCACAGAGTTTTAAAAGGAAGAGTGACCCTGAGTTTTAAGGAGACAAAAGACTGTTTAAAAAATTTAAAGAACATATACTGTATTTCATATGGAGTTCACTTACAGAACTTAGAGAATATATTAATTATTTAGAATGTTTCAAAAAGTTGTTTCTGTCAGGTGGTAGTGCTACATGCCTTTAATTCCAGCACTCAGGAGGCAGAGGCAGGTGGATCTCTGTAAGTTCAAGGACAGCCTGGTCTACAAAGCAAGTTCCAGAACAGCCAGGGCTGTTACCCGGAGAAACAGAAACCCTGCTTCAAAAAACCAGAACAAAAAGTTAATTTTATTGGTTCTCTTTTTTAAGTTTCAAAATGAGTGTTCAACATAAAAACTCTAAATAATAATTTTATATATATATATATATATATATATATGAATGAATGAAAGACTTGAGGCAGGTCTAATGCTATCACACACACACACACACACACACACACACACACACACACACACACACACACTTTTCCTCCTCGGCATCTCAAGCCCCCACAGCAGAGGTTCTCAACCTTCCTGATGCTGTGATCCTTTAATATAATCTCAGGCGTGGCAACTCCGGAGCCTAAAACTGGTTGCTACTATATAACTGTAATTTTGTTACTGTTATGGACTGTAATGTAAATATCAGATATGCAGGAGATCTGATATGCAACTTCCAAAGGGGTTGCAACCCACAGGTTGAGAACCATTGCTCCATGCCTAAGCAGACTTCATTTTCTTTTTCTGGCTGGACTATGCAGACTCCAGAGTTCAGCAAACACAGCCACTGAAAGAAGAGACAGAGGTCACCAGCACCTACGGACGGCAGCCCTGAGAACAGAAGCGCAGAACCGCATTGGACAGCTGCAGCAGGCACAGAAGTCTGAGTAAGGGTTCCCTGTGCTAGAAGACAAATGCCCTTCCATAGGCCCACAGGACCCCAGTGTGGGCAGAGCTGTGCTTGTAGCCAGCATACTTCCTGGGAGGCTATCACTCTGCAGAGCAGAGGATTTTTGCCTATGTAATCAATTAAGGTGCTGAACAGTGGACTCAGAACTAACAGTAGCATGCTGTCCCAGGGAGGGCCTGGTCTGATCAGCTGACTCTGAACTACAGTAGCATGCTGTCCTATGGAGGGCCTGGTCTAATGCAGGAAAGCTTACAAGGTGGGAGACGTGAAGCCAGCCTCCTGCTGAACCATTAAATGGAGCTGTGGGGTGCAGAGAGCTGGGGGTCTCCAAGAACTGAGTATTGCTCCTGGCCAACCTCCCACAGCTACGCCAAAGCTTCAGAACTGTAGCCAGAGAAAGAAGAATCTGGCCAACTAGTGATAAAAACCCAACTTCACTGGTCCTTTAGAGAGACTTTTTGAGATTCTGAGCAGAGGATGCAGGCACTGGCCACCTGACTCGCAGACATTGGGCTAATGCATCTGATTTTGCAGAAATGACTTGTTAGAAGAATTGCTTTAGGTACCTGACCACCCAGCACCCACACCTGTGGCCCGTGTGTCTCTGTCTCTCAATACTACACCCTACACTAGCCCATCAGGCAGGAGCCTCTCCCACAGCACAGACAGCAGCCCCAGGAGAGGAGGAAGCTGTCCTGGTTAGCACTGTCTCACAGGACCCAGTTCTACTTTGTGATGCGGCTACAATGGGCTGCCTCACTCCCCACGTTCACTGTAGCTAGCGCTAAACCCCAAAATGAGATTGGAATCTCTGGTACTGAGTAATATACCCACATATTAAAAAAATAATTCTATTAGCCCAGGACCATTATAAACAATATTTTTATTAGCTCGAGACCAAAGCAGCAATCCCTGTAACTGAGCAGTGAGATGTGCGGCGATGCTGAGGAAGCGAGAGGGAGCTGGCTTTAGGCCGTTTCGGTGACGAAGCTGTTTCATGGCCCGGCATTTTTGAAAGAACTCAGTCTAAGGCAAAGAATGGGACAGCACACAGTTCCTGGCATACAATTATTTAACCATAAACCATAGCGAGACATATCACATCAGGCAAACATCAAAAAACTATAGAATGTTTTGTTTTGTTTTAAACGTATAAAACAAAGCAAACCCTTTGAGGGTTAAGGTCTCAAAGAAGTCATTATTAATAGAAAAATTGATAAAAGATTAAGAGACAAAGTGGCAGCATTCAGTAATTGCCTGGTTGGAAGGGTGGAGGGGACCAGCTTGCATTTCTGTTCAGTACAAAAGGAAAGAGGTTACTGACAAGAACAGTCAATACGGAACAGTATTCCTGTGGCAGCCGTGATGCTTCGCTTTCTGAAATGTGGCACTTGTGTTAGGTGCAGCTCAAGCTTCAGTTCTTGCTATGCACTGGTGTTTGTCTTAGCCATGATGATTTCATCCTGAAGTCTTTAAGGCTGCCTGCACGCTGATCCTATGTCCTATGCTGTCTCACACTGTTCTGTTACACAGCTATGGGGTCCATTTAAGACATCAACAGAAAGTATCCAGATAGAAGATTTACTTTGTTTCAGATCAAATATGAAAAGCAAGCAAGTAAGCAAACAACAATGAAAAGGAAAGAAGTGGGGAGGAACAGGCTAACTATATTGGAGAAAGGTGATCAGCCTCTGAAATGGTAAATCTGAGTGCAGAAGGCAGCGCCATCTTCAGATGTGAGCTTTCTGTTCAGAGCCACACACCCTGGGGCTGGGTTGGGAGCTACTTCTAGGTCAGTCCGCTGAGTCATCAGGCTGCAGCTTGGCTGGCTGCAGAGAACTCAACCATGTGCAAACGTCACCACCTTCCCTTCACAGAAACACCAGCTCTGTGCTCGCCTCCCGCCTCCATCGCCGCTTCCTCATCCATAGAATAAAACAGCAGTTTTGTGTGGGGTGGGGACATTTTAGTATACTGGTGCGTGTGGTGTGTCATGTGATTTGCATGGGAGTTAGCGTGTGCAAGGCC
The DNA here is from genome assembly GCF_950005125.1 of Chionomys nivalis. Classification (NCBI taxonomy): domain Eukaryota; kingdom Metazoa; phylum Chordata; class Mammalia; order Rodentia; family Cricetidae; genus Chionomys; species Chionomys nivalis. The sequence continues at coordinate 13,059,362 of NC_080087.1, forward strand.
TGTCTTCCTTCTGAGACACCCACGCCTACAAACTGCTGCTCAGCCTGCATCTGCCACACAGTCTCCTATTAACTGAACACGACGAAAACAAAGCAAACCATCATCGTACAAATAACCATAGAAGTGCCAAGATAATAATTTAAATACTGTTGAGAAATATGGGCAAAAGACTACTTATGGGTGTGACAACGGGAAACAGCACAAAAAGGGAAATTAGACTCTTCCCTGTGTTTCTTTCCAAGGAAATGTCAATACCTAACTACCTAGCTGGCTCATGAGGGCACAGCACTGAGTGCCCCGACTCTGTCACTCCAGAATTATCTATATTCTCTCACTAATTATATTATTACATTCTCCTGGTATTATAAATATTCATTCTTCTTAGTCTTCCTGCCTACATTGATTCAGAAATAGGCACACAGAATGTAGATGCTTCGAGGCTTACATTTGAAAGATGCAAGTTCAGAAACGCTGCATATTACATTCAGCAGGAGCTAAAGCAGTAAATTTAAGAGTTCACAAATCACAAATATTGCCATCTAAGGTAAAAATGATTCTACAATTGTTTTTGCTTAATATACAATGTTTTGTATATTCTCATTCTGCTTATTATTTACTGAGCGCTAAGTACATTTTTGCTCCTATCTAAACTGATAAACAAGACACTGGAAGATCTAGCCGCCTCGTGCTTGTCTATCTGCTGCCTTAGTTTAGGGCACATTTTCCTTTATTTCACTTTTCCACAAGCCATAAAAAAAACTCATTTCTAATTCATCCGTTCGTTCAGCTTAACCTCTCTTCTCAGCAATTAAAGCACTCTGCGCATCCCTCATCTATCACACAGCCAGCTAAATAATGCATTGCGTCCCCCGCTCATCTTTTATCATCCCAAATGACAGGTATTAGCATATCTCCCCAGTCAATTACAGTGCAGCAGAATAATCACAGCGTAATTGGGCGAAAGCCACTCTAATCATCAGCCGTGCAAACGCAGAATAAGAACTGAGTGGCAGTTCAGACGGGCCTTGCTCTTGTCCATGACTCCAGCCAGCAAGCCTGGCTGACCTCCATTTCCTTCCTTCAGAGCTTACCCTGTGGGGAGGTCAAGTTCTCCACGCATCCTCTGTACACAAGAGCATACGTGCAAACACAAGCTTCTCCACCGATAAGCTACGTGTGTGCCTGCCTGGCCTGGTCCTACCTGGGCATGTGATGGCCGCACAGGCAGCTACAGAGCACATTAGAAATGTTTTCACAGTTGATCAGAAGGCAAAACTCATTTCATGAGTGTGATGTCATCAGGTGTTTTAGCTCATGCCTGAGATTAGTTTTTATAAAGGTTATTATGTCAAACCTGCAGCCCCTTGAGTAGCCATACAATAAATACTTTTTGCATCAAATAACCAGGTCTTCTCAGCTCCTTCTGAACCCTCCCTTCGTCATGGGGATGTTTCTGTGCCTGACCACTGCTGTTACTCCTGCTGCAGCACACTACAGAAACCTCTAAGAGTCACACTATTCCATTCTGCACATAGCCAGATAGCCAGAGAAGCTTAGCTTTGCTATAAGGGGTTAAAAACTGAGTGACGCAAAATATGAGCACACTTTAGAAACTTGGGGAAAGTAACAAGCTTAAAATACAGTAAACATGTTGATACCAATTCCAAGAAGTTCAAATATTTTAAAAATATTTCCTAAAATTGTATTAATTATACCACGTCTGAATACAGACTATTCAATCAACGTCTATACTTAATTCTCATGTTAAATAATGTGTTCATTTACTATTTCATTTTTCATCCTGAAATTTACTATTTCATTTTCATAATCCTGAAATGGACGTTTCCTTGATGGAGAGGCGGATGAAGTTAGGCATTTCTTTAGAAAGGACTTGACTTGCTAGGGGTCCCCAGCTAAGGGATTTAAATTGTCTAATGTAGCTGGAGGAACAAACTACAGTTTCTACACATAGCCTACTGTGCCACAGGGAGCCCAAGTCAACCACTTTGACGCTCTCTGCCCTTCCGCACACTCCTCGCTCACGTTCACAGATCCATCTAAACTCACACACTGCAAACAGCAAAGTGAGTGCTGCACACGGAAGGCCACACCGGAGTGTGGCAGTTCTTGGTGGGCGGTGAGGGTAATTTCCTGTCCTGGCACGTGAGGGCATATAACCACTGGCTTTCGCTATGGACAAATCACCAAGTCAGCGATGGTAAGACTGTTGGCCTAACTTTACAGTCAATGCATGGAGACACACCAGATCTCGGTGACATACACATGGTTATGACAACAAGGTGATCGGGGCGTATTTACTACTTCTGTGTTAGAGCTGTGAGCTTTCAAACAGAATTCTGTGACACAGTCCAGCCTCTCAATACATGCGAGATGCTAAAGCAACCACACGAGGGGGAAAAGCCAACTGCTAGAAGAGTAAAAGCAGAGTTAGGAAAGCAAACAGTCCCCAGACCTTCGCTCACTTCCACTGCATTTCTAAGTTCATTATGAAATGCTTTCTCTGTATTACTGCTCCAAGAGATTCATCTTTGATGAGTTCCCCAGAGGAGACAACCCTTCAGTTGTAAAATGATAACTTTATTTCTTATTTGGGAATAACGTTTATAAGGATTTATCACAGACATGTCTGATCTATAAGTATCATTCAACCAGTCATTCCTAACCCCGCTCGAATCTGACTTTTCAAACCATCCACTAATACAGTCTTTAACTCATGCAAACGTTCTACTTGGCTTCATGCATCTTCTAACATATTGGCTCTTTCAACACCAGCCACTTTGACATTCTCAACTTACTTGAAAAAACTGACAGAGTTTGGGAAGAAGCCAACTTTAAGTCATGGGGGAGGGAGGGGAAGGGCCGCCATCATCTAAAGAAACAGAGCTGGACTCAGCATAGCACTGGGGAGAAGTTAAAAGACACATAATCAAAACTGGCACCCATCTTCCCCAGGAGCTCTTCCTTCTGCCCAGTAACACCATAAGCAGCCTGCAGGTTACTGATGTGGTTATAGCAACTCTATCAGGGGCCCCCCAAACCTGCCTCCAATTGTACAAAGTGTTTGAAGGAGGTGGCAGAAGATATGTGTTCTTATTATTACTAGAAAATTAAGCCCTCAAAAAAATACTGTCAAGATCATGTCTTCAGAGAAAGACGGCGTCCGTCAGACTTCAAACTACAGGAAGAACTCGGCTTACTCCTGCCGTCACTTCCTCTCCTTTAAGAAGAGCCTCCTTGAGCCCACAGCATCCGAAAGCACCTCGGGACTCCTCCCACCGTTCTGCAAAACTGAAGAGAATCTGACCAAGTAGGCATGAACTGCTCTGTGCCACAGCATCAGCACCGTTGGTAAAGCCAGACTTTGGCTCTGTGGTACCTACCAGACTCAGGACGGGTACTGAGGGGTCAGACCATCTATTCAGTGCCTGCCACCTACCAGATTGAGAAAGACAACCCTCCCAGAAATGGAATGTCTGCCACTCTAAGAACCAAGTGGTCATGCTAGTTCTGGTTCCCAGTATACTGTGAACGGTTTTCTAGAAACAAGGCTAAGTCATCTACTGGCTAGTTTTCTGCCATGTCAACACTACACACAACTTGGGATGCCCCAGTACTTTAAAAAAATTGCACACATATTCGAGATAAGCAATTAATAGTGATTCCATTGTTGGCTAGCTGTAAATCATTTATAGGAGGCTAACACACTCATGAAACATTGCCAACCCTGGACTATTTCTATACTGACAGTCTGTAAGGCTCGGTCTGAAATGCAGCTCTGGGCTTGGAGGACTAGAGTGAGCACTGCTCTAGTTTTGTGGAAGAACACTCACCTGGGAGCAGGGATCTGGGTTCTCGTCCTATTTTGTTGCTAGAGAGGGACGAAAGTAAGTGGTTTTACCTGCTAACCTTCCTCACCGAGGAGAAATTGAGAGTAGTATGTTTAGTTACTCTTCCTTTTTGAGAAAATGAAAAATAACTGACAAAGATGAGTTTTTAAGAAATCTGAAAAGGAGACAAAGGTGGCAGAAAATGAAATTCCTATCCGTGTGCTCTTGTAAAGCTTCTGCCTGACTTTATTGAATAAGATGTGTTTGTGAATGCAGCACATTTCTATTTCCCCTAAGACACGGAGACTACCTCCGACTGGCAAATACTGGCAGACAGAATAGTGCGGACAGGAGAAGGTTTGGCTAAATGAAAACAGGAAGGCTGTTACAAAGACTACTGGGAAAGACGGTTGTTAGTAAAGTGTCTGCCGTGCAAACATGAGAATGTGAGTTTGATCTCCAGCCCGCAGGAAAGCCAGGTGCAGGGGAGGGCTACAATCCTAGCTCTAGGAAGGCAGAGACAGGGAGATTCCCAGGCTCCGGAGTCAGCTAGCCTAGAGCTTCAGTGAGAGATGCCACCTCAAGAGGGAGGTGGAGCCTGACTCCAGAAGATACCTCATGTTGACCTCTGGCCAGTGTGTTTCTGTGCATGAAGGACTAAAGGGTCACCGCATCCTAGAACTGATAGTAATATTAGTGACAACTAGAAATCAATTTGACTCCCTTATACTGATGAGGGAGGGAGGGAGGGAGGGAAAGAGAGAGACACAGAGAAAGACAGAGACACAGAGAGACGGAGAGACAGACTGAGCTCAACTCCTAGACAAGGACTCTTTATTGTGAGTTAACAGACAAAATATCCATTTCATATTTAATTCAAAGCTCAAAATTAGATAAGACCCTAGCAGCTCTCAGACACATCCTCACCATGTTCCTAAGACCTCACAGCCAGGTGTCAGCCCAGCACTCGGGAGGCAGCGACAGAAAGAGGCCAATAAGGTCAAGGCCAGCCTGGTCTATATGGCCAGCCTGGTCTACACAGCAAGCCACATTATGAGATCTTTTCTCAAAAATAAAAAGCAAACCAAACCAAACCAAAAAACAACTTCTATCAAGTGTACCTTTTATTCTCTGAATTTCAAATAATCTGATCGTCAGAATTCTATATTTTTCCTAAGTTTTATATTCATAGCTTCTATAAAGCCGGAGTTGAAAACTAAGTTAGAATAGCTCCTAATAAGAGATTAAACATAAGCAACACTTCATCACCACTACAGGCATACAAACACATCCCAAACCTTCCCTATATAACAGTAACAGTAAGGCAAACCAGACTTAAGACCAAGCTGCAATGTGTCTGAGCTACCAGCAGATGGCAGAAGCAAAAGCAGAAGCCAGGACAGGGATTCTTAGACTGAAGGCTGCTGGCTCCCCACCTGAGGCTTTGCTCATACATTTTATCATTTTAAATTAGGCTCGGTGACCAAAACAACAAGGGATAAACATGGTTCTCTGTCTCACTATTTCTAACAGATGTCAGCATTTTAGTTAAATTAAAACACCAAAGCAAACCCTTCATACTGAGTCCCATGAACTTGTAAGAACTTCAAAAGAAAGTGTTTGCAGCTCGATTTTAACAGCATCATTACCTGAACACTCCTCTCTCCGAGTTACAGTCACATCCACAGAGCTGTCCAGGAAAATCTCGGGAAAACACATCTCGGGGAGACAGCAAGAGTGCAGAAGAATCGATACTAATGTAACTTCAAAGAAAAGGAAATGGAAGTCCCTTTCTTTTTGTTTTTTGAGACAAGGTTTCTCAGCGAAACAGTTCTCGTTATCCTGGAACTCACTCTGTAAACTAGACTGGTCTTGAACTCACAGAGATCCATCTTCCTCTGCTCTCCAAGTGCTGGGATTAAAGGTGTGTACCCTCCACTGCTGGGCTTGGACATGTGTTTCTAACATACTAGTGCCCTTCACAGTTGGATGCAACAATACCCAGAATCTTACTATGCTCAAGCAAACACTCTAAACCAGCAGTACTGCACTGGCCAAGACACACACTGTGTGTGCAGTGTGCATCTAATGGAGCTGCCATCCGCACCATGCTTTGTGTCTGCTGGACCAGCATCTGCTAGGTTTCTGGCAAGGTGCTGAGATGGTGGAGTCCTTTAGTGCTCTATCCTTTCTCATGCCCAGTAGTCAGTCTGTGAAATACAGTATGTGAGTGTCACAAAACTGGTCTGGGACCTTTTACTTTGGGGGTGAGCTGGCTGATGAGTTCACTGGCCATGGACATGCTCTCTGTCCTGGGCCAGTGTGGCCACCACTAGCAGGCTCGCTACTGAAATGCTGCTGGCCAAACTCAAGGGATGGTCTTTAATTTTGGTTATCTTGTACTCATTTGAGTGTCCCTGGCTACATCAGTGATCATTCATAGATCCATGTCCAAGATGAACACTGAGTGTAAAGAGGTTGTTTCAAGATGCTTACAATCCAAAAGGATTGAGAGAAAATGGACTTCTTGAAGTTCTAACTGGGCTCCTTTTATGGGGACTGGTCAGAAGGGTAAGAAGTACATAAACTTCACCCTGTTCTTACCAGGGGCCCAGCAGAGGGAAGCTGTCATTGCTGTCTTCTCCTCACCCGTGACAGTTATGGGTCATGCGCTGACATATTTTATATAAAGAAGGTGAAATATACATTATTTTCAGAATAGTTTATGATATCTGGGCTGAAATAAACTCAAATACAACTTAAATTGTGAGCAAACACAATCTCTAGTCTATGCATTTTTTCACAATTAAAAATATCATATTTTGAAAACCAAACTAAAGTTCACTTCTACTGGTGTGAAGTTCTGCAGACTAATGCCTTTGTTATTTCTAAGTTCTAGGTGAAACTTGAACCCGCTTCTGTTCTGTAGAGTACAAGAAGCGAGCCAGTGAGTTTGTTACTCCTGTCTCTGCATGCATGCTGGGAATACATGCACAGCCGGACAGTCACAGGAACGAAAGAACAGGGTCAGTAAGCACTCCTGCGGCGCTTCCCAATGAGTACAGTGTAATACAGCAAGACAAGGCACAACATGCTGGCTCTTCACACTCGACACCCAGAGGGTAGTCTTTCGCCAGGCGGGCTCTGAGGTACAAGTGAAGACCACCACACTCTGTATAGACCCAGATAAGGGCGGAGAGAGGGGACAGGAATGCAGCAGAGCTGAGCGAACACCAAGGAGGCATTCGCTCTCAGCCATCACAACCATTACACAGTCAGAACTCTGAGCAATCATTAACACGCATTTACTGTTAGCCACGCGAGCCAATATGAATAGACAGAAAGGAACAAAATGAAGTCCCTAAGTGAACAATCTTGCTGCGAACAAAAGGCCACATAATAGAACTGGGCCAGGCCACATCATGTCATCTCTTCTATACAAAAGAGGAAGAAAGGAAAGTGGCTCAGGAGAAATTCCAAATGAGTTGTGACGGCAGTGAGGGCTGCAGGCCCAGAGGCTGCACACAGCACAGAAGTCAGGGAAGAGAGGCTGGAGGAGGAGCAGGGCAGGCCTCAGTCAGGAGAAGTTGACTGAGATGCAGGGCAGGAAAGAAAAGCATTCTAGAGAAAGGTAGAGAGTGATGGGCTCAGAGAGAGACAGGATGGCGTGCTTGGAGTCTGTTGACGGAGATAATAACACAGCCATGCTGAACTTTCCCTCAATGACTATTCAACCACAATGTCCTTAAAAAAAATGGTATATGGGGGTAATCACATTCAGGATTTAATTGAAAGCCCTATTCTTGGTAACTTTAGCTTATGTAGTCGTTTTTATTTCATAGTAATCAATTTTAGGTGTCCCAAACAAGAAAAAAAAATTATTGCCAAAATAATATAGAAAGTAAAGTGGTAAGAAGGAAGCCTGTTTGTGGTGTGCCAAACGTCAAGAACTAGGAATTCCAGAGAACTACGAGGAAAGAAACGGCACCAGCAAAGTCCTCTATCGGTGCTCGCTTTCTCTGGAAGTCTGTGTGACCTCTGGCAAGAAGATGGGATCCTGGGCTCAACAGCAAGATTAACATCGAGGACTACAGGAGGTTCAGGGAGGGCTGGGTGTGGGAACTGCAGAGAGTGAGGTTGAGGATACACCATGCAGACTGAACTGCATCCCGAAACCCATGCTGGGCTTCACAGAAGACTGGGAGCCTGTCCCTCAGAGAGGACAGGTGGAGGGAGAGCCCTAGCCATAAAGGGCCTAGTTGAAATGCCTCCAGCACCTTGTAGGGGACCATGACGACCTCAATAACACCATTCCCGTTTCCTGTTCTCTTCACCATGAGCACAATATGTTTGTTCTCACTATCAGGTGCATTTTTATTAGATTTATTTCTTTATGGGGGAGGGGGTGCATGTATGCTATGGCTCACATGTGGAGGTCAGTAGACAACCTGAAAGAATTGTGATGTGGGAGGTCCTGTGCTGTTTTTATTGGTTGATGAATAAAGCTGTTTCAGCCAATGGCTAAGCAGAGTAAAGCTAGGCGGGAAGTTAAAAGATACAGAAAGAGTAGGCAGAGTCGAGTAGATGCTATGGAGCCACAGAAGGAGTAACATGCTGCACCCATGAGCCACAGCCTTGTGGCATACACAGACTAATAGAAATGGGCTAACTTAATCGTTAGAGCCAACCAGTAAGAAGCCTAAGACACTGGCTGCACAACTGTAACTGATAATAAGCCTCACAGTGGTATTTCATAAGTGGGTGTGGGAACTGGCAAGTAGGACCCGGTGGCGGGAAAGAAACTGGTTCAATGCCACTAGGCAGGACAGAGAAAAGCCTTCCATCCACAGAACTGGTTCCCTCTCTCCACCATGTGGTTGTCAGGGAGGGAACTCGGGTCCTCAGCCTTGGTGGCAAGAGTCTTTACCCACTGAGACATCTTGCTGGCCCTATGGTACATTATAAACTCTTCTCATCAACTATACATTTTACAATTGTTCGTATCAAAAATTATAGAAGAGAACTATAAAAAGCAAGGGTTTCTCAAAAGAACATATCAACAAAACAGAGTTCCTAAAACTGTTTGCAGTGAAATTATATCACTGTCAAGCAAGCACCAGGAGTTTGCTCTAGGAACTGCCTTGTATGGAACAAGACAGAGGTGTTCACATCCTCTCTTACCATTATGCACCAGGAGTTTGCTCTAGGAACGGCCTTGTACGGAACAAGAGAGAGATGTTCACATCCTCTCTTACCATTATGCACCAGGAGTTTGCTCTAGGAACTGCCTTGTATGGAACAAGAGAGAGATGTTCACATCCTCTCTTACCATTATGCACACCCGTTCTTTTAGAGAGACATTTAAGGGAGCGAAGTTCAGTGACTCAAGCCTCTAGTGCCAACACTTGGGAGTCTAGGGTAGGGGGATCATAAGTTCAAGGCCAGCATGAATGGGCCTTAAAGAGAGTCCCTGTCTCACATGAGAATTTCTGGAGTGGGAAGGAGGCATATTACTGGCAAAGCAAAGTCAGCAGAATCTAGGCTGGAGCCCTGACAAGTACAGAGGAAGAAACATCTGGGCAAAGCCAAGCCAGGTGGACTAGAAGAGAATCAGCTAAGCTGGAGCCAGAGGAAGCATCACTCGCCAAGGAAGCGAGGAAGCGGACAAGGACGCCATGCATCACACAGGACTGATTTGTTCCCATGAGTTTAGAGTTAAAGATGTCATTAGGAAGCTCAGCAAGAGGGGAGGAATGGAGCAGACGTGATAAAAGGGAGATGGGAAATGAAGAGTGGGGCGGATAATGGTGCACACCACAGTGATTCTCACGCCATCCAGAAAAAAAGAAGTCAAAAGGCTCTGGATTTGACCTTGCTGGTTTAAATTCCAGCTCTGCTACTGAGGAGCAGTGTGAACTTGAGCAAGCTTTCAAATTCTTCAAATTCCTAGTCTTTCACCTAACAGTGTGTGTGTGTGTGTAACGGGTATCTGTACAGAAAGAATGAAACAAAAATGATGCTTTATAATCCTTAACTTAGCCACCTACAAAATATTAGAAGGCAGAGGACACCCAGAGCCTCGGGGACTCGAAAGAGCCTGATGCAGAGTGATAAGAGTTTAACCCGTTATAAAGCAGAGTATAATTCAGTGCTTGCTGTTCGCACTATGAGGCAGGCTGAGGCAGGAGGATCAATGAGCCCTGGAACTGGAGGCCAGAGCACATGGCCGGACCCATTTTAGAAAACTGAAACAATGATCTCAGGGATTTCTTATCTGCTCCTACTTTACTATTAATTTCTCCTCATAAGCAGCAGGCCAATTTTAAAGCTTTTTCTCTACATCTAACAACATAATCAACCCCCCTACTGTGTGTGTGTATGTATGTGTGTGTGTTTAGCTGATTCATCAATTCAGTATTGCTGGCAACTTGCCTTTGCTCATGTATGACACAGAAGACATAATAATCATATAAAACAAAAACCAACCATGTTGACTGTCCCTGGAGACATGTTGTCTGTAGAATTATACAACGGTTATTACTATGGCCAAAGTTAAAAACAATGATCTGCTGTGGGACAATGGTCTTGCATCTTGTAAAGATTTGTCAGTTGTATTGGTTTAATAAAATGCTGATTGGTCAGTAGTCAGGCAGGAAGTAAAGGTGGGTGACCAGAATAGGAGAATTCTGGGAAGAGGAACGGCTCAGTCTGCAATCATCACCCAGATGCAGAAGAAGCAAGATGAGAATGCCTTGCTGATAAATGTACCTAGCCAACTTGTCTGTGGGTAACACAGACAAGAACTATGGGTTAAAATATAAGGGTTAGTTAATAAGAAGCCTAGATTAATAGAACAACCAGTTTATAATTAATGTAGGCCTCTGTGTATTTCCTTGGGACTAAATGGCTGTGGAACCAGGTGGGACAGAAACCTCAGTGAACAAAGATCTCTAGGTTACAATCCCTCTCCTGATGGAGACTGATGTGCGCACATGTCATTACTTGACACTCTTATTCACTGTGACTCTTGTTTGCACAACTACCCACAACTTAAAAATTAATTATGCATTTTGATTGTACAAGTAAAATAACCTCAAGAAATCTGAAATCACTTAAAAGTTTAGATCTCCATGTGAACAACACTGTGACGTAGTTACAAGTCTTTGAGTTCTTTTGGAGATAAGCCTTGTTAAACAGTATGCCTGAACGTGTGGAAAATAACAGAACACTTAATAAGCACAAGACTAGCTATGCCCCACTGGACTAGATGAGAACAGTAATTTCTGTCAGCCCTACCATCAGGTTCGCTCTCTATGGCTGAAATGGATTTCCTGAGTCTTGGCCACCACATTCTGACACAGGAAGCTCTTTGCATCTCTGCATCCCAATACAGTTGAGCGCCTGTCCAGAGACACTGAGACAAGTCATCTGAACGAATAAGAAGCTTACACATTTTATTCTGGCCTAAAATAAGGAAAAATATTGGTGAATAATTAGAAACAATAAAATTAAATAAAAGCAAAAAAGAAAAGAAAGACCAGATATATATGGTACGACACAGTGCGGCAGACCAGGAGACTGCCCGTGCAGAGACAGTACTAGTGTAGTACCTACATGTCAGGCAGGCATTTCAATTATTTTTCTCAGAAGTTTTTATAGGAAGGCTTGTCTGCTGTGACCAATGCCAACAACCCAGATTTTCTAAGAAATAAGATAAAATTTCAAGCTGAAGCACCTTCGCTGCGCTCCAGAAAATAAACCTATAAAACAAAAATTCTTCAAAAATCTTATTTTTAAAATTTCTATAGATCTGCAAAAGTAAAAAAAAAAGGAATCTAAAAGACTCTGAAGACCTGGCCCAGCTCACTGGGAAAAGGCTCCTATAAGTGGAATTTAGGGCTGCAAAAGCAATGTGGGCACTGTGAACACAAGCCACACCCAGCCAGCGGGGTATCAAAGATGCCAGCTCCCCTCATCCCTCGTCTTTTTACTGAATAAATACAGTGGATTCAGGAGATAAATTCACAGGTTTATTAAGTCTGCAGTGAATAATTCTGAATGCATGCTGGGAATTAAATACAAAACCAAAGATTTAGAAGATGATGATCATGTGTTTAATCTTGTAAATACTGAGTTGATTCTATTCAGAATTATGATATTTAGTAACTTCTGACATGAAACATCAAAACACATTAAGCTTTTAACAGATAAATTTAGAGCATTTATGTATTAATTTATAATTTCTTTTTCATTGTGATGTGTAATCTCGGTGAGTTTATAGGCTCAGAACAGCTCTGACGGTGGCCATCTCACCCATTAGCATAATGAAAGCTGGAGGACACTGAATGGCCAACAGAGAAAGCCGGGGAAACAGTGGGAGCAACTTGTGATCTGACAGTGAGGACATAGAACAGGGCGGAGTCCGGTGAGAGGAGCCAGGGTGCTCTCAGGCTCCCACTGACCTCACTTTGCAATGGCACCTACTCTCCTCTACCCGCAGACTCCTGCTGCAGAAGGAGCTGGGCCAGGCTAGTGTGTGGCTCCTATTCACTTCCATGAGGTAAAAACAACTTTCCAGGGTTGTCCTAAGCCACGGCAGCTCTCGCTTCTCCTTGCTGCTCCTACTGGTCTCCACACAACCCAGGCCTTCAGAACTCAGCGCAGGCCCCACCTCCTACAGAGACCCCACCCCCTTTGCTCTGCTCCTGCACACTCTCTCCTCCCCAAACATGGGTGCTGTGGGTATCCTGCGTGGACTGAAACCCACTCCGCCATGACTCAGCTGTTTACAGGCCTTTGCGAATAGTGGGCTCCTTCTAGAAGAGGCAATGATGAGTGCACTGGGGTGGGCATCAAGCAGGGACTATCAGTCCAAGGCAGCATTGTTCAACAGTGGTCACATCCATTCAGTTCCCAAATGGGGTCAACAATGATGTTGCATGTCAGAAAACCTTGCTCCAGGACTAAAGCGAATTTAGGAGCCATCATTGCTACCCCAAACTCTGGGTTCTCTGTAGTTCCCTACACCAAAAGTCTAATAATCTTAACCACAGCCTACGTGATGCCCACATGTGCTCAGGTTACTCCACTGGCACTGGCGTTTGAATAGAACAACAAAGCCTTACTGTGAAGCCTAGGGAATGGGGCTGGGGTTGGGGAAACAGCATGATAAACCACACAGGCCACACACCTTGAGTCCAAAGGCTGCATCCTCCGAGGCCAATACTTCAACCTGCAATCATAAGGAGAGACATAATTTAGGCACTATCAAGAACCCCTCTTGGGTGCAGCCCTAGAAGCCGGCTCTGGGAAGAAGCTCGGAAAGGATCCTGTTCACAGGGCCAGCGGGCTTCCCTGAGAGGGAAGGCCCACCTGCCCCATGAGTGCAGCAGTGCTCACATCACAGCCGCTGGGGCGCTTTGGGCTTTGTTTAGGCTTGTTACTGATGGACAGGAGATGAGAGGAAGTCATGCTCAGATAAGCAGTCACTGTGCCGGCTGCCTCCTTGCCCAGGCTGCGAGTAGCTTCTTGTCCTGCTCACATAGGAGTGGGCAGAGCAAGTCTCTGGAATGCTGCAGAGCAGGAGTTCCTGAAAGCAGTGCTCTGGGAAAGGCAGGCAGAGTCTAGGCAACTTCAAAACTGGCTGTCAGTCTTATGCAGCAGACGACAGAGCTCATTAACATGAATTTAAAAGCTACATGGAACGAGACATGTATTGATAATTACTGTTTTTTAAACATAATTATTTAGTCTGGTGTATTAAGTTTGGCTACTACAAAGATCCAATATGGAGGAAGGAACAAGGAAAGAAGTTGACAGATAGCCTGAGTGTTGGGCACCTGGTGAGGCTGTGGGGGAGGGGCTGGTATGGACAGCGACACCAAGGAAGACTACCCTACCGACTGCATCCATCATGAAACCGAAAGGGTTAAAGAGGAAGCACTGATGAAGATCAGGGCCCTGCCTCCAGCAGCCATGGAAGGCTGGATGCAGGGCTGGAATGAAAACCTCCCTTCCCCAGCAGAGATGGCAGACTGGATGCAGGGCTGGGATAAGAACCACCTTCTCCTCCAGCAGACTGGATGTAGGGCTGGGATGAGAACCCCCTCCCCCAGCAGAGGTGGCAGACTGGATGCAGGGCTGGGATGAGAACCCCCTCCCCCAGCAGAGGTGGCAGACTGGATGCAGGGCTGGGATGAGAACCCCCTCCTCCAGCAGAGATGCCAGACTGGATGCAGGGCTGGGATGAGAACCCCCTCCCCCAGCAGACTGGATGCAGCCCTGAGATGAGCAGCTACACTGTGATGAAAAACATATGTTGCTGATATCAAATATGATTTTAGGCTAAAGACTGAGATGTTGGATCAACTAGAGTAGAAAATCATGGTAAGGTCTACTTACACCATTTCTGTTTACACTCGTTTCCAAAACTAACTGTAGATTTAGAAAGAAGCCTTAGTATAGACTTTAGCTTAGGATTCCCCTACCCACCCACCAAAAAAAGACTTGTATCTTCGAATTTCCTGAGTCCTGCCTTCTACAACAACAGGCTACTGCCCTCAAATATTTTTAAAATTACAACTCCTACTTAATGCTGCAGACTTCAGCTATGAACCTTTGGGAGAAAACACAGCCAAACTCAACTACCGTGGGCCTTCTGTGACAAGAGCTGGTGAGCTGTACACAGAGGTCCTGTCTGCTGTCTTCGTCACTCAGTGAGGACATGCAGCCCTGATGTGGGCTATCTTCACACACATACAATTATTGCTGAGCATATTAAAGTTGAGATTGGTATCTACAGCGTGAGTTCTGCATATTTTAACAGATTTTAAAAGTCAAGTAGCAAAAAAAAAAAATCAGTAGCAAATAGAAATCTATTTAAAGCTAAGGCTTTACTATATTTGACAACGGGAGGTGAGAGCAGTGCTTTCTGTGGAACCCAGAGCTCCGCATGTGACTGTGAGCACAGGCTGGCTGCAGCCGCAGCCCCGCTTCTCTCTCTAGCAGGCTGAAGGGCGTTTCAAACCTCTTAGTAGACTTTTGAACGCCTTTCACTTCTGGAACTCCACAAACTGCTTTCTTCCCATACCATGATTTTAAAATATGTATCCTGGCTTACTGTCCTAAAACTCCCTGTTCTGTAAGGTTCTAGGGGTAACGCACAGAAAGAAAAACCGACTGAAAAACCACGAGGTTGCTGAAGTTTACTGTGGAGGAACAGCAGTGTCACGGCAGGCTCTCAGGCTGGTCTCAGAGCGCCTGTCTGTTGGAAGAAGCCCCTCTAGTGGGAGCAGCGGAGTATTTCAAGCTCACACCATTTCAGGTCAGCAAACGTCCGGGAACCAGCCATGCTATGTGCTACTTCTGCTGTGAACTCGAAAATAAGAGAAAAGTTGATAACCATTTTATCTCCCATTATCCAGAAATTAGAAATTATCTACATACAAGCCGAAGTACCTTTGTATTGATCTAATAGATGGCTTTATCTTTAGTCAACTGATATCCTATTTAACTGGGCTATGAAGCAATCCCAACTCTAAGTTAAAGCAAAAATGTGTAACTTGAAATATAAAGTATGCTTTCAGTAGAAAGACCTGACCAAACTAGAAAGGCGTGCATTGATATCTAAATATTGATTCTTCCTACTGGCTCTACTCTGCATTAAAACCCTCAAAAGAAACACCCTCCCACAGTCATCGACAAAGCCTTTCCGGGCATTTAATCCACGCAAAATTTGTGCTTAGTATGTCAAGACAAAGTGGAGAGCTTCATGCAAATGCCTGAGTGAAATGTATTTAGCATCCTTATACATTTGTTTTAAAACTTCAGAATCAAAGAGGACAAACTGAGATTACCTTTGTTGCCATTCTTTTTCTGAGTTCGGTTTGCAGAGGGTTAAATTAGAGGCATTTAAGTCACCAATAAGAATGCCTCACAGGCTTTACTAAAGGAGATTAGGGGGCAGTGGTGGATGTCCTCTTCCACAGAGGAATGAGGTCGACCTTCAGTGAGGCAGGAAGAGGCTTCAGACAACAACATGTCTGGAGACACAGCTCAAGGGTTAACACAAGCTGGGTTCAATCCTCAGCACCCACATGGAGGCCCACACTGTCTGCAATTCCAGTTTTCAAGGAAATTTGACCCCCTCTGAAGGCACCGGCGTGTACATGATACACAGAGAAAATGCAGGCAGAAGACCCAAGCACATTACTAGCAAGGTAGGGAGGGAGGGAGGGAAAGAGGGAGAGAAGGAAGGAGGATAACAAAACCTAAGCTCCCAGGCTGCAAAGCTGAGGCCCTGTTACACCGGTTTCAAATGAGCACAGTCAACACTGGCTGACACATGTGCCTACAAAGATTCCATCTAGAGAACTTCAAAGCACAGCCAAGTCAGCATTTAGTAGCCAAGCCCTTGACCGTGACCCTCTCAGTTGTTCTACCAGCCAATCCGACAAAACCCACACAACTGCACGTGCCTATCTGCCCAGGACCAAGGATGCTAACACACGAATTAAGAAGCAGAATTGATCAGAAGGTTTTTTCTCACTTTCAAAGTCCTTCCCACTTTCTCACGAAAGGCACCTAGAGAAGGAACAAAAATAACTCAGAGCCAGAGATGGCTCAGCAGGTTAAACACTTGGAGCCAAGCTTAAGACCCAAGTTTGATCCCCAGAACCCACGTAGAGGAAGAAGAAAACTAATTCCTGTGGGCTGTCCTCTGATTCCCAAACATAAGCCCTCCCCACTCACAGAGTAATAAATAAATCAATTTAAAAAATAAAAAAAGAATATCAATAATAAAAAGTTAAAGAAAACCTAGTTGTGCAAATAACATAAGTTTTCTGTCATGTTCTACCACGCCCCCAGAAGAAACAAGAACAGAAGTACCATATGTATACGAACAATGGCTGGGTCATCTGTGTGCTGTGTACAACACCCCCGAGAACTGGGGGTGGCATCCATAACTGCCTTCAGGCACAGCTACTTCTTCTTCATTGTATATTGTCTTACAATGAAGACTTATTTATTTACTGCAGCAGATCTTGTTTAATTAAAAGTAATTGGATAAAATAAGACAATGACATTAGCAGTCATTGGATATCACTAATAATCCAATGAATGATGTTGCAGCAGCCAGCACTTGTATGTGTGGAGTAGATTCCTGAACACTTGGAGGTGGGTAAAAAATAAACAGTCCCTACAAAGGCAACAAAAAAAAAACCTCAAGAGCCTACAACCGTACAGTGTAGTATCTTCAAGCATAGCCACACCCACCTGGAAATCTGTCTGTCAGAAATATCTGTTTACGGAAAGAATTTGTGACACACTGCTTACCTATTGAGCATGGAAACTGCATCATTAGTTAATGTAACATCAGATTAGAAAACGCATACAAAATTAGATGTAGTTATATAGACAATGGCATGTTTATACTAGACAGTACTACAAAACTGAGAAACTCCATTTTCAAGAACTCTAACATGGAGAAATGCATTCATCGCAGTGAACTTGGAAACAGGGCTGAAATCAGAACCCAGACACTTTAGATTTCCTCCACACCTTGTGGGGCTTGTGTCACACCAGAAAGTCTCTCCTTCGAGTTTCTCTTAATGTTTGACTTTACTTTTTTACATTTAGATGTTTGATCCATCTGCATTTATTTCAAAATAACAAGGGGAAGGAATGAGCCAGGCCTAATTTTCCATCTGAATAACCATGATGAAGAATAATCTATTATTTTCTCCACGGATTAGAGATACTGTATCTTTAGCATAATTAAATATTAAAATGATGTAATTTTTGTCTCCAATTCTAGGCTGAGATGGGAAAGGCAAAATTACCCAAGTGACCTGCTATTCAACCCATGGGAAAATAGGTCCAGGGTTCTTAGACACAACAGCGCTTCTCACAAAGAACAGCAAAGTCTTAGTAAGTAACTTAAATACTCCTTACAAAAGACAATTTTGACCTATACTTGTGTTCAAAGAAACAAAATATACTCCTATTTATAGTATTTTCTATGTCTTGGTTGGCTGGACCCAGAAGGCCAATACAGCAAGTGAAATCACTAATTGTACTTTTGTCTCCATTAAGGAAGAGCAAATGTCAGTACCTAAACTGCTCTCTCAAATATGGCTCAGGATTTTAGACAATTCAAAGAGCAAGCTTATTTACTCTCTACCCACCCCTCTCTATGCCACCCCAACAATACAAATACCAACAGCTCAAATCGGGTTCAATGTTTCACTTTTAGCAAGTTGTATTTATCACATCCGCTCATTATTAGATGTTACTAGCCTTTGAATTTTATAAACCATAAAAAAGTGAGCACACAAAACCAGAAACCTTTGCTGGCGTTCCTCTTTCATCTACTATTCTCCTCTTTCTCCTTGGAGCACATAGAGCCCAAATGCAATTCAAGGATGTGCTCAGTTGCTTGGTTAGCTGGCAACAGAAAAACACAATTGCCCACACAATGTGTGTCATTAGAATGTCTACTCCCTGCATATATTCTAAATTGGCCAAAAACAAATAATGGCAACAAATAATACATGCATGCTGCCAAAAATCACTGGCTATATGTGACACCGAGTAACATCTTTCACAATAGGCAATGTATGAGAATTTCCTTCTTTACAAGTGGCACACTTGTGCCTGTGAGCCCCAGGATGCTGTCTCCCACGCACCTGGCTGCTGAGCTCACAGAGGCTGCCAGCACCACAGCCATGTGCCTATGTAATTACTTCTCCAAATGCTTAAGGAAACTTTGGTCTTGGTTCCTGAAGCAGGAAAAGGAAATGGGTCCCAGACCAGAAACCATTCGGTATGCTGAGTGTGCAGAAAATGTCATCATGAGCAAGGCTCAATCTGACCAGGCGTATGATGTACCTGAATCAACAAAGCAGGGCAGCGGCAGCAACACTGTGCTGTGCTTCAGTCTAGGGACCAGGAGGCAACACACACCTAGATCATTTTCTGGGGTGAGTCTAGACGGGCTTATGGAAGAGGGAGAGGCTAATGCCGCACTTCCTTAGCTAAGGGCTAGTCAACCCTGAGAAGCAAGGCCACTGTCTTGCTCATCAGTGGCTATTGGAAGAAGGGAGACAAAACCTAGCAGAACCTGGAACTGCCTAGCTGAACCTCAGTAAATGGTCAGAGTGCGGTGCTTAGTCACCATGGCTTTCTTCCAGCTCCCCCAGACTGCACTCCTCAAACACTGCTGACAGAGTATCTAAATGCTTGCCCACGTATCACCAAGCTCTCCTTGTTTTACTACTCGAGGATTTCCGTTTATTCATGTACAGTCTTTTTCCACCAGAACCGGGGCCTGGCCTATCTTCTCCCCATCACCTGGAAGGAGTGTCAAGGTCAGCGAGAAGTTAGTAATTACCTACTAAGCAGGTATGCGTGGGTGAATGAATGTGGTGACTATAGTATAAAGAATGGGATGCAGACACATGTGTGAGCCTAGTGTGTCATGGCTCCTTACGATGCAGGCACACGTATAACATATAGGTTAAAGTCACATGCAGCATTTGCATGTGATACACTCCCGAATTACACACTAGTGTAAACTAAGGCAAACCCCCGTCTGGCTGCATTTACTGACGGCATGTACACATCTAATGCATTTGTCTCTCTAGTCAAAAGTAGGTTTTAAATTCTTTTAAGAGAACTAAGTCTTGAAAACTGGTAGCAATGAAGAAAGCATGCCACTCAAAGACAGGTATTTCCTGTTCTGTTGCAGAAGTTCTTCTAGATGTGCAATGAGCAAAGTCAGATTAGAACTGAGATTTTACTGAAGCTGCGTAGAGACCACAACTTTCTCATACATGGACAAAGTGAACCTGGGCTTTGCAGTTTGGCTGGTCGCCTCCATGGGGACTGGGAGGCAATTCCGCTCATACTGCAGGCCACAGTTGGCCAGTGGTGTTAACATACCTCCTCCATAAATGTTCTCTTTGACCCAGAGCAACCTTCCTAGTCACGTGAGCAGTATGTGTGCAAGCCCAGACACATGCATAACTCCACACCTTAAAGAAAACCACACACGTTTACAAGTTTACGCTGGTGCTTATCAAGAAGAGCTGTGGCACCAGGAAAAACACAGACCAAAACAGATGCATGTGTTCATAACTTCATTTGGTTTTTCCCAGCACATGTGTTTATAAATCATCTAGATTTTCAAATAAAATTTTAGAAACACTTTTAAAGAAGAAGTGCTTTCCATGCAGATGGTTCTAAGATACACTACAGCAGTGACGCTGTGCACAGAAGACACCAGTGTGTATGCGCTGTGTCACATCTGCTTGGCTGCCATCCTGTATCCTTCACGTTATGTCCACTGCATACGGAAACTTTTCATACTATCTACAAGTCCTGTTCTGAAGAAGCCAAACAGATAAGGAGCAGGGAAGGGTCCTGGACCACACAGTGCTGAATGGCAATGCTAAGTTCCACCAAGGCTGAAATGGCGTTTGATCTTTTTCTAAATGCTCGTCTTGTGTATGCCCTACTTTGCTTCAACTGTAAATGCTGTTTTAGGCAGAGATTCTGTCTATTCAGCCTTTTATATGTAGGGCTGGAGTTATGGGTTAGGGTTATGATCTTAAAACAGAAGGCAGCAAGTAAATTCCAATTACATTTCATAAAAACAATTTTATATTTTGAAAAAATATAAATATATATTATGAATTTCATATTACACATGAAAATATAATATATATGAACTAAAGTACTAAAAGATTAAAATGTAGATATATCTAATTATCCCCTGGTTCTGCCTACCTAGCATAGAGACTGAAACTGATATAAGGTCATATAGGAAGAGATGACATTGTCCACGGACAAGCCACAGTGACCTCAAACTGCCACGAAAAGGCAGGACAGACGACCTGATCCCAAGAAGACCAGAAGGTGTTTTAAAAGCGCAGTCATGTTTATATGAGGAAATGAGTCGGGACTACTGCTCAGCCATGCCCCTAGTGTTGTGACCGAGTGGTGTTTCTCTGCTGCTGCCCTCTCCCAGGTCCTGCCACCTGGATGGAAGAAAGAGGAAGAACAAAGGACAAAAACCTTAAAATAGTTCTACGGAAATGGGTGAGACTTGAACACACTGGCGGAGTGCTCACCAGCACGGATCACAGAATACCTAGGCCCTCTGAAGCTTAAACTAAACTGTGTGGCACAGTCTTGGTTATAGGTCTAGAAGGAAGACAGTCAGGAGAAAGGGAAGATGAGGTGTGCCTGCATGCAACTGTGTGAGTCACCCTTTGTGCTGCAGAGGATTCTTCTTTTAGTGAAGTTTCTCTGAAGGACCTGAGAAGGCAAACCAACAACTACAAAGCTAAGAAAGAGTTTTCCGGAGAAGGACAGATGGAGATATACATATAAAGCTTGTTTGCCTTTCTCCCAGGTCAGAGCCCCACCCAGCTTCCATACTAATCCTGTCACCCACTTCCTTCTTTTACATTTTATATTGTTTAATATAGTCTTATTTGTTAAGGGCACCCCCCCCAAAAAAAAGCAAAACACAAGTATGTGTGAAGGAGACGCAGCCTACTGTAGGACATCAGAGGAGGTCAAGTCAGAGAAGGACATTTTCAAGGCAACTGCCCGGGAGTGGGCCACACTATTACACTGGGCTCCCCATCGGGTGACAAGTACATCACCCACAAAAACGGTAACACAGGAAGAAGAGGAAACCTTCAAAACTAAGTAATAATGACATGAACATGCTTTGCGATTTATTTTCATACTCTTCAGACTTCACAAACTGTATTCACAATATCAATATTCTATAATAATATGGATAATAACATACATTTGTTCTCCGAAGAAGTGAGGGTCTGGGGGTTCCCGGGGCTCAGCGCTCAGTGGCAGCAATGAGCAGACGGACAGCTCCGAGAGGAAGGAGGCAGTGCTCCTGTTAGAGCCGACCCTGGAACTGCACATGCCCTGATCTGCAACTGGGCTCTTAAGGAACTGCTTCACAGCAAGGGGACACATCCTGACATTAAATAACAAAGTCACTCCTGTAATTCTGTGACCACAGTGTTCCCTCGAAGAACAAAGCAGCCGAAACAGCTCCCTTTACTATCTGTGTTTCAACTGTGATCCAAACAAAATGCAGAAAATGGGAAAATTCCAGAAATAGCCCATTCCTGAGTTTGAAGCTACACCCCATTTTGAGTAGTGTGAATCTTACCGTGGCCCTGTTAAGTCTGTGACAGCATGCTAAGGCTCAGGTGGACATGCTATACACCGCCCTGCCCATTACACACTGCTGAGTCACGTCTCTGACAGCAGGTCACCAGAGGAGAACCTGTGGCCTTGGGCATCCACAGCGGATCCTGGAAGTTACCCAATGGGCTAGGATCAGTGGAGATGACTGGACTTAGCAAAGAAAACGAGTTTGCCTAAACCCATGACCAGAAAGCCCAGGAGTTAAAGAAGAGAACTGCTTCTTTTCACAAAGGAAATTATCTGTTTCAGCAAATCATTTGCACATGGAAATTTGTTACTCATTTCTCACTGACAAAAACTGGAAAGATGCCAAACATCCCTCAACTGCTGAACAGAAATAAACAAAACTACGGGTCATATCAGTACATAGAAAATTACCCACCAGTAAGAAGGAGTTGGCTTTAATGATAAGCGACACCATCGGTGAACTTCAACCCCATTATCCTGAGTAAGGAAGCTAGCTGAAAGGGTCGCCACTGTGTGATTCCACTTATGATATTCTAGAAAACACAAGCCCCCAGAGCAAGGATAGTGTTGAGGCTGTCAGGAGCTGGGCATGGAGAGGGGGCAGACGATGAGTAGCAGGGAGGAAGCTTTCTGAGGTAACAAAATATCCTGTTATGATGGTGCTGATGCCCTCCTTGAATACTGTTCTTTATATACGACTGTGTTCAGTTCATAAAACAGCAATTCACAGTCCTTTTTCCCAAATGTATGCATAAGATTATATCCACAGTGGAGTTACATCCTCCAAACACCCTCACTGTTAGTTGTATGGCACCTTTCTCTACTGTCTTGACAGAGTTCTAGAACTGGGTTAAAACTTTCACGCAGGCTGGTGGCACATACCTCCAACTCTAGCACCCAGGAAGCTGGGCAGGAGGACCCTGAGAGGAGGAGACCAGTCTGAGGACTACACAGTGAGTTCTAGGTAAGTAAGGCTCTTTCCAAAAACAAACAATAATTCAGCAAATAATTTCTAGAAATTTCTCTATGAATTGGAAATTGCTGTACTTTTACTTTGCAGGGAAGACTGGGGCTTTTAAATGTATTTGGCTCAGACAGAAATGTCTACAGGTTGTTTTCTGAAATTAGAAAAGAAACATTTGTCTAAAAAAATGATTTATCATTTTTTTCTAGTGCCTATAATTGAACTCAGAGCTTCTTGCACACTAAAAGGCCAATCTGTTCCAAGCTGCTTTGTAATTTTGTACAACTGAATAAATTTACACATGGAAACCAGTAAATCAACCACTAGGAGACACACACTACTATAGCCCTCACTGAAGAAGTCAAAGCAGCAAGCTCAAGAGTAGATGTGAAAACATTACACAACCCAACTCTTCCTGCTTGTGCCAGGACACACCACTCAGTCTACAGATCAGGTCCCACAAGTCAAGTCTTCAAACAGAAAACTCCACCTACACCTGCTTGGCAGGCATGCCCTGCTGCCTTTCTATAGAGAAAGCCATCTCAGGTAAAACATGGAGATGAGTTATACCAAAGCACCTCTATCAGCGCTTCTAAATTAAAGAGACTCGATTTCATTCAAACACACTTTATGACCTTTGAGGTAAAAGTGAGATTTCTGAAATAAACAATATATAACAAACATAAAAAGAAACTGGCCACTTGGCAGTAACTTTAATTTGTATCACATTTTACCAAGCAGCAGTGTTTTCGGTGAACACTGCACAGCCAATTATCCATCGTGGACTGCTTGGTAGGGAGGGTGAAAACGCAAACCACAGAGGAGCACTTCAGCAGAGCCCAAACCAAGTGGCATGCAAAAAGACACCCTCAAGTCAGTGACACGCCTGCACAGGCAGAGAAATTGCATAGGAAATGTGAGCTCAATGCCACATGTAAAGAGGAGGGAATCAACTATTACTAATACAAAGCCACTAATTAAAAATGGGGAAAGAGATCAAAATTGAAAGTATAAATAATCCGAGACAGCGATTTACACTTTAAATGGAAAGTAGGTCAAATTATTCATCTGTTTCATATTGCTTCCAAGATTTTAAGTTTAATTCAAGGAAGCACAGAAGCACAAGAATTCCAAACTCACCGTGATATTAGAGTGGCAAAATTCATCTTTAAAATCTGCTATAAGTAAATATACACAGAAATTGCACTTGGAGATAGAAGTGATTAAAATATCCCCAACAGATATCTCTTCGAGTTAGGACTTAAAGTCTAGGATGTCCCATATAACATTAATAGTTTCTGGACAGTTTTCATCAATGAGATCAATGTAAAAGTAAAAGCAAGTGGAATTAGAGGGAAAATGTTTTTATTAAATTCATGTTACACTGTTACAAACTGCATCAGTTTATCTGAAAGAATTTGTTCTGCTTTCTTTTCTAATTACACATATCCCTCCTGAGATACAAAGAAAATTAAGTCTTTCTACTAACTCAATATTCACAAAGCCAAGGATTTAAAAGCCTGTCGACCCAGAACTTATTGACCTCCATCAGCTTAACGACCATTATACAAACTCAAAACCTAAAAAGGGGCTGGGGATGTGGCTTAGTTGGTAAAATGATGGTTAAACAACCATGAGGACCTGAGTTAGAAACCCAGCAGCCATGTACAACCAGGTTGGTGGCTGGGCTATCCTCCCAACACCTGGAAATAGGAAAATCCCCAGGGAGGGAGCTCATATTCAGTGGGTCTCAAAAACTAAGGTGGATTGTCAAAAGACAAGAAGCTCAGGAAATAAAATCTGTGGTCAGCACAGTTAATAGAAAAAAAAAAAAACTAAGATGGAAAGACACTGAAAAAGACACCCAATGTTTTCCTCATGCACCCACAATGAAAAAGAAAATTAGCTACGTGCACACACGCGCGCGCGCGCACACACACACACACACACACAATGGAGAGTATGCACAGAGGCTGAAGGTGACTCAGCAGTTAAGAACACTTACTGTTCTTACAAGGAGACCACCTGGCTTTCCAGCTTCCCACACAGTGGCTCACAATCCCTCTAACTCTGGGTTCAGGAAATATGACCCCCTCTTCAGGGTCTCTGCGGTTCTTGCCTTCATGTGGTGCACATAAGCAGTAGATGCACACACACAAATACCTTTAGATTGCTTTTCTTAAACGGGAGATGCAGTGTAGTAGTATACTATGGTGTACAACTCATGTCTTTTTACAAAATAACCAAATAATCTGGATTTAATTTAGTTTAAACTTTAATTGCCAAGTGTCAGAAGCAAGAAGCAATGAGCAAGGTTAGCAATGTCCATA
Source organism: Chionomys nivalis (assembly GCF_950005125.1). Taxonomy (NCBI): domain Eukaryota; kingdom Metazoa; phylum Chordata; class Mammalia; order Rodentia; family Cricetidae; genus Chionomys; species Chionomys nivalis. The sequence continues at coordinate 13,084,717 of NC_080087.1, forward strand.
CTATAATAATTATTTCTCATAGAATATCATTTGCATACATATCGCATACATATCATAAGCACGGTTGTATAAAAATACTTTGTACATAAGAAACACTCCTTCCTCAGATTCTATGTCAGCAACTTTTGTAACAAACTTTACAACACTTTCAAACAGCTTCAAATAAATTTCCAGAATTAAGTTGATGTGACCAGAAAACACTTCGTGTTAATAATGGTTATACTCTTATCATAGAAGCAACAGTGTGCAGACTTTAAAATTATTCAGGCCACAGATGACAATGAAAACAACTTATAATCCAGAAGTCATAGCCGATCACTCCCAGGTGCAGTATGTGCATGCTGATTAATCTACCGCACGTGCTGTGTATGTGGCTGGAAAGCCCAGGGTCACAACACGTCAATACCCTACTTAAAACGCCTGGAAGATGGGTGAAGAGAACAGCCAGTGAGCCCCAGATCTTCAAGAGAAAGCAGCTATTCGTCTCCAGGGAAGTATCCCCACAAAACCCTCTTAGCAGCTAGTAACTGAAAGGATGGCGCAGTGGTTAAGGCACACTGCTGCTCTGTGAGAGGAAGGTGCAGTTCTCAGCTCACAACCATCTGGAACTTTGGTTTCAGGGGATCTGATGATGCCCTCTTCCGGCCTCTGAGGACACAGGTGGTGCACTGACCTATACCCATTATCATTAATTAATCAGCAAAATTTTTTAAAACTTTGAAGGAGGTACAGACAGGAGATGAAACGCTACAAAAGCTTAGACTTTTCCTAAGTTTAAAAAATGCTATGAATTGGTTTTCCCGTCAAGGAACCTTGTACATGGCTCTAATGTAGTTTACTGCAGAAAAGTGTAGTTGAAGCATAAAGTCAGCCAGGTTCCAAGACTCAGAAACTAGGGTCTCAGCCATCGGCCCCGCCCATCACCGGCCTCGCCCACTCCCCCAGCCACCCAGCCCTCCCCTGAGCAGTACCCGCCTCCCGAAGCCGCCCCGCCCCAAAGTTCCACCCTGACGGCCCCGCCTCCATTGCCCATCGGTCTTCCTGCCACCCCGTGGCCCCGCCCACAAGGGGCCCAGCTGCGTCCTTCCGGAGTCTTTGGGTTTCAGGGTCAGCAATTCTGCTTCTTCGGGCAAAGCAAGTCTCAACCAGTCCCGCTCTGATGGGGAGGGCCATTCCCTGGGGGTCGGACGGGGCTTGCAGCGAAAATGGGAAACGCTGAGCTCTTGGCACACAGGAAGCCGCGGGAACAGGGCTAGGGCGAGGGTTTCGGCCTTGCAAGCTGCGTCAGCAGAAACTTGGGGAGAGCGCTTGGGGTGGGGCCTCCCGCCGCGGTGCCTGCCGGGAGCCCAGCCTGCAGCCACGGGTGTGTGTGTGTGGGGGGGGGGGGGGGTTCAGCAGAGTCTGCGCAGTCGGCCTGCGCGCTCTACACTTTCTCCCTGGAGGAGTGCACAGTCACTCACTGGCCTGAGAACTGTGGGACGCTGGGGCTCGGGAAACAAAGGAAACCCACGCACACGTGTTACCAGTGTAGGGGAGGTGAAAACAGCCAGTGGGACTTAGGATGTCCAGCAGCCAGGCTTCCAGGGCTGCCATGAGAAATGCAGGCAAGGCCCAGGGATCCAGGCCAGGCCCTGAATGGTCAAATTCTGCAAACAACCCCATTTGGGTTATGTAGAATTTGCCATGTACACTCACAAACCCAAAGTCATTACTTTTTGGAAGAAAAGTAATCTAGGAATTCAGCAAAAGAAAATCACAAATTCACTCAGCATTAATATTTGATATTATAAGCAGGTGCTACATGGAACTTCAGAATTTAAGGAGTAAAGTTACAGAAACATGCTTAAAGAAATTAATATGTGGTTTTCAGTCCTGTTACTGTTGTTGTCGGGCTGACAAGGCTCACCTAAGCGCTGCCATGTGTTATTTCTCATTCAGCTCTATCTACTCTGTACAGTAGCAGCAGGATCAAAGGCAAACACACATGCTGACATGCTCAGAATCAAATCATTTCACACTTGAAATGTTAGGATCTGCGGTAATACTCAGTAAATATACCTAAAATCAACAATTACACAAATTGACTCTTGGCCAAGTCATCAGTGTGTGTTCAGAATTTCCACCTTGTTTGTCTTCCTGCTGATAATTTTCCTAGAAATATGCCTTAGTAAATGCTCTTGAACTTTATTTCAAAGTTTTAAAAACCACAATCACTTAGTACTTGGTTAAAAGCTATTTTTTTTTTACAAAAAGTTTATTTTTTTCCTGACATTTACTTTGCTGCTAGCCCTGTATCCTTTTATTCCTTTCTAGTCCTCCAAATGGTACCAGTTTGTACTACTTATTCATTCTTTGCAGGGACGAAGTGGGTTTAGAGATTTTCAGATGTTTCTGGCTTCAGTGAGGTAAGACAGTCGTCATGTGATGGAGGAAGATCATTGGTCAATTAATAAAGAAACTGCTTGACCTGATAGGTTAGAACATAGGTGGGTGGAGTAAACAGAACAGAATGCTGGGAGGAAGAGGAAGTGAGGTAAGACGCCTCAGACAGACGCCATGCCGTGCCTTTCCAGGGCAGACGCGATGAAGCTCTGACCCAAGATGGATGTAGGCTAGAATCTTCCTGCTAAGTCACCACCTCATGGTGCTACACACATTAATAGAAATGGGCCAAGCACTGTTTAAATGAATACAATTTGTGTGTTGTTATTTCGGGTCATAAGCTAGACAGGCGGCCAGGAGCCAGGTGGCAGGAACTCAGCCCACAGATCCTTCTACAGTCATGATGGCACCAGACTTCCCTGTACTGGCCAGAGAACACCATGCTCAAGTAATGAGCGTGTTCCACATTGTGGTGCGGCCAAGACGATGGCCAACTGATGGGTAGACGCGCATGTGAACACAGCTAAGGTGGGAACTAAACAGTCATGGGTAACTGCTGAGTGGAGATGTCTGGGCTGACTGAGGAAAGCACATAGAGAAGGGGTAGAACCTCACAGAGCCCCAGCGAGTGGCAATAATATTTAGAGAATGGCTTCTTCCTCCCTAGACTGAGGCAAAAGCCACTAGGCTGTAAATTTCACAACTGTTTCTCATCCTCATCAACAGGAAATGTGAGACTTGGATTAAGAGTATGGGGCTTAACTCCTTCAAATCCTGGCTTTGTGTTCCTAAGGCAGTTCCTTAGCATCCGGCCTCCTGTCTGCACATGGATAGTGACAGCAACGTCATGGTTGCTGGGTGAATTCAAGGAGCTTACTTAGTGTTATCTGGGACCAAATCAGTCCCCCGCATCTATTTCCTAAATCCATTCCAGCCTTGCTCTCTTCCGGTGCCTTGGGGAGACCGTTCTCTCTCCAATATACAACAGCTGAAACCGCACCGGATTTCCCATCCACTTAGCATGGTGCCTATGTTATCCACGGAAACATGGATTTTAGTTTGTCGCTCCACTCGCAATGCCAGATCTGAGTATAAACTACTTAGTTTGGGTTAAAGGGCCAGGGGAGTCTGTTCCTAATATGCCAAGTGGTTTCATTCCCCTAAACTCATTAATGGATGGTAATAACCCTCTCTGGTGACCTGTGTGGTAAAGCAACTATTGTTTTTCACCCCTTATCAGGCCCCTTCACTTTCTTTCTAATGCTGCCCTTTGAAAGCTTCCAAGGCTTCCCTGATCCCCAGTGTTAGAATGTGTATAGTCCTGGACTGAACTGCAGCATGTCCATTTCATACATAACCATGCATGTACACACATGTATCCCCACTAGTGCCATGAAGTCAGGACACTGCATATGTTAAGTACAGTCCACCACCTGCAGAGCCTCTAGCAGTGTCCGACAAATGACTCTATCTACTGAACACCCTGAAAATGTGGAAGACCTGGGAACCAGAAATTCTCGCACCCCAGCAATACACTGGGACAAGTGAGAAGTAACCACTCACCTGGAGCTGTACTGCAGTATCTCTAGAAATTAGTTCTCTTCATCAGAAAAAGAAGGTTACAAACTGCTTTTGAGCATTTTCCCTTTTTATCAAACTCAGTCTCCACTTCAGGACAGTTGAGGAGCTAAACATCTGGGCCACAGCAGAAGCAGAGCTGGCTTTACTCCTAACTTCTGAGTGCATCGAAAGTCACCCTCTGATGTGCGGGTCTCTCAACTCGCACCGGTTTGTTCTTGAAGAAGACTGATAGAGCTGTGTTTCCAGATAACCGACCTACACCCTCAGGAGCCACCCCAAGGCTGAGAGCAGTCGTTCACACGTCCATGGACTTAATGTCTGTGCCATTTCAACAGTGCGACATGACCAACATAGCAGTGACCAACTTGCTTCTAGACAATTTCCTAAAATTAGATACTATTCAACTGACTACCCAACTCTGTTGAGAAACAAAGGAGGTGAACACATATTCTACAAAATTGATTTGTTGTTGTTAAAAGAAAACCAAAACAAACTATCAAAAATATTATTTTCCCCTAAATAGATATTTACTGACTAGAGTATTGCCATTTGAATAGCCAAAGAAGTGTCAATCAATTACCCATTCTGCCAGTTGCAAGACTCTCCATCGAGAGAGATGGCTTTAAATGACCCAGAGTCTCTGCTGCATTGCCCCTGGCTTATACAAAGGACAGAGGAGCTTCCAATTAGATCCACCAGGGGAAAACAGGTCCACAAGCAGGGGCAACTAAATTTAGGCAGGATACAGAGTAGTTCACATAAAATTCTTTAGAGCAGTTTTGTCTGACAGAAATATAATACAATTACATAGGTGTTATACCATATTCTAGTGGCCACATCAAGGAAAATGAAAGAGTAAAAAAAGCTCATTTCAGTCACAAGATGCCGAAACTGAACTATATGGAGAAGGTGAACAAAGCTCCATACAAAGACAACAAGAGCATTGGTGAGGAGTTCCGTATTAAAACAAAAAGAGGAATTAATTTTAACATTTATTATTTGGCCCAGTATTTTCAAAATATTATTTTAACATGTGCTCATTTAAAACTTTCTGAACATGTTCATCTTTTGCCTGTGCAGTGTTTTCATGATCCAGCGTGGATTTGTACTTGTGCATCTCAGTTTGGACTAGCGACAGTCAAATGTCCATTAGCCATACAGGAGAAGCCTAACAGCTGAAAACAAAACACCCAAACAATTGTTTGAGATTGGGTATTAAAGTTTAAATTCATACTGAAATACTTTTCAAAAATAGAAACATCAAGATACATAAGGATATCAGTCATCTCATTAATATGGAAATCAAGCACAAGGTATCAGAGGGAGATATGTAAGGATCAAGACAGATATGTCTATAATAACCTAAAAAGAGCAACCAATTACACTGTGATGGCACAGGAGGCCAGGTGGGCTATAGTACCTAACTTACTTTTGTATCTCTTAACAAACCTGAAAGAGCAACCTCTCCCAACCCAAACACAGAAAGTTTCCCAGTCCTCAGCCCATGAGCTGTCAGTTAGTCTGGATGCTCGGTGATAACGTTCTGTTGAGAAGCTTGCTGAAGACACAGGGCTCACTGCAGGGCTGGGGAAGCATCTACAGAGGGGAGTGAATTACAAGTACTTTTGTATCTGCCACAACCTGCACAGGGAGGGCAGAACAAAATGACAGTCTCGGGCACTTTTCCCTTGAGCAGCAAACTTCCCTACCCCAATGAAAATAGGAGTAAGGAGGGTGGGTCTCCTTCAGAACAGTACCATCAATGTCAGGAATGCCCAGTATTTTTTCTTACATGCAGAACTGTATTTAAAGTTGCACATATGTCTGTGTATTTGTGTGTAAGCCACGGAACTAAAAAGGGGCAATGAGAGGAAAGGAATCTTACATATATAGTAAGGAAGACTAAAGGAGGACTGTCTGGGGGAGGAAGGACATGGGGGCAGATTACATGGGAGAGGACAATGGGGAAGGGAAACAATTGAGAATCAAACATAATGACACACATGAAACTATCATACATCCATTAATTTACATTCATTTAAAATTAAGAAAACAGATATATGCACAGGGATTTTAAGCAGATTGCATGCATACTCAGTGGTGGAAAGTCTGCTCGAAAGCTGCAAACCCTAGGCAGACTCCTCAACCATCATGGGGAATCTTTATCTTCCCCAGATCTCACAGACATCAGCTTCCTTGCACACTCTCACTCACACCATCGGCATTAAAATGGCAGAGTGTGCTAAATCCCAAACTTTATCTCCATTTCATCCCCTGAAGTGCCAGGACTGACCAGACCTTTTCAGCTGCATACAGAATAGTTTCCTAGCTATACCTCCAAACCTCTAAGTTAAAAGGGGCTAACTCCTCTGTCCTGTCTGTCCCCTACTATCACCAGTCTTCCTGAGAAGGAGCTTCACTTTGCTGCTTGTGGCGGGAACTGTTCCCTCTCCTCCACGTCTCTTCTTCAGTTCTGGTTCTCATCAATTCTAAATTACTTCCCAAGTACCTACAGCTCATGCCCGGCATTGTGTGAATAGAAGCACGTGGCATCGAGTGCCACCTGTCTTTTATCCCAGTCCAATTAGGCAGCTAGTCTACAAAATTCTGAGTTATGGTTATCTGATTGTTTTTCAATGTTAGCCTATGTGTTCCTAAAAGACAGAGGACAGTGTATGTTGCTATTCATCTTTTTTCTTCCTGACATATATAGCAATCTGCATAGAGTTTAGTGTATGGAAGGTTGTCAATAAATTCTATTGAGCAAATGTAATAAACTGTACGTGTGACTCAATACTGGTTTTTACAGAAGACTTAAGTGTTCTAGTTTTGATGCCAATCTAAAGGTTTATATTTAACTAAAAACGAATGTGTGCCCTCAAATTCAGACTATCACCTTCTTTCAAAACACTGACAGTGTTTTGTGTGCAGCCAGCATTACCTCACACTGCCCTGCCTATGGCAACCACATATTGAACTTTTTTACCTCTACCAAGCTAAGAGTAGCTGCACCCTGCAAGATGGAAACATGGATTCAATCCACAGCAATGTAATCACAAGTAAATTTCAAGTCACTTAAGTGTAGGTTATCAGTCACCTAGAAGGAGTGAAGTTATTAACAGATTCTTAGCATATCTACTCGCATTTTAATACTCATAAAATTGCTAATTTATGAACCCTAGGCATCTGCCTTCTGAGAAAACAATGGAGGCTGAGTTTAGTCATCTTTTCAAGGAGGAAAATTACATCAAGAACACCAGTTTAGTCCACACATTCAATAGCGGAGAAGCAAGACAGGGGAAGAACCAAAAGAGATGAGTCAGCAGAAATAATGTCACCACTAGCTTTGCTCACAGTGAGCACAGGATGCTAACAACACTGCTGGCCTATTGACATCTCTGTAGGTCAATGGCAACAGTACATGGCTTGCAGAGTCTTAGTCACACGTTCTCTCAGTGGCTTTGGGACTTACAATGGAAAATAAAAAGCTTGTTTTTAAAAGTCTCATACCCCCTCTTTTTGTCCCCCAAAGAAAAGATGTATGTGCTGAGTCACCAAAACAAAAACAAAAAAATCCTAGCAAACATTCAAGTATTTAATAATGCCATCAAAAATTTCAGGATGCCCAAAGGTTGTGTGCGTGTGCATTAGCAATACACAAAGTCAAAGCATTGATCTCCAGTAAGGCACAGGGCACTAGATCCCCACAGCGCTGCCTGTGCCACTCAACAGACCCTGCAGCTGGCTCCTTTAATTGATTTTCACCTGTCCCTTCTACTCTGTCAGGTCTGCCATTAAATTCTCTTTGTGCTGACATCTAATTTGGCTATGATGCAATCCATTCTGGTCAGCTCAGAAAAAAAGAAAAGAAAAAGTCCATGAGACTGTTCCAGCACGACTGAACCTGCGAAGCAGCCGGCCCAGCCTTTGTGTGGTATTTAATATGACTGGAGATGAAGCTCACTAGACCAGAGACACTCACATTCTCGGCCCGCAACAGACCCTATGCTCCATACAGCTAACCTGGTCAATTCCTTTTGAAATGTAAAGAAGTGCTAGTAATCCAGAATTCCTAAATGACACCACTCACAGCTAAGACCTCACTTCAGGATGCCTGAGTCCAAGCGCTCAATGCTTTCCTCACCATGGCTCTGCAAGTGAACTGGGGAGTGAGAGGATGCTGGAGGGGCATGGTCTACCTCTGCGCTGCACGGTTCAGAAGACAGGGCCTTTGAGAACTACAGCTATCACTGCTCGGGCACACTCCCGGCACTCAAGAGAACACCGAGTCCTGAGAGCACACCTTCCGGTCTTACGGAAGAAGAAAATGGAAACCAAACAGACTGGGGCTGACCTAAGGTCAGACATGGTAATCTGAGGAACCAGAACTAAGCTTACACTCCCCACCCCAGACCATCCCTGTTCTAATATTGTCCTCCACTTGCAGTTGGCTGGAACCCACTGTTGACAACCAAAGCCAGGTGTGTGGCAGCAGCTTGTCCTCACAGGAAGCCCTTTATTAGCCTCTAGCAAAATGCAGCCCTAATCCCTGTCCTGTTTTCAATCTACATGCCTAAATCCACTTCTGTTGAGAATGGAACTCTCAGACTGACTCCATCAATATTCCCACACTGTCTGCGGCAAATTCTTCAACAGGCCCAACTCCTTCTGGGAATCAAGACAGCTTCTCCAGCCAATAGCTGGGGACCTCTGCATCCAATCTAACACAAAGGCAGCTTTCCTGGGGGCCAACTCCAGACTCACTGGCCTTTTTCTGTTAGCACTCCAGTCACCCCATGCCTGGAACTCATTTTATGCAGAATCACCCCAAGCCCTGGCTCACCCTCAGCTTTTTCTTCCTTTACAAAACACTTCACCTCACTCAGAATATTAATAGAGGAATTCTTACTTTAATGGTTGTGCCAACAGAAAGTGGTGGCTTGATTGGTGACTGTGGGTGGGTTAACAGTTATTTGGTGTTTGTCCACGGGCGCTTGTCCTCTTTCTCAGGCTTCAGCATCACCGCTGCACAGTGGGGACGGGGTCTGAAGCATCCTTACAGTTCACAGGTCTGTGGTTTCCACGTGGGGTCAAGAGTCACCGCCACGGGCATGCAATTGGTTGGCAGATCTTCCAGATCCACAGTGCCCAACACAAACCCAAGATCACATGTCCATACAGATACTAGATCTTCTGGCAGACATATTAGCAAGACAAGAACAGCATTAATTTTAATTAGACATACTATTTGACTCAATACATACAAAATACTTTTGAACACGCAAGTGTTATAAACATGTTGATATTTTAGATTTTCTTTCTCATACCTATTGCTACCACCAGATCTATGATTACAGGAACTCTTAAAAAAAATTACACCCTTGACTTGTATGGAAACAGTAAAGGACTGACTGTGAGCCCAATAGTTCAGTCTCAGTGGGAGGCTGGTCCCCCACGCAGGGCAGACCACACACAGCACTGGCCTATCTTCAGAATCTGAAGGCGTGGACTATGGGAACTTACATGTTTTAGATGCCAATCTCTTCCTGCCCAAGAATTTCGGCTCTATGAATAGTGTCTCCTTCCGATGCAGCACCAGAACGGCCTTGGAGGCCTGCACTTTGTCTCCCGTGGAGAACAGCAGACAGTGCATCCACATGGGCATTTACTCAGCAAGAGGTTTTGTTCCCTTAGCTTCTCTATAGGTTCAGAACCATGGCTGACAACACCCTCAGGGATATTATTCCAGTCCTAGGTAGTAGCCAGGTCCTCTTCACAGTGCTGAGGCAAGGCCTTTGGGTGACTGGGGATTTGCACTAAACAGAGGGTCTAGTAACCCTCTCCTAAAGAGGAGCTGAAGGCCTGAGTTAACCTGGGCTGGAAGCGCGAGCGTTTAATGCCCAGCAAGCAGGTCTGAACCTTTCATCTGCCACTTGCCACCTGTGACAACTAGGTCAGGACAGGTCTGTGCAACATCTGTGTGACCGAGGAAACGCCACACCACCTGTGTTTGCGGAGTTGAGAGGGCTACAAATCTGTTACCAACTCCCAGACCAGAGCAGTGAGTGCTCAGCCAAAGACATTACTAAAATTTCAAAAGTAGGAGACAAAAGAATCAACAATCGGCAGTGCCTTCTGAGACTCAGTGACTGACTCTCAATCCTGTCTTCATCTAAAATATCCATTTCCCAAGATAAGCACCCGGAGTTCCAGTGAATGGCAGGGTGACGAGACACTACGGGACACTAAGGCTTCAGCAGTTTAGAATGTGCTGGATACAAAGAAAGGGGTTCCTAAGCTGCCCTGTATTTGGAAGAAGTTCAGAGTCTGCTTGTGTTACTGTAGAACTGGGTGCTTTGGTGCACAGAGACTTTCCCAGAGGATGGTAGATTCCTTCCAGGCTCTGAGACTGCACTAGTTGAAATCAGTTGGCTATGGAAGGATTCTATCAGGACAGAGCACCCCATCCTGTTGCCTTTCCCCACTCAGCCGCTGCTTTATAGCAATTTCTTCTCATCTTTTGCTTCCTAAGGGGTTTCCTTTCCATCCAAGGCTATCTAAACTAGTTCCCCCTTTGTGGACAAGAGACAGTTTGAGTTGTGATCTCCCTTCTGCTTTGTTCTCTAACTGGACACCGTTCAGTTCTTTTGTTTTCAACTCATTTGCCATTTTATTTTAAAGACAGGTCCCACTGTGCTATCCAGGCTGGACTTTAATCTCTGAGCCTAAGACGTCCACTGGCCTCTACCTCCTGACTGGTCAGCACTATAGGTGGGAACCTCAATGCTGGTTCACGTTCAGTATGTTGTCATCTCCTGTCACTTTGTACCCAGTCTCTGTGCCTTGTCCTCAAACAGCAAGGGCAAGGCCCTCACAAGCAAGGTGTCCAACCAGATTCTTAGCAAACGGTGCTAACACCATCACTAATTGAACAGACTGTATCATGTGCAGAGCATCATCTCAGGATAACGTCAGGGGACTGTGTGGTCCGATGCAGACAAAGCTTCATGCCTGACAGACTAATGCACAGGGTGTGTTCTTTTTGAACAAAGCCACATGTAGGACCCTTCCAGAGACCTCGGGGAATCTCCACAGAAGCCCTAAACATAGGAGCACTGCCCTTTGCGCAGGCTGTGCTATCCTCCCTGGGCCGCTCCATCACCTGGTCACATACTGCCTAGACCTCCATTCTCCGTGCTCTGATTTGTAGTCAGAACAGCCCTGCTTCCTCCAGAGTTTCAGTTTCTCTCCAATGTGTCGCCCCCTTCCCCCAAGCTAACAATGAGTAGTAACACCCGACAACAGGAAGTTGTGCCCTGGGTCATGACAAAGAATACCTCCATGGACAAGTTAGGTGACACATGGCTTTAGAACGTCAGTTAATTACTTGTTCATGTGTGTCCAAGTTGCCGCCACACTTCCCTGTCCCTCCATGATGTGCTGAACACTCATAAGCCTGGAGCCAGATCCAAGGTCCCGCTAAGTTGTTTCTGTCAAGGATTTGGTGCCAGTGTTGAGAAAAGTGATGGACATCAGAGAGTCCTCTCCTCCCCTCCCCTTCCTCCACTCTTCCAGAATATACTGGAACCATGAGTGTGCCTAAGGACCCCATCAAACACCTAGACTCAATGCCCTAATCCAGCAGCAATCTGCAATATTTATTAAACAGTTCTTAAAAAGCATATAGTATTGTGGGACATTTTCTCTTCACTTGGAAGTAAAAGCAGAAAATCTGGAAAACTGGAGGAAATTACTTATTAAATTTCATAAACATTTAACTAAAAGACTAAAATATTCATTTAATTAACTAAGTATTTGACAAGTTTTAGAAAGCGTCATCCTTAGGGCACAGGGAGCTCCACTTCAAGGGATCTGACAACCCATTAAACCACACTATCGGATGAAGCCTTTCAGATGTTCCTAGCTTCTCGCAGGTCTAAACGAGACACGGATCTCTCCCTACACTGGAATGCTTCCTCAGGTAGGGAATTCAGGCTCATGAACTACAGGAGCTGGAGGACAGAGCCATCGCTACAGGGACCCATAAAGGGGTGTGTGTGTGACTGAGTGTGTACAAACATACGATACCTGGCACTTGATCTAGACTAACAAAAGCAATAGGATTATTCTCACCAGAGAAAGACTGAGAGAAGGAAGGGGGAGGGAGGGAGGGAGGGAGGTTGGTTTTGGAAAGGTGGATTTCTGATGAATCAAGTCTTTTTCCATCCGGAAATAAAGACATTCCACCTGGAAATGGCACGTGTGCCGAGCCCATTCATGAACAGTGAGCACACAGGCCCCTCCTCCATCTACAGAAAACAGGACTGCCTAAGTGACCTCACAAAGTCCTGCAATTTCCTTCTGAATACACATTTTTGTTGGCATAATTTCAGCACAAGAAACTTTGTTTCCTAACAGTTAGTAAGTGCAATAAATAAGAACTGTGTCATGGTAACTAGGTTAGCTATTAGATTTTTCTTGGCGTATCCAGTGGATGACTGCTCAGTTAAGAGTGAACCTACGGCCCCTCCCACTGACCTCTACTAAACTCTAACTAAACACCACCACAATGAACCAATGCTATTATTCACTTAATTTCTCTGCTCAGGATGGCTGGGCAGAAGCTCAGTGGTAGTAGAAATGCTGGGTTTAAATGCCTGCGTAACACACACACACACAAACACACGCACACCACAGAATCTAGAATAAAAATTATACTGCAAAAGGAAGGAGGGAGTGTGGTTGGGACAATCTATCAGAACTTATTTCACCAGCACATTATATTTTAGTGAGATTAATCTGCAGCACTATGAAATCTTATGAAACCATGTATGAGTGGCAGAGTCCAAACCCAGAGACCACTCCAATCAGTGGCGGGGTAAGAAGGGATCTGGGGTAAGAAGGGATCTGAGGTAAGAAGGCATGGGTCATTGTGAAAGCAGTATCTATGAGGAAGGTGAGCTTGTAAACAAGCTGCTGAGTAACCAAGTTCTGTTCTGTCTGAATCTTTCTCATGGATGCAAGGGGTGGGGGTGGCAAGAACTACTTGGAAGGAAGAGATGGGAGGACACAAAGGATGGGGACACATCAATGAACAAAGCCCGGGACACAATGGCGCTGTAACACATCGCTCTAAAGCACAAGAAGCAAAGTTGAAGGCAGTGAGGAAAACGACCAAAGCTGGCGTCTTCAAGTCCTGGAAGCTCAGAGCAAAGGCTTGGTGTAGGCATATGTGGAGGACCCTTCACGCCCAGAGAGTCAGTCAGCTTAGGAACTCAGAATGCACTGGGCTAAATTTATCTGTTTGACAATCCTGCGTCAGCTGTGGTGAGTGGGATGAAAGACAGGAGAGGAACGGGCACAGTTTGGAAGTTCATGAACAAGCCATGGGTCCTGTAGAGAAATAACCTGCATGGACTCCCCTGCCCCCCCCCCCCCCCCCCCCCGCCGCTCATCTCAGCACTAAGTACTGCTGCTGGATGAAAACAGAGCACGGCCCAAACACCACCATATTTTAAGCATACAAAGTCAGGTGACCAATCTTAAAACACCCCTCTAGATATCCCCTTCCCATTCTGAGAAGAAATCAGAGTCTAATACCCACAGCTGAAAGTGGATATACATGGCAACCGCTATGGAGCATAGGATCCACCTTCTTGAACTGCCCTCACAAAGCCACAAGGAATTCTGGGACCTCCAGGAAGTGCTTGGCACACAAGAGCAAACTCAACTACTCATTTCTTTCTTTTATGTTTTCAAGACAGGGTTTCTCTATGTAGCCCTGGCTGTCCTGGATCTTGCTCTGTAGACCAGAGCTTGCCTTCAACTCAAGAGATCCACCTGTACCTCCAGTGCTGGGACTAAGGGGGTGTGCAACCACTGCCCAGCTACAATTACACATCTCTAACCTTGGTAACTACCATTTTTCTGTGAGATTATTGGGGAGAGCATCTGGTCTTTAAAATTACAATCTTACATTTGAAAACTTTAAAACACATTAATCAGTATTTCATCTCTTCGGCAGCAGTGCAAAAGTGTGGGATTTTGCCAAGCTGGCCTATTCCTAAGGTGTTCTGTGACTGGCTGACTGCACATGTTTAAATCTGGCAAACAGAGTTCACAAGATAGCAGAGAGCTCAAGGACTTTGGGGCAAGTATTTAGTTTCCCACTTGGAGATGCTTTCATAGAAAACACCATGAGATGGGTTCCTAAGAGGAATCCGTAATATGCAGACTCCAGCCGGTAAATGGCGATGTTAGCAGGGGCTATGACACTACTTCAGCTTTCATTGTCACCTCAGTGTGGACTGGCAATCACTTCCTGAAAGTAAAACCAAACAAAAAATGTCCTCTCATCCCCTGTGCTCCCTTCTCCACTGGAACACATCACTCCAGAGGGCCAAGTGTCTTAACCCTTTCTCATCTCTCTTACACCCATACTCCCCCCCCCCCCCGCTTCACACACATATCCCTCATTTCACACCCATATCCCTCACTTCACATCAATACTCTCTCACCACTTCACACCCATCCCCCAACCACTTCACACCAATACTCCCCCACCACGTCACACCCACACTCCCCGACCACTTCACACCCATACTCCCTGACCACTTCACACCCATACTCCCCCACCACTTCACACCCATACTCCCCCACCGCTTCACACCCATACTCCCCCACCGCTTCACACCCATACTCCCCGACCACTTCACACCCATACTCCCCGACCACTTCACACCAATACTCCCTGACCACTTCACACCCATACTCCCCCACCACTTCACACCCATACTCCCCCACCACTTCACACCCATACTCCCCCACCACTTCACACCCATACTCCCCCACCACTTCACACCCATACTCCCCGACCACTTCACACCCATACTCCCCGACCACTTCACACCCATATTCTCATCACTTCACACCCATTCTCCCCCATCACTACCCACCCATACTCCTCATCACTACACACCCACACTCCCCCATCACCTTCACATCTATACTTTCTAAGTTCAATCAGGAACTTCTTCAAAAACTCTGACTCTCAGTCCTTCTGCAACTATTGCTGCATAAATCTATACCATCAAAGTCCAACCCCAAATTCCCTCAACTGCCCCCGCCAGCTGTGTGGTTGGAAACCATGAAGGGTGGTAACATTCAGACCCAGGGACGGGCAATCCTAGATCTTACTTAGAGGCCTTTGACTCCAATCTTGCTCCTCTCAGTCCCTTCTCACATAGTCAAAAGAAGGGTTACCTAAAATCCAAGTATGCCGGGTCCAGGACTCCTTTCAATGGTTTTTGGTGGCTCCCAGGGCCAAGGCTCAACTAACTCCACAGTGCACTAAAGCCCTGTGCTGTGTCCACAGCCTGACCTCTGACTTCTCACTCCCTTGCTCTGCTCCCTCCCTCCTGCTTTATTCTGGAATGTCTACAATGCACCAAGTCTCCCGTGCTTCTGTCTCAGCTGAGTCCTCACCTCGTCCCTAATCCTCAGAGTGGATGTCCACTCTGAGCACACTAACTCACTTTTCTCTAAGGTGGTTTATACAAAAATGTTTTGTATTTTACCTGCAGGACATTCTCATCCACTAAATCACAGCTTCTCCAGTAGAGCTGCTCTAACACGGCAGGTGCTCTACAGAAATGGTCTGAATGCAGGATACAAAAGGCATTTTCATGCAGAACAGATTTGAATTCTCCAGCTACTATTTAAGAATTCTGAGGCAATACTTTAATGTTTATTAAAGCAGCTAACAATGTTAAATTTTCATATAGCATAATAATAAAGTGTATCATCAAAAATGAGGAGCCGGAAGAACTCAGAAAATGTGTTAAACAACATAGCCAATATGCAGAAAAGCCGATTTTCTTCTTAATATATAAAGAAAATTTGCATATTGTACATGTCAGCTTTGTACAACAAACTTAACACAGAGACCCTTTAAGATCTTAGGGCTGATTAGCACCAATTAAAAGGCTTTTTAGAATCCATATAGGTTAAAAGAAATCTCTCAGGAATGGAGAGCCAAACATTGCTTCCTGTACAAGCATGAGAACTTGTGCTTGAACCCAACACCAACCCAGGTGTGGTGCTATTCACCTCGAATCCCAGGCTTGGGAGAGGAAGCAACAGAGAGCTCTGGGGGCTTGCCCAGTGAACTGGTCAGTGCCAGGTTAATCAGATAACTGCCACAGAAGAGGTGGAGAAGCCATGGAAGTGTGAGGACACCGGCCTCCAGCATCTGCAGGCCTGCGCGGCCAATGCACCTGCAGACATGTGCACTCAGATATGTGCATCACACACACACTCAAATAGTTCTAGAAATATTAATATTTCCAAGACAGCATAAAGGCCATTCTTTTATAAATTAGAGAGACAGAGGCCTGAAAAATGAACATAAAATTTCCAAAATTTTGAAGTTTTTACCTGAAAATATTAACTTGCGGCTCAATTTTGAAATTTCATTCTCATCCTAATTTAGCAATGAGGAAACCGCAGGCAATGTTCTAAACTCACTAAATAAATGCCAGTGTTTCCATCATGCTCTGCAACCTAAGAGCATCTGACCTGTGACAGAAGAGCCCTGGATGGGAAGAGCACACTGTGGATGCATCTCTACTGGAGGACTGGCCGCTGCAGACACCACCACATCCTCAGGTGTCGAAGGTCAACTGTGTGCACATGGTGGGGATCAGTATCCGCTCTGTCTCCAGAACTCAGCCTATCCCCCTTCCAGAGAACAGCCTGAGGGACACCAAGGAGTGCTCATACCCTTTCTCAGGCACAGCTTCTTAGGGCTGAACCTCTTGGCCAATGAGAGAGAATCCTTGTTTACAATCATCATTGTAAGTACCTCTAAACTCAGACTTTCAAACGCTGTCACTCTTTACATTGTTTCTGCAAACTACATGCAGTTTAGGTATGATGATGTGTAAGACCCCATACAAGGCTCCCCAGTACTAAAAGCACAGAGAAACCCACATCAGATTCCTGGTCTTCTCCTTCAGCAACACAGAACAGGAAAACGATGAGTGGCCTTCGGCATCAGACTCTCAGTTGATGTACGAATGTCTTCTGTTTTGTACTGATTTCATTGGTTAAATAAAGAAACTGTCTTGGCTTTTTGATAGGGCCAATTTTGATAGAAAATTAGGTAGGCGGAGTAGACAGAACAGGATGTTGGATAGAAGGTAGTGTGGCAGGCGCCATGGCTCTCCTCTCTGAGATGGACGCTGGTCAGACTCATCCCGGTAAGCCACAGTCAAGTGGTGATACAGATTATTAGAAACGCGTTAAATCAATATGTAAGAGCTAGCCAATAAGAGGTTAGAACTAATGGGCCAGGCAGTGTTTAAATGAATACAGTTTCTATGTTATTATTTATGGGGCTAAGCTAGCCATGTGGGAGCCGTGGGGGACAAAAAAAAAGGCCTGCTTGCCTCATCACTACAGTCAGCTTCTCGAGAAAAAGGCCTGCTCCTCTAGGGAAGCACAAGTGGCCTCAGATGAGCTGGACAATTGAACTGGACAATTGAACTCCCAAGCATCCCGCTGATGCACGCACTGGGAGGGTCCTTTTTGGATCCCATAAGACACAGTAGTTACATTCAGGAACAACGGGTCCAATACCTGGAAAGGACACCATCATGGTTTAACGTTGTTGTGATGATGTATATTTTAAAAAGAATCTGTAAAATGTGTTCTCGAGAATTTTAAGTCATTTTAAATATATACATGTGGGGTGTGTGTGTGCAAATGTCAGTGGTCCCAGAGGTCAAAGGAACCCTCTGCACCTGGGCCTTTGTTCACTGTCACTGTCCACCCAGCCACCCCACCTTTGCGGAGTTGTCGCACCACACATTTACAACCCAGCTTGCTTTATTAGAAAGCGGTGTCTGCAAAGAGCAAAAAACCCTCAGAGCTTCTAGAGAGATTACTCTCAAGAGCCTGGCGATGGCAGGGCAACTGAAGACCATCAGACCCTGCATGCTAAAGGCAAGCAAATCAGGACACAGTCTCAAGTCCTTTTAGAACTGTGTTGTGACGTAATACACCACAACATAATCAATACGTTTGCTTCTTAACACACAGCACACTCAAGACACCCTTCACTGGACTCTCCCAGAGCCTATCACAGAGAAATAAAACGGGAAACATCACCTTGAGCTAGGCAGTCAGTATGCATCTACCTCAGAGAATTTTGTAGAGTCCTACCCAAAATGACAACACAGAAACTCTCCAACAGTAGCGAGGTGGTAAGACTGTGTGGCCCTGCCTCTTATGTCACCTACATCCTGTCCACTCCTGTATCTGTGACTTCCCTCAGCTACTTGCTCTACCTGAAATCTACCCATCAGACTCCTGATAACTGAGACCTTAGCGTAAAGGTTTGTTTTTGCTGTAGGTCTTCCCTGCCCATGTAACATGAACGAGCCACAGGCCTGGTAGTCTCCATCACCATAACTAATTCTGTGTGTAAGGACCACCGCAGATGTGTGTGCCTGCTTATATATCACTTGTCTTCTCCATGACACAATAGAAGGCCCCAAAGAGCTGGCAGGTAGGGGCCAGTCTCCAGTGTCTACTGAGCAGAAAGGCCCCTGAGCCTGCAAGACTTGTGGCACACACCAGAATAAAGCAAGCATGAAGACATCAACTTAATGACCAAAGACCCTGATGCCTATGGTCCTTCAGTGTTCTGTACCATCATGTCACAACGAAGAAGAGGAGGAAGAAGAGGGGGAGGGGGGAGGAGGAGGAGGAGGAGGAGGAGATGAAGAAGAAGAAGAAGAAGAAGAAGAAGAAGAAGAAGAAGAAGAAGAAGAAGAAGAAGAAGAAGAAGAAGAAGCAAGAAAAATGAAGTTAACTTTCTAGACTTATTTGTAAACTACCTCAGCCTTCCCACTGCCACAAACAGTCTCCAAATGCACCTGGATTCCTGGGGCCGCATCTTGGTGAAGGCACCTTGCAATGAGGTCCTAGAAAATCAGAGGGCCAGCCGCTGTCCCTTCTCTACCTCAGGGCAAAAGGGGTCTCTGCTTTCCATTCTGTGGCACACTGGGATACATCTGCAAAGTACGGTTGTGGAACCAGGGTATGCCAATCCTCTAGAATTCCAGAGAGGAAGCCACTGACAAACAATGGACTAACCTAGTTTGTATCTCTTCTGTCTGAGCTGAGGTCGTGAGGAGGTGAGGGGAGGGCTAAATAACATGTTCTTCATAACCCAGAAGAGGGCACCAATAACAGCATTTATTAGAAATCATGAGTCTATGTCTACCCTACATTCCTAAACAATTATTTTTAAGTGTGTGTGAGAGGGGGAATGGGAGAGAGAGAGAGAGAGAGAGAGAGAGAGAGAGAGAGAGAGAGAGAGAGAGAGAGAGAGAGAGCGCAAGCGAGCACACTGGTTTTATTGGGAAGTCTTTCTGAAGACATTAATTTTTCAGTTTTTTGGACTGGTTAATTGATTGTGCTATGCACATGCATGAAGTCGGTTCTCGAGTCCACTGTGCACTTTCCAATGCTTGAGTTCAGGCCACACACACAGCAGGTGGCTTTACCCACTGAGCCATCTCACCAGCCCTTTGTAGGCATTATAATTTTTAAAGCTCTGTTTGTTTAAATGTCATGTCATCTTTCCGGAGGAATTAATGAATAAAATGCACCTCTGTGAGGCCCACAAATAACCAACTGGAATCGCTGGAATCTCCACTGCTGAGACCGTGTGTGCTCACTCCCCTAGCATATAACAGCATTCTACTTTAAGACAATGAACAACTACGTACACAGTCAGAGCTCACCGAAGAGAGCGAGCCTATGACCACACAGAGCACAGACAAGACGGGCACTGCTCAGGACACGGCTGCTGCTGTAAATAAATGACCTACCACATCCGTCAAGCTTGGGGGAAGAAGCAAGAGGTCACTGTTCCTACCATCCCTGCTTCATACGGTCTCAAAATGAACAGGGAAACATGTGAAGCAAACATCACGAGTTTAAAATGTGCACACCCGGCACTGCACAGTCCTGTGTTCAGAAAACTTTGAAGATACAGCATTCTGGCCAGAAAGTTCTAATGCATCTTATATCCAAACCACTTTATGTCTGTAAACTGATATAAAGTCACACAAACAACACACTAAACAGGACATAATCCTTGGTGGTCAGAATCATCACATCATGTCTAAACAGAAAACTGTTAGAAACTTGGGGGGGGGGGAGGCTTCTCCCCATACCATGTTACAGTATGAGCAGGCTCACATCCCTACCTCGCCCTATCATACATATGATTATCAATGACACAGACAACTGGGTACATAGTAAACACAAACATGATCTTCTCCAGCTCCACAGCAGGTACCTGAACACTAGGCCTATGGTAAGATCTGTCTCTCCATTCACTGAATAAACAATTTTTTTAATGAGTTGATTCTGTAAAATTCAAAACTATTATAACCTATCCTGTACTTGCTGCCCTCCACAGCCCTGCTGCAGCCTGTGCCTCCTCCAGCTCATACCCACCTGGTGCTAGCCTCTGCAGCCCACACCATGGAAGACACCAGCCTACAAATGGGCTCCACAGCCAGGCCAGTCCTCCAAGGCCCAGGGACCTCTGGACAGCCAGGGGCCACGTCTGCTCTGGAGAACTGAGACAGCCGTTTTATCAGCGCTCAGGCTACACAGATGGGAGGTCATTCCAACACCTCCTTCCTCACAGGGTGCGGCCTGGTGCGAGCCTGAGTCCTCCTGTTCTCTGAGCGCTTTTCCTGATAAGGAGAACAAACAGAGACCTAGCAAGGGGCAAACATAAGGAAGACTCACTGTGAAACAGTTCTGAGGACAAACAAAGCCTCTGTTAAAGTCAAAAGCTAGGGAAGTAACAGGACAGCAATTTCCTTCTTACACTTTATCCTGACGATGAAACACCAATGAGTGGTTAATGTATAACAATTTTATTATATTTTTTCTTATGACACTGCAAAGATTTAGACAGAACCACATTGTCTGCCATGTTGTCAACAGCTTGCCCAGGAAAGGCTGCTGGAGCACGAGCAGCAGAGCCTGGTACCTATCTGCTCCACAATTCAAAACTAAAACAGAAACTAAGTGCAGTGTCTAGTTATAGACTGTGACAGCTATTATAAACTATATAAAAAGGATACAATATCATATACCGTACATAAATATCCCACTGGAGAGAACGTTAAGCTGCACACTAGATCCTGGAGCATGATTACTGCTCACGCTCTCCAATAGTTTGCTGATTTTGTAAAAAAATATTGTTTTCTTTACTATTAAATTAGGATTGCAACATTTTTACATATCCTTGGCTAATTTTCAAAATTAAGAATTTTACTACGCATATATACTTGAGCAAACACTTGAGAAGTAAATTAAGATACACAATAAAGAGCAGACTACAAACACTTCATTTAACTCCAACAGAACTTTTGAAGTGCCTCAAATTAGGACATAATCAGAACATAGAGAATTTATTAGTATACTTATGCTCATGAAAGTACTAGGTGCCAGGAAAGCCTAATTAAAATCCATGAAAAATAGGTACTCAATACAGTATTCATCAGTGCGTACTTCTGAGTTACTGAAATTCAAGAAGGATATGATATTCAATTGTGGACTGTACCTAGAACATGTCTTTGCTTCTCAGTTGACACAATTTGGTGGTCAAACCTGCATAAACATAGATTCGTCTCCATTTGCTAGTGGAAACCACAAAAAACTGGCGAGCACAGTAAATATGCGGACCAGGCTGTAAGAGTGGCAGTTCCTCATCCATCCTCCCCATTGGCTGTGCAACAATGGGCAACTTACTGAGTCTTAGAGCCCTGGATGCCAGGAAGGTAGGAGCTGGCAGACACCACATGCATGCAAGAGTACCTGGCTCCCAAGTAAGGCCACAATCCCACATGACCACTTCTCTGGTTATAATCACTGATCATCGCGGCTATGAAATATGACCAGTCATGAAAAGCTACTAATGACACATAATTATAGTGAGCAAGTATAGCAGAACAAAAACCTAAAACAAAAATTAAAGTGTTAATGGGCAAGAAATTTAACTCAGTAGTAGATTGTTTGCCAAATATGCACACGACTTTTGGTCGGACACCTAGTATAATACACATGTGTATGCACGCGTGCGCGCACACACACATACACAGAGAGAGAGAGACTGTATAACTCACTATACTCTAGGCTCTTTTTAAATTTTTCTTTATTTTTACTTTATATACATTGGTATTTTGCCTGCATGCGTATCTGTGTGAGGATGCTGGATCCTGGAATTACAGACAGTTATGAGCTCCCATGTGGGTAATGGAATTGAACCCAGGTCCTGTGGAAAAGCAGTCAGTGCTCTTAACTGCTGAGCCATCTCTTCAGCCCCTAGTCTAGACTCTTAAGGACAAATTCCTAGTCTTGTCTCTGGTCCCAAAAGAAGCAAACCTATGACTGACATGGTGGCAATGCACCCAAAACGCACGAAACTGGCCTTAGAACCCACCACATAAAAAATTTCATGGGTATGTGGGCAGTATAGTGCACAGCTGCCTTCCAGGAAATTTCACATTATTCATCAAAAGTTGAAAACAGTTCACATTATTTGGTAAGAACTACACCAAAGGGATGAACAACAGACAGAGACGTGACAGACTAAGCATCAGAGGGCTGCTCCCCACCGTCTTCCACACAGCTGCAGTGGAGGATTGCCCTCAAAGGAGGGATGATCAAACAGGCAGCTCTGAAGCTCCTGTGAGTGGCTGCTGGCTGGGCAGTCCTGTGTGCACACTATGCAGACCCCACCTCGCTCTCGGCCAGTGCTGTGTGCAGTCCTATCTCCATGTTCCAGGACAAGAAATGGGGGTTAGAAATCTGGAGTCACTGGCTCCTCTCAGCCACACAGCTATCCATGCATACTGGGGTGAATGTAAATGTGAACGTGGAGGAGAATCTCACTAATGGTGAAACTTGAGAATCCCAACTCACTCACAGTGTTTGTGTCACACAGCAGCTAGTGTCCCTCCCCACACTTTCAGCTGCTGACAATGAACAGGAATTACCTAGTGCTATTAAAATGCATCATCTTTCCTCCTGCCTGGGATTGTCCCAACTATGAATTGGACCTTCTCTCCACCTTGACCAGGACACAAACAATGGAACCCTCACTCCACCTTGACCAGGACACAAACAATGGAATCCTTACTCCACCTTGACCAGGACACAAACAATGGAACCCTCACTCCTGACCAGGACACAAACATTGGAACCCTCATTCCACCTTGACCAGGACACAAACTATGGGATCCTCAACCTACCCTGACCATGACAGAGGAGAACACCAGCATGTCAACACTGCAACATTGCCCATTAGGGAAGTAGTTTGTGGGCATGAGCTTGAGGGGCCAAGCAAAGGGACAGCCGAGGGAGGAACAGAAACAAGAGAATAGGGTTGGTGGTTGAGGTAATGTATGTACTCAGGAAGGAGGGATTGCAAGGTCAGGGCCCAGTCTGTGCCACAAAGCAAGTTCAAAGAGCTTAGACCTTACCCTACACAGTAAAACCTTACCTCAAAACCAAAAATGAACAATGATAAAATATGATAAACCAAGGTCAAGAAGAATTAAATCCAAAGAGGAGCTGAAAGAATAGGAAGAAATCTAAACTGTCCACAGTTCCCATGTTCTAAGGACAGGGAGGGGTGGGTTGGGGTGTCAGATGGGTGGACAAGGTGGGACAATGACAGGAGTGAGCCTACAGCAGGGTAAGAACTCCCTGCGGCTCCTGCACGGCCATGGGCTCAAGGTTCTGGAGTAGGGCACATGGCAGAAAGCCCGAGAATCCTGCTTCATTTTACAGTCCCTGTCTCTGGCGGAAAGAACAAGGGATGGCTATCATGACTAGTATGTTCTATACGAATATATGAATAGTATGTTTCACAAATAGTATCTCCTGCTGTTCTCCAGTGGAGCTAGGTATAGTACTGACCCGTTATGGAAGACACCAGCTCCCAATGCATAGGACTAAAGCAGTAAGAAACATAACCCCATGTGTGGCGACTCGGGCACATTTAACCACTCTACAGTAACA
Source organism: Chionomys nivalis (assembly GCF_950005125.1). Taxonomy (NCBI): domain Eukaryota; kingdom Metazoa; phylum Chordata; class Mammalia; order Rodentia; family Cricetidae; genus Chionomys; species Chionomys nivalis. The sequence goes on from NC_080087.1 coordinate 13,108,798, forward strand.
AAGCCAGCCTGATTGTGCTGGACAAGGCAAACAATTGCATTCAGGTACACAGGAAGTGAAACACCAGGGCTGGTGGGCTGCAGATCTCCTGGGGTCTTCCCAAGCATCTCCAGTACAACCTGCTTCCCATAGAGACAAGTGCATTCCTCTACTAGGCTAGGGAACGTGCTAGGGATGGGGTACACCCTTCTGTCCTTTGTCCCCTCTCAATATGTAACATATATGCTGCAACCACCCAATGGTATGTGTAAAAGAAGGCACAAAACATGAGTCAGCTCGCTTGAAGCCACAGATGCTCTTCCACAAAGTCGGCCATGTTAACAAGTCCTTCCCCAACAGGGAGCGTTTCAGCATTCCTGCTTCCTTAGCATCCAGGGCTGTTACTCCCTTCCCCTGGCTCCCTTCACAACAAGCCTCCAATGGGTGACCAGCAAAGCTATCTACAGATATGCTCTTGAGCAATAACCCCTCTGTGACCAGTCACAAAATGTTGAAAAATTTGAATTTCCTGCATACCAGATTTTCTCTGTGCAGGTCATTCATGTCTACAAACATTAATCATTTGAGGTGAAACTGGCTAAGCAGGCTTTGGCCACTTCCACAATATTCTATCCATCCTCCAACACAATGAACACACACTCGACATTGTCTCATCATCTATAGATTACATTAACATCATGACATTTTTACTTTAAAAAAATTTTAATACATGTACTACTCAACTCAAAGGAATAAGATCACAGCAAGAAAAAAAAAATCCTAGTTCAAGAAAGGTAGTCTGACCAGGCAGTGGTGGGGCACACCTGTAATCCCAGCACTTGGGAGGCAGGCAGATCTCTGTGAGTGTGAAGTCAGCCTGGTCTACAGAGTGAGTTCTAGGACAGTAAGGGCTACACAGAGAATCCCTGTCTCAGAAAAGAAAAAAAAAAAAGAAAACAAAACAAAAAGGAGGAAGGAAGGGAGCGAGGGAGGGAGGGAGGGAGGGGGGGAGGGAAGAAGTCAGGTGAATGGTGCTGATGCCAGCTTTCCTATAACCAAGCTTATACATCCACATCTCAAACAAGGAGGAGAATGTATTAAAAATTTGCAAAGGTAACTGGAGAATCTCAGAATGGGAGACACAGATGATGTCAGGTGAGCGGGAACAGGAAACAGACACCAAACAAGTGTGCTATCTGGAAAGCTCCTGGAGAAGAAGCGGGAGCACGAGCTGTGGCTGTCTTTCTGCAGCAGAAGTCACAAAGCTCCTCTCTGTTCATTCACTCATTTTAGTGTTGTTTAGAGTTTGCTGATGCTGAGCGGCCCGCTTGTCTTCAGCACCATTCTTACTACTGCTAAGCTCTCTGAGTAATTTCCTTCAGAATGATAGCACTGGTCTGAAGTCCAGGTGAGAACAGCACAGAGGATGCAGAAGGATCCCAACTCTCTAAGTCAACAAGAGCGCGTGTTGTCTGCAGACCACAGTGCGGCGTCTTCAGCACCTCGAGTTCATCTTAATGGGAATGCAGTGCCCTTGTCCCATTTCATGTGTGAGGAAATGGAAATATGAAGAAATTCAACAACTCACCCAATGAATGACAGACTGTGTGTCTTGTGCTAATGACTTCACTATGAGGTGGTCTGGACTTGAATGTGTTTGCACAGCCCTAGACAGAAAAACTTTGGAAGTTTAACAAAATGATCTATTAAACAAATTGGAACTGAAATAAAGTTTGCATTTAAAACTACTACAGAAAAAGTTTGCGACCCTTTCTCTCCCCTCTGCTGTCCCTGATAAACCAGAAAGGTGAAAGACAAAAGCCTTCCGGAAAGAGGGAAGCTATAACAAAACTGAGACGTGCTGGAGGGAAGTATAAAACAGAGGCTGAAAACTGACCCTGTGACGGGGGCTGCATCTGAACACACCAGCCGCAAGGGTGACAGGGGCTGCATCTGAACACACCAGCCACAGGGGGGACAGGGGACGGGGGCTGCATCTGAACACACCAGCCACAGGGGGGACGGGGGGGGGCTGCATCTGAACATACCAGCCGCAGGGGGGACGAGGGGGGCTGCATCTGAACACACCAGCCACAGGGGGGACGGGGGGGGGGCTGCATCTGAACACACCAGCCACAGGGGGGACGGGGGGGGGCTGCATCTGAACACACCAGCCGCAGGGGGGACGGGGGGGGGGCTGCATCTGAACACACCAGCCGCAGGGGGGACGGGGGGAGGGGGGCGGGGGCTGCATCTGAACACACCAGCCGCAGGGTGATGGGGGCTCCATCTGAACACACCAGCCTCGGGGGGGGGGGGGCTGCATCTGAACACACCAGCCGCAGGGGGGACGGGGGGGGGGGAGGGGGGCGGGGGCTGCATCTGAACACACCAGCCGCAGGGTGTGGCATGCAGTAAGGTCAGAAGTGGGCAGCTCTGCCAACTGACCCTAGTGGAGCCAGGCCTGGCCAAGGCAGTCCCTAAGGGAGAATTGGATCGTGCCGCCAAGGGCTCTGCAGCAACGTCCGGGGACGTTTGGGGTTTTAGTAACTATACAGTTCATGATTTAAAAAGTGTATGCAGCTGAAGTCATTCACACGAGAATCATTAAGCTCGACTCTGAACACTGCTCATGTCAGAGCACGGGACTTCAAATTCAAAAGTGACTGACAAGAAGCCCACAGCTGCTGGCCAGAGAGCTTCTGCGACATGCCCAAGGCCCTGGGCTGCACCACTCTAAGACTGAAGCACCAGGTAGGTGAGGTCACTGCAGTTAATTAAAAGACAAACCACCATTAATATCAGGTCTGTTAAATGTGAGCACACAGCCTTGCAATTAGTATTTGGAAATGTATTTCTTCCAGCTCACGTACTTTGGTTTGGACATGGACACTTCCCTTGAATCTAGTTCACACTCTGTGCAAATGACTAAACGTGGATTCGGCTCTGTTGTACTGACTGCATTTCTCCAGGCAGAAGATTATTACACTGGTTTTAGAAAGAGACAATACAGAGAGTGCTGTCAACTTCAAATCATTCGAGTGATTTTTACAGAATCAAATTATATTCTTACTTCTCGTCTTCAAGGGCAGCTGTCAAAATTGAGCAGCTCTTAAGAGTTACAGCCTTAAGGAATTTCAAAATATTCTAAAATACACGAATGCTTTCTTCCCATAAAAACTTTTAAGAACGGCGACTGTTTAATAAAAACCTGCTTTTATCCGGAACACAGGACAAGGTTCATAAATGACTCATGTGTATGACATTTTCTGAGACGACCAAGTCGAAGTGAATTAGCTCCTATCACATCCTCTGAGGACTCCGGTGAAGAATGTGCATGATCAAAATGACAAGTGATGTGGGGAACAAGGGATCCAAATATATGAGGCAAAGTGAAGGGTCAGAAAACTAATGAAGGGCGTTCTGGGGAGTGGCCGGCCGCACTGAAAGGTTAACCGCCACTGGAAACTGTGTCAGAAGGGATGTCTCGTCAGGAACACTCGAGGGAGAGAGAAAGCGGATGTGACAGGTTTGCCAGTGTGAGAACTCCCTCCGCTTTGAGGGGTGGGACGCACAGGGGGAGCCAGCCAGATAAACAAGGGTAAAGCATGTGGAAAAGAGAGGCAGTTTATACACCAGGAATGACTAAGAGGCGGTCCAGAGAGGGCAGGTGACTCTAGTCCAATGCGATAGGTAACTCGGCAGGCATGCTCTAAATGCAGCAATGAGTGCCATGGCCTTGGAGAGACGACCTCACTGTCTTTCCATCACCTATAGATTAGCTACGCATTTCTAAATGTGGGGTTATTTTTGAAAACTCAAAGCGCCTGAATTCTGATCTACCCTTTTGGGACACGGCTGGTTCTCTACGGCTGCTGTAAAGAAGGCCAGAGACTCAGTTTCCCTGCTCAGCTTCCATTTCCAACAACCCCCCTGCAAAAATAAAACACACATATACCTCCACACAGTACCTGTGTGTATGGAAGGGAGGGTGTGACGGGAACATGAGTGCCCTCAGGTCGCAGAGAAAGGAACCAGCTCCGGGCTCTCACCAGGCAGAAAGCACTGGCCACCTCAGGCCCTAGGAGTCAGCAGCTTCTGCACTGTGCACATGTCCACTAGTCCATGGCTGTGCGCCACATGGACCTCCAAGATCCTCAGCTACTAGCAATCTCAAATCCAAGAAAACAAGTGGAAGTGGCCAACATTCTTAGAAACACTGAGGTAGCCCTGGCCTCCCAATTTCCCAGGCCTGCCATGGGCGGGTGATCCCAAAACAGACAGCAAAAGCTTAAAGCTGACCAACATGGTATCAACATGGTATGCTGTGTAAGAGCAATCAGAGTGGCTGAACCCCAACCTACAATAAACACAAACTGTTCTTCACGATGAAGAATGGATCCTGTCTACTAAGCTGGGGTTCTTCATTCAAATGATTATGTCACCTGAAATCTGCAAACAGTAAGGACCAAGGATAAAATAGGAATGTTCTAAAATTACAACAAATAACATTAACATAAACATTAAAGACACATTTAAATTCCCTCCCATTCACTAAGCAGTTCAATACCATTACAATAGGCTTATTAATTTTAAAACATAAGGTATTATATATACTTGATTCAGCTGTCATCAGGACAGAAATTGGGAAGAATTGAGAAGAATAAAGGCAACATAATTTGATTCTGGTATCTTAAAGAAACATAAAAATAACTAGAGAAAGTGAGATATTATGCACATACTGTCTGTAGAAGTTAAAGTCACATTCTTTAATGAAGTGGTTCTTTTTATACTTAGAAAGTGCCAAAATACCACTCTCTTTTGTGTTCACATCATGGATGTACTAACATGGCAATCCATACTCCCTTTACACGCGTCTAACATTCCTCCAGAGTCTCATTCACTTTGCCCCATAGAAACAATGAAAAAACAGACTGGATAAAGGGGAATGCAAACTTTCAACATACTGAACACTGCAAACATGGACCACAATCCCTGAACACCATGAAGCAATCAGTTCGCCCACGCTATGAGTGTCTTGTGTGAACTTCCAGGCTGCCATGTAGGGAGGGAAAGCCAGACTAATATATGCAAGTCTCCCAGGTCTGGGGAATGGTTGGAGTCTAAACACTCCCGTGGGCAGCCTTTTTAAGGTGAGAGGAGATGGCCAGAAAGCACACTCCCTAGGTGCCAGCAGTGGTCCCCTCAAGGGAAAAGAACTACCCCAAAAATATTAAGACAAAACACAAAAGTGTTCCTATTTCTACCCGCTGGGAGGGAAACTGCACGGAACACTGGAAAGGAGTCTACCTAGAAGAGGGCCGAGCTGGTGCCCAGCAGTGCTCTGGTCCTAACTCGCACAGCTTAAAATCCAGCTGTTGCCCAGGGAAGGAACTGGGTGCTCGATCAAAGTTCAAGAGCACTGTAGGGCAGGGTGGTGGTGGTGCACGCCTTTAATTCCAGCACTCAGCACTCAGGAGGCAGAGGCAGGCAGATCTCTGTGAGTTCGAGGCCAACCTGGTCTACAAGAGGTAGTTCCAGGACAGGCTCCAAGAGCTGTCTCAACCCCCACCCCCCAAAAAAACAACCATTGTAGGAATTAATTTTTTTAATTGCAACTTGGCTGGGGGTGTGATGTAGCTTGGCTGTTAGAATGTTTGCTTATCATGTACAAAGTCGTGAGTTCAAGGCCCAGTAGCGAAGAAGCCAGGCATGGTGGTGCATGTCAGTACCCCAGCATGTGGGATGGAGGCTAAAGGACTACAAGTTCAAGGTCATCTTGTGCTATGTAGGAAATGAGACTGTCTCATCCAGGACGAGGAGATGGCTCAGTCAGTGAGGAGCTTTCCATGCATGTCTGAGAACCTAAACTCAGACCCTGGCACCCATGTCAAAGGTCAAGCACATTGGTGGTCATGAAATACTGTTTTAGGGAGGTGGAGGATTCCTGGGGTGCTGGTCTGGCGGCCTAGTTAAAACATGGGTTCTAGGTTCAGTGAGAAACCGTGTCTCAAAATAAGGTGGAGAGTAACTGAGGAAGGACACGTGGTATGGATCTTGGGCCTGAACATGGACACATATACACAACACACTAAACATTCATGTGCACACTGCACACAGATATATACATTCGTCAACATGCACATCCACTAACACAACAATAAGCAGGTAAAAGTCACATCTGGCATAAAATAAAAAAGACCAAAAATGCAAAAGAAGAAGAAGAAGAAGAAGAAGAAGAAGAAGAAGAAGAAGAAGAAGAAGAAGAAGAAGAAGAAGAAGAAGAAGAAGAAGAAGAAGAAGAAAGAAAGAAAGAAAGAAAGAAAGAAAGAAAGAAAGAAAGAAAGAAAGAAAGAAAGAAAATGTAAGCTAGATCAAGAGGAACAACGAGCTGAAATGCACACAGCATGGTGAGCATGACAGAGTCCACAGATTCTGCCGCTACAGGTAGAAAAACGTGCCTCATGTTCAAGATACTCTATACCGTGTTGGTTATTTTTAATAGCATTTTTTGTTTCCTGTGTTTTGTTTGTTTTTTTCCTTTTGATTTTGCTTTAGGTATAGGATTTCAGTATAGCTGAGACAGGCTTAAGTCCTGGCCTCATGGGATCTTCCTACCCGGGCTGTGGGGTAGCAGGAGACTGGCATACCCCAATCCCTCTGCAGCAGATCCACCAACTCAGAAGGGAGCACGGGTAGATACAGTAAGGTGTCGAGAAGAAAAGGACTTCCTACTGGCTACATGGCCATGTGACAGGAGCCATTGCCAAGTAGGGAAGTGGGAGAGAATGTCTGAAAAATAGGACCCAAAGTTGTTCCATGTTTGATGGAAACCCTCAAACTATACAACTGACAGGTGAACAGGACTCAAAGCAAAAGGCAGGAAGAAACTACATCACTCAGTCATCATCAAATTACTCAGCACCAGTCAGAGAAAATCTGTAAAGGGAGAAAAAAAAAAACAAAAAAAAAAACAAACTACATAACATAAAAATCAACAACAAAACCGATAAAAGACCTTCTTAGAAACAGAAAACCCACAAAGCGGGTCAGCATCTTCTAAAAATTAGAGGAAAATGATAGTCAAATAAAATTCTACGTCCAGTGAAAAGATCTTTTAGGAAGTAAGAAAGCACATACTTAAGGTCAAAAAAGCAAACACTGTTTTAGAAGTGATGGTCCAAGCATTTGGCAAGCAGAGGCAAGCGGATCTCTGTGAATTGAAGGCCAGCTTGGTCTACAAAGAGAGTTCTAGGACAGCCAGAGCTGTTACATAGAAAAACCCTGTAGGAGGAGGGCCTGCTTGTTGGTCCTGGCCACCCGGCTAGCTTACACCCGAAATAATCACACAGAAACTGTATTCATTAAATCACTCCTTGGCCCATAAGTTCTAGCGTTCTAGCTTCTTATTGGCTAACTCTTACATCTTAATTTAACCCGTTTTTATTAATCTGTATATCACCACAAAGTCATAGGTTACCAGCAAAGTTTCAGCACATCTACCTCCGGCTGTGGTTCCATGGCGTCTCTCTCTCTCCACCTTCCTTCTCCCAGCATTCAGTTCCATCTTCCCTACCTACTCAAGCTCCGCACTACTATAGGTCCAAAGCAGTTCCTTTATTAACCAATGAAAGCAACACATAGACAAAAGGACCTCCCACACCAAAACCCTGTCTTGAAAACCCTCTTCCCCCCAAAAGAAAACTTCAGCAACATTAAGTTTTTTCTTCAAACAAGGTGTTTAAGGAAACAGGTTGTCAGGTCTGCACATGAGATTTATATCCATGACATGGAACTTGTAAACTTCAAAAGCACAGATTCAAAATGGCCAAAAGATCTGAATAGACTTTCTGCTAGAGGACACCCACAGCCCCACAGCCAATGCCCACACTGCAAGGTGTCACTACTTCCAGTGACCTGGGAAGATGAATTAAAACCAGTCAGAAGGGCTAGGGAAGAAGCGACGTGCCGGAAGTGGTGGGCAGCAAAGCTTCTGATGGTATTAAAGCTACTTTGTAAAATAGCTTGGCAGAATTGTAGGGTCCTAGAGAATTCTGTTCCTAGGTACCTGCTAGAAAACAAAAACATCACATCTCTAGAAGAACTTACCAGTGCTCCTGGCAGAACCTTCAAAACAGTCAAAAAGAGAAACAATTCAAACAAGAGACAGTGGGTTTCAAACACATGAGAGAAGAAAAAGAGGGGACAGGTGACACCACACCCAGCCCGTCTCTGTGGAAGTGGAATCATAACATTTGCAAGCAGGCTGTGCTGAGGGAAAATGTGTGTTTTAGTACCGGCTAAGTCACAGGTTGCAGCTAATACAGCTGAGGGTTCCCGGCGATACGACCCGCAAACTTAAACCTGTGAACATCAACAGAAAGAGAGGCAAAGGCAGGCGTGCCTGTCCTGCCCCTTTGAGTGACCTGTTTTCAGGCTGTGACAATGAGCCCATGTGAAGATGAGGGCAGAGTTAACGCCCACGTTGTTTGGGTCTGCTGCTGTTTCCTACTTCCCAGGGTTAGGTGAGATGATGAGAGAACTACCTGGCAAGGTGGGAGTGCACACATGCATGGAGTCTTCAAGATGAGCCACTGCAGGAAAGTAATTTTCACAAGAGCAAGGCCCAAGATTCTGTCATACATGGCCCTAGTTTAACAAGGACAAAATGAAGTAACACGCACTTCAAAGTAGCTAGGGGATAGGCAATGAAGAAACGGAGAACACTAGAGGAAATAGATGCGCTAGCTACTGGGTTAACACAGCGAAGCAGAACACTGAACCTAAAAAGGTACACAATTGTTATAGTAGTTTTTAAATATACAGGAAGATGCACTGAAAGACTGATGAAGGGATCTGAGGTGAGGCTCATGTAGACACTGGTGCTTTGGTTCCAAACACCACAAAACCAATTTTCTGTTTCCTAGCACATATAAAGTTATGTGTATACTTTGCTATTAAGTATTATGTCTCAAGACGTGCATACCTTAATTATTTTATTGCTAAAAGTGTTTATGATCAAAATATAAATAACTATTTTGATAATCATAATTCACTTTTTAAAAATTCAGTATGCTGCAAGGAGAGTCAGTTGATACTTCCCTCGTGAGAAGCATGAATAACGAGCCTAGCACTCACATAGTTTTGCCTGTGTGCAGTTTTGAAAGCTGGCGTTCCCAGAAGAGTACACATTTAAGATTCTGTGCACCACTCTGGCCGAGGCTGCTCACCACACATCCTCATTCCGATTACTAAACTACAGAGCATACAGCCATAAGCCTGAAATATATGCACAGTAACAACTCAGAGCGCAACAGTCTCATTAGGTTTCACTCTCCCATCCCACCCCGGTATCTTTTCCTCTCTGCTAAAATTCTGTTCTCAAGTCAGGTGCCCACTGGGAAATCACACCTCAATTAGCACAGTGTGATGCTGAAGAGAACTGTTCCACAAGGAGACTTCCCAGACAGGGAGAGAACCTGTATGCAGGTCATAGAAAAATGAACTGGAACAATTGACAAGTTCTGGGACAGGAAAACCCATAAAAAGACAGAGCTCAGCACCACTTCTGGCATCCCACACCAATGGACCTCTCTGGCTGCGGCTGCTGGTGTGTGCGTGTGTGTGTGCGTGTGCATGTGTGTGTGTGTGTGTGTGTGTGTGCTGCCTGTTGGAGCATGGCGCAGGCATTTATAAAGGTCAGAACAACTTGGCAGTTAGCTGTCTCCTCCTCCTATGAGAATTCTGGGGACTGAACGCAGGTCTTTAGGCTTGATGGCAGGGCCTCTATCCAAAGTGCCATCTCAACAATTTTCTTCTTTTTTAAAATCTACCGTCAGAGAAAACAGGTCATTGAGAGGTTATAAAAAGAATTTTAATATAAATCTGATGCTCTAAATATTATAAATAAATGGGCAAATCAAATTGAATTAAAAATAAATGTGAGGGGAAGGAAGGAAGGTATCATCATTCAAATAGACCAAATCTCATATTTCCTTACAGCAGGGGTGCTTGGGGAAGTTAAAAATGCAAACTGAAACAGAACTTTGCTTCTTTTATTTTTAATTTATCTATATACTATGTATATAAATTATTGTTCTAGCATATAAGCCTATATATGAGAAGAGGGCACATCACATTACAGATGGTTATGAGTGGCCATGTAGCTGTTGGAAATTGAACTCAAGACCTATGGAAGACCAGCCAGTGCTCTTAACCTCTGAGCCATCTCTCCCGCCCACAGAACTTTGTTTCTTCATTCTGTGTTCTTCTAGGTTTCTATTTATTGATGGAAATTCTGATATTTCAAGACTAAGTTTGCTATGATCAAAGTGCAAACCATTTTATTGTATAAATATAAGAGATGCATTCAAGAAGATGAGCAACTTAGAAACAGAAATAACATTATACATTCTACTTAAATGCATTTGAAAATAATTTTCAGCAAAGAATGAGAATTGGGGGATGTCAAAGATGATCTGGTTTCAGCCTTATGATGGGACCTCAGGAGCTATGCTGGCTACCCTATTCCACAGAGCCTAATTGAGCAGTGGAGACCACCTATACTCGGTGCTGCTGATAAGCCTGCCCTTGCCATAGGTAGCTATTTAAATTTAAATTCATTAAGCCTAATACACCTCATATAATTAAAGCAGTCATATTATAACTGACAGCAGCCAGCCTAGCTGGTGGCTACCGAGTTGTACAGCACATCCTCTCCGAGTAGCAGACCTAGCTGGTAGCTATGGTACTATTTCAGTCAGGGTTCCCTGGAGAAAAAAAAATGGACAGAATGGCATTGTGTGTTTGAGTGAGTGTGTGTCTGTATGAATATATTATAGATGATATATTTATTAGAATGGCTTACAGGCTGTGGTCCAGCTAGACCAACAAGTGCTGTCTACCAATGGAAGGTTCAAGAATGCAGTAATTATCCGGTCCACAGGTCCTCAGCATACGGTGGACTCTGGAGGAAATGGGCTCTAATGCCATGAAGGACCGGACTTGCCAGTGACAGTGAGGTCAAGTCAACAAAGAGCGGCAGCTTCGTTCTTCCGTGTCCTTTACACAGGCTGCCGCCAGCAAGTGTGCTCCAGGTTTAAGATGGATCTTCCCACCTCAGAAAAGGTCTACATTAAATGTGGGTCTTCCCACCTCAAATGATTCAATTAAGAAAAACTCCCTCACAGGTGTGCCTGTCGCAGCCCCTTGGGTGTTTGTTCATTCCAGACACAGTTAGGCTGACACTCAAAAACAGCCGTCAGAAATATTGTACAACATACCATCTTAGACTAACACTTTTCATGTGCAGGACAGAATGCGGCTGAGATTCCATTAGAAATGGCTAAAGTTTATTATACTGCCTACAGTCTATCACATAGTATAAAGTGAGACACACTAGCCTAATGTGTTAGCCAGTATCAAAGCAGCAATAACACCAAGTATCACGCCAGTATGGCTATTTTAAATTTCTTTCACAGGAAACAAAATACCAAGAATCTAAAACTTTTCTTTCTTAAACAGAAAAAAATGTTTACCAAAATTCTAAGGCTAACCCCTTTGGCCTGACATTTGTTGGAGGACAGCTGTTTCAAAGAAAGGTCACTAGACAGGCAATCAATCCCACTCTAATGGCGCCGGCTCCACAGGCTAGCTGTAGCTGCTCTCAAGGAGACTCCTGTCAGCCTTGAGCTCACTTGAAGCCCCAGATTAACAAGGAGAGAGCATGCATGCATCTGAAAAGGGCACTCAGAGATGGCCTCCAGTTTGCGTAAATTACTAGACAAGAGGCCCTGCAGGGCCAGAGCTGTGACCGCAGAGCACACTACGCAGCTGCTTGGACGCTAAAAGTCCTCTTGCATGTGAACTAAAGTGAGCACATAAAGATACATGATGTCACTGAATGGACATTCTGAAGCAGGCGATTGGCTGGATTTTCTGGCCAGAAAAGCCAGGGAAGTAGGCACAGGTACAGAGATGAGGTGGGCAGCTTAGGGCTAGTCCTCTTCAGGGCTTCCTGTTCCACATGCCCCACAAAACAAAGGTGCAGTCTGTAACACTTCCTTTCTGATTTCTCAATGTCCATCCCTGACACACCTTAAAGTATTCAATAAACATTCAAGAACTGCTACTGCTGACTGCACATAATTAGCTAAAATTCTAAATTTAGGCACTTCAGTTTTCATTTAGGCATTCTGACAGAAATTTGTATCACGTGACTAAATGTTGCCACTCTGTATGCATTACTGAAGTGTTTTAAGACACAAAACCATGTGCCCTAGGAAATGTAGTCTTCCAAGCCCATCCTACTATGGTGGACAGATTCTGAGAGGACCCCAAGCGTCCCAGATGCATCTCCCACTCACATCTGGAGTTCTGACAGGACCTATAACTAAGTTAGAATGCTGCCTCCGTGATTAAGATATTTTACATGGCAAAGGTTAAAGGACTTTGCAGATGTAATTAAGGTCCCTAATCATGTGACTCTGACTTACTCCAAGGGGAAATGATGCTATGTAGCCCTGGCCTAATTAGGAGAGCTATGTCAAGAGAGCCGAAGACTGGCCAGCCAGCTTTGAGAAGCAAGCTGACATGAGCCGTGCAGCTCCAGGGACATGAACAGGGCCCCAGGCTCAAGTTAGATCACAGTCCAGGCCTAAAGGGAACCTGAGATTGACACTTCATATAAAGTATCACTAAGGCAAAATTATAGTCACCACCATGGATCCGGGAAGCAGCCCGAGAGAACCCGGTCCAGCACGAGACGTGACGCTCCAGCTCCAGCATCACCGACTGCCATCTACAGTGTCAACAGCACCGAGAGGGCTGGAGAAGAATGCGAGTTCCACCAAGCCAACCTGCCATCCACAGTCAGATTCCATCCCAAACCAAAGCAAGGACTGGAGATGTAGATTAGTGGGAGAACACTTGCCTAACGCGTGCACGGGCCAGGGTTTGCTTCCCAGTACACCACATCTACCTAACAATATACGGAAGAGGACCAGGGTTTGCTTCCCAGTACACCACATCTACCCAACAATATACGGAAGAGGACCAGGGTTTGCTTCCCAGTACACCACATCTACCCCGACAGCATACGGAAGAGGACCGGTCTCCAACTCACACTGCCCTGTTCACCTGAACTCCAGAGCACTGGGATTAAAGGCATCCGGCTCATGCTTAGCTGTCCATCGCGATTTCTACTGATGTGTAAAAAGTTCACAAAGAGAACAGGAGCAAGGGAAGTTCTACACCAGAGGGCTTGAAGAAGAGCGTGAAGGAGGAGGAGGCAAGCGCAGGGCTCCTCTTTGGTCTTCTAACCATAACCTCCCACACAGACTGGCACGCCTGATGAGGGCCAACAGACTTCAGAGGCAAAAGACTTCCACACCCATGCTGCCCTAACGCTCCACAGCTCTGGTTGATGTTCTTCAGGTACGAATGTTTCAACACTCTTAACTTCCCACGCTCCCTTAATCTTATAAACTAAAAGCAAAATATCCAAATAGTAAGCTTGATTTACAATAGGCAGTAATGAAAACTGAATCCTAGACAGACAGTAAGCATTATCTCTCAGTGGTTTAATTGCCAGGTAATCTGCAGCACTGAAGATTTCTGGAGCCTAGGAAGGCGTGAGCAGGGTGAAGGAATGTGACGAGGAAACACTGCTGGTGTGGCCACTGTGTGTCCTGTACACAGACCCCTACCCTCCTGCCCAGCAGCAGCCTGGAAACCGGCATGGAGAGGAACAGGACAGCCCGTCCCCCTCGGCATCCAAAGCCTTACACCATGCTGAGCTTTGCATACATCACTGAAAAGATTTCCTTAATCCGAACAATCAGCTCTGAAAGCCAGCTTCCTGCTGGACAGGTCAATGTGCCTTGCCATTATCACCTCCACTTTCAAAACTACCAGAACCTCTGGGGTGGCCAGAATATGAAACGATCCCATGGGCTCGTGTAGTTAAGGACTGGGTCCCAGCTTGAGGCACAATTTGGGGGAATTCTGGAAGCTTTAGGAGGTGGGACCCAGCTGGGGGAAGAAGGTCACTAAGACAGCCTGTGGGTGCATGTTGTGCCTGATCCCTTCTTTGGCTCCTTTTGTGCCGTGAGGTAAGCAGCTCCACCATCCACTCTAGCTACCATGATGTTCTGCCCAAAATGTGGCGTCAGCCACCAAAACAAATCTTTTCTCCTTAAACTATTTTCTCTGCATCAGTAACTATACAACTTACCTAAGATAGACTCTTGCACGCAGCATTTCAACTACAGGTCTATAAAGAAATGCTATTCCAACTAAATGATCAATTTAAACAATTTCAAACACAATCAGAAAAATCTAAACATATTTCAGCATGGCAACAACAAACATATTAAATAATGTATTTCACAACTGTGATCATGACTTTTAAATATCAAGCAGAAATATACAAGATCAATTAAACTCACTATAGCACTGAAGCTAATCTCATGTACGAAACGTGTACCGTGTGCACCCGCGCACCCGCAGCCACTCCCTTTCTTCCTTATTCATCATTAAAAGAGCAATGAAAATCAGTCAAAAGAGGGAAGTAACAAGAGAAAAAATTAATCCAAATTAATCATTAACCTGATGGGTGACAGCTAATTTATCTTCCTGACTCTTTCATACCTAATATTTAATTACATTTCTGTGGTGATTTGTGTCTAATACCAGTGGCTATTCTTATCTAAAGGGTGTGCACATACCTACACATATTTGTGTGTGCATGTCCTTTTAAAACTAACATTCAACACAGATCTAATGGTCAAACACGAGACAGATTTTGAGAATATTATCACTACATGCACTGACATAATATATTTCTAAAAATGGCTGAGATAAAACTTCTAATCAAAACAAACAGGTAAAAAAAAAAAGCCCATTAACAAAGTCTGAAAATAACTTTTAGTCCATGTACTATTTGCTAATGGAGCGACACACAGCAATAAATGTGATCTGTGCTTGTAGTGCAGTGACATTTCCCCTGAACTGAAACCACTGTCCTAAGCATCTACTTAACCACATGACAGGAGATCAAGCTCTAGTGCTGGAGAGCTGTGGGCAGCAAAAGTCAGTGTAAGCTGATCAGGAAATGGCAAACTGGGATCTGAGGGGCTGTAGGTTCTGGAGCACTGGGCTGTAGGCAACCGAGAGGATTAGGACTAGCTGCATTACTAGAAGGAAACTGCCGCCAGCTTCTGAACTCCCGAGGGGTGCAGGAGGAGCTACAGCCTGTGTGAAGGCTAGCTCACCAAGAGTGTACCAACAGCAAATACAAGAAAAGCAAATATATAAATACTTGAACACACATCTAGATAATTCAAACAGGTGCATTCACCTGTAAAAACAAAATCTAAAGGCCTGAATAGTCACAGAACTTATAAAGATTAATGATATTTTCAAGAACTACAATTATAAATGTACATTTCAATATAACTTTCAAGACAGGGTTTCTCTGTGTAGCTCTAACTGTCCTGGAACTCACTCTGTAGACCAAGCTGACCTCAAACTCAGAGATCCGTCTGCCTGTGCCTCCCAAGTGCTTGGATTAAAGGTGTGTACCACCATGTTGGGCTTAAATATAGCATTTTGACAATCAAGATAATAATAATAAAAAAAGAAAACCACCCTCTCAAAAGTTAACAAGCACTACTGTACACTATACTCCAAATATTTGGAGCTTAATCTAGTTTTTATATAATAAACATGTCAGCACGGAAATCTGCTTTATTCCACTAAATTCTTACTGCACTACACCGAGCAATCATCATAATCTCCAGCGCTTTCCTTGGGTGACAGTCATTCTCCACACTGTTAAGGAAGTGAGGCGGTGGCTCAGCCTGGGATGCAACCGCTGCAGAATAACATCGAGCACTGGGCTGAAAAGGCAGGATCCTCTGTGAATGGAATTTAGAAGGTGGAATGACGGTGGGCGCGGTCCTGATAGGAACTGGAGAGGCTACTTCTGGAAAGCTCCACTGAATTATGCTACCACTTTGAACCTTGGTCCCAGCTGCTTGTGTCTGCCACATGGGGCCCAGACTACGGATGCTGCTGTGCGTGCAGAGGAAAGTAACTGCTATGAAATATTCATCTGAGAGGTAATTAAGTCCTGCAGTTGAAAAGCTAACCTTTCACAACACAAAAATCATCACACAGCCTAGAGATTAACACATTCAGATGGCCTCTGGTGCTTATTACAATTTATTTAGCACCTCATCTACATTGATACGTAGGTTGTTTATACAATTATTCATTTCCTACAAGCTCAAATAAAGGCCAGTCAAAGGATGACTTGTTCCACATGCCCAAAGCAAACCCTTCACAGACCACACAAGACAAACATAACATTAGTAAGTCGCCCTAAAATATTAACAAAAATGGAACCCTTCCATGTAAGAAACTGAGGTGAAGCTATCAAAGCTGGTCTAGGGGGTAGAGAGAAGGCTCGCAGTGAAGACCACTTGCTGCTTGTGCAAGACCTGAGTTCAGTTCGCAGCACCTACATTAGGCAGCTCACAAAGCTGTAAACTCTTAACTCCAGTTTCAAGGGATTTGTGTCCTTTTCTCTTATCTACGGGAACCTGCACCCAAGTGCACATAGATCCACACACATATACATATTAAAAATAAAACAAATCTTTAAAAGATGAAGATGGTTTCAAAATCAGTAATAGTTCCAAATCTACAATTTTTAATCCAGAGACACATTCTATTGACTGAATACAAACAAAAATTATCTGCCATTAAGAATTTAAAACCATGTTTATCTCAAATAGTTCCTACACAGAATATCAAATGAGCATGCCTGACATCTCAGCACATGAAGACAAAGAGTTTTCCTTATTTTTTTTTTTTAAATTAGGGGTAGGAGGAAACCAGCAAGAATTTTGGCCTCAAATGCAATGTGTCTATTACTCTGTCCACTAGGCAGACTGATATCTAAGGTGTTACCAGAGGAATCAAATAAATCCTCCAAATGAGACCAAGTGCCTGCTAACGTCAGGGAAGAGTCGGGAAGAGCTGGCACCACCAGTCTGAGTCAAATGCCACTGATCACATGGAAGTTCGAGAAGCTTCGGAGTTCAGTCTAGAGTAGCCAACTACTGTAAGTCAGGATGAGCTAACAGGACAGGCAGCTAAGTGCCAGGTGTGTGAGTAGGTGAGGCGCAGAGAGCATTCCACATGGCTGGCCAGGGAGCCCAGTCAATCTGACTGCTGTCAGTGATAAACAGAGTAAGACCAAAGAAGTGGGAAACTGCCTCATAGCTCCCTTCCCTGAGTGGCTGTCACAACTTGAACATGGCAGCAGAGGTGCCCAGATCCCACACTCCGGCCGTGCACAGCTCACACCAGCGAACACAGTCCTTCCGAGGCCTGCTCAGAAGCCATCTCATAAGCAAACAAACATTTCTGTTTTATGACATAAATATCATGTGACTTCTGTAAACAAGAATTTCAAATAAAAATACTGTGAGGAAAAGTTGTTTCCCCCAAGGAGCCATTTCTGTTTATAAAACAGGTTTTTTGTTCGTTTTTTTTTTTTTTTTAAGTAAAACTTGGTTGTTCTTAGTAAACAATACTCTGAGATGCTCAGATGGCTGAGAATCAGGATGAGTACTGAAGATCACTGTAAGAGTCCAGACACAATTCAAACAGTACATTCATGGTCTCCTACACAGGCTTCTCCATGTAGATACTAGGCCGTCATTCAAAACTACATTTGACAGCAGAGAATGCTAAAATTACCAAGTAATAAAACAAACAGTATTTAAAAAATCAGTTTTCCTAAAAGAGAAAGACAATTTATAAATAAATGCTGAGAAAATTCAAAGATCATACAGAAAACAGTGATCACTACTTTACAGGAACATGTATGTCTCACATATACATGAACAACAGTTATTTCTAAGCTCCTTCTGTGTTCCCAACCCTCCACCAGCTCCCCCACCCCCCACCCCGTACCACCATCTTTAGGACACAACGTGGTCTACGCGAATCAGGGTGAAGTACACACCCACCAAAACAGACAGAACATATGAAAGTAAGTACAGCAGCTACAAAAACAGGCACAGGTATCTGAAACATTCTTTTCTAAAGAAAAAATAGGAGTAAAAGTGAAACTTGGAAGCAGTGACACTTTAGTTCCAAGTTTTAGAAGTATTAATGACAGCAAAGGGGCTTTATATCTGAGAGGAATTCCCCCTTTTTAACATGTTTGAATCTATGTATACATGCACTTAAACATCACACAGAAGGCCAAAAAATGCACATGTATGTGCCAACTTCTAAAAATGACCACATGTATGCACACAGTTACTCTGAAAGGGCAGCCAGCTTGCTTCCCCCTCCTCGCTGTAAAGAAGGGGCAAGCTATTTCTTACCCAAATGAGGGTCCCTGCATTTTGAGAACATATAAAATACAGATTTTCTTTTTTTTTAAATATATATATATATATATATTCATTCACTCATTCCTAGGTAAATAAGACACCAGTCTCCCTGCCCTGTGTGTCTATTTCTACTTCAAGAAACAATCAGAACACCAGCTAGCTGTCACTTTTCACAGGAAGCAGAAGACGGATCCACTGTACAGGGTTCCGTTCCTCATCAAATACTTTTAAGAAACACGTTGATCTTCTATCAAGTGGTACCTCGTGTGGAGATAGGAGTCAAGACGCAGTAAAAGCCTGAGAACACAAGCTGCTGCGAGGATCCAGAGATGTTCTGGAGTGCAGAGCTATCAGCTGGCATCTTGGGTAAAACCCCCAAGGCTGTGGCCTGGGTATCACTGCTGCACAAAGTGTAACAAACAAGTCAGTGTCTTTCATTTCACTCTCCAAAGCACACACCTCAAGTGTGGGACGAAGATGCAGCTGGAACGGCATGCGCAAACGGCTGGTCCCTGACAGAGGACTATGCATAAATGAAAGCTGTACTGTAGCATTAGCATCTGCCTTCTGCTGAACAGCCCAGTGTGCCAGGCACTCGGGCGCAGTGCATGAGCATCATGGGTACCAAACACACTGTGCTGTAACTTTCCCGCTGTATAAACAGCACAGGGCTCTGCCAACGCTAAGGGACAGAGTACGAAGCTCCCTTCTTCCTTTCCTGTGAGAACACATGAATCTTTAGCTTGGTGATCAATGCCCCATCTTAAAACTATTTTCCTTTCTTAGCACAGGAAAAAGGTGTGCTACTCTTCAAGCACTTCCTCAACAGCACCGGTACCTAGACAGGAAGACAGCAAGGTCCATCCTAGGTACCTCCAGCTGCTTCAGCTCATACACACTCAGGAACGTCGGCTTCTTAACAGAACCACCTCTCTAAACTCACGTGCTAAAAAGAAGAGGAGAGTGTGTGCAATCCTAAGTACGTGTGTGTGCAATTGTAAGGACAGGTGGGAGAGTGCGTGTACAATTCTAAGGACAGGCTTAAGAGTGCGTGTGCACTTCTAAGGACAGGTGGGAGTGTGTACAATTCTAAGGACAGATGGAAAAGTGAGCGTGCAATTCTAAGGCTGTGGTTTGAGTAAGTCCAAATGCCATTTTACTTATTTCTTTTTGGGCTTCTTACAAAAAGTAATTTGAGGGTTTGTCCCACTTGACAAATCCTCCTCTAAGCAAGAATGCAATACAGGGATTAGCAATGAAAGGCTGCTTTGCTTTTGAAGTTGTTAGCAAGCAGCTGCTCTGTAGAGACTCCATGGAATTGTAGGAGTCTGGTTGCAACATCCAACCAGACTCCTACAGAGGAAAACATTGTCTCACAAACAAACAGTAGTTTTTAAAGATATCACTTTGTCAATAAAGTTTGTGTACATTATTTCTTGTTTGTCTGAACACAATTACCAAAATGAAACCACACTTTTTAGTTTATTATAAACCACAATGCACTATTTCAAGAACAGAATTTATGTATTAGCACTCAGGGGATTTCTTTGAGTCAACAAATGGCATCCTTCACAGAGACAGCATACCACACTGGTACGGTGCCTGGTCCGCTCTCAAAAACACATTTCTGAGGTGTTAAGAAAAGATGAGAAATGGTGCAAAAGCAAGAGAAAGTCTGGTTTTAAAGACAACCACATCAGTAGTTTAGAATGTGCAGGATGTTCTTGGGTCAGAACAGGGGTGGACCAGCTTCTAAGATCTTTTTGAATGAAAACTTGGCACACGAAACAAACTCGGCAGCCACAGGAGCCCTCTCTGGCCACAGAGGAGGGAAAGCACAGCGGTGCAAGCTGCAGTTGCCCTGGGCAGGTGGCGAGGATCTGTGTGTGCCAAGTGGACGGTGTCTTTAGAAGAACTCTGATGGACAAAAGGTCACAGATAATTTACCCTGCAAATGTTACCCCTTCTGAAGACTGCCCACAAAATTAAATAACGTTTAGACCTGTATATCAAGCATTTAGTAGGAAGAGGCTGCACCCACTCTTTCAGGAGATGACTGGGATAAAGCTGTGCACAGGAACCCCAAGTCCAGTCTTCCACGCTCGGTCCTTCACAGATGCTGCAGGCCACCAAGTACGGTGCTGCACCTGCTGCAGGCCACCAAGCATGGCACTGCACCTGCTAATGGAGGAAGAGTGCATTTGGGGCTACAGCTTCCTTTGTGAGTCCCATCGTCTCATCTAATAACTTCCTCATATCTTAACAGAAGCACGCTAATTAAAGTCTTTGGGGTTTATGTTTAGATTGAGGCGCAAGAAGTGGTTAGTGGTTTGACTTAACTGAAAAATCTCAAATAACAAGCAGCTTAGAGGGGGAAGGGACTCCTTATCATCTGACGACCTCAGAGCGCTCTGCTTCAGCAGCAAACGAACGCCCAGTTGTTCCTGACCACGCCATCTTCTGTGCGGTTTCACTAGCTGAACTATAAGAATTCATCAGGTTTAGCAGCACTTTTATTCCCCCAGAGTCAGGGTTTCTTTGTAGCTTTGGAGCCTGTCCTGGAACTCCCTCTCTAAAACCAGGCTGGCCTCAAACTCACAGAGATCCTCCTGCCTCTGCCTCCTGAGTGCTGGGATTAAAGACGTGCACTACCACCACACTTTTTAAAATAGAAATGATCCAAATAACTGAAGAAAAAGAATTCAGGGTATAATCAAAAATATAAATTATTAAGAAGAATAAAAGAATGCTGGAGATATTCAAAGAACATTGAAATGAGACGATTACATTATTACATTATTATATATATTACATATCGTAGTATAAAATAATGCACATTATTTACAAAATGTATTTGCTGGAAAGTGTGCCCTTATCTGAGGGACTCTCCAACTCTTCACACTAGGAATGTATTCATCATAACAGCACACTGCAAAGACTCAGGAATTGCTTAACAAAATGAACTCACTTCTCCTTCTCACACTATAAATAAATGGGATTAGGGTTAGAGATGGAACGAGTGAGAGCATCTAGCAATAACAAACCATCCATCTGTACACCATGGAATCAAGCAGACATGGGTGACCTCTTATTTCACATTCTTCTCTCTGATGGGGGATGAGTTGAGCAATAAAAAGATGTAAGTTCCTGCTCTCAGATACCAGTCGGACAGGCTTTCCAGCTGTGGCGAACTGTGGCACCAGGGAAATGACAGCAGACAAGCCCAGGTGGAGTTCTGGGGACAGCAGCGTTGAAATGGAAACTCTGATTCATATATACAAACCACCAAACCACATTGTTTCCAATATAAAACAGTTTTCCTGAATATCCCAACATTCGGGACACGAATAGTGAGCCAGGAGGTTGCTCTTACACAGGGAAAGGCAGCACCCTGTATGATCCCTATGAGATGCAGAGCTCAGCTATGTGGGTGAGGCAAGGCTGGTTGCATAGCCTCATTGGTAACACCTGCTCCATCCAGTCTCTCAGGTGGCCAGTATTAACCAGCGACTGACAGGAGCAGATGCAGAGGCCCAGAGTCAAACACTAGGTGGAGCCAGGGGCATACCACAGAAGATAGGGGTGGAGACACCACAGGTCAGGGTCCACAGAATCAACTAGGCAGGGCTCACAGGGGCTCATGGAGACTGAAGGGACCCTGCTGGAACTGACCTAGGTCCTCTGCATATATGTTATAGTTGTGTAGCTGGGGGTTCTTGAGGGACCCCTCAGAGTGGGAGTGGGGTTGTCTCTGCCTCTTTTGCCTGCTCTTGGGACCCTTTTCCTTCTACTGGGTTGCCCAGGCCAGCGCTTGATATGAGGGTTTGTGCCTAGTCTTATTGCAACACACTCTCTCTCTCTCTGTCTCTCTGTCTCTCTGTCTCTCTCTCTCTCTCTCTCTCTCTCTCTCTCTCTCTCTCTCACACACACACACACACACACAGCCTTACACACCTCTATCCCCACCCTGCAGCCATGCTACTGCCTCCTGACCCGGCGTCTGCCATTGCTGACCGTGTTCTTCATGTGTGTAAGAGCAGGGGGGTGGGGAGGACATTCAGAAAATACCCTTAAGGAGCCCACCTCTGTAAGAACTGTTTCCATTAAACACAGACAACTGAGCAATCAGAGAAGTGAGCAAGCAGAGAGACACTGAACTCAGCAGCTTGCTAGAGCACGCAACAGTATTCAAGGCCCAGCTCTCAATTGTGTACAGGATCATTCTTACAATTGCAGTCCTGGTGTGCAGCCCACATGCCAAAAACCTGCAGAAAATTCAACTCCCCACATCTAAAAAATCTGCCCCTTCTGCCGCCTTTATTCTAGTATAGCTGCATGCTAGTTCAGAACGCTTTTCAAGTTAGCAGTTCACACAGCAAGAACTTAAGAGTCCTAATGTAAGTAATATTCTTATTCTGACCAGGAAAACCCACTTTGTACAAAGATCTTGAGCAGAAAGCATCTATACTCCGGAGCTGTGCCATTATGCATGGAAGCCACAGGCCACAGGTGTCGGTTAAAAACCAACAGTTTGAAATTCAGCTCCAGATAGCCATAGTTCAAACACTCAACAGCATCAGAAAGCCAGGGGCTCGCATATGGAATAATGTATATTCCACAAATATGGACTATTTTTACCACAAATTATTTTTTGGACACTGCTAATCTAGAATATCGAGAGATGCCTCCAAACCCCATGGAGTCAGACTTCAGCAGCTATAAACTCAACCACAGAGCAAGATGTTTGGGGGAAAACTGGGTCAGCACTGGACATTATAGGCTTCGGGCCTCGTCATTATCCCTAAATAGCATTGTCTAACAACTGTCCACACAGCGCTCACACTGCAGTTGGTACTGTGAGCAATCAGGAGGTATTCTGAAGCAACAGGAGCTGTGCAGAGGTTATATTTATACAGGAAGCCAAGCATGTATGGATTCTGACGCCCACTTTCCATAAGTACAATGGGATGCTGGCCCTTGTACCACAAACCCAGTCGGGGCAATATTCAGCAGAAAGCCCTCTTCTGTTTTCTCTCTGGAGGAAGGATGCAAATATATGTAAGGGAACTCATTAAATCTCAGTGGAGAAAGAGCCCTGCCATCCCTCATCCCAAGCCAACTGAAAACTGCAGTCCAAAGAGAAGCTTCAGCGGGCACCACTGGGTGTCGGGATTTCTGTCAGCCACAGAGGGTCAGACTGCCAGAGAGCATGCGCAGAGGACTACTTCCCAACTGCACCAAACACTCTCCCCCATCTATAATCTTGACTAAAGATCTTTAATTTCTGCTTTTTCCCAGGTACTGATCTCCAAAACTTACTCCACCGCATTTCTGAGGCAAGGAGATGGAGAGGGAGAGGCTAAGCAGAAACCATGTGCCTTCCCTCTAAGAACACAGGAAAGGACCTGGGTCATGACAAACAGACACAAAAGGCAAAGAAAATCTTCCTGAGTGGGCCGCGCAGCTTGCCCTCCCCAAACCGCAGCCAGCCAGGAGATGACCCGTTTATCCTGAGGCTGCTGTTTATGCATGTCTTCCCAGGGTCTAGATCTCCAGCATCCAGGGCCTGGCTATACCTGCGGAGGTACCAGTGCAGCTGGCAACAGAAGGTGAAAAATGTCAGATTGGTACCAAGACGGTGAGATGAACAAGACACAGAGTCCCTACTAGCCCTGCTATCTAGGTGACTACCCTAACAGGCGAGGCCATGAGCCTAGGTGATTGTGCTGGAGAGTTTTATGTCACCCTCACACCAGCTGGGGTCACTACAAAAGAGGAAACCTTCATTGAGAAAAATGCCCCATCACACTGGCCTGTGGGCAGGCTACCCCTGAGCAGTTGGTCCTGGGTTCTTAAGAAAGCAGGCTGAGCAAGCCATGAGGAGCAGGGCAGCAAGCAGCACCCTCCACGGCCTCTGCATCAGCTCCTGCCTCCAGGTTCCCGCCCTATTTGAGCTCCTGTCATATCTTCCTCCATGATCGACTGTGCTGTGGAACTGTAAGCTGGAATAAACCCTTTCCTCCCCAAGTTGAGCCCGGTCATGGTCTTTATCACAGCAACAGAAACCAGCAGTGCTCTTCCATAAAGCCTGTGCCCCTCAAATGATACTGTTTCATTTCAAAGGTCCCCAAACCAGAGACAGCATCCTACTCTTGAATCTACTGGCATACAAGCTCTTTCTGGGACCCCGCTAGCAGAGAACTCGGGTTCCCCCCCGACTGATCTTCAGTTTAGCTGGTCCTCTACATGTTGGGCAGGGATAAGGCCTATTCCTCAATGCCATAACATCAATGAACTGGAAACATCGGGCTTTCTTCTCTCACCGAGAAAATAAAGTTTGGTGAGGGTACGGTTGTCTCAACCACAAATTACATTTAACTTTTAATTATTAATCCTCATACTTGTCTCATTGGGAAAGTCATGTGTAATCCACAGAAACAGCCTACATAACACACACAGATGCCAGGTACAACCTGCTGTGTTTGGGATTCCCAGATGGGTAAAGTCTCTTAGGACTGTGCTGAGCTGACTGGTAACAAACACCCGGAACACACAGCCAACCCCAGACTTACTACACCTGGAACACAAAGCCAACTCCAGTGGGTAATGCACACCTGGAACACACAGCCAACCCCAGACTTACTACACTTGGAACACACAGCCAACCCCAGACTTACTACACCTGGAACACAATGCCAACTCCAGTGGGTAATGTACACCTGGAACACACAGCCAACCCCAGACTTACTACACCTGGAACACACAGCAACCCCAGACTTACTACACCTGGAACACACAGCAACCCCAGACTTACTACACCTGGAACACAAAGCCACCCCAGACTTACTACACCTGGAACACATAGCAACTCCAGACTTACTACACCTGGAACACACAGCAACTCCAGACTTACTACACCTGGAACACACAGCCAACCCCAGACTTACTACACCTGGAACACACAGCAACTCCAGACTTACTACACCTGGATAGCTATCAGGAGCCAGCGTTGACAGTTCTTACTATAACTCTTATTATGAGATGTGATTCACAAAAGCCACAAATTGAGGTACCACACTAAATACAATAGGCATCAGTTTCGGGATCTTAACACTTATGAGCAAGATTTTGAATGATGTCCTGTACAAACCAGTGTGTCATCGAGAACACCCCAATTGAGTTCTGGGACAGTACGGGGCACAGCCTAAGAGCAGTGTCTCTAGAGAACAGGGTGGGAAAGAGCAGCTGGGCCACTCACTTTCTGAATGTGTACCCTAACAGGTCTCCAATATTCAGTCTGGCTACAGGCGTCAAACCTGGAGGGGCTTAGACAGAAGCGAATCCGAGTCAAGAGCCCAGGGGAAGGTGACTGTGGTGGAGGACGAGGGGAGTCCCACTCACAGTATGAGAGTGAGGCACAAGAGCCTGAGCCCCCAAATTCAAGCCCAATCTGGGAAACACAATGAACCTGTTTTATTTAAGCAAACGGGTGTGTAAAGGTGATGGAGGGGACTGGAAACATACAAAGGGGATGATAGTTAATAGCCTTGTGGGGGGAAAAGGAAAAATCTTCAAATGCTTGGAACAACCCTCATGTAGAAGATGGGTTTTGATTTGTTTTGCATGGGTGAGAATGGCAGAGATAGAACTCAGATTCAAAGAATCAGCAAGCTAATATAAAGATGGATCCCCTAACTAACTTAAATTACCTAAGTAAAACATCTCACCCTGTGACATTCTATGTCATGAAGCTGCGGTGTTAGGAGCAATTTATACATCAAGCAAGCAGAAACTTGGGTACCTGGAGCTTAAAAAAAAAACATCATTTGCCATAACAAAGTAGTCAGCAATCTAAAATCCTAGAGGTGTACACATATACATGTATAAGCACATGCTCAATCCCTACACAAATTTAATAAGTCAAAGATATTACTTCTAAAGGTACATTGACTGAAACCTCTCAGAAAGCCCTGTTCTCCCCAGAGCACTGCGCTTTCCTCCTGCAAACACTCCTGTGAGAGTGGGGGACACACAGGCACTCAGGGAGGTCTCACAATAAGCGCATTCTCAAATCAGGTTACTGCTACAACTCACCAGAACAGCCAATCATCAACACTGCAAACACAGCTTTTTAAAAAAAAAAAAAAAAAAAAAGCAAAAATCTAAAAAACTTTACTCAAGATTTTAAAGCTTAGTTGGTTGGAACTTTGTTCCCTCTGAGATTGTGAAGGATCAAGCAGATAATGGGTTAATCCAAAAACTAAAGGAGCAACAGAGCAAATCTGACTGCGTGTTTGAAAAAGCCTATAAAATGTTACAAGCAAAACAGGAAAGCTTGTGTTAATAATGCATAAAGCAGAAGAGAGGAAAAAAGCTACCCATTTAATGGAATAATGCTTTTATCCTTGCAGTTAAAACGAAATAAACCATGACTATTAATCTAGTAAGACCATGTAAAAATGTAATTTTTAAACATTTACTAAAAGGGAAGACTTCAGTAACCGCTCTAAAAAGCAAGGCCTTGTGTACAGCAGCATTTAAATGCTAAGTACCAATCCCCTGTCTGCTAAGGCCATTACCCACCCTGTCACCATAGCAACGCTAACAGTATGCCTGACTTCAAAGACAAAGATGTAATTTCAGACTTCCAGCAGCCAGAGGGAGTGGTAAGAATATTCTACCCAGGCAGTGTCAGCTGATGATAAATTATAAAAATATCCAGGAAGGTTATGGGGCAGACCGTACCACAGTCTCATATTCCTGGGGGAAGACCTGTTACTCAAGTACACCAGGGGACGGTGGGAGTAAAGCCAGAAGTCAACAGGGAAGACTCGATTCACAGGACAGCCTTCTGCCTAGCTTCTGCCTGGCTCCCAGGAGAAAACACAGTTTCTCCCACCTCCTTTTCTTGGTCAAAGCAGGAGTGACCAAGGACCTGCTCTGTTCCAGGACTTGCAAAGCCGCCTCCACGCCCACTACCCTGTGTGCCTGAGACTGCTCCAGTCCAGGAGCGGGGCCTGCACCCATCTCCCTGAGCTTGGGGGAACACCTGCCCTACCCCAGCTGCTTTTCTCTCCAGGGAAAGGCAGGCTCACTGAGCTGCCAGGATATAAGTTGTGGGCTCTTTAAAAACAAGGCTGGCCCAGAAGTCACTCGCTGAACCATACTAAAAGGAAGAGGCCCCGAACTGAAAAAGCACCAAGTTCTGGACAAGTGTGGTCATGGAAATCCAGAAGAATTATGTCGGAGCTGAAGTCATCCCGAAAAGTCTTTAAAAAGAAACAGTGGGATTTTCTTTTACTTGAAGTTAGTAACAAATAATTAAGATGGGCCAATAAACAAAGACAGATTCATTATAATGCTACTGTCTATAAGAATAAACAGTGTGTGATAATTCGCTTTCTGTTGTACAGTTCTAATCTTAAAAGTTAGTTTTCTTTAAAAAAAAAAATCGGCCAAGAGTCGCCCCTTTCACAGACTGGAAAAACAGCCCAGGCCTCCACCCAAGAGAAAGAACTATGGTTTCAAAGCATGGTTGCTATTCTTTATCCGGGCTGGGTCACTGGCAGGCACCCAAACCTCTCTTGTAAAGGGTCAGTGCTACAATAATACCTGGACTTCTCCTCAGGGTGGAGATGGGAGTTAGGCCAGCCGAGTCTCCGTCAATTCTCCTCGAAAGATCCGGGCCTGACAACGCGCCCAGTCTTGAGGTGCACAAAACCAGCGCGCATCTTACCACACATGTGCCAGACGACGGACGGCACCGATCACCCGTCAAGGGCTAGCCGCCATTGCCCCACCAATTTTATAACCAAGGGATAGGCCAGTTTCTCCCACAGAAACACAACAGAAAATGTCAAATTACAAAGAATAATCGCTTCACACCTATCTCAAAAGAAAAGTCATATTTGAAGCCAGCCTGTTCTACAAGAGCTAATTCCAGGTCAGGCTCCAAAGCTACAGAGGAACCCAGTCTTGAAAATACAAAAAAAGTCTAGAAAAAATAGTCCGTTTTTCATTCATTTAGGTGACAAGGTCTAACTTGGGCCTCACAGTCTCTTTCCAAATCCCATGGAATCACCATTTTTAGAAGTGTATTAACAAGCCTCTATTCTGATATCATTTTCATTATTTTCACAGGAATATTTTGTTTCTACAGAACATTTCCTTCTACAAAATCACATAAGATCAAGTTCACTGAGAAATAAAGTGTTTACTTTTTTATTAAGAATTATACAACTTCAACTTTCCCTCGCTGCCGTGGTAGTAGGAACACAGCCTTAAATTTGACAGCCACTGGTGGTGACTACATCAGCCTGGCTCATTTGCTTCTCTTGCTTTTCTTCCTGGACAGGCTGCAATTATTAGAACAGCTTTTGTTAATATGAACTTTTGACTTTAAGTCAACTCAAGTCCTTACAGAAGCACAAGGGTTACCCATCCCAAACTCAAACACCCCAGGAGATAAGCTGTTCTCCCACACCGGGGTGGCTGGCTCTCCATTAAAAGTGACCACTGATTCCCATAAAAACAAACAAATTTCTCTCTAATTCTCAGGGGGAAAAAAGCAAGAAAAATTCTCCATCCAAAAACCTTTATAGACTCCTGTAAGGAGAGGATTCTGAATGTCTGAAGAGTAAGTCAGACTCCGGGTCACACTGCAATAGAACTGCACACTCATCACAGGGGGGAAACGCATTCCTCCTGCTTGACACGCCTGGCCGCTACAGTGGACGTTAATTGTTAGATAAACTCAAGTAGAGATGAGCTGATCGTGACACGGGGTGACACAGGTGGCCACTGAAAAAACAAAAACAGAAGAAAAGTGAAATGTATTTGTCTAAGTTCATTTCCTCTGTAATCTCCCCCAAGAATTTTCACAGGACCTTGGGGTTAACCACGGATAACTAAAAGTGATGGAGCAGCACTGAGAAACAGGAGAAATCCTAAGGTGTGGGTCCCATAAACACCCCAAGGCAATGTCTTTATTCTTTATTTAATTTCATTCGAACAACTGGGATAAAAGAGCAGAGACCAAATAAGTGGTTACTGTTTAATAAATTATTGATAACTTCCCAATCTCACCCCAAATGTATATATATGCATAAATATGTATAAGCATGTATATGTGCACAGGGGCTTACTACATGCACACACATATACATGTATGCACACATATATACATAGTATATTTTTTTTAACTTTTAAGATGGGATTTTATATAGACTGGACTAACTTTGACCTTACTATGTAGCCCAGGCTGGCTCTGAAGTC
Organism: Chionomys nivalis; assembly: GCF_950005125.1. NCBI lineage: Eukaryota > Metazoa > Chordata > Mammalia > Rodentia > Cricetidae > Chionomys > Chionomys nivalis. The sequence goes on from NC_080087.1 coordinate 13,138,464, forward strand.
TTAGCCTCTCCTGATCCCTCTCAAGTGCTGGGATTACAGTCCTTTGCTACCGCACTGCCTCCACAGAGCGTTTTAAATTAAGGGTTACCATTGGGCATCTAACTTAAAAGTGCACGGAGCTAGGCCTTGACTTCCCATCTCAGGCTGACCCTACAGCCCTGCCATCATCACAGCTCTCAAGACAGACACTATGGTAACATGGCACCAACTACTGAAATCCACAAGCTCTGGACCATCTAGGAAGTTTACTGAAGGCCCACTCTTACACCACAAGCCAAGCAGTTCTTCCCATTTACTGACGCTTCTTTTAGGCGATACTTTAAACTCACCGATATCACCACAAGGTAGAGAACATGAGTTAAGGGTGAACCCAGGGCACAGCAGCTGTGACATCCATGCCGGAGCACAGGGCATCTCCACTGTCCAAACCACAGCTGCACTTTGTTAGAGCTAGGTTACAACGGATTCTGCCTCTATCAGTGATCCCTACCCACCAGAACTTGATTCTGGTAGTTTAACAAACCCCAAAATGTCCAATTTCTTGGCAATTTTATTTTATTATAAAGTAATATTTATTTTCTATTGTCTCATCTCTGTTTTCTTCTGTGTGAACAAAAATCAGAATGAAGAGCCCCAGCAGAATTCGCAGGGCTATCCACAGGGTCTTAGTGCTGGGTTAGCCCATGCAGTCAAGGACTAGTGGCCTCAGGTGGTCTCCTGCAGAGCGGCTCCTGCTCCCAGGAAAGAGCGGCTGAGTTACCAACTCCGGGCTCTGGGAACTCAGCGAGAGTGTGGTATTCCAGGGTATTGCACACACATACACAGGGTGAAAGATGGAGTTTCCAGGCCGTTACCCTGACAGTTATCTGTGTGTGCGCTCTGTCAACTGTAACTATGTACTGGCCAAGTTGGTTTTGAACTCCTGGGCTTAAACAATCCTTCTACTGCAGAATCCACAGGAGCTGGAACTACAGTCAGCATCTCTAAGACCAGCTGACACACACTTAAAAATTATTAACCCCTAATTGACCAGGATGCATCAAGGATGGCTAAGAATTTAATAACTTGTCTTTAACCTTAAAAAGCCAAGCAAATAATAAAAATAAGTAAATTTGTGGGAAGTCAGTCGAGAAAGCTGTACAGGAGCTACTCTACCACCCAAGCAAGGGGTGCGTTCTCCGCACAGGGTGGCCTTCCCCCCAATGACACTGCACTCACGTCTAGAATGGAAGGCTACAGGAAGAGTGGTGGTGCAGCCGCTGCTCGCAGAATGCCAAGACGTTTATAAAACAGTGAGACACTCGTGAAATTACACGGGCTAAAGGAGAATTCTAGAACTACATGTAGATGGCTCACGAAAGGTGAGAGGAGAGAACAGGTTAGAGGATGTAGAGGACAGGAGTCCTCAGGGGCGGTGCCCCTGACTTCTCACAGCAGAGGAGTCGCGATATAAAACAAGCACTAAGAGGGCATGGTGGCACATGCTGTACTTTCAACAGTAGAGAAGTTGAGGCAGGAGGTCATCGTGCACTTCCAGTGGGCCTGGACTACACAGCGAGACACTGTACCAAAATAAAATACTAAACTGTGAATCAGAAACTAAACTTTCATTTATATTATTTTATTATTCTTATATCTAATACACTCATTTAGGAATAAGAGGCAATCAGTAACTGATTGTCAAATGTAATTTAATTTTTCAAAGAGAGCCTTTGCCCTAATTGAAGACGTCAACATTCAGGGATACAAAGAAAAGCCTAAGAACAGTAACTAAGAAAACATTTGGGCAAAAATTACTTCAAAGGAGGTGACCCCAGTTTTGAGTGTGAAAGCTGACAGGGCACCACATGCTGGCATGTGTCACATGGGTGCCAGGAGGAGCTGCCAGGCAGAGAGAGCAAGCCGCTGACTCTAAGTGACTCCACTCATAAGGCTTCAACCACGGGCAACTTTCTATTTCCACATCTGGAAATTTGAGCTCAAAAGAGACAAAATCTGAATCAAATTAAATACATAAAATGCACACATGTAAACTTGTTATTATTAATCCTGTTTTGCTTTGTTAATTGTCTTTGGGGACTATAATATGTTCAAGCTTTAGCTCATAAAACAGCACTTAAATAAATACTACTAAAACCAAAACTTTATACCGCTAACGAAAGAACTCCCTCTTTACATAGGGAGAAAAATGACTTAGCACAGAATGAAGAAACCGGTAGAGGGAGGGCTGGAGAGCTAACCTAGGACCCTGTACACCTCAGATGAGGAAATGCTTACCATGGAGCTAGCTCAAGACACCCTTCAGAGTCAAGAAAAATCTCTCCAGGAATGTCTTTCACAGGACTTGGTCAGGGAAGGGGCAACTGAAACAAATTAAATTAAGAAAGTCTCTGCCAAAATAGGCACAAAAAAAAAAAAAAAATCAATCAAAAGTATATCAAATAAAGCAATACAAAGGAATCTATGTCTGCTCAAGAGAGAAACATTTCTTAGTGTTACAAAGTCAATGAGACAATCCACGACGCCAAACTGAAAGACTGACAGCTTCACTTACTTCTTGTGTGTGTGTGCACATATGTGCATGAATTTGCATCTACGTGCGTACATGTATGAGGATGCACATGCATGTAGAAGTCAGAGGTTGATGCCAGATATCCTCAATTATATTCCACCTCCCACCTCAATTTATGAACCCAGACCTTGTCCAGACCAGCTAGACTGCCTGGTCAACAAGCCACAGGGATGCTCCTGTCTGCCTCCCTGGCTCTGGGGTCACAGGGGTGCTCCTGTCTGCCTCCCTGGCTCTGGGGTCACAGGGAGGCTCCTGGCTCTCTTATGCAGAACTAGAAATCAAATTTCACTCCTCATACTTGAATGGCAAGGATTTCACCAACTGCATCTGCCCAGCCCTCGGCTTCACTTATTTTTGAGGCTGACTGAGCTAGCTACTGCCTTTGGCCAAGGTAATGTTAAGAATACTCCATTATGTTCTACTGAGTTGCTTATATACAATCTATTCTAACATTCTCTATATTGCCTCCATGAATTCAAATGAAATTCAAGGTACAGTTAATGCTGTCATCCTTTCAATATCAATTTCTATCTCTAAGACCTTGTCTCAAAAAAAAAAAAGAAAGAAAAAAAACAAAACAAAAGAAAAGAAAAAGAAACACCCCCAAAAAGAAAATGGAGGCTTTGTGAAGCAGAAGGCATCTTACAGTTTACTTACCTAGGTTTGCGGAAAGTGCGGCGTTTTCCAACGGTAGGAAAATGGAGGATGGCTGTGGGGAGGCATCTTTACAGCCCATATCCCTATACTTCAGCACGCTGTCAAAGACCTTCTGCGGCACTGATTCTTCTTTTCCTAGCAGCTTCCACTACTCATGGTCTGAAACTTGCACTTAGGTATGAGACTTTTGAAAACAGGAGTCAATGGGTGTAGATTTACTATTCCTAAGCCAGCTTGCTCCAGTGCAGGGGACTACAAAAGATCAACCAGACACCCTGTCATGAGGGGAGCTGGCATAGCTCCTCGGCTGCCAACAGCAGTAGTGGAAAACAAGACAGGGGAGACCCCTGTTCTTATCAGCGGACTCTTTATGTGGGACCCCACAAGAGAAGGAGGGGAGAGGCTTGGAGGCAGCAGGAAGCTGTTACCCTTCCCTTGGTAGACTGACTCACTCGCTCTGGCCTACTTCATGGAGGATACTCTCTGTGTCACTGCTCAACACACACCCGGAAAGCAAAAATTAGAGTAAGGTAAGAAAAAAAAAAACGGAAACACACTGACGGCACTACCCAAATCAAAACCAAAGAAAAAAAAGGGGAGTGCAGAGGAAGAAAGGATGGTGGGGTGCAAGAGGGAAGGAGAGAGGAAAGGGTGGGGAGAGAGACAGAAACACGAGGCATTAACACAGCACTTGCAGAAGACCCAAGAATGGTTCCCAGCTCACACACCGGGTGCTTTAAAACTGCTCTAACGCCCACTCCAGGGCTCCGATGGTCTTTCTGAACTCCACGGGCACTGTATCCACATGCATATATCCTCACACATAAGTACATACACATAATAAAACCTTTGTAAAATAGAAAGCATTTATTTAAGTAACCTTTAAATGGAACATGTAATGAACCTGGCAATGTCAGAAACCAAAGGAAAAGTTCAGAGAGGCTCTAGCAGGAAGTTGAGGTCAAATGCAGCACCACTGCCTTGGTTCACAATGCTATCTACTGGCTCCCCTTTGGCCTCCACACCACACATGTTAGATGTGAGCCCCTCAGCCTGCTCTTGGCTGTTTGTCTACTTTCCGCTCTGTAGGCAGCAGGGAAGACAGCCGGCACGCACGCTCACTTCTCCGCTCTCTATGAGGTAGTCTCCTTTACCTAGACTTCCCTGTATGCAAGCACAAGACTCCCACAATGATCACCCAAGGGTGGGGGGGCTTTAGAATCGCTAGATGTCTGTTGTGATAGGAGGTGAAAATAAGGTCTCTGGCTCTCTGCTGGCCAAAATTCCTAAATAAATTCACATTTCCCCTCACAGAAGCAAATGGCATGCTGGTCATCAGGAGCCACAGCAGAGGGATGGATGCCTGCAAGCTCACTCCACTCGCCTGGAGCTCATCTCGGCTGTCTTCTCCTTAAATACTAACAGAAGAGGCCCACAGCAGACAATGAAAGAGCTACAGGATGCCCTGTGGTAGCTCAGTCTACAGCATCAGTGTACGGAGAGGGAAACCATGGTCACTCACACTGGGATGGAAGGGGTTACTAAGACCAGAGCTGAGCCAAGGTCCCTGGGCCGAGCTGAGCTGCCATTGACTCCTGGCACAAGCATGTTCCCTGGGTCAGAGCATGTGCCTTCCGTACAAGTCAGGGTAAGCTGGAGAAGGGGCGGACGATGCATAGCACTCCCACACAACCACTCTGCAGGTTTGAGGAGTCAACAGGACAACAGCTCACACTCGCATTGTTCAGTGTAAGGACCAGAGACTCTGAGAACTATCACTGCAGAACACCAACACAATATTAGCTATCGTGTAATAAATGAATGCTGACATTACTTTTTAAAATTAGCAATGATATCCACACATGCACAGACCTTGTACAATGTGTGCAAACACAAGCACACTGACAAGTGCCCACGGATGCTTGTGAACATTTAGAAGGATTCACAGGCGAATGATGAAACAAATGAAAAGATGTACACACCAGAGCCTCAAACCGGGTAAAACAAGGCAGACCTGCGGCACGGCCCGACAGCAGTACCTGCAAGCTTGTTTTCAACAGAGTGGATGCATTCTGAAGAAAAGCAGTTGAGGAAGCTTAGCCACTTTTTTGTGGCTTAAAGCTTTTCTCTCTCTTTTATTCCAGGCTTAAACAAAGTTCAGTGGGGCATCCGACTGCCTGTTTTAAATTACAGTCTGTATTTTAAAATAGAATGCGTGCGCGGCGTGTTCCCGAAGCTAGGGTGGGAGTGTTATTCATGGAAAATTGAAGGCTTGTTGAGTCAATAATCTTCTTTCACTCAGTAACAATTTTCAGCTAAAATTTCTTGACCCAAACAAAGGAAAACAAGACCATTCACTTATTCTACAACAATTTGGAGAAGGCTAAAGAAAAAGATGTGAGAAAGAGAGAGACACCTCTAAAGTCCTGCATTATTGACAGAAGAGTAGAAAATTTCGGTTTGGAAAAACCTTCTATACATGTATTTATTCTAACTCTTAAAATGACAGTTGATATTAAAAATAGTTATTCCTAGGCCTAAAGAAACATAAAAACCAAGTAACCTGTTCACAAGTGCTACTGGTGAGGGCCTGCTGGTCACGGCACCTCGTTACAGGAAATAGACGTGAGCCTTCCTGCCGCCTGCAAAGTGAAAATCTGTAAATTAAAAAGCCATTTCCGAGTATAGCAGGATAATATGCAGCAAGGCACTCCTGCTGCCTCCTGGTGGCCAAGGACCCCTGGTCTGAAGGCAGTGCTGAGGGAGGGACCACATGAAGAGATGTGGGTTCACCCTGTGGGTACTCTGGCCAACACCCAGACAGCAGGACAGGCTGTGGGGTCGTGAGAATCAAGGATCCTCACACAAGCAGTGAAAACAACCACAGTCAGGTATTCTGAGGATCTGCACACTTGCCCAAGCTGGGGCTCTGTGAGCATGCTCAGGAACACAGCAGCCTACATCACACCTTCAGGCTTGCTGATGCCCAAAGTTCCTGCCCCCCCCCCCCCCAGGTTCCACCTACTGGCCGGAGAAGCAGACAACAGGCATGCTGGCTTGGCGATATCTGGGGTGAACCTGGGACATGCCTACGTCCTGGATAGTCAGGACATGCTACAGAGACATGCTCCACGACCCCACCCAGGTCATCTGGAAGCTGGATGCTGGGTCACATTTGTGTGCTGACTTCTCTATTAACCAGGAGCATAAGCATTTATCATCCCTTCTCTTAATGAGCCTCATTTATCAACTATAGATCACCATTATCCTTCTATTATCAAAACCAATATCCTGCAAATCAGTTATGTTCCGGCTCTTGTTGGTCTCTGATTTTTACAGAACTCCTTAGCAGCCCTCCATCAACTTCCTAGGAACTAATTGACTGTCATACAGAATGGGCCGGAATTCATCTCCCTCTTGTGCTAAAAGGAAATCTACAGGATATGAGATGACAAAGTTCGCAGAGGACAAACTTAGTTCAAATTTTGAAAACTGAAACAAAATCTTGAACATTAATTCACTGTCCCTAAGTAAATGTCTTGGCTACTCCGAGTTTCAAATTCCCCACTTTAGGCGATGAGTTCAGCTTGGTGACAGAGTCAGCCTAGCAGGAACAAGGCTCTGGGTTCAGTCCCAAACTAAGTAAATAAAATTAAAGTTAAAGAAATAACCATTTGTTTTACTGGGATTGAAGAGGTCAATTAGGAAACACTGTGTGCACAAACATTCGAGTGCTTTAAAGGCAAGCTACGGTTCTTCTGAAATATTCATTTATTCAAGCTTTCCATTATATTTAGGCTTTTCTTTCCCTGGAAAAAGTCCAAACTGTTAAAGTTTTATTGGATTTTCATTTAGAGAATAAATATTTAAGTGGCAGACTATTTTGGAAGAAAGAAGACATGCACGCGTCTCCCCACCTTGCTCTAGTCTGCCTTCTCTTTCTGAAATGACTGCCAATGCCATGGAAACCCAGGAAACATGCCACGGGGCACCTTTTCTGCTTGCTGTTCTTCTGAGAAGTCCTGCTCTGGGTGGCACACATTCAACCTCTCCAGGAAAAACATGACATTGTAAAAAAAATCCAGTCGAAAACTAAACATTAGTCAGTCTTTTTCTGAAAAGCAGGTCCTCTGCATGTTCCTTTCATCCCAAAACAACTGATATCTCTTTAAAATTAAGTTCCAGACCAACACCAGTAGTACGTAAGATATTTAAGTATTGAGCTCTCCGTTTACAACTTCCTCGGACATCAGAACTATGTTTGTACCTTCAGTTTGAAATTGGTCAGGACGACCAATTTCTGCAAAGGCTGTCATGGCAGAGAAACCACACTGAAGAGAGCACTCCTAGGGGACATCTACTTTCACAGAGGGCTCCCATCTGCCTCCGGGAGCCCCTACCTGCTCAGGAGGCCCCCACCTACCTCGGGAGGCCTCCCACCTGCCCATGGGCACCTGCCTTGTAAGATGCCTACTGTGGACACTGCAATCCCAAAGTCTGACACTTAGAACGCTGAACAAAGAGTTGATGCCACACCAAGACCATATCCATGTTTGAACTCAGCTGCATGGAGGCAAAGGAGATTTCTCTTTCATTAACTTGCAATCTTTTAAGCATTTAGAATGATTTGAGAAGGATCAATCAATAGAGACAGCTACACTCTTAACCTTTGCATGACAACTATTTGAATCAAGTTCAAGCGAAAAATAAAAAACGTTCGAAAGAGTTCACCCGACAGCCATTCGTCTGGTAGATTTAAGTTTGGCAGAAATCTGCCAACAGGTTAAGACAGTCTGAGGGCTGGGTTAAGAAGTTGGAGATCAGAATCCAGGTAGGAAAACTGCTTCTCCTTCCTCCACTGGTTCCAATCATTCAGAGGAGCTAAATTACCAAATCCACAGACTGTAAATGCACCGTTAAGATGACACTGACGTTCATGTTCTCCAAATGCATGGCCCCACCACTAACGTTATTAAACACTAAAACAAACACAGCAAAGCCAGAGACTGTTTCCTTAAAAGCAAAACACTCATACTGATACATAATCCCCAAAGGATATATATATTTTATAATAATAGGTTTCCAATGTTCTCTTGAAGACATCTAATATCCTGTTTAGCACCTCTACTTCTTTTTTTTTTTTTTTTTTTTTTTTTTTTGATTTTCGAGACAGGGTTTCTCTGTAGCTTTGATGCCCGTCCCGGAACTAGCTCTTGTGGACCAGGCTGGCCTTGAACTCCCAGAGATCCGCCTGCCTCTGCCTCCCGAGTGCTGGGATTAAAGGCGTGTGCCACCACCACCCGGCAGCACCTCTACTTCTAAGAACCACCAGCACTGGGCACCCACTTCCTCTCAAAAGTGGCACTATTTGGATGACTCCAAAAAATTCAAACTGTGTATGTCAATCAGCTTTTTCTGCTTGAGGAAAGTGGGGTCAGAAATAGTGTTTAAATGACTTGATGGACCTTCCAAAATAGCCAGTATTTCTAAAGCCACCCCCACTGTCCTTCCGGCAGCCCTTCCCCAGTATTATCTATCAGAACAGGAAAGTCATGCTGGCTTTGGGTAAACATAATCAGGACCCCCATCTACAGAGTAAACCTGGGGTTTTCTGGAACAAGCACAGTGAAGTAGTTCTTTTCAAACCGGGGCATATACATGGCTTTCCATGACCAGGAAAAAGCGCATCGTTTTGTTGAAGGGAAAACAAAACATTCCTTTTTTGATTACTCCCTTTTATATATTCATTAGTACTTTACTAAGAACATATGTACTGTACTATATTGAATGAAATTACAATGATTAGCGTTTCTGACAGCTACCTTTTTACAAGCAAAAAAATATTTATAACTAATAAAAGAATGCTTTCATGCTACCGTTTGCTTAATTATCCAAATTGTCCACTTCTTTCCTTGAAATTCAAGATAATCAAGATAAAAGCAAGCTGTCATTTGAAAAACAAAATGGTTTTGAGACTGACAAGGTTTTTCCAAAGTAGCTATCACGGCTATGCCATCATTTAGTGTTATTAGCCTATAGAAGACACAGGCTTTCCTGAGGCCAATTCAATAACATGTGAAAGCTCCCCAAGTTGTTAAATTAACAGTTTAAGACCAGGGTTCAGCTTTACAGACTTTTTACATATACTATTAGCAAAATACTTGCTAAATAAAACAGTACATACCATTAAAAGATCCTAGTCTAAACCAAGGAGTCAGGTCAATCATAAAAACAACTATAATAAAGGTACTAGCAAATGTCACAAGAGACTGAATAAAACACTCGGTAGCTCTAGTTTGCCTTCTCTTTATGAAATGACTGCCAGTGTCATGGAAACCCCAGGAAACATGTACTTGGTCATACTGTGGGAGTTATATGAGACTACAAATTGAGATATACCCAAGGTTTGCAAACAAAGGGGGAATATAAACTCCAGGGTTTGCACAGCTGACATTCCACTGTGTCTTCCCTTGTATGCTTGTATGCTTGCTTCATTTACTGTCAATATCAGAAGCAAAGAAAACCACAAACTAGACTCAAATGCTAAACGATGTTGTCCTAATGGTAGGGAGTGCTTCAGGTTAATTTTTATATCACGTGCTATATGTCAAGATCTATCAATAATGGAAATGCCAAGATATATAAACTCACATATGTCAGCTAGAAGAAATCTGGATGATTAAGAGCTACAGAAATAAGTGGACACTGCAAGGGGAGATTTGTTCTGAGCTTAGAGTTAGTCCATTAAAGTAAAAAGTAAATATTACTGGTCACGGCCCAAGACAAGAGAACAAGTATGAATTTATCAGCCCTTTGCATTCTGGGATAACGTGAGGCTCTGGCTAAACCAGCTGAAAAACCTAAGGGCATCTGCAACTGAAATCATCGGGAACCAAATGACCTATACAGACAGACAGGCAGGCAGGCAGGCAGGCAGGCAGGCAGGCAGGCAGGCAGGCAGGCAGGCAAGCCTGAAAAGAAGGCAGTCTTGGGATTCTATTAAAGATGAAGAGTGGACTGTAAAAAGTTGACTAATTATCTAACAAATATTCTAAAGGAGAAATGAGGTCACAGAAAAATGTATCATCTATCCCATTATGTGCAAACAGCATTAAGAAGTAACCACCACTGGGTGTGGTACAAATCTTTAATCCCAGCACTTGGGAGGCAAAAGCAAGTAGACTGGATCTCTGAGTTCACGGTCAGCTTGGTCTACAGAGTGAGTTTCAGGGCAGCCAGGGCTACACAGAGAAATCTTGTCTCAAAAAAGCGAAACAAACAAAAAGGAAAAAAAAACTACCTCCGCTAAGTGTGGTGGTCCACACATTAATCACAGTGTGCTAGAGGCAGAGGAAGAGGCAGGCAGGCAGGTCTCTGTGAGTTCAAGGCTTGCCTGGTCTGCATAGTGAGTTCCTGACTGATAAGGGTTAAATAGTGAGACCCAGGCAGTTGGCTAATGTTGGCTCTCAACCTGACTATATTTGGAATTAACTAAAACCAAAGCATCTGGGCACACTTGAGGGATTTTTCTTGATTGGATTATTTAAGCTAGGAAGACCCAACTAAATCTGGATCATTTGAGATCTGGGCCACTCCTTCTGGTGGCAGCCAACATAAAAGACCATGGAAGAAGGAAGCTTTTGCTTTTTGCCTGCTTGTACACACACACACACACACGCACGCACGCACGCACGCACGCACGCACGTACGTACGTACGTACGTACGTATGTATGTATGTATGTATGTATCAGGCAGACTTAAAAAAAATCATACACTAGAATCATTATATTACACTTTTAAAGCTCAATTAAGGCTTATAAAGTCCCCAAACCAGGGATTACAGTGTCTCTTAAAGGAGAAAGAAAATTGACAACATTAAGGCAGGAAGGCATAGCCTGAGTGATAACCCCCAAGGGGCCTGATAACAAACTCGGGCATAACTAATGCAGCTTCACAATCCTACAACACCAGCCTCGCCAGGCCAGCGGCTACAGTATTTAAGTCACACTGCACAAATGCATGCATCAAGACTGTAACAGAATACCAAGTGTTCCCTGAAGCCATAATTACCTTAATTATGTACAACTTACAAAGCAGCAATATAAACAAAAACATATTTGTAAACTCCATATAGAGATTGTTTATGTATGTGGAGCCCTGCAGAAGAAAAATAGTGCACCACAGTTCACTTAAATAAAGCCAGTTTCTACCCCAACAGATTGGATGGCTTAGGCATAGCAGCCTTGTGTAATCCATATGCATACAGACTTGCTATAAAACCTGGAAGTTCTGTTCTCTTAAAAACAAGCAAGAAGGAAAAAAAAAAACACACAGAAAAATGTGATTTAAGTACGAATCTATCAGCCTCTGAATTTCAAAACAAAACAGCAACAAAAACAGAAAGAAAATGCCAGTGTAGATATTTCTTTTTTTAACAGCCCCATAAAAAGAACTGGATGGGGTGAAATGCTCTCTGAAATACTGAAATAGCCTGAAATACTCTTTGGAAGTAGGCAAGGTAATCATAAGTGAGTAATAAGTCATATATTATATGTCTTCTTTATATCTACATAGATAAAGACATATAGATATATACATAAGGATTTTGAAAAAATCCCCACTTGTGCCATAGGATTAACGGAGCATTAGACACCCATCTGAATACCTATGAGACGTGTACATCAGTGATGGTCAAGCTTGTAAACATATGAATACCCATGAGACGTGTACGTCAGTGATGGTCAAGCTTGTAAGCAACCATGAAGAAAGCAATGCACACGGCCATGCAGAAAGCTGCTATGTGTTTATGGGACATTCTCCAACCTGCTTCACAGCACCATGGCAGAACTACAAAATCAGCCTAAAACCAAGTGTGTGGGATCCACTGGACCCTGCCTTCTGTGACTTAACTTTGATTCCTTGGCCAATGCTGCATCTGTCACAGGCGCGTGTCGTCCCCGTTCCACACACTCACTTTAATTGCTTTTAAAAGCCTCTAACACAAACACAAAACCCACTGCCTTTCTCATTCCTGCAAAAAAACATGAACTAACCAATACATGGTCCAAGGCAGCTTAACAACAAGAGACTTTTCTCTAAGACTCATCCTCCCCTCACAGAAACAAAACCTATACAAGCCGTGTTTCATAGCCATGCCCAGCAGACTCAAAGGCAGTGTGTGCCTTCTAGCCATTATATACCTTCTTTTCCAAGGGTACAGAGCCAATTGTAGTGGGCATGGCATGTATATAGCCTGCCATGTTCTACATCCATTACCAAAGCTGCTTCTCCAATATTTAAAAAGAACATATTGAATTTTACTTAGTGCAAAGTTACAGTTCAAGTTAAAATCATGGTTCTCCTAAATTTCAGTTTTAAACAAACTGTAACAGAAATTTAACAGCAACAATAATGCTTGAGATCAAAATACGTTAACAGGAAAATAACGTAAAGACTGTTTTATAGGTTTATTCGCGTACTTAATACAGAAACCTTCATTCAAATGGGTTCTCTATCCCAGAGTAAATTGAGTCCAGATGAGCTGTCCATGAACATCATCCTGACACACGCCACACTGCAGCCACTGCCGGCAGCGCACACAGCCCCTCACCACACGAGCTGTTGGTGTAGGCACTACACAAGCTGCTTTGCCAAATTTCAACTAAATTACTTTCTTTGGGAGAAACTTCTCTATATAAAGTCCCAGGAAAAATTCAAATTACTAACATCACTGTACCTTCTGGAAAGCAGGAATTTCTTTATGTTTCAATTCTGGCACTGACACTTTCATTCTGTGTCACTACCACAATTCAGCAAGATAAAAGAAGCTCAGTAATCAACAGAAATTCCTTTGTGCACACAAAGCGAGCCAGTCAGGTGAGACCTTCCAACAGTGGCGTCTGACCTGCCAAAAACGCTACAAACAAAACAGTCTTAGCCAAAACTCTCAAGAAAGGAGCCTAAAAGTTAATAATTCTTAAATAAACCTGAAACCTATACACCTCTCCCTGTAATATAAAAGAGAACAGACAAATCAATCCTTGTTTTCAAACTCATTATGTTTTCCAATCAGCACAGTAATGTCTTACTGGTAAACTCGATGGTCTTTCCTGTTGGATTAAATTCAAGTCTTCGTGGTTGGATTTTCCGGCGGCCAGAGGAGGCTGAGATCTACTTCCATAGCCTTCCTGAGACATGTCCTAAACAAACATAAACACACAGTCATTCACCAGTATCTCTGAGTGTGAAGCTTCATATAGGAAACAAAAAGACACAAAAACTGATCATGATTGAACATCAAGTAATGCTACATTTTGGGCAACATTTAAACATGTGACAGCCATCATTTGATACTTTATCAAAAGCAAAAATAGTAGTTAATCAATGACATAAGTAAATATAAATAACAGGCTCACTCAATAGGCGACGGCACAGACGGAGCTGAGCTTTGTGGAACAGAGGTGAGCTGAGCCAGAGAGCAAACCACAGCCACGAGCTCACTGCATTCCTTAGTCCAACAGTGGGCTGTACTGCCTGACTGTTCCTAGAGCAGGAGGGTGAGAGGAGATCTCACTCCTAGCCAAGGCTGGCCTTGGGTCTGTGATGATATTCCCACTTCAGCCTCCCAAGAACTGGAATTACAGGGGTGAGCTGCCACACTTGTATACTGAACTATGATTTGGGTCAAATACTATTTCAACTAAAAAAAATCATTCATTAAAATATTATTAACAACTGGATGTTAAAATGCCCTCCTAAACACAGAATGGTATGAGTTCCCAGAAAACCAATAATACCCAGCTATGAAAACCCACGAGCCCATGTGGCACAGTTTTTAAAAAACCACATTAAAGAACAAGAAAAGAAAAAAGAAAAAAAAAAGTGGGGAACAAAACACCTGTCAAGAGCTAAGAAACTCAGGATGCAGGCGAGGCATTCTGCTAAAATAACCCACAATGCAGGTACTCCCCCACCGCACAGACCCTGCAGAGCAGATGGTGGCTACTGAATACACTGCTCGGCTTTTCAGCACAGCTACTACACGGACACTTGATCTGCAGCGAGGCCAGAGGCTAAGGGCCTACCCCATAGCTAGCTGCTCCCTTGGCTCTGGAAGCTGAAGAACCAGTTTCTGATGGGAGAGGGAAAATAAGAAGGGAAACTACTATCACCAAATAAAACTCCCTCCCCTTCTCTGTCAGTTCAAATAGGCATTAAAGAACCACATACAAATTCTATTTTATTAAATATTACATGGAAAATGTTCATTAGTAAAACTCTCTAAAACTCGCCCACTGCCCCACCCCACGTTCACACAGAATACACTGCAAATTCCTTGGCTTCTTAAGCCAAGAAAGAGCTGGGTACTGGAAAGTCCATGAGCCATACAAACTGGATTTCACCAGCCAGCACCAGCCAAGGGTCAGTGTAAACTGCCTTTCAACTGGCTCTAAAATAAAGGCTCATGCCTGAAAACAGCATTCCACAGACTCCTACAGAAATCTCCAACACAAATAATAAGCTGCACCAGACCAAGGCCTTAGTCTCTTCAGCACAGATTCCGCTGCAGCTGCCTGGGTTGACTGGGGACCACACCATGACGGTGGTGTGACACCTGCAACCCAATCGCCATGCAACCCTGGAAGCCACAGCTCTGCAATCTGGTGGCCTTCAGAGGGCGGCATTTTGGCTTGTGGGGGCTGATCAAGAGTTGGAGGATTACTACCACCCTACCTTCCACCCCCAAAACCAAGCTTCCCGCAGATGGAGGTCTCCACTTGTCACAGAGATGCCCTGCTAGGTACCCCACAGGTCTCTGAGATTAACAAGCAGAAATTTCAAGTCAAGTGGACACAAGGCCTCATTCAGGGGCCTTCACTCTGCTCCAAAGAAGATGCAGGGTTACAGGACGGCCTCACAATAGCCAAGGACATGAGCAGGCCTGCTTCTCCACAGCACACCAGCAGGGCTGTCTGGGAAGTCACCCTTCTTCAACCAGCTTTGATGCTGCTAGCTTCTCTCTATAGCAAACAAACTGCTTCTTAAAGGGCTTGAAAAAGACAGCCACAGTGCGTGCATCAGACAGTACCCCTAAAACAAGCAGCAAGAAGGCCACAGCTGAACACAATCAGAAAATGTTATGGCCTTGCAATTTACTCTTGAGGCTGCAAATGTTCAAAATCATTAGATTCTACCAAAATTTTATGTACTATTCTCAACCACAGAAACCTTCAATTATTAAATACAGTTGTAAATAAAACCAAAATCCAATTTCTTAAGAATGGCTGGCGAGAGTTTGTTCTGCCATAGGTGGGATTTGAGTGTGAGGACTGAACTGCAGGAGCACAGGGAGTGGGTAGGAGTTCTAGTCTGGAACAGCCAACCCCTAAGGGTCATGTGCAGAGGAACCACACGGTCTATAATAGACAAGCTGGGTGTGGAATCCCAGCATTCTGGAAGCTGAGGCAGGGGATTGAGAGTTCAAAACCAGCCAGGGCTACACAGGAAGGCTCCAAAGATCCCATAACTCACTTGAGCTTCAAAACTGCTAGTCTGCCGGGCGGTGGTGGCGCACGCCTTTAATCCCAGCACTCGGGAGGCAGAGGCAGGCGGATCTCTGTGAGTTCGAGACCAGCCTGGTCTACAAGAGCTAGTTCCAGGACAGGCTCCAAAGCCACAGAGAAACCCTGTCTCGAAAAACCAAAAAAAAAAAAACTGCTAGTCTGTAACACGTACTCGCTTTTACCTCAAGTAACTAAACATACTTTAATAAGCAATAAAAAGATAATGTCAATATCAGAAAAATACATTTAGCATTATATTTTATATTTTTAAAGCACAGATTCATATTTGAAAACAACCTTGCCCAATCTTTGGTTATTTATAAGCTTTAGCCAGCATACACATGAACACTCATTAAATTTATCTGTCAATCATATAAAAAGTCAGCTCTTCAAAACAACACCATATCGTGACAGTTCCCTGGCGCACAGGAACCAAGCACTGGAGAGTGGTTCACCATCTGTGAATGCACCCACATCTCACCCACGGACTTAATGACAGGCTCTGGTCTGAGCCGCCTTCGTATCATGAATCAAAAGTAATTGGAAAAACTGAAACACTGAAAAGAGCATGGCAGGGCCATGTGCACAGGCTCAGAAACATCCTCTGAGGTGTCAGATAGTCGCAGCCTGAGAGGGGCCACTCCCTTTGTTGCCATACCACAGCATGAGGCCAGGTCAGCTGGAACGCAGCGGGATCCCACTTACCTTAGTGTACATGAAAAGCTGCGCTAAGGCCTAGTGCCAAGGCCAAGTACACAAGCCACTCGTCATTTAGCACTGGGAAAGGGAGGGGAGAGCAAGGGCAGAGAGCAGAAGTGACTTCCGTGGCATGACTTCAAAAGACACAGAGATGAATAGGAAAGAGGAAGTAGCATCCTTCTTAGACTCCCCTTCCTCCACAGGGGGTACTGTGCTATTTTTAAGAAATAATCCATCTTTCCTCAGTTTCCCACTGAGTCCAAATCACGAATAAGCATTTCCATCAGTCTTCCTTTAGACACAGGAGAAACCCTTTCTGTACTGAGCTGGTTTTCCGCTTTTTCACAGTGGCTCATGTCTCGTTATGCAAGTGTGACTACAGCACAGCATTACCTGCAGCCATCCTAATCTAGCCGCTCCCCACTGATGTGCATCACAGCATAGCATTACCTGCAGCCATCCTAATCTAGCCGCTCCCCACTGATGTGCATCACAGCATAGCATTACCTGCAGCCATCCTAATCTAGCCGCTCCAGACTGATGAGCATCACAGCACAGCATAGACATCCTAATCTAGCTGCTCCCCACTGATGTGCATCACAGCACAGCATTACCTGCAGCCATCCCCCCACTGATGTGCATTTATGCTGCTTTCGTTCCTCCATTACTCCATGCAGCATTACAGTAAGCAACTTCAAGCATATAGATCTCCCAATATCACTACTCTCGACCTGTCTCATTCCATCACAAGGCTGATAGGATAAACACAGGCAGACACTGGCAAAGTGCTCTGAACAAAGGAAGAGCCTATTTACACCCCAGTCCATCACTATGGAACAATCCAAACAAGATGCTTATGCTACCATCACAATATCTAACTCAATATAAAAAGTATCCAAGTTAGAGTAAAAGAGGGGAAGGTACACCCCACCACCCCACACCACCAAAAGAATTAGAATACAGACCAAAGGGGATGAGATGAGTGGGGTGCAGGGAGACAGTCCTGGCAAACCGATGTCAGTGGAACTCAACTGGAAATGGATGGGGATGCGCTCAAAGGGCAGCCACCCTGCAGGGTCCACAGTCCAGCAGAGAGCCAGGTATACAAACAAAGCAACCAAGGCAGTTGGGGATGTAGCACAGTGTACAATGCTTGCCTAGAATGCACAGGTATGTGGTTTCTATTCCTAGTGAGCACATGTGCATGTACACACACACACACACTGAGCGAAGAGGTACCCCTGCTTCTTTAATATTCTTGGCATGGGAAGAATGTCTGAGAGGCTTCAGAAAGCCCAGCGTCACCCCAGTCAGAATCTGCCTGTCTCCCCACTTTGGAAACACCTACCTTCAGGTAAACCAATCTCCTTGCTGCGAGGCATTTCATTGGGGTGGGGGAGACTCCACAGACCACTACAGACTGCAGACCCTGGGAGAAGACCCTATGCAGAAGAAACACTGTGTCCCTAGACAAAGAGATTCAAGGTAGCTTTTCCCAGAGGGCACACAAGCTAGCATGGTCACCCCCGGCCACCTCAGGGAAACCCTACAGGAAATACCAGAAATCCTAGGCTGTGGCCCTGCAACAGCCTCCATCTACAGGACAGCTCCTCTGTAGCTTGTGGTTTGCTTGTTCGTGTGCAGTCATGGGCAGCAGTCTCGAGTGATGGACACCTAGTTTGTACAGTTTGCAGACACCAGAAAGTTCCAAGAACTGCTGCATAGTGGAAGATTTAATATCATTTTCACTTTTTTTTTTTTTTTTTTTTTTTTTTTTTATATATTTTTTTTTTTTTTTTTTTATTCTTTTTTAATTAAAATTTCCACCTGCTCCCCGTTTCCCATTTCCCTCCCCTCCTCCCAAATATTGCCCCCTCCCCCCACTCCCCTCCCCCTATCCCCACTCCTCTTCTCCTCCCCCCACACCATTCCCCCTCCCTCTCGATATCCTATAGAAGTTAAATAAGAAAGTGAACCCAAAGAAAATCATATAGTCATCCGCATGGAGAGGGGGAAGTAGACAAGATTGCAGGGCAAAAAATGGGAACTTGCGGGTGAGGTGGCATGGGGCAAAGGGGAAATGGGATGAGAAATATGAGAAGGGGAGGATGGGAGGAGCTCGGGGGATTGGGATGGTTGGGATATAGGAAGGATGGATACGGGAGCAGCGAAGTATATATCCTATCTAAGGGAGCCATCTTAGGGTTGGCAAGAGACTTGACTCTAGAGGGGTTCGCAGGTGTCCAGGAATATGTCCCCAGCTGGTACCTTGGGCAACTAAGGAGAGGGAACCTGAAATGACCCTATCCTATACTGATGAATATCTTGCATATCACCTTAGAACCTTCATCTGGCGATGGATCAAGGTAGAGACAGAGTCTCAATTTGGAGCAACGGTCTGAGCTCTTAAGGTCCAAATGAGGAGCAGAAGGAGGGAGAACAAGAGCAAAAAATCAGGACCACGAGGGATGCACCCACCCACTGTGACAGTGGAACTGATTTATTAGGAGCCCACCAAGGCCAGCTGGTCTGGGACTGAATAAGCATGGGTTGATTCCGGACTCTCTGAGCATGGCGGTCAACGAAGACTGATGAGAAGCCAAGGACAATGGCACTAGGTTTCAATCCTAATACATGAACTGGCTTTGTGGGAGCTTAGCCTGTTTAGAAGCTCACCTTCCTGGACGTAGATAGAAGACCTTCGTCTTCCCGCAGGGCAGAGAATTTGGACTGCTCTTCATTTTCACTTTTTAAGTTATAGTCTAAATTTGCTTCTTGAGAAGCTTCAAGACCTTCTATTGACCACTTCCAAAATACTTATTCCAGTATCATGAATAAACAATTCAAATCCAAATTCCTCTTCACAGATTTCAATGCAAGACCACTCTCTCCGCCTTCTGTTGTCTACATAGTAAAGGGCTGAGAGAAGCCAGACACAGAGGTCCATCAGTTCAAGTTGTTCCCCTACATCTTCTGTCCAAAGTCCCCACACTTTGGACATTCCTGTTTCTCCATTAACATGCAAACATGGAAGGAAAGTTCACCCGTCTTGTCCATGTATGTCCTAACCCTTCCTTCTACTTGGATCTCACACACCTGTTACTCCCTCTGTGCCCATGAACATCTGACACATCCCCAACCCCAACACAAATCTCCCTCTGCACTGCAGCCTCTTACCCACTGTGAGGCCTATAGACTCACTTCCTCCTGCCTGCGGAACCAGCATCCGTGTGTGCACAACAGCTCTTCATGTCCTCCAGAAAACTAACCCTCAATGGCCGTGCTCACTGTCACCCTCACAAGGCCTCAGCTCTCCTCACATCCTCCAAGGAGATGTCTGGGCCATCCACAGAACCCTGGTAGAAGGATCTCCAGGACCCTGAAGCCATACCCTGGGCCAATTTAGATGGGTCATCAGCAGAGCTGGATCTCCCATATTAATGAGTTCTTCAGGAGAAGGCCAATGTCCTCTTGGATTTCCAGAGCCTACCACTGACAAGCTCGGCAGCAGCCAGGTAAAGGGCAGGCATGAGTTCTCAAAGCTCACACCCCAACACCAAAATAAACTCATGAGGACACCGAACACACAGAGCTGAGCCCTGGCTTGCATCCAGAAATAGGCATCGTGTTCGCAGCTACACTGTCTGGGAGCAACGTGCTACTAGACACAGTTTGCTGTCTGCTACTGGCAGAATTAAAGCACAACGATGACTGCGAAAGACGGCGCTAAAAATAAACTGAGATCAGGAAGAAAAGACTGTGGAGAGCAGCAATGGTGCCAGTGCAGGTGGGGGTCAGGACGCTACGCGCCTCCTAGAAAACGGGCTGGCGATCCAACAGTCCAACACCTAGATCTAACTACCCCTTTTTAAGTTTTAATCATTTTTCAAAATGAGCCACGGAGATGGCTCGGCGGGTTAGAGGAGCCTGCTGCTCAAGTGTGATGACAAAGTTGTCCCTGATCTCTACTTGTGCCCTATGCCACACTCAAGGCCACATTCATGCTCACCAATCATAAATACATTACAGACACACAATACTAAACTTAAATAACAAATTAAAAGGGTCAAGGAAGAGACTGAGTGAATCAATCAGAACATTTCACACTGTGGGACTCAGCTTCCTGCATGAGAATAACAGACTAAGAGAGAGAAGGAAGAAAGGGACAGGAAATGCTAGGAATGAGCAAGTTGAGTGATATGAACAGGGACCGCAGGGCTGGTCCAGCCACAGAAAGCACAGGCTGCTTCTGCAGATGAACTGGGTTCAGTTCCCAGCACCCACATGGCAGCTCAGACTACCTGTAAGTTCAGAACTCTGTGAGCATCAGGCTTGCTCGTGGTGGACATACAGACATGAAGGCGAAACATTCAATGACATAAATAAAAATAAAAGAATCTTGTTAAAACGGTATTAAAGGCTGGGCTTAAAGCGCACAATGTCTGGATTTTATTTCAAAATAAAAGGTAAGGCTGGGGCTTACCAGGGTTAGAATGCCTGAGCCCTGGGTTCAGTTCCAGGGAGGGAAGGTGGGGAGGAGGAAGTCTCCAGGGAAGCACAGATTAAGAAGATACAAGATGGGTGACATAGAGGAAACAAATCTACCTACCTGGGCAAAGCTGAGTGGCTCGATCGTGTCTCTATTTGTCACTAAAATCACCCACGCATGCTCCTTACTCCTGTTCCAAAATTCCTCTAGCTCATGGAACAATTACATTACCAAAGCCCAAATGGTTTTCTACTGCTACTGACACCATAGTCCAATTTCTTTAGCTTCAGTTAAAACCTTGTTCTCCATAGTATGTGATACACAAATGTACTGATGCATTTGCACATTCACACATGGACACAGGTGCGTGTGTACACACACAAGGAGTCCAAAGGCTGGATACGTGCTTCAAATACTATTTAGCTTCTCTTACTTCAAAGGACATTATTTTGCAGATTTGAAGAAACTCAAGAGAAAAGGCTCACTAACATTCACAGAGGCTTGTCACCGCAAACCCATCACCAGCGAGCGGCAGCCGACCACTGCCCAGACTGAGGAGGTGGCAGCTCTTCCCTGGGCCTGCAGCGGGGTGAAGTCTGTGGAAGCCTGTGAAGGACACAGAGTAGAGCTGTGCCTGCTACGGCACCAAGGAGTCCTGGAGGCGGCAGCACCAAGCCTTTGCTTCCCCTTCATGTTTTTCTGAACCGTAGTGTGTGAGGAGGAAAAGCATATGGATGATTAAAATCACATTTCCTCACAGACAGTTCAAGAACTAAGGACTAAAGTCATCCAGACTTTTAATAATCAACTCATTATTTCTAAACTCACAAAGACCAGTCAATCAGCTGTAGTCAGCCCTGCTCTGTGTCCACCCAAGAGTCTCCGCTCCACAACCCGCTACCGAAGGAGTCCTTTCTTCATCCATACGGCCTAGCGCCACACCTGGCAAAAGTGGACTAGCCAGTCAATGGCAATTATTCTATTTAACTTAAGAACACATTAGAGAATTAGAATCAAAATGTTAATTCATCTAGTAGGACCTTATCTCACGGCTTTAACGTTGGCAGTGGCAAACATCTTAGCAGCTAATATGCAGTCACTGCTCCTTGTGTGCCAGGCTTCTTTAGAGTGTTTTATTCATTCAATAAATCCTGGGCCTTCACCCTGAACCCATGAGATAGGTGAAGCTATTTCTCAGGATATGTGAAGCACTGGTCCTAGCACCAATGATGCATGGGCACTCGGATCTCTTATGTGAATGGCCGAACATTTGCCTAGAACCTAAGTACCTTTTCCCACATGTAAATCATGACGATCACTCATAATACCTAATGCAATATCAATGTGATGTAAATAGTTACACCACACAGATTAAGGAGCGGTGGCAGGGAAAATGTCTGTGTGTGTCCAGTGGAGACACAGTTTAATGTCCTGAATATTTTTATCTGGTGGTTGAATCACTGATACAAAGAGCCAAATGTCCTGCTTCACTGATGAGAAAGTCAAAGCATGGAAGTTGAATGATTCGCCCACGGTCAGTGAGTCATCAGGTGGGAGAGGGAACTGGGGACCAATGCATTCTTTCTACAGTGCCCACAACCTCACTTCCCATAGCCCACTCAGTACCTGACCAGCTCTAGCCCTAGATCACAGTGTAACCAACTCTCCAAGTTTCCTTACAGTTTGTGAGGCCAGTTGATTAAATGTAACATTTTCATTAAATTATCAAAATCAAGAGGTTCATAGTATCAAGGTGCCTAGTATCGAGTGCTGTGTCATGACCAGGCCGAGGTCAAGGGCTCTGCGGCTGTGAAACAGCCTGGATCTTCCCTGTTCCACAGAGGTCACAGTCACCATTTAGGTCGTGTTTTCGTTGGCTCTGAAATGAGGTGAGCCTGGCACTGGCTCTGAATACCCTAGAGAGCTGATACCCACTGCAACAACGTGCGTCCATTCCTCCCAGACCAAGAAGCACATCACCTAAGAGTACAGTCCAGCAGGGCTCCACCAAGTTTAGTGACCAAAGCTACACAGTATCAATAGTGGCATTCACCAGAAGTGGGGCATAACTTCACCGAGTTTTGTAGAGCAGGTTAAATTAACAAATTTAACATTATAATCCTTTATAAAATAACTGAAATAAAAATAAAAATAGTAAAAACTGCTCAAACACAGTTGGCGCCTGATTTAAAATGCACAATAATAGCTCCGGGAGCCCGAGTAAGGCTGGTCTGAACAGTTCTCCGCACTAGCCACCTTGTTATTGTGCGTGTGCTTTAATTAGAGGAGCAACAGGAGGGGGCACGAGCGGCCTGACAGCAACCTGTGCAAACAAAATGTATAAAACCCATAGCCTAGAGCCGGGCGGTGGTGGCGCACGCCTTTAATCCCAGCACTTGGGAGGCAGAGGCAGGCATACCTCTTGGAGTTCGAGGCCAGCCTGTTCTACAAGAGATAGTTCGGGGACAGGCACCAAAGCTACAGAGAAACCCTGTCTCGAAAAACCAAAACAAAAAACAAACAAACAAAAAAAAAACATAGCCTATATAAACAGAATCCGTGTTTGCTGAGGAGAGAGACTGGCAGGCTTGCCAACTCACCTCTAAGACTGGACGGTGCCACCTTTAAAAGTTGATTTCTCAGAAATGCTCATGGAGTAAAGGTCTCAGACTGAAAAGGGATATGGGACAGCTCAGTGGGTAAAGTGCTTGCCTTGAGAACATGAGCACTGAGTTCAGACCTTAGCACCCACTATGCCGGTGTGGTGAAGTGTCCTGCAATCCCCGCCCTGAGGGGGGAGCTCCCGTAGTGTACCTGGCAGCTCACCACAGCCTAATCTTTGATCCCCTGTGACAGAAACTGAGGAAGACAGGTCCTGAGAAAGGAGGCTGGAGCTTACCTCTGACCAGCCAGCCCAGCCTACCCAGCAAGCTCAAGAAACTCCCACATCAAGTGGATTGTGTTCCTGCAGAACGACTCCAGGAACTGAGGGATCAAGGAAAAGGAGCAACAAAGTCAACAGGAGACAACAAGGAACAGCTAGAGGCCGCTGTTTCCTTCACATCACACCCAAACCTTTCCAAATCAAGACAACACAGACCCTGTTGTATGTTTTTATCAGGACTGTGATGATAAGAATTGGCCACTTTACTTCATTTATTTGTTTATAATTTGGGGTTTTTGAGACAGGGTTTCTCTAACTGTCCTGGAACTCTGTAAACCAGGCTGGCCTCAAAATCACAGCTATCCTCCTGCCTCTGCCTCCCAAGTGCTGGGATTAAAGGTGTGCACCACCACTGACCACTTTAAACAACGTTAAAATGAAGTAATTGAAGGCAGGCCTGGAGGCTCCTTCTACTGCAGTCTGTGCTTTAAGAATATATGAGATGCACGGCATGGGGCCACGTTCCTTTAATCCAAGCATCCAAGAGGCAGAAGCAGGCAAATCTTTGTTGTGTTTGAGGTCACTTTACTACACAGTGAGTTCCAAAGCCAAGACTGTACAGTGAGACCTTGTCTCAAACAAACAAAGGATGGGAGGGGGGAAATTCCACTGAAGACACCTTGGACCCAGGTACTGTCATCTTTACTAATCTTTAGAAACTAGGCATGTACATTACTTCTAAACAAAAACAACAACAACAAAAATCTAGCTTGCTTAAAGATTCTTCTAGGGTATTTAAAAAATATATAGTCTGCTTTAGGGTTCCTATGATCATAGGAAAACTTTTACCTTTAAAAAGAAAACTAAATTTCTACATGGGGAAAAGAAAAAATGTCCAGAAATGTGGGGTTTACCATGAATTACATCATAATTAAGCATGTCTGATATCCAATGTATTCACAACTAGTAAAATGGTGGAGTCCAGACCCCAGCTACATTAGACATTGTCGAGGTTCTGGTACTGTGACAAGGGATTTTTTTGATAAGCTACTTCCAATCTAGGGTAGTCTACTGTGATTTCTAAGGAGGGTCCCCACTTGCAGCCAGCAATACTGGGGAGTTTTACAGATAGGAAAATTACTAGGCTGTTCCCTAAAGTACTAAGTCAGAATCTCTAAGAGTGGAGCCCACCACTTTGTGCTGCAGACACGAGGTCTGAAAGCAAATGTAAGGGCCGTCACTGATGGCCTTCGGGCTTGACCATCTGCCCATCTCTGGAGCCAAATGTGTCTCTACTGTATAAATAGAATGAAAGAGACAGGGAACCCATTAGATTAAAAGACAGCTGCAATCAAACCCAACTCCAGGCACTGCTTCTTTGACGCTCCGGTGTTAGAGTAGTGAGTTAGTGCGCAGGAACAAGGGCAGGCACAAGACCGGAAAGCACCGGTTAGCTGTGAGCACATCAGTGGCTCTCAAACTTTGATGTACATCCAGGTTTCTGGAAGAGTTAAATACAGACGCCAAAGTCCTCCACAAACAGCAGCTGGGGTAAGAGTGCTCGCTAAGTAAATACCCTGCAAGCTTCTGAAGGAGACAGTCCCTCCCTCCCCTTCCATAAATCCTAACTGCCACCTGGCAAACGGCCTCTCCCCACTTCTGTGCTCAGAAAAGTGAACCTGAGACATGAACACACTCCACCCCATATGCCGAACTTTGCAGAAAATCAGTCAGCAAATGAGCTATTTCTGTCCTCTCCTTTCCTGGGGAGCGGGGTGTGCGACCATAGCCTAAACTAGGAAACCCCAAAGACAGCACAGTTTTAAACATTTATGAATTCTCTTCCACTATAACACAATATACACACAGTTTGTTATTCTACTTAGGAAATGTCTTTAATCAAAATGACCAATAAGGAAGAACATTTATTTACTCATTCATTTATTTATTTTTATGTGTATGGTGTTTTTGCTTGAATGTGTGCCTGTTTAGCCTGGTACCCACCAAGGCCAGAGGAGGGCAATGGATCCCCTGGGACTGGAATTAAAGACAACCATGAACTGACATGAGGGTGCTGGACCAGAACATGGGTCCTCTGAAAGAGCCGCTGACTTAGCTCTAAACTGAGCTTTCTTTTCATACTCTGACATATTGAAGTGAGCATTTTAAAGTCAAATGAAAACTGCTAAAAGTAGCAAATATAAACATGGGGGATCCCTAATTTTCTTGCATTGGAGTATAAATAAAAAGGGAAGAGAAGGCTGTAGAGATACAATGAGCCTCGATGACTGACACCCCTTACCCCAGCACTCAGTGGCAGCCGTGACCTGGTGATGTACTTGCCCCATCTTTCTGAGCAGATCCAACCCTGCATATGCTCACAGAGGCCTGGGAGACTGTAACCTAGGACCAGGTTCAAATGCTTAGGCCGACCTAAACACCCAGGCAGCTCTGCCGGGGAACCCTTTCCACCACCTTTCTGAAGGAAATGAAGGTTCAGAAAGACGTTACCATGTTATTTCTCAACTTCTGGTTGGGTTTCCCCTTTTGATTCTCATTCTAAAAAGAAATAAAATTATTAAACATGGAAATGCAGTACTATCAAATCATAGCCCAATGCAGTTAGATTTCCAGTTACACTCCAGAATATAAAGGCAATACCTGCTAAGTTTCCATTACAGGCCACAAAGGCTGATGTGACTATGTCTACACCCATGGACTGGAGCTCCCATCAGCCTGGTCGGAGAAGCTGCTTTCTGCCATGGGTGGCAGTAACTGCAGAGACTCAGAACTGGCCAAAGTGATGAAGGTGAGCAGCAGGGGAATGTTTAGCCATAAATGGGACATCAGTGTCACCCCCGCAAAGCTCAGGGAACAGATCAGTACAAGAGGTGGAAAGAACATAAAGGCCAGCGGAAGAGACAGTGGTGCCATACCCTGTCTTCTGGGCATGACCTGTCACACCACTAAGTCACGGAAACCGGAACTACCTGCACACGACCTGTCTGCTAGGATGCTCAGCCCGGCCCTCTCCAGGGCTTGCTAGGAAGGGAGAAGACATTTTCCTGAGTGGTCTAGTTACTGTAAAAAGCCCTCATACATGCTCCTGTTAGCAAACTTGAAGAAACTGACTGGGTCAAGTTTAAGGCACATGCGCATGTGCGTACATGCATGTGTATATGTGTTTGCCTGTGCAAAGACCAGCAAGGGGATCAAGCAGGAGGTAGACAAGAAAGAGTAATGGATAGGGGTGGCATATATATTTATATATTTATATTTATATATTTATATATATCGGTCATATATCCACACACACATCCCGAAGTGTGGCTGGATAGCATCTCTGCTGCCCTGCCGTCCCCCTCCCGATACGGAGCTGCTCAGCAACAGGCAAGGCCCCCTGCTACGCACTGACAAGTCTGAGGCTCTCCCATGAGTGAAAGCTCCCAGTGCTCTGTTTGCTCTTACCATGGACCACACCTGTGACAGCCTTTCCAGTAACCTGAAGTCAATGCACACAAAGAACAAACGACAAACTGCCATCTTAAGAAGACGTTCTCACAAATCTGGAGCAGCACTGAAATCCATAAACCACACCCACAGGAGCGAAGCCGGGGGGGGGGGGGGGGCCGCACTGCTGTATGCTGCAGACTTCTAAGGATGCATTGCACGGCATAGCCTCTAAGGCAGCTGCAACTTGCTGGGTGCTGGGGCTGCTGGTGCGACTCCTGTACAGACAGGAGGGCTTTCTCCAGCTATGAGAGCCAGCGGGCCATGTTATAAGCATGGGAGGAGGTGTGGTTCTATGCAAGGCTTCTGACTGGGTCTTAAAGGTGGCGCTGCATCAGAAGACCCTTGTCACAGCAAAGGGACAGACCAGACGGCCTGCCCCAGCCAACTCCACTCGACACTGCAGGACCGTGTGCCCAGTGTGAAACAGGAATCTGATGGATACGGAGAAACCTTCCCCTCACTGCACCTTGTTCTACAGACCCGAGATGAAAGGAGTACGGAGCTTACTCAGGAGCCTGGGAAGCAGGGCACATACATCTTACACAGGCAACATCCAGACCCCCAAACAGCTGAAAGAAGGCCAGTGGTTGCACAATGACAAAAACTGCAACTCCACAGTGCTTGAAAGGTTTCCCTAGTACACAAAGGGAAACTAGTACTCAGAGAGGAAGAACTTCAGGTTCTTTCTTTGGTAAGGCCTCGCAAATCAAGATTTTTTTTTTTCCAGACAGGGTTTCTCTGTAGCTTTGGAGCCTGTCCTGGAACAAGGGCTTGTAGACCAGGCTGGTCTCGAACTCACAGAGATTCGCCTGCCTCTGCCTCCCGAGTGCTGGGATTAAAAGCATGTGCCACCACCACCCGGCTTTCTTTTTAACAAAGGAAACAGACCGTTGGGCAGATACTGGTGGGTAGACAGTTCCTGCTGTGTGCTAGCTATCCACTTGGTCTACAGGAGAAGAGGAGCGTACCTATCCCTCCCTTAGAGGAGCTGCAGAAGAAAAGAAGAGCAGTAAAAATGCGAAGTTATTGACTGACTCAAGGTCTCCAGTGCCTGAGAAACCCGGATATGTCCAAAAGTACCTACCACCTCCCCTTGCTCTTAAATTTCCATGGCTGATTCACCCTGGAACACAACACAGCAGATTGCTCAAGTTTAGGAGCCTGTAGAGTCCTGGACATTGCTGAGGCTCAAGATACAAGCGACATTGGAAACTATGTCCTAAACTATCCACACAGCTGAGCTAGGGGAGGGTCTAACTTCTTGAAACCTATGAAGGAGAAAGCTGGAAAAAACATAAGTCTCTGAAAGAGTGCTCTCTGTACCTGGTCGGCCCTTACATTTGCCTGTCTACTAGAGGACGAAGCCTGTTGGCCAATAGGCAGGCTTGAAAGCACATGTGTGCAAGCCCACCCAACCTTCTGCCTCCACCCCACCACCAGAATGTGAAAAAGCCAACTAGCTGAACTGCCTCCAACTAGCTACTGTGGGCCATACCAAAAACCCTCACAAATCCCAATGCCCAGCAACAAATGTTTTATTTCTTCAATGCTAAAACAATAAGTTTACCATGCACCCAAAAAGTAAAAAGATACTTTTGATGATTAAACTAGCAATAATATTCAAAATGTTTACTGTGTGTCTGTTTTGTGCCAGACACAAACCGGCAGAACCAGAGAAAACAACCACAACACAGAGACCTTCCTCTCACAAAGCTTCTCTGCTAAGGGGTGAAGGCAAGGGCAATACCAAGCCCTGACAGACAAGTTTGTACAGGCCACATAGCAACAAGCTCAGGGAGAAAACCAAAGTGCAGCAAGTTATGTAGAAGATGGGTGCTGGGGTGCTACAGCCAGGAAATGACCTCTGACCTTCATACAACTGTCATAGCACACACAAGATAAATAAATGTATCTTTTCTGTTTACGCTTCTGGTCAAATTATCAGGAAGAAGATTATTTATATGGGCTGAGGGTTAGAGAAGGCGAAGTTCTGCAGAAGAGAGAACAACAGCATGGCTCCGTGGTGAGCTTTGGAAGCCCTGAGGGCCGTCTCTGGAAGGCAGAGCAGGAGCTGGACAGGTGGAAGGGGGAGTCACAGTCACAGGGGTATCTGATGACCACCCTCCAGATACTCAACGACACAGCAGCAAGACACACAGAGAAGAACAGAGGGAAATGAAGGAAAACAGACTTGAAAGAGATCCGGACCACAGGCCAACACTCAGAGACAGGAAGATAAAGAAAAACCAGGGTGAAGAGTGAGTAGTGACCAGCAAGGTCCAGAGTGATGAAAGCAAGAAGCTCCCCAGTGCCGACAGGAACAACAGAAAGAGAAAGCAGTGGCTGAGGCAAAGAGACAGGGGAGAGAGGCAGGGCCTCCTGTGAGAGACAGTGAAGGGCCAGAGTCTGTGAATCCCAGGGAAGGCTGAGGAGAGGTTGGGGAGGGCGGGGGAAGCATGAAGGACCACAGCCTGTGAATCCCAGGGAAGGCTGAGCGGAGGAGAGCGGGGTGGGGAGTGGCACAGAGGCAGTTCTGTCTCCTGCATCTCACTCCTCAGGGAACTAAGCAGGGGCAGCTGAGGGGGATAAGGGGAGCTAGGGGGTGTGAGCAGGAATGGGATGAGAGGGGAGGAACACTGAAGAGGGATGGGATAGCCTAAGGGAATGTAGAGCCTAGGTCAAGGATCTTCCCTAGTCAGTAAGCAGAAGTGAGAGACTTACCAGGCCCCTTCCTTCCTCCTCCTGGCCCTGCCCTGAGGAGGCAGGAGCTGAGAGCCTCCTGGTTACAGGAGAAGGTTTCTAAAAGGCAGGGGGCATCTAAGGGGAGATTGAGTCCTGCTAGTTAAGGAGGAGAGGGAAAGACTGAGGGCTGAATAACATACATGTTTGCTGTAGACAATTCAGAAAACACAAGCAGTACAAAAGGAACTTCAACATCTCCAGGGTGTTCTGAGCAACTTCTCTTTACAGACTTAGATCATTTGCATACACCAGGGCCACTCCCCTGGTCACTCAGCCTGTGAGAACAATCCTGAGAATCTCTGTGAAAGTCTTCCCTCTGCCTCACTTCCCTGACAATTGCTGTGATTGCTGTGTGCTGTCAGGTCTCAAGGAGTCCAGCTGCTCAGAGTCTTGAGCAGGTCTGGCCACATTCCACTCATCTTGTAGACTCCATGCTGGTCACACTGTGGCTCTGAGTGTCACTGGCCTCCATAATCCCTTAGGGAGTGGCACTATTAGGAGGCATGGCTTTGTTGGAGGAAGTGTATCACTATGGGGCAGACTGAGGTTTTCTATGCTCAGAATACTGCCATACTGCCCAGTGTCTCAGTCAAGTTCCTGTTCCTGCAAGATGCAGAACTCTCAGCTCCTTCGCCAGCACCTTGTCTGCCTGCACACCACCATGCTCCCTGCGTGATGATAATGGGCTGAACCTCTGACACTGTAAGCCACCACCTCAATTAAATGTTTTCCTTATCTCTTCACAGAAATAAAAATCCCTCCTAAGACATACACCAAGGCTAAGAGCTTCTGCCTCTCTCAGTCCCTTGCAACTTTAACTGGGGAAACATGAGTCCATGCTAGAAATGCCTTGCTGTCCTTTGTTGGCTATACCAGGGACTACCCTGATTTTTAACTTCTGTATATGGTAAAGCAAACTGCTTATTTCCCCGATATTAAGGAAACCTGTTACTTGGATGCACTGACAAGATGTCAGGTGAACAATTACTTGTTACAAGGGTAAAGAAATGCAAGGAAGGGCCCCAAGAAAAATGATTGCCACCAAGCCCAATGATCTGAGTCCAGTCTTTGGAACTCACTGTCCCCGAGAACTGCTCCCCAAGGTTGTCCTCTGACCTGTACAGGTGCACAGGGGCAAGTGTGCTTGTCTACGCTCACACGCACATCACACATATACACAAGTCATAAATAAAATAAATATTAACAAATAAATACAATGTGATTCAGTGGGTATGGTTCAGGAATACCACACTGATACAACAGATCATTGCCTCACATCCCAAGCTACTTAAAAAAATCCCGGCATTCATGAGCACCTAAAAACTCCACCAAGCCCAGTGACCTACACTTGCCAATAATCCTAGCTACTTGGGAGGCTGAAACAGCAGGGTTGAAAATCCAAGGCTTGCCTAAGCTCCAAACTGGGTAACTTAAAGAGAAAACCAAAAGTAAAACACGGATGAGGGAAGTAACTCAATTAGTACAATGCCTGCCTGGCATATGTGGGGTCTTGGCTCAATCCTCGGTCAGTATATAATATATACAACCGAACACACATACATTAACCCCAAATAGCAACACAACAGCTAGTTGTTTGATTCTAAACACCAAGTCTATTTGCAGAGAGCAACAAAGTGTTCTTGAAATCATTTTAGTATGTGCTAACATTCCCAGGAAGGAGACGGCCTGGTGTACTAACCAAAGACTGTGTGCAGCTTTGCTGAGAATTTTACCATCTTAGCAGAGGATACCACACTGATGATCCTGCTGGAAATACAAGACGTGCTAACACAAGGCTCCTGCCAGCTCGTCCCTTGTTCTGTCAAGACCAAAGAGACCCCACACGAACATCAAACAGCTGCAGCAGGCTTCTAATGGCTGCATCCGAGCACTGCCTAATGCTCAGGAACACTGAATAAAACTTCTCTTTCATTTTTACCATATAGTTGGCATATTGTTCCGGCTTATTTGAAATTCTAAAAGTGGCTTATTTAACTATGAACATTCTTTAAAATGAAAAAAAAAGGGGTTAGAGAAGTTTCACTAGAAAACGGGAAACTTAAACCAGGTACGGTAGAAGGTACATGTAACCAGCACTCAGGAGGCTGAGGCAGGAGTAGCCTAAATTTGAGAAACTCTATCTTTTATTTATATGTGTGTGTGTGTGTGTGTGTGTGTGTGTGTGTGTGTGAGTCTTCTGGATTATCTGCTATCAACATTCTGTGTTTATAGAGTTTTAACTAATATAACTGACCACAAACAACAAGGGAGATGTGACACATCTGAACTGCCCCAGACACCTCTGCTCATCCTTGGCCTCCCGAGCACAGGAAACCAGCCTAGCTAGAGACGCTGGCTTCTGCTGCAGAGTTCTGCTTCTTGATGGTTACTGTGCAAGGCACAGGTAAGATGAAGGCAGAGAAGTCTGAGCCTGTCGACAGGAGTACAGTATGAAGAACAGAGTAGGAGACCAAGAAGCGCCATTGGCTAAGAGTGTATGGATCAACAAGAGAGAAGGAAGAGTCAGGTCTGGAGCAGAGGCAGGAGGAGTAAAAGGAACAGCTCCTTTGAGATTCAGCAACCACAGGCTGACCACTGCAGGGTATCTGGTCAAAATTCACACTTGCCCCTGTGGTGTGCAAAACCACAGGAGGAGAATTTTGTTTAAAGTGGTCCCAGAGGCATACTACACAAACCCTCTAATCAATCTCGGCTTCGCAATTGTGCGACAATCAAGTATTATGTCCACGTGATATAATAAACTCACAAGATGGGCAGCCCATTGGTCAGTAATGATGGGTACCAAACTAGCTGGTGTAGCGGGTGAGAAAGGTTGAGGGAGTCTGGGAGGAGGGAGAGTCTGCATCTCAATGTCTCCAAGCACTGGTTGGTAGTCACTGCCAGGTAAGAGCAAGAAGTAATGCAGGCAGTAATGCAAAGGGAACTTCAGAGGACATCTCTGAAGGGAGCGGGCAGGAACTCTTAGAGCCATGACTTACAGCAACTACAAACATGCCACTCCAAGCCAGTGGACCTTGCTGACAAAACACAGGACACAGAAGAACATGTTCAGCCACGCCAAAATAAAACAACTAGGAAAGCCACTCTATGGGACAATGGCCCAGTTTCCTACACACCAAGGCACAGAGTCAGCAGAGGAGAAAAGCTGTTCTTATAAAAAGGGTTAAGAACTAAATCAGTGGGCTACCTTTATCTAAATTCTGCTTGAAACAAACCTGCTATGTATGCATTAGGGCCAAATGTTGTATCCCACCAGGGCTAGCTCAGCAGATGGAAATACAAGGGATTTAGTACTTAGAGATGACGGCACTATCTGGAGGTGACGTGTGTCCTGATCCCACTCTGAACTGCTCTCAGGAAGGCACGAGACTGGGAAGGAGCGCGCTGGACACTGGCTTGACTCTGCCAACCATCAGTGATGGAAACGGTAGCTGCACTGTGTGTGCAGACTCTACAGTTCCGCCCAGGGTTATGTTTATAACACGTGAAAAAGAGAAACTTAACAAAATGAAGATGAAGCATGGCTCAGGTGGCCAGAACCCATAGATGGGTAGCACCTAGGGAGAATCAGTAGTAGAAATGACAGGCCAAGCAAAGACCAACCAATCCTTCTAAGGAAACTGGCTCAGAACCAAAACTGAACTACACAGAAACTCTTTCAGCAAACAAAGACTTGAAGGACTCCCCAGACAATCTTCAGAAATAAAAGACAAAGGCAATATACATCAATTGGAGCAACTACCTAACATAGCACTTAGAAGAACTCCTCGAGTCTTGGCTAAAAGGGTTCAGATATGCTAAGGGTGCAACTGATAAAAAGAAAAACAGAAAACAAAACAGAAAAGACACCACATCAGAAAAAGAGAAAGCAAGGCCCTATTGGGAGCAAAACACAATGAGTGTGTACACACACACACACACACACCCACACACACACAAGCATACTAATGGAAAAGACAAAGACCAAGGATGCCCTGGAAAAGCTTTTACCAGAAATGATTTTTCTTAAACAGATGACCTGAAAGTAGAAGATAAATGATTTAAGAAGTGGGAGGGGACAAGGTTAGGAGGGAAACAAGGGACATGATCAATGGCACTTACATACATGATGGAAACATCAGAGTCCATTAATATGGAAAATTCATTCACGGTAACAAAAGAGTAAAAGAAAAATATCAGTTCGAATGCCTTAGCTCGGGTGTTACAAAGATAATACCAA
Source organism: Chionomys nivalis (assembly GCF_950005125.1). Taxonomy (NCBI): domain Eukaryota; kingdom Metazoa; phylum Chordata; class Mammalia; order Rodentia; family Cricetidae; genus Chionomys; species Chionomys nivalis. The sequence goes on from NC_080087.1 coordinate 13,172,824, forward strand.
TAAAGACTATGAATTTGTTAATAATGTTATAAAATAAATGAAATAGCTAAATTCATAAATATAAGAATATTTATATGTGAACTGATTTTAGAAAACGTTTGTAACTCTTATAATCCCACACAAAAATGGAATAACAAGTTTAAAACTCAAGGGTAAAATAAAGAGTAAAAATTAAGAATTACGCCTTTGCTATGGCTTTCCGGACATTTTGCAAAACATTAAGAGAGTAGAACATGCATTCCAAAGAACTAGAAGAGCAGCGAGTCTGCAATTGTCTCACAAGATCCCACAGACACTGGATTTTCTAGAAGATAATCACAGCTCAGTCTCATTCACAGCACTAGAATAAGAAGCCCACAGACACCAGAAAACCATATCCAACTGTGTGTCTGCACGTGTGTGTGAGTGTGTGTGTGTGTGTGGTTATGTGCATGTATACAATGTGTCTGTGTGTGTGCATGTATACAATGTGTCTTGAGGTTGTTTATCCCAGATCCAGGACTGGTTTAATAGCCCCAGAAGAGATGTTCTTACATCAGAAACAAATTATATGTAAAAAAGAAGCACTTATCTCAACAACAGTATAAGACAAAAAGAAAAAGAAAAATTTGATTTCCATCATGAATAAGATAACTCAGTAAGATAGAAAGGGGAGGCCCTCCATAGCCCAACGATGTGCAGCTACCAAAAGAAAGAAGGCCAATGGTGAATATTACATTACAGTGAAAGGCTACAGGCTTCCATCTGATCAGAGCTAAGAGAATTGGCCTGTCAGTTTCTACCAACAACATAGGAAGAGAAGCTGGGATGCAAAAAGGCAAAAAAAAAAAAAAGTTGGATGATAATTTATATCTTAAAAAATTAAGTATTTTTGTGAAAACCAAGTAACTAGAAAGAGTATAGCACTGACAAAAACTTACCGCCATCACATGGGATAAGCTCATCCCACCCACACAGCAGCGGTAAGAAAGGGTAACTCTTAGAAAAATAAGACTTATAATAGCAACAAAAGGGGAAGGCACAGGGGAAAGGCCCGGAAACATTTCTAGACAAAGACGGGGTGCTTTGGAAGAATATAAACGAAATTTAAAACAGTCTAAAGCAATGGTGAACGGAAGGACTCCAGTAGACAGTGCAGTCAGGTGTGAAGGAGGACGGTGAACGGGAGCACTCCAGTAGACAGTACAGTCAGGTGTGAAGGAGGAGGGTGAACGGGAGGACTCCCGCAGACAGTGCAGTCAGGTGTGAAGGAGGACGGTGAACGGGAGCACTCCAGTAGACAGTACAGTCAGGTGTGAAGGAAGAGGGTGAACGGGAGCATTCCAGTAGACAGTGCAGTCAGGTGTGAAGGAAGAGGGTGAACGGGAGCACTCCAGTAGACAGTGCAGTCAGGTGTGAAGGAGGAGGGTGAACGGGAGCACTCCAGTAGACAGTACAGTCAGGTGTGAAGGAAGAGGGTGAACAGGAGCACTCCAGTAGACAGTACAGTCAGGTGTGAAGGAGGAGGGTGAACGGGAACACTCCAGTAGACAGTGCAGTCAGGTGTGAAGGAGGAGGGTGAATGGGAGGACTCCCGCAGACAGTGCAGTCAGGTGTGAAGGAGGAGGGTGAACGGGAGCACTCCAGTAGACAGTGCAGTCAGCTGTGAAGGAGGAGGGTGAACGGGAGGACTCCCGCAGACAGTGCAGTCAGGTGTGAAGGAGGAGGGTGAACGGGAGCACTCCAGTAGACAGTGCAGTCAGGTGTGAAGGAGGAGGGTGAATGGGAGGACTCCCGCAGACAGTGCAGTCAGGTGTGAAGGAGGAGGGTGAACGGGAACACTCCAGTAGACAGTGCAGTCAGGTGTGAAGGAGGAGGGTGAACGGGAGCACTCCAGTAGACAGTGCAGTCAGGTGTGAAGGAAGAGGGTGAACGGGAGTACTCCAGTAGACAGTACAGTCAGGTGTGAAGAAGGAGGGTGAACGGGAGCACTCCAGTAGACAGTGCAGTCAGGTGTGAAGGAGGAGAGTGAACGGGAGGACTCCCGCAGACAGTGCAGTCAGGTGTGAAGGAGGAGGGTGAACGAGAGCACTCCAGTAGACAGTGCAGTCAGGTGTGAAGGAGGAGGGTGAACGGGAACACTCCAGTAGACAGTGCAGTCAGGTGTGAAGGAGGAGGGTGAACAGGAGCACTCCAGTAGACAGTGCAGTCAGGTGTGAAGGAGGAGGGTGAACAGGAGCACTCCAGTAGACAGTGCTGTCAGGTGTGAAGGAGGAGGGTGAACGGGAGCACTCCAGTAGACAGTGCAGTCAGCTGTGAAGGAGGAGGGTGAACGGGAGGACTCCCGCAGACAGTGCAGTCAGGTGTGAAGGAGGAGGGTGAACGGGAGCACTCCAGTAGACAGTGCAGTCAGGTGTGAAGGAGGAGGGTGAATGGGAGGACTCCCGCAGACAGTGCAGTCAGGTGTGAAGGAGGAGGGTGAACGGGAACACTCCAGTAGACAGTGCAGTCAGGTGTGAAGGAGGAGGGTGAACGGGAATACTCCAGTAGACAGTGCAGTCAGGTGTGAAGGAAGAGGGTGAACGGGAGTACTCCAGTAGACAGTACAGTCAGGTGTGAAGAAGGAGGGTGAACGGGAGCACTCCAGTAGACAGTGCAGTCAGGTGTGAAGGAGGAGAGTGAACGGGAGGACTCCCGCAGACAGTGCAGTCAGGTGTGAAGGAGGAGGGTGAACGGGAGTACTCCAGTAGACAGTGCAGTCAGGTGTGAAGGAGGAGGGTGAATGGGAACACTCCAGTAGACAGTGCAGTCAGGTGTGAAGGAGGAGGGTGAACAGGAGCACTCCAGTAGACAGTGCTGTCAGGTGTGAAGGAGGAGGGTGAACGGGAGCACTCCAGTAGACAGTGCAGTCAGCTGTGAAGGAGGAGGGTGAACGGGAGGACTCCCGCAGACAGTGCAGTCAGCTGTGAAGGAGGAGGGTGAACGGGAGCACTCCTTCACTACAAGTGTCAGCTCTGTCCCACTTCATTCCTCCTGCCAGGTGTGAAAATATCCAATCATCCAGTTTTCCCCAGGGCCTTGAGAGCAGCTGACTGAGGACTGATTCTCATTTCCTCATCCCCCATAAGCACAACACCAGGTACTATTAGCAACCTCCTTCTAAGATGCTCCTCCAGTTCCTTAGGCCAGCATCCTCCCTGGCCTGCAGCACAGAAAACTGAGTAGACACACTCAGTATCAAGTGCCCTCGGCCTTCTGTGAATGGGCTTCAACTGCACATCGTGTTCTTTTTTTGCTTTTCTGTTTTCTTAAGTACTATCCATTCCAAAGGAAAAAAATACATAAAGAAAGAAAAAAACACAACCACACTAACAACAAAAGCAAATTCTTTGGGAGAAAACAGTAAGAAATGAGAGTTTAGTCTAGGAATGGGGGCACATACCCAAAGCCCCAGTAAAGATGGGGGAACAGAGATTCTAGGCAAGTCTGAAATACACAGCAAACATAAGCAGCTGAGAAAACTCTGAAAGAGAGTACTGAGGATATGCAGCTAGCAGATAACACACAGTGGGAAAAACAGTATAGAAAGCCAAACAGAAAGGAACCCGGAAGAAACTCAAACACCACATCTCAGGGGATTGAGCAAATGGCAGAAGGGACATCTCCAGGCTACAGAGAGGAGACAGCTGCAGAAGTTTATGTCCTTTTGAATCAAAGCAACCATTTAACTGGGGACTTGAATCAAGTAAGCTGCCCTCTCCAGTATCAGCATCCACACTATCATCCAAATCCTGAGGCCAGATTCAAAGAAGTCACAAGGGGAGCAGACTCCATTCAGACCACCCCTGCGCCAGCGCCCTTCTAGGTCTCCAGGCCACAACACAAATTTTGGACTTCTCACTTTTTATCCATTTTGTTTGTTAGAAATGCTCATTTGTTTATTCTGATGATGTGTACACACACTTTCCATACCAAAGCGCACATGTAGAAGTCAGTAGAAAACTTTTGGAAATAACGTCTCTCTTTCTACTATATGGATTCTGGGGGACTAAACACAGTCATCAGAGATAGTGGTACCTTTACCAACTAAGCCATCTCACAGTACCCCCCACCACCCTCCACTCCTACAATAAAAACAAACCAGTTCCTTACAACACACACACGGGGGGGAGGGGGAGGTAAATTGTGTTCCAGGGGAGCCTACCAAAAGGCACACAATTTTTACGCATCAATTTTAAAACATTAAAAGACATGGATTTACAGACCAGGAGAAAGGCAAACAGAAACGCTTTTAAATATAGACAATCGACACTACCTCCCAGAAATCCACGTGAGGCACTGGTAACGAGTACAGGGCAGTACTTATTCATGGAAATGGTATACAAACTGAGATGGTGCTGTGGGACAATGGTCTAGTACCCTGTAAAGATTTGTCACCTGTATTAGTTCAATAAAATGCTGATTGACCAGTAGCCAGGCAGGAAGTATAGGTGGGTCAACCAGAACAGGAAAATTCTGGAAAGAGGAAAGGCTGAGTCTGCAGTCGTCATCCAGACACAGAGGAAGCAAGATGAGAATACCTCGCTGATAAAAGGTACCAAGCCATGTGGCTAACACAGGCATGAACTGTGGGTTACTGTAGGATGTAAAAGTTAATAATAAACCTGAGCTAATAGGACAACCAGTTTATAATTAATGTAAGCCTCTGTGTATTTCTTTGGGACTAAATAGTTGCGGGACCGGGTGAGACAGAAACCTCTGTCAACAAGGTGGCCTCCACGGTGAGCCACCTGGAAGAGGAAGAGGAAACACACTCAACCTCTGATATCTATTGCTACCTGTCCAAATCATCCTACAGATACTGTTGCCTACTTAACAGATGATACACACATAGGTTATAAGGGCAACACTGCTTGAATTACAAACAATTTCAATGTCATTAAAGAGAACTGATTAAATATACTATGATATGTCTATAAAACCCAATAAAGCTATAAAGAACTGAAAATTCGAGAAAACATATTTATGTGAGTGGATAAAAGAGTATCAAAGAATAAACATGGTATCACAGTACACCTTCAATTGTACAAAGGAGGATAGGAGATACACCATACTATGCACTATCAAATATAAGTATATAGCATGCATATTTAAACGCATGTACCTATGTACTATAATAGTATGATTGTTTGGCAAAGGGTGGTATGGGCGGTGACATAGCTAGAGATAATTAAGATGCCAAGAAACTTTTCTCTTTTTTCTTTTAAAATAATCTTTAGATATCAAATTAAACTTTAAAAATATTGATATTCTAGAGCTCAAGAGTTAGAACATATTAGGGTGGTGGTGGCACATATTCTCTAATTCTAGCACTCAGGAGGCAGAGGCAGATGGATCTCTGAGTTCTAAGCCAGGGTGGTCTACAGAGCAAGTTCCAGAACAGCCAGGGCAACACAGGGAAACCCTGTTTCAAAAAACAAACAAAAGACATAAGAAAAAAGTCCTGACATTTGTGGTTTCACTCAGAATACATTTTTTAAGGAATCATTTTCTTTTAGATAGCAATATATTTATTTAGGTTTTTTGATTGTTTATTATTTATCTTACATTCTGACCAAAGTGTCCCCTCCTTCTTCTCCTCCCAGTTCCTTCCCCCTTAAGTGACCATTTTTATAATAAGCTATCATGGTCAAGATACAGTATTTCATACACTTCAATGCATTCAGGTCAATAAAAGGACAGTGATAACAGCAAAATTAAGCCCTAAACTAAGGACATTAAAATAGTATTCATTAAAACAGGTTCTACCTGTGGCACACTGTCAATATTTAAATATGAAGGACATGAATTGACTAATTGCCATCTTCTGGAAGCCATCGGTAAACCCTTCATAAAAGAGAAGTTGGAGCTTGGTCCTGGGGAAGTGACAGGTACTCAGAGTCCGTAATCAAACTGGTTTGACAAGTGAGACTCATTTCAGCACATGAGAGTGAAATGAGCAATGCAATCTACTTGAGTGTTTCAATGAAGTGACAAAGATCCTATGTCCACAGGTAAGTTCAATAAGGTTCTGGAAGCCCTCACAAAAGCCTGTAACTTCATCTATCAAAACCTGATGTGGGAGGTCCTTCTGTCTATGTGTTGCTTTTATTGGTTAATGAATAAAGAAACTGGCTTGGCCTGGTAGGGCAGAGTAGAACTAGGCAGGGAAAACTAAACTGAATGCTGGGATAAAAAAGGAGGGGTCACAGAGACGCCATGTAGCCCAACAGTGAAAGATACTAGAACTTTACACGGTAAGCCACAGCGTTGTGGCAATACACAGATTAATGGAGATGGGTTAATTTAAGATATGAGTTAGCCAGAAATACACTTAAGTTATTGGCTAAACAGTATTGCAAATAATATGGCTTCTGTGTGATTATTTTGGGGCTGAGCATCCAGGAACAAACAACCAGCCTTCTTACAACAAAAACCCAAGTGCCAGTCCCTCTCAGTTAAAGGGACCAATATGAAAGAGCTTCAAAATGTTCACACACTAGTACGAGCAAGATGAAATAACTGAAGTACTGTACACCCCAGATTGGCTGCTCAAGCTTTTAAAACATACATGTCGGCAGGATGACTAAATGCCAGCTTCACTCTCTCCAGTGGCTCTAATATGCTTTGCTTAAAACCATAAACTCCCTCCACAGTTTTATAATCAAAGTCATGTGGCAATGGACTTCAACAAATCCCCGCATACACTTTTGTTTTTACTTTTCAAGACAGGGTTTCTCTGTAGCTTTGGAGCCTGTCCTGGAACTAGCTCTTGTAGACCAGGCTAGCCTCGAACTCAGAGTGATCTGCCTGCATGCGCCTCCACTGCGGGGGTGGGGGAGCAAATACACTTTTAAAATGCACTCAATTAAAATGAAGTTCCATGGTTAAGAGCACTTGCTGCTCTTTCAGGACACAAGTTGGATTTTCAGTACCCACTTGAGGCTGCTCATAACTACCTGTAAGTCCAGCTCAAGGAGAGATCTGACTCCCCTGCACTCATGTGTACCAAACTGCAGAGACACACAGACAAACAGACACACACACACACACACACACACAATTAAGACAACACATTTTTTAAATTAAGCTCTACATGTTTACATATTCAACTTAAGGTCAGAAATCTTCACTCCATCAAAAAGCCCTTAAATGGAGAAGCCTGTGTCACATATATTCCTTCTCCTTACCACGCCCATCCCACAAAAGAGAGAGGACGGAGGAAAAGGTTAGCATGCAAGGAGGCTGCTCTGTAGGAGACTGGAGCTACTGGGCACAGCTGGGCGCAGAGCAAGGCTCTCAGCTGTCCCATCTCACTCCACTCGAGAGCCACAGTCTAAAACAAATGAAACAGAATCAAACGAATATCTATGTATCTTATACTATTTTTTCTCAACTGTGTAAGCTGAAATATATATGGCCCAGCAACAAATACTTTTCCATTTCTATTACATTTATGTTCTTGTGAGTGCGCACACAGGTGGAGGTCAGAGGACAGATTTGGGAATCTGCTCTCATTCTACCACATGGATCCTGGGGACTGGATTCAGCTAACCAGGCTCAGGCAGGTGCCTTTACCTGCTCAGCCATCATCTGCCGTGCCTCCAAAACAAGTCCTTAATTTGTCTAAGTTCAACCAGATACTAGATGTGCGTGGTAGCAGCGCACAGTCCCAGCACTCAGGAGAACCGTGGCAGAGGATCAGAGGTAGAGAGGAGAGGAAGCCAGGCAGCAAAGGGAAGACCAGAGTCTTAGAGCGTGGTGGCTGGCCATTCTGTGCGTATCTCAGTGTACTGTGACTGAGCTTCAGGAGAGTAACACTCCACGGCAACCATGCTCCATGCTGCGGCCCTAAATATTCAGACTGAAAAGGCCAAGATAAAAGGCCATCTAGCAGGGTCACTTGACCTGCAAACCCTCCTTGTGGGGCCTCACCGAGGCGGAAAGATTCAGAACACAAATGAACATGACATGAGTGACACTCTCTGCTGCCACTAGCCAGGAGTGCCAGCAGTTACTGCAAGTTATTCTTCCCAGTCTTCGCCTCACTGTGTAGGACGCGGTGGGGAGAGGAGAGGGAGCAGTGAGAAGAAGGGTTAGATCCCCGTTTCCTGCAGGGTGATGACGCACAACTTTAATCCCAGCACTCAGGAAACTGAGGCAAGCCATCTCTGGGTGTTCAAGGCCAGCCTGGCCTACAGGGCTAGTTTCAGGACAGCCAGGGCTACACACAAAAATCCTGTCACACACACACACACACACAAAGCACCCCCCTCCAATAATTCCTAAAGGGCAGGAGGATTTTCGGTGCACAGTCAGCCTCTGAACACATACTTGGAGGAGAAAACAGGACCTGTGGACAGCAGTCACGCTCACCTGCTGTGGCTGGTACCTCTGCTGGGACTGGGGCTGCAGGTACTGGGCCTGGGGCGGGAGGTGCGGGGGCTGCGGCTGCTGGTTGTAGTATGGCTGCTGGCCTTGCTGGCAGTAACCACTCACACCTTGCTGTCCATACTGCGGCGGCATCTGTAAGAAAGGCAAACGGAGCAAATGAGGACTGAAGAGATGGAAGTAAACGAACTCAAATAGGGGTTTGACACCATCATGTGAAGGGAGACACAATGCAGTGTTTACACCTCTTCTCGGTTGATAACTTGACTTTCTGCTTCTGTCACATACCATCAATGGATTCAACAGACAACGTGACATTTATCAGGTATCACATTCTGACATAGTCATGAATGTCTAGGGGTAGCGGTCATTCAAACCCCCCAAGCAAACTCGTGATGAGTTCACACAGTCCAGGCTAACTCACTCACACTGTAGGAAGGCTGTGATTGGGTTCACGGTGTGCTGAACATGCTTCTCAGCCGCTAACAGATGTGGGCTGATGACGTCAGCTCCTCCACTTACTAATACACTACAAGGGAAGTGCGCTCATTACCATCAACAAAACCTCTTGGTCTTAAATGTGCCTCAAAGGCCCAAGTGCAGGAACATGGAGTTCTTGTGAGACCTGCAGGACAATGGGGCACTCTCAGAGGGAACAGTGGGACTCCAACTCCTTGCACACTCATTTTTGTTGCTGTCCATGCAGTAAGCTCTTTTCTCCAGCATGTGCTCCCACAAAGCTGTGTGGTCTATCAAGGACCCTGAGCCACAGGGCCAACCAATCATGTGCCCTCAAAACTGGGAGCCAAAGAATCTGCTTCCCTATTTGAGAAGATTACCTCAGACTTTGTCTTAGTAATGGAAAGCTAATACATATACAGAAGATACTAACTATATCAAATAATACCATGCCCAATGTGTGTTCTTGAAGGACAGATACCCATCCAATAGAGGGTAAATTTCTTAGCTGATAGAGCAGGCAAAAACAAAGAACCCTGCATTGCAAATACCAGAGCTAGAGCAAGCCAGCAGAAACCATTCTTGTCTCCAGTGCCCTGCCAACTAAACCCCTAAGTCACTCACCGCTCAGAAAAAAGTCCTCTCTTGTGCAAAAGCTACTACACCGACAGTATTTTCTACCTTCTTTCAAATTGATCCCCACACACCTAATAGACTTGTTGGGTTTTGTTTTGGTTTGATTTTTTGTGTTCCCAACCCCAACCCAACTGGGAGAACAGGAAAGAAAGAAAAACAAGATCAAGCAGTGAGAGCCACTCAGCTGCTATGGATGCTGACGTCATCCTCCTGTTGATAACACCACAATATGGTCATGAGAGAACTCCAAGAACTTCAGCCCCGTGAGCCCACACATCTCAGAAACCAAAGGACCAGATCCACATTGAAGAGCCAAATTATCTACAAACATTCTAATGAGTAAAAAAAAAGTGAAAAAATAATTTTTAATACTAAAAAGTTTATCTCCAAGACAATGCACAAATTCACAGCACATACAATGGAATCAAAGGAAAATAATGCAAAAAAATAAAAAATAAAAAAGCCAATGTTCCTGTTCCTTTCAACCAAGGTCGATTACTTTTCAAAACCTTCCTGCAATAACTGCAGAAAATATGGTCAAAACAGTTCACAGGTTTCTCACATACAGAGCCTAGGCTGTTAAGGCAAGGCAAGTTTAAAATAATAATAATAATACCATTAAAGAAATCTTTGCTTTATTTTACAGTTTGATATTTCACAATGAATCAAGTTAAACCAAAAATTGTTCATATAGTTCAACTCCACGTACTAGACTACCTGCACCAGGACCACGTGCACTCCCCCCCATTCAATGCTTACATGTCTGATTTGGTATCAAATGCAGGATTTCACGTGTAGCTGAGCTCCACATACTAGAATACCCGCACCAGGAAGACGTGTGCTCCCCGCCCCATTCAATGTTCACATGTCTGATTTGGTATCAAATGCAGGATTTCACATGTAGCTGAGCTCCACATACTAGACTACCTGCCCCAGGACCACGTGCACCCCCCCATTCAACGCTCACATGTCTGATTTGGTATCTAATGCAGGATTTCATATGGCGCCTTTGTGCAATTTGAAGCAGCAAGGATAACGTGTCTGCCAGTGTTACGATGACTGTAAGCCTCAGTCAACACAGCCAGCAACTCCCCGAGGAGCTGTGGCTAATATGTTGACTCCATGGTGTACAGAAAGTCTCTCACACAATATGGAAGTGGTGTTTGGGAGAGGGGCCTCTGTCTCACACGACAGCAAGGATGGCCCCTCCCATCGTTTGCGTCAACTGCCTGAGCTGTAAAATTGGGCTATCGGGAGTTTCGCAAGCTGGACGCTATGAAGGTGTTCGTATCAAGGCTGCTGCTCCTCATCGAACTACAAGCTGCAACGTGGCATTAACTACTTCCTAAGCGCTGCTTTAAGAACCAACTTCTCACCATGATAAGTAATTCCTACTGCCGAAGTGAAGGCTCTCAGCTCTTGAATGGTCAGTGGTTTTGTTTTGGTCAGTTTAGAAGTGGGGTTTTCAAACACTACATGCTCCTCCTCAGACTTCTTAAAGGAAATAGCACTATTTTAAAACAGAGACCCCCAAAGTCCAGGAGCCGCTGTTTCCTTCTCAGTTCTTGGCCATGGGGGACTTGGTACTCCTCTTTCTACCCCAGCCTAGTTTGGCCCCAGTGTAATTCATTGTTACTCCTGCGGTGCTGACTAAGGCCTGAGAAGCCCACGGACACTGCTGGAGGGACAAAGGATGTGTCCGTGAGGAACTCCCTGTACATCCGTGCTGACTCCACACGGTCCTGGGACTCTCACTTGTTCTTACCATGTTTGGAATCAATTAAGATTACAGACTGACAAGCAAGTGAGGCTGACAGTACCACGAGTCGAGCACTGAGCGCTGGGGCTATAGAACTTCTGCCTCGGGTCACCCTGGCCCAGAGCAGGCAACCTTACCATTATCGTCCTCCTCGGGCTTGACCAACTTGTTTTACCATGAGGGTAATGACTGGTAACGTTATGGGATTGGCCTTGGACTGTTTGGGTATCTGCTCCCACACCAAAGCCATGCCCCTGGACTAGGACCTCACAGCAATGTTATCTGATGAGCAAGTGTTAGCAATGAGTTAAGGAAGCAGCTATCAGCATGTAAAATCTAAATTTATCACACAGAAGGCATCTGTACCACCAGATCTAGAACCCAGGCTCCCTCCGGCCACTGGCAGGAGGTCTTTAACAAAGGCTTGGAGCAGCACCTCACATCCGATCAGGTAACCAGGCGTCAGTCCATGACTACTTTATAGAGTATCACGGAACTGAGCTAACGGAAGCTCCCCAGCAAACATCTGGGGCCTGATGGTCTTCATGACTTTTAAAAAGAATCTTTCACTCACTTCTAGACACTTCTACACTTGATGCATAAACACACAGAATAACAACTTTAAAAAACTGAATGTGTCTAAGTGCTCTACTGGGGAGAGAGGGAAGGTGTACCTGAAGGTGATGCACCGGCCTCAAGAGTTCTCTCCGGACATTATCCCAATGAAGACACAAGTCTCGGTCTGTGTCAGAAGGGCACTTTGGACCCCACATTTCCCTTCACCAAGCCCGGGAATTTCTGCTCATATTCCAAAATTAATGAACCACTCAAGTTTCCCTTCTCCTTCTTTATCACTGACCTCATGACCCAGAAGGTCCCGTATGTACAAGCACGTCATGTAGCTACTGTCAGGCCTATCCCAATTGTCAGGAAGTAGCATACTAGTGGACATCAAACATAAACAGAAAACACCAACTGTTCTAACCTCACAATTGAGTATTACATTATAGTGAGAAAGGCTGTGCAAAACACACACAATACTGTCAAAACACATATGTCAAACATCTCTCAAATCTACAAATACTGTTAAGTCATAAAAAAGCAAGAAAAGGTACAACAGTATCATACCATTTGTTTGTGGTGTGATACGCGCGCACACATTACTCACCGTGGCGTGAATACTAGCATGCATTACTCACAGTGGTGTGAATACTCACAAGCATTACTCAGTGGTGTGAATACTCACACACTTACTCACAGTGGTGTGAATACTCTCACACACAATAACCACAGTGGTGTGTCTATTCACACACACCTTACTCACAGTGGTATGAATAAACATTACTCACATACAGCAAAGGTACAAAAACATCCATTGAAAAGGAAATACTTGACCCAATCTAAGCAAAGGGGCAGAGGTGGTACTTCAGCATGTGCAAAGGAGTGAGGCAAAGGCCACCTCAATAGTGTTTATCAGTCAGGCAGTGGTGGCGCACTCCTTTAACCCAGCACTTGGGAGGCAGAGGCAGGAGGACCTCTTTGAGTTCAAGGCCAGCCTGATCTACAAGAGCTAGGCTCCAAAGTTACAGAAAAAAACCTGCCTTGAAAAACAAAAAACCAAAACAAAAAAAAAGCAAACAAACAAAAAAAAAAAAGAAAAATAATGTTTACCTAAGAGATATGGGACCCTGGGGACAGAATGAAGGTTGAGAGGGCAGACTGAAAGTTGGGGGGAGAGAAGGAGGGGAAGAGGGACATTGAGGTGGAAAAATCTAAAATCTCGGTGTAGTTACACCAGATATTTGTTTCCACGTGCATCTATGCTTTTTTATGCTTAAATTTTTAATTTTACATTTTAAAATGATGATCTTGCTTCCAACTAGTACCCTTCCCCACCTGAAATGAAGAGGGTGGTTACAGGACACAAGCTGAGGACCCCAGAGGGTCCCAGAGCCCTTCTGTAGGATCTGCCTGGGGCAGGCTCCCCTGTGGCCCTTCTCCACTGACAGGAGTCCTATGGGCTGCTAATCTTAGCCAGCATTTTCCTGCCCCTCCTACATGGGAAACCAACCCTTCGAGGTACTGCAGGAAATCAGTTCTAGGGTAAACTAAGTAGGCTGTAGAAATAAAGCGTGTATTATGAGCACACTCAAGGACCCAGAAATCCTTACAAAGCTATGGGACTATCTGCCCTTGACCAAGGACCTCACATAGCCACACGGCCCCAGCCCAGAGCTGCAAACTTCACAGGCTTTTCTAGCTTAAATCTTCAGTGTGTGCGGACTACTCGATCTGAGACAGAACTCACTGAAGAACCTCCCAGAACACCTATTAGATGCTACAGCCCTGATTCCACAGTGAGCCAAAAAAGAGACCAGGATGACTGTCTCCAAAGCAGCTTGGGAACACGTCAAAGAGCTGACAGCCCAACTCAGTAAGCGCCGCAAGCTAAGACTGGGACCCCACCCAGCTTCCATTAGGCCATCTTGCCTTTGCTCACCTCTATCTACTCATCCCACCCCCATCTTTGCGGGAAAACAACTTGCAAACAGGGATCACTAAGAGAGTCACACATGCATCACCTACACATGCAATATGCAAAAACCTTCCTGCTTATGAGCCCTAAACAAGCTACTGTGATCTCAGATGAGTGAATTTCCTCCTGCTCTTCATTCCACTCCTCTCTCCTACTATGCTAAGAGAAGCACAACATCCACCATCCTAAGGATTTCTAGTGTGCAGCACAGCGACACTCAGTACCCTCCGGCTGCTGTGCAAACACCAAGAACAAAAGCATTTTTTGGGGTACAATGGCTCACAAGCCACAGTCTACCATGAAGGAGTCAGGGCAGGAACCTGGAGGCAGGAACTGAAGCAGAGGTCAAAGATGAACACTGTTTACTGGCTTGCTCCCCATAGCTCACTCAAACTTGGTTTTTAATACAACCCAGGACTACTGAGGTGCCCACCTCCCACATGAATCACTAACCAAGAAAATGGCCCGCAGCCCTGCCTACAGGCCTCCTTAGGGAGACATTTTCTCAGCTGAGGTTCCCTCTTCCCAGATGATACCAGCAGTGTCAAGTTAACAAAATCAGACAACCAGCATGCTGTCCATCTCCAGACTCATCGCCGAGAGCCGGAGCTGCGCCCACTCAAGCGCGACTCCAGCCCTTTCCATTCAGTCTCCTGCTGCCACTGTTCCACATTCAACTCTGCAAGCCCGGTTAAGCTTGCTTCTCTTGTGGGAGTGGAAACACACACTCATATGCACATCAAATGTATACACTATAGATTCTGTTTCTGCACAGATGTTTATGTTACTCCAGATCAGTGGGTTTTGTGTGTGGTCCTGCTATGAACATGGCCTTCTGCTGCTTCCTCTTCCTCAGGCGCATCCAGACGAGCAACAGCCCAGTAGCCAGAACTCTAATGAGTGTCATGTCACTCTTCTTTCCCTAATGACAGAAATACAGTTTGGCATTTGCATTTCAAGAACAATGTTTAAAGAAAAACAGAATCCTAAATGCATGTACACTCAATACACCGAACTGTCCATATGAGGTTCAAACTTAAAAAAGACCACAGAAATCAAGCCAACAGCTTGCGAGACACTGGGAACTTTCTGGGAGTGATAAAACTATCTTTAATTAGTGGATAGTTTCATGGATACTTGAACATTTGTCAAAATGTTCTGGGTATTGTAACATATGTAAATCATACTGAAAAAATATTATAAAAATATACATCTACATCTAATAGAGAAAAGGTATCTAGATTGTTGACCTCACATTTTTACTGTTTGGTAAGACATTGTAATACACATATATGGAACATATCCAACGTCTCCTTCCTGTCTTGTTTATGTGGCAGGCTCTATTTGACTATTAAGTAGATTGCTCATAGATGTTTAAGGGTGTTTTTCAGGTTTACAATTCATATAACAAAAGTTAGAGAGCAACTGGGCATACTGGAACAATCAGGACTTCTATTCAAATAAAAATGCAGGTCTCTAGGCTAGGACACAAAGTGTACAGAAGCAACATCTTTTTTACTTGGATTATGTCTCTACGTATTTATCTTAAGAGAAAAAAAATGAAGCAAGTAAACAAACATTTGCATGGCTGAGAGTTTAATTCTGCCTGCTGAAAATTTAGAAGAGCCTAAAAACCCAAAGTCCATCAACAGACTCATTAAAGGGGCGGAGGGTCGAAATATGACAGTGCCATTGAACACACTGCTTCTCACTACAGACAAAACGTGGAGTCCTCGTGCGCCTCTGATCCAGGACTTAAGGTAACAAACTGCAAAGCAATAAACGATATTGTTTTAATATAAAAATCTGGGGGTTCACGTGTGTACAAAAATTATCTACAGAATATGGCAGTGTTACCAAATCCTTAACCCGATTAATGACTTTTTCATAATTGTAGAACAAAATGCAATTTATTTCTGATTATTTACCACTGTTGTCTACTAAGAGTCAATAAAAAGAATACTGTACCAACTTACTCTTAATAGCAGAAATCTCTGTAATTTGTTTTTCCTTAGTAGATTTAGGCCCTCCCAGGTAAAATCTACACAACAGGAAGTCAAACTACAGAAAACATCTTCAGTTCAACAGCTCCTCTCTGGTGAGACAAGTTCTCCTGGCTTCTGAGTTCACACAAATGTCAAATACTTTTCATGCATGAGAGAAACTAAAAGTCTCACACAGCAAGAAATCCAGACCCTCAGCCGATGCCGGCTGAACCAGCTGCAGCAAGAGCGCTACAGTGTCAACATGACCACCCAAACTAGGGAGCTGGCAGGCAATGGAATTACAAGGGCAGTCATTCAATCCAAGTCCCCAACTGATGATGATCATCAATCCAGGTGTTCTTTCCTCACAAGAAAACAGACCCTGTTCTAAGGCTCACCTAAGGAGAAACTACTCCGCAACTTCCTCAAATCAGTTCTTTATGTGTAAAGAAAAGTCATCACCAAAGGTGCTGTGTTCATCATCCACACCGTGCAATAACCCTGGCTCAAAGCAGCCTCATACCCACGATGTGGCAGGTGGCAGAGGACAGGAGCTCCAGGTCCCTCAGGCTGCTGTGGACCCCACCCCCACTCTGTCTGTTCCCTGGTTCCCAGAAGGTTCTACACCACAAACACTGCTAGCCAACTCAAAACGATACAACATACCTGGGATGATTGAGCAAACCATCCGCCCAACCCCTCACCAAGAAATTTAAACTTTTTATGCCATCCACACAGTAGATTTACATTTACAGTGGTGAAACAGTGAAAAGCCCTTACCTGTTACCAGCAACAGCCTTTTTTAAATGACAAGTCTGTTGTTAAACTTTCTCAGCAAGGTACACTCAACATAAGATTTTACAGCTATAAACATATGAAATAACACCTATCGTTATATTGCTTGGGCTTCTTTAGAGTTATTCACTGCCTACGAAATTTCAGGGCTTACTCTAGGTGCAACTGTTCTCTGTTTAACAAATCACAGTGCAAATGAACAGGTCGGACCCGTGTACTCAGAGCGAATCTGCTTTACGGCTGTGGGAACTAAATGATAGTGTCTCTTGCAACCTCAATTTCCAGGAGTCAGGGATATGTCCAGAAGAGCCTTTATTTACTCTTAATAACCATTATGAATATATTAGCATGAATTTATTTAGACCCTTCTTACATTCATTTGTATTTCCAGCCCAACTACCTCTTCTGGACAGCAACTCTGCAACAATAGAATCTATTTTACAAAGTGGTAAATTTTCTAATTTTCATAATGAACTCAGGCTTCACGAATGTACCCTAACTCATACACAGACTTATTTTAATAAATGTATGGCCAACCAAGAAGAGTCAATGCCTTTACCAGATCACAACCCCCTGTTCTCTGCAGTCCTCTGTCTCTTGACTGAAAGCAATTCTGATAAGTTAGTCCTTACAATGGCTAAAATAGCATGAATGATTTCGAAGCAAAAGGCTCCAGGCTGTAAAAGAATGGGATGACCCTCCTTGTTACCTTTAAAAGGAGCCCTCACTAACATTCCAGTCTCTCCTCTCCCACCTCAGTGTACAAGCTCCACCTTCCATTCCACATCTACCAATTAAAGCTTTATTTAAGGATCCATAAAATGTAGACTTTCACTGGCAGCGAAATACTTACCTCCATAATAACCCAGGATGAACAAAAGTCTTACTGTGTACAAAGTTAACATCAAATGTATAATTGTAGCTTTACATTCAAGTACCCTAATCATGTGTTTGCTTTAACACTTCCTTCCCATGTAGCTACGGAGGACATGGATACCGAGGTCTATACAGTCCGCACTGTCTTCAGATGAAACGTGACCACAAAAGGGAAAGATTCGACTTCAGGGATAAAAGTATATGTATATCACAGGGTAATAATTTTTACCCCAGAAATTTTAGTTATAAAAAGATTGATCAGGAGCTGGAGAGATGGCTCCTCAGTTAAGAGCACTGCCTGCTCTTCCAGAGGACCCAGGTCCAATTCCCAGCACCCACATGCAGCTAACAACTGTCTATAACTCCAAATTCTGACACCCTGACATAGACATACATGTAGGTGAAACACCAATGCACATAAAAGAAAAATAAATTTCAAAAAAGAGAGAGATTTCTAGTTTCCTATGTATGTAAATTTGGTAAGACAAAGAAGCAGAAGGCACCGGCGGTCAAGACTACCAACTGCTGCTGCCTACTGGTGAAGACAGCACCCAGAAGGCATTGCACTGTCTTCCATGAGCCACAGTCCACCGAGGAGCCGGCAGACCTATTTATTATGTATACAGTGGGAAAGCAGGCAAGTGCTGACACTTCAGCTTCACAACATGAGATGTGTTCTCCCCACTCCCCGAACTGTGCGGTCATTTTAGCAACGCATGAACACAGAACACAGCCCCACAGAGTGATGCTCCCTGGAGGTCGACACGTGGACAGAAAGAGAAAGGGCTCCGAAGGCATTTGTGCAAACACTCACAGAAGGGACACTTGCTCAGAACAGGCAACCAGAAAGCAGAAAGGCCTGCACCACCTCCTCAGGAAATTTCATTATCTCCATCCAAGAAAGTGCTGGCTCAAGAAAACACACCTGAGCTCATTTCCTTGGAAGGAAGGCATCTCGCTGGAGAGCTTTCTTACTTTATCACTGCCAAAACTCTGACAGGTACTTCCGAATCTGTAAAACACAAATTTCTTTTCTGGCTTTTCGAAACAGGGTTTCTCTGTGTAGCTTTGGAGCCTGTCCTGGAACTTGCTCTGTAGACCAGGCTGGTCTCGAACTCAAAGATCCACCTGCCTCTGTCTCCCGAGTGCTGCGAATAAGGTATGTGCCACCACCGCCCAGTAAAACAGGATTTCTTAGTGAGAGGGTAAAAAATTGTTTTCAAGAAGTAGAAAACTCAAAGTCAAAGCAGCGTGACAACAGTGTGCACACACAAGACCAGCGGTGTGACAACACTGTGCACACAACTATGACCAGCGGTGTAACAACACTGTGCACACACCTATGACCAGCGGTGTAACAACACTGTGCACACACCTATGACCAGCGGTGTAACAACACTGTGCACACACCTATGACCAGCGGTGTAACAACACTGTGCACACACCTATGACCAGCGGTGTAACAACACTGTGCACACACCTATGACCAGCAGTGTGACAACACTGTGCACACACCTATGACCAGCAGTGTAACAACACTGTGCACACACCTATGACCAGCAGTGTGACAACAGTGTGCACACAAATGAGACCAGCGGAGTGACAACACTGTGCACACAAATGAGACCAGCGTTGTGACTACAGTGTGCACACATGAGACCAGCGGTGTGACTACAGTGTGCACACACCTATGACCAGCAGTGTGACAACACTGTGCACACAAATGAGACCAGCGTTGTGACTACAGTGTGCACACATGAGACCAGCGGTGTGACTACAGTGTGCACACATGAGACCAGTGGTGTGACTACAATGTGCACACACCTATGACCAGCAGTGTGACAACATTGTGCACACACGAGACCAGCGGTGTGACACCAGTGTGCACACGCATAGATAAACTGTGACCACACTCTGCACACACGTAAGACTGGCAGGGGTTCCAGTAAGATTTCAAAACCAAAGCCAGGCTGCAGTGTGCTCTTGGTCTCAGAGCCCCCACTTGCTCACAGGCACTGGGAAGACTCTGCTCATCACACTGAGACTTGGAAAGTCTGTGACCCCTGTGGACTCCCCCTGCCCTTCTGGCAGTGATTCTAGCTTTATATAGCACAGGAAGAGAAGTCAAGAGCTTTTCCACTTTCCTACATAAACCCAGCTGCCAACATGGATGTGCCAAAGGGGAATCTCTGGGAATTTTCAAGAGATAACCTTTGCTGAGGCTGCAATGTCAGCCTTGTAGCTGTGTGACGGGACCACGTGCGAGGAATATTTAATTAAAAGGCTGTTCTCTCTGAGATAACTCGTGGTGGAGCCGGGGATACAGAGCCCACCGATTTTAAAAGAGCCAATAGAGCAGCAGCTGGCACCTTACTCAGAAGGGAAGTCAGCCAGGGAACGGGAGGAAAGACAATCACTGCAGATCTTATGATACCTTCGGGATTGTTGGTCACAGGGGTGTGTGTGTGTGTGTGTGTGTGTGTGTGTGTGTGTGGTATGTATATGCACTATATAAGTGGACACATATGCCTGTATGTATGACTGTGAGTGGCATTTAGTTATAGTCTTTGAGGCTGCTTTATGTTTTCTATTTTTAAATGACACAGAAACATTCTACAGAGTCCCATTTGATGTCACAATTTGTCTTTACACTTGATCTTAGCCAAAAGGCCGAGAAGCGATCTTTGTTTTGTTTTTATGGACAATCTGACGTCAGGCCCATGACTGCTGCCTGCAGCCTCCAGGTTCCTGAGTAAGGAGCAGGCAGTTTCCACAGCACACCCTCTCTAGCCACCATTCTCTCACGAAAAGTAGATGGATACGTACAAAATCAGCAGAAAAAAAGACGCACTATCTCAAAACTGAAAAACTGCGGTGTTTGAAATATGGCCTTTGAAATGTACAACATCTAAGTATGCCACGGGCTAAGAGAAGAGCACTCACCTGCAGTGTCAAATATGGCGAAGACAATGTACGCGAGGAAAGAAGCGGCACAAACGCAATGAAGAGAACCAGACTGGCCCAAGCATGGCTGCTCCTCGAGTCTCAAAGTAGACTGAGGGGCAAAGCAGGTAGCCAGGAAGCTCAGTCCTGGGCTGAGAACAGGGAGAAGAAGGTCATAGTGCTGGGGGGAGGGGGGGAGGTCAGAGGTGAGACAAGGAGAGCAGCGAGCAGAGGCTGAAAGTCAGTGGTGCGCAGCCACTGCCTTTTTCTTTCTTTATATCTCAAGTATTCAAGCTAGCCTCAAAGTCAGCTCGAACCAAGATAACCTTCAACTTCTGATCTTGCTGCCCCTGTCCCAGAAGTGCTGGGGTGGCAGGTCTGCATCACACCAATGGTTCATGTGACACTGGGGGTCACGCATGCTACACAAGCACTCTACAGTCCACAAGCACAGTTTGTTCTGTGCTGGAATTACAGGTATGTGTGGTCGCATCCAGTTCAGTTTTTATCTCCTGCTTTCTATATGTATGTGGAGGAGATCTGAAATTGGGTCCTCGTGTTTAGATGACACTTTCCCACTGAAGGATCTTTCCAGACTCCTGAACTACATTTTTTAAATTGAAAAAAAAAATAATCTAGCTGAGGTGGCTATATACACTAGAACCTACAATCCTAGTACTCAGGATGCTGAAACAGGAGGATTCCATGGCTCACGTCCGCAGACCCTGAGGGAGTGTGTGGTACGGTGCGAAGATGAGTAGAAGGGCAGGCTGTGGCTTACTTTGCTTTTCCAGATGGCTCCCTGCGAGCGAAGCGTCCCAGGGACCTGACTGTCACTGCCTGGGGAGCAAGACCCAGCTGCTGTGTGAGGGCCCAGGCTCTAGGTCACCAGACTTCAAGGTCCAGGTGCTGCACGAGCACCAAGGCTCCAGGTCATTTGACTTCTGCCAAGTTTGGCAGAAAGAATTAGAGAAAGGCCTACGAATGCTACCCAGAGTTCACGACAAGATTTCTAAAAAACAGAAGCTAACAGTAACAACTCAGGAAGAACTGGGTGTGTAGGAACGAGCTACTGAACATACCTCTGGAACCCCGGGGGTCCAACAGTCACCTGCACAGACCCCACAGAGGGCCAGAGCCTGCTGCTAGCCAGGGCTAGCCTGAGAAAAAGCAGGAGTTTCGCCAGTGCGCTCTCCATCCCTGCAGGGTCCTCTGCTAACATGTTTATATCACAATCTTATTTTGTGTTCTACTCTCTCAGGAAAAAAAAAACTGTACCACAAAACACAATATAAAGTTTGTTAGCTCCAACCAACTCTTTTCTAGAACCATCCATCTCTGGCAGTTCTACCTACCCAACAACCTCATTATTTCATTTCTCCATTGATGTCAGTTTCCTTCACTGAAAACCAGCACCCATGACCACGGCAGTGCTACACACGGGTAGTTTCACTGAGCCCTGCAGTAGTCCATGACAACATAGATTCAGTGTCTACTCAGAGAGAATCGCCACGACTATGGAGTGCAGCCAGCTGAGCACGCCAGATTCTGGTAAGACTAACCACAGTGCCCTCAAAGTGAAAAGTCTCACCTATCTATCTATGTCTTACTATCTCCCAGCTGAGCACGCCAGATTCTGGTAAGACTAACCACAGTGCCCTCAGAGTGGAAGGCTACACCTATGTCTTGCTATCCCAGGCATCTACTCCTCATTACACAAATATCCAACAGTTCCTTATACAAATGGAAGTGACAACAGAACCATCCAGGACCTGCAAATGTGGGCAGGAAAATCTGGGCACACTGACATAATGTAAGCAGGACAGCAACAGCACATGCCGGGGAACAGAGGACACTGTGAGCAACAACACAGGCCCACAGCAGAGAAGGGACCCACAAGATGAGGGTTTGGAAAAAGGATTCCAAGGACATAGGCTAAGCTGGGCCTAAAAGGAGGAGACTGTCCACCAACAGCAGAGAGAAAGCGGGGGCCTGGTAAGAAGGCTCGGAGGTAAAGACACTTGGTACCAAGGGCCTAACAACCTGAACTCAATGCCTGGAACCTGAGTATCAGAAGCAAAAACCCAACTCTCATAAGCTGTCCTCTGACCCACACACAAGCACAGTGGCAAGTATATACCCACCTACACACACATACAATAAACACAAACACACAATAAACACAAACACATAAATAAGAGAGAGAAAACAAAGGACTTGAGTAACAGTAACAGGTGACAAGAATGAGACACATAGGCAAAACAAGGACCAATTATAGCCATGATAAGGTAATGCCAGAGGACGCTGATTACTGTTGGCCAGGGTATACATATGGCAGACGCGCACAGAAAACACTGGCGGTGTGAATGGCTGACTCTATAATTGAGCACAATGTATCCTAGACCAGAAGCACACGAGGTACTACCCAAGCAAATAACCTGTAGTTTAGTCTCAAAAACTCCAGTATGAAGACTACTCAAGTGGCTCAGAAATTCCTCACCTTCAGGATGGCCTCCCACTGTTAGCAAGGACACAGCTCTGTCTCAGGAACTCACCCAGGACAATGAGACACAGGGATTCCCCAAAGTAAAATACTGCATTCTAAGACAGACAGGTGTCTTTCTAAAGGAATGTCTGCATTTGTGTTTCCTGACTTAACCCTCCCCTCAAGGACAGCATGCACAAACACTGGGCATGACCAATATGCAGGCTTGGATGAAGTTCCAATGCTGGATGCTGTCAGAAGTCAAGTGTTAGAGCACCAGAGCCCACGTCTTTCCCATGTTCCTAAAATGAGATGACCAATAATGAAGACGACAAGCCAAATGCACATATGAAGAAACAGAACCTGCATGTATATGCACATGTGTGGGGGGGAGGGGGGTAGAAGAAAAAAGAAACAGTAAGCACAGACTATTTGTCCAAAGCTTTGAAAATCTTAACCACCAAAAATAATACAATTTCTTCCAAATTAATCTGCTAGAATTTAAAATCTATAATATTTAAATTTCAAAGACCAGATTCGAGGGTTCAATCTGGATTTAGAGGAGCATTCTAAGCTTCTTCTAGAGGCAATTTACAAATCCTCAGGAAATGAAACCAGCCGTTGAGGGTCCCAAAACCACCCAGAACAAACATTTGCGTGCGGGTGTACGTGTGTTTGTGTGTGTGTGTGTGTGTACAAGTCACCTGACGAAGAGCTGGGAAATTTTAGAGGAATCCTCTCCAATGTCTACCACTCACTTTAGAACCCTCTCCAGATCCTCCTGTTATCCTCAACTAGAAATATGCGCAAACGACTATGGAACTGTCTTCAAATCAGTTTTCTTTGTTTGACAAATGCACAAATATTTAATAAAATTGTAAAACTTCTAAAAAAAGTCCGTGATATTTCCTTATGCAAAATTTATAACAAGTTCTAGTTAATTACAAGCATTTGTTAAAGTTCACAGATCATTGTTTTGGGCACCTAAGTAATGCATCATAAGGCTAGGCTGTGACTCAGTGGTAGAGTGCTTGACGGGCACGCAGCGGGCCTTGGCTCCATACCCAGCCTGCAACAGCACAAGCACCCAACGAGTAGCTCGCAGGAGGCCTTGGAGGACAGGCTCACACAGCAGTCCCGAGTCTTCTCTCCCCACGAGCACTCTGCCGTTTCCCAACTCCTTCCTTCTCTCTCCTTACATACAGCTCTCTCCATTTTTCTCTGGCGCTACCAGTCTCCCCAGACCACGCCTCTTTCTTGACTCTCCCTTTTCTCCTTCTGCTCCTCTCTTCTTCCTCTGGGTGGCATCAGCCTGCTCTTTGACCACCTGGCTCCTCTAACAGCTCAAATACACCCTCAGGGGCATCTGGGCTCCCAGAGGCCCACAGTCCCCACTGGAACAGACTTCTGAAACCGAAGGCTGGCAGGACCCTCCTCTGATTACAGTTTGCCATCTGCTGCTGTGCAGAGGGCTTGAAATTTGGCCTGTAGAATTTTTGTTTTGCTTTTCTCTCAGGCATGAAAGAACTGACTTCGTTTTCCTATGAAAGATCAAGTCTGGAACACAGGAACACTCGCACACGCATTTGTAAGCACACACAAACACATGAACGCGCACACACACATGCTCAGCTGCATATTCACAGAGCGGGTGGATACAGCTCAGGTCCCAGTGAGAGCTAGCATGACACTTCCAGAAACAATAGGGCACAAACCCTCTTCTCCTAAAACAGAAAAACCACACGATACTTCCCAAACTAAAACTGTTAAGTATGCAGAAGTGTTTAATGTGATGTGAAAAAGAATCCACCAGAACACCTCTTATAATACTTGTTTGGAGGCCATTCGTTCCCAGAGCGCATTTTCCATTGCTATAATCTTTTAAAGTGATCATCTATCTAGCTTTTACAGCAACCTGCAAGTGTGAAACCAACATACAATGCACAGTGGGGAGGCTCAAGGCCTTAACCTACTGAACTCTCATTGGCCAGAGCGCAGAGTTGCAGGGCACGGCCACAAAAGTGCTTATAGACTCCGCTGGTCTAATGAACAGATAGAGTTTTCGTAATTTTCATTGCTGTGTTCCACAGCTGAGTGATTGTCAGGCCAATGCCAAAGTACAGGTTCCATTTGAATGACATATGGCTGCAGTCAACCAGAGACATGTTATAACATTAAACAACACAAGTAGTCAGAACAAGAATACAAAATACCAGATTAACCTTCCCTGACTCCAACTCTGCATCCAGGTCCATTGTGAAGCAATTCTATGCAGTGGGTATGCTGTGGCACCTTTCAGACCCTGTGATAACACACGCAGCATGCATGTACACTGTGGTGGTGTGGAGACACTAGTATAGCCAGCCGGGAACAGCCATGGGGGCTCAGGAGCCAGAGGCTCAAGTGAGTCCCAACCACATCTGTCTTTTCTTAAATCACGGCCACCCCTTTGCTCAGCGGTTTCCATGCCTCCCCCAGGATGAGATAACAATGTCATCCACCTCACTGAGTAGCAGCTACCAAGAGAACACACTCCAAATGACCAACTATGCAAATGACTAGGACATCATATAAAACTGAGCTCACCAGAGAATGACCACAAACACTCCCACATAAAGTACCAGTGTAGAGCAGTGCCCACCCTCCTGCCCGCCCTTTCAGTGCACAAGCTACGGACCTGCTTTGCCTTCCAGCTAACTCTTCATCCTTCTCTGCTACTCCTCCTAGGAAGGGATTCCAAAGACAACGACCCAAGCACTACTACCACGAGACCCAGACCAGCGCTGAGCATGCCCTTTGGCTTATCTAGTGACACAAAGAAATACAAACGCGAAGGATTTTCCTGGGCATCTGCAGTAAATGCCCAATGTGAGGTAGCATGCTCTTACTTAGAAGCAGAAAAGAAAACAGGCAAGGAAGGGGTGGGACGCAGGGGTTCTGGACTCTGCCCTGCAGCTAGGAGTGGCTTTTGCCATCTCCTCATCTCTGGCCTTCTTGATGGTCTGGTCCTTCCTGGCAATTCAAGGAGCTGCCCTAGAGCCCAGCAACGCTTCCACTGCTGCGAGTGCTAGACAGACAGCTCTTGCTGCTAACAACTGTGAGTGATAAAAGTGGCTCCGAAAATAAGAGCGAGATAGGCAAACGTCCAAACATACACGACAGCAAATACAGGACCCTGCAGTGACACCAGTGGTCAGAAGCACAGCAAGTATGAAGACTCCATCCGGTGTGGAGGGAGCATGTGGTGAGGGAAGCAGACCACAAGAACCGGACAACTACTCAAAAGTCAGTGGTTACTGTGGTTGTATGGAGGCCCAAAGGGTACATGGCTACAACAAGCACGGATGTAGCTTTCGGGGTAAGAGGTTCTAATGCATTCTTTCCTTTAAAGTAGCCTTTATCAGGGTCTCATATGGCAGACTTTGAAGATGCTAAGGAAGAGCAGGAGCTTAGGAGAAACATATTGTGTAGCAACAGGTAATTTTACTGTTTGAAGGTAAATCCAAATTGGTGTGGAGTTGGGAGAACAGACGAGAACAGGGAAAACACGATCCAGCCAGTGACGGTGAAAAGCAAAACACACAAAAATACATGGTAAGCACATGCTTGGTAGTGAACCCCAGCCAACTCCCCGAGGCTATGAGGTCACGGATCCTGGAGGACCATCCACAAGTCCCGCTTCACCACACCTGCGCAGCCCCAACTACGCTCGAATGTGTCCTCAGACCACAGTTAAGTGCAGTTCTCAGACCTTATCCAGGAAACTTCCCTTTGCAACAGAGGGCATTACAAAGAAACACAACCAATCGAAACAGAGCTGTGGGGTCCAGTCCTCACTCTGCACCGCAGAGAAGGGGATGTAAGGGCCAGAACATCAGGGTGTTTGCTGTGAGGTCGTGTCTCCTAGGAGTGTCAGCAGCTACACCCAGAAAGTCTCACCAACATGGCTACCTAAACCTGAGCTGAACAAGAACAACAACAGACATGCCAAAGCCGGCAGGGGAGAGCCCACAAGGCCTCGGCCATATGCAGAGGACTCCAGGCAACGAAGGAGTGGTGAGGGGAGAAATGGTCTTGGCCAGGGAAGAGCACACTAGCTAGTTATCCAATACCAAATGATCATCCCTAAAAAATACACACAAGTAACAGCTTCTATTTGGGAATGTAAGTATGTATGTGTGTGCACGCGTGTACACACACACACCCCACCAACACCAACACCAACTATTTGAAAAAGAGGTCATGAATTTAAAAGAGCAAAGAGGGTATATGGGAGAGTTTAAGAGGATTAAAAGGGAAGAAAAATGATGCAATTATAGTCTAATCTCAAAATAAAAGGAAAGCAAAACCCAGAGTGGCACTTCCAGCTGCGGTCATCTCACAAAGCTGGGCACCCTTAGTCCTCAGGCTGAGGGTGGAAAGAGGAAACTAGAAACAAAAGCTGGTGTTGGTAGAGAAGTCAGACCATTGGCTAGCATGCAGACTTGACTGACAGGCACTCACTAAAGAGACTTAAGCAGAAGGGCACCCTGGGATGCGTCAGAGAAAAGAGTAATAACAATCCCCAGTCCTCAGCATCGGAAACTCATGGAAACTCTGAGAACAGAACAGGCATAGAAATGCATCTGCACACAGAGCAGAGGTCCCAGGATTTAATCCCAAAAGTCCCCTGAAGTTCTCTCAAGGAAAAAGAAAACTGACGAAGCCACCATCTGACGAGCTGAAGTGGCTGTCCTGCCAGGGTGGCCATGGCCTCCAGCACCACAGAGGTCAAAGTAAGATGAAACAGAGTGTCCGGCACAGCCTCATGAGTAGAGCAGAGCTGGTGACTTAGGACAAGCACGCCAGGTGGATGCCCATGACAGAGTGAGGAAATAACACTACAGAATGATCAGAACCAAGGAGACAGAAGCATGTCTAGGAAGACGGGCCCAGCTGGCAGTCAGAAACCAGAAACAGTCTCAGGTTGAGTAGGCCATGGTCTGGGGTAGAGTCATTGAAACCAAGATCAAAGATCAACAGCTAGATAAAAGCGGTCAAAAGGATGTGAGCCAAGTTCAAGTTCATAGGCAAAGTCAAGATTCAACAGAACCAGCATGAGTGAGGCTGTGGTAACGCCACAAGGTCAAGGTCGGAGCCCACATCATTCATAGTATCATTTTATAAATATAAACACAAATTGGTTCCTCTGGGCACTCTTTCTGCAGGGCTTCAGTGCTGTGTACTCCACAACAGGAGACAGGAACGAACAGCGTTCAGTGGTTCCACTCGGTGCCTCCAAGGCACAGCAGCGGGAAAATCAGCCATGTAATCCAGACATTCAACTCTCACTCTCTCCAAAGGTTCAAAATGTTAGTGTTTGCAGGAAACTCCAACAATCCTCCTAACCTCCCTGTCATCTGGACTATCCAACAGTGTACACTTCACTAACAAAACCCAGAATGAAATCTGCAACTTCAAAAAGGCAAGTCTTTAACAGAAGTATTTAGCATGTTATATAAACATGTTGTTCACAGAAATGTACAACATGGGATTTTCATCACATTTGCTGTATTTGTTAGCAAAGTGTGGCATTCTGTAATCACCAACAGAGCTGTGGAAAATCTCTACACTATTAAGCAACAACGAAGTGTGGCAGTGAGCCATCCTTCTACTGAGTGAAAGGAAACACACTCGGGTACAGCTTTCAAGGTGTATCCTCCCCTGCCCACAAGGAACCCCAACAGCTCACTGGCAAAAGCAAGAAGTCGCTGGCAAGGAGAAACAGCCACACTCAGGTTCCGTTATCCCTGTAACAAACCACAGCATGAGATCTATGCCACACGGACGGCAACGGGGTGGCCAGTTTGGTTGGAGTTATGAAGCATGTCACCTCGCTTAGCCTTCGCCACTGGGTCTTAAAAGTGCAATTCATTTTGAATTACGCAAACTACTCTATTCTTCTCTTGGAAACTAAATATAGACATCAGTAACTAGACTGAATGATGGGCATAATTAGGAAAGTGTATCGCACTGCAATTACGATTGTGTAAAGCTCACACGCCTCACTATCCATGCGTGCCCTCTGTTGCTTCCCAACAGAAACATTCCTCTTCTTTCACATACCGGCCTTCTACCACCTGGCATCCGGCAGTAAACTGGACAATGCCAGCATAATGAAGGCAAGAAGGGCTGATGTGTAGTAAGTGGCTATCAGTTACAAGCGTTTACCTGGATTCTATTCTGGATCTAAGAACAGGCTGAACATTCATTATCTAAATCCTAGAAATCCAAATTGTGTGAGCACTAACCAACCTGGCCTCAAGTGTTGGTCTCCAGTCAAAACACAAGAACATTGTATTAAATTACCCTTGGGCTCTGGGTTATCAGTTTCCGCTTAAATTTCAGTCCCACATTTCAAAATGTCTCATTCTATAAATGTAAATATGTCCATACCTGAAGAACCAAGCCAGAAACACTCCAGCCTCATACATTTTACGTAAGGGGTTCTCAACTCTACTCAAGCAGGCAACTTAAAGACAGTCTCTGAAGAACTATACATTTTTGCAGCAAGAGCAGACCACATGGGGGCTGCAGAGATGACCAGGCAGTGAGGAGTGTGCACTGCTTGTGCAGAAAACCCCACTTCAGCAACCAGCACACACCTGGGCACTTACAACTATCTGCAACTCCAGCTTCAAGGACCTGGATGCCACTGGCCTTTGAGGGCACCCACACCCAAGTGCACACACAATACACAGACCAGCACACATACACATAATTAAAGAAATGTTTGAAAGTAGAATATACATCAACCAAATCCAAACCCTTATTTGGCCTGTCAGCACAGACCAGCTGTTTTCTTTAAGACACAGCAATAAAGTCAGGCTGTGTGCTTTCCTTCCCAGCATGCAATTCAACATGGACCTACACCAAAGGCACCGCAGACTGCCTGCAAAGGGAGGCAAGTTCTTCAGAGCAGAACGCAGCTGAGCTTTATGAAGTGGCGAAGGACCCATCAGAAAGACAGAGCAGAGGTACACCAGGCATAAATAAAGGCAACGGACAGAGTTCGGAGCACCCACTGAAAGGCAACGGTTTGTGGGAGGTAGCAGGGACTACGACAACTGGGCGGGCCCAGCCACAGAAGGTCCTGGCAGCCACACTACACAAGTTACCAGCCACAGAAGGTCCTGGCAGCCACACTACACAAGTTACCAGCCACAGAAGGTCCTGGCAGCCACACTACACAAGTTACCAGCCACAGAAGGTCCTGGCAGTCACACTACACAAGTTACCAGCCACAGAAGGTCCTTGCAGCCACACTACACAAGTTACCAGCCACAAAAGGTCCTTGCAGCCACACTACACAAGTTACCAGCCACAGAAGGTCCTTGCAGCCACACTACACAAGTTACCAGTGGCCTGTTCCTTGATTTTAACTCACAGAACCCTATGGAGTGCCATGCCTAACAAGTGAACTTCACCACAGGTGGTAGCACCCATGGCACACACCTGCTGCCATCCCTTAGAGGAACTGGATCAGAGCAAACCATGATCACAGCAAAAGCAAGCAGAACCGAATAGGCTCTTCCTGTCGCCCCACAGCATTAGAGATTTGGGTTCTCCTACCCCAGAATCCTGTCTGCGAAGGGTTTGGATATCAGATAGAAGGTTTAGCAGACAACTGGCAAGGCAGGCCTAAGGCCAGGAGACAGGTGGGGCTGCGGAACCCAGAGTCGCAGAGATACTCCAGACTAACAAAACCCAGGCTCACCCTTAGGAGAAGAGGCACAAACACCTCAGAAGAAAATCCTTGAAACACCAAGAATTGAGCAAAGCGCTGGAGAAGCACCTACGACAACGGCACACAAGGCACTGTGTGCCACAGCTCTGATGCACAAGCCAACCACAGGACAGGCATCACCAAATCATACCAGCCACTCCGCCGAGTCCTGGTGTTCGGCCACACTGTCACTCAGCCCTGTCCCTTGCCTTCTGACACCAGTCACTGGTTTTCGCATGATGTTGACAGAAATCCTAACATACAGACATTTTTAGACTGTAGTAAAGACTAGCATTAGTCTCGGCTTGGCCTGCTTTGAATTCACAGTGCCTGGATCTCAAGTCAAAGGCAGACTGAAGATGAATTCTACTACACTGAAGTGACAGATGAGTCCACCCAATGGCAACAGTGCAATTAGCTACAGTTGGCTTTATATGGAAATCAAAATCTGATCATGACCTGACCTTGTGGCTCAATGCCATGTTTCCCATTTTCTTTTCAGGAACACTATATGCTGAAATCTGATATATACAGAAACAAAGGTAATTAACTGGGTTCTAAAGAGTATTATTATTATTATGTATAAAACAAACCAGTTTTTGAAACAGCAGCTATCAAATCTAAGAAATTAACGTTTTCATGGTCTGAACATCATGTAAGTAAAATTTAACGCAGTATTCCGTAAGCGAACTTTATGTCAGGCCACTGCCTGGTTTTAATATAATAAACAAGAGTGTATTAATATTTTGCTGGATTTGTGCTTAAGCCCCATTACCCACTAGGAGTGTTTTATGACAGACATTGGGCAATGTACCAGGATAAGTGGAAAGTCAAGTTCCCCCTGCTCGCCCTACGCAATGTCTTGGGAAGATTGATGGAGAGAGAAAGAAGATCAAAGACAGACTTCAACAAGCACAGTCCCAGAGCTGGAGAGGCCTGCCCAGCACAGGCAGTCAAGGCAATTCCAGGCACAAGCTACCTGTGCCCTGCAGGTGACCACTGTGTCACAGACAGACGTTAGTACCCCCAGCACAAAGTGCCCCGAACAGACGATAGAGGCTTTATTGCTTATCTATATGCTTGATACCAATCTCTGCCCTACTTGGACCCTAGAAGCATCTGCCTCACTGGAGGAAAATAATCGGTAAAAGTTTGCAAAAGTTATTAAACAAAGCAGACTAAGAATCAGTGACTCAGTCTGACCAGTTAGGATTTGAGAAAAGATGACAAGGGAGATGGGATGTGATTGGGTACCAAACACCAGGTCCCAGCTGCTTGCTTCAACACAAAAAATCGCATGTAATACCTACAAGTCAACAAAAAGGGAACTGAGAGGCTGCAACAGAAATCCACCGAGTTTACTCTAGCCCTCTCTCTACTATAGCACACTCTGGGATCACAGGCATCTAAGAATCATGGTGGGCATGCATGTGCTTGTTTACTAATTCATGTAGTATCTTTAAAATCTAAAAATGCAAAGAAAAAAGAAAGCCCATTATTATTACTATTTATTATTAGTATTATCATCATTAATGACTTTTGTAAAATAACACTGTCGGATTAAACAACCATCTGCTATTCAAACACCAAGAAGCCATTGGAATGGTACGTGATGAGACTCAAGGAAGCCAATACACTGGCAAAACCTCATCAAACTCCCGCTGAGCCCAGACAGGCAGGCACTGTGTCATCACTCCTAGGACGGGCCGGAAACTGGCCACTCTATGCAAAGATGTCACTGTTCAAAGGAGTGAGACCAAACAGACACATGCACTAACCCTGTAGCTGCACAGGGTCCCAAAAACTTTGATCAAGAGCATAGGCGGTATTCTCAAAACAGTGTTTTTTTTTTTCCATGTGGCCCTCATGAATTCATAAAAGTTAAAATTGTGCTGGTGAGCATTGGTGCTGTCAATCAGACCAGGATTCTACACCTTCTCTGTGACTTATTAATGTCACTCTGACATTGCATAACCTTACCAAGAGAGCCTAGGTGTCCATCTGACTTGGGTTTTCTCTACTAAACACTGCCTAACATTCAAAAGCACTGTGTGTGGTCTATTGTCATTCGGCCAGAACTGCCTTCTACCAGGCCCACTGCATAAAGAACTGGATCCTTCTGTTCTCAGTGTGCTCCTTCATTTTAAAAGCATTTATTTTACCTATCTTACCTATGACCTGTTTGGCACTGGGCTAGTTAGGTGCTGCAAAGAACAGAGACGAAAATAGCTACATAAACTGTCCCCTTTCTACACAATAAACAAGAAACCATAAAAGTTTTTAAATTTAAACCTGCTTGTATGTCTCCATTAGCAAGTTGTCTTTCTTCCTCCAGATTGCCAAAGAGGTGGGAGTTCGTTTAGAGTCTAGTCATAAAATGTACTGAGATCTGTAAAGTCATTTCTGGTGTATTAGAAATCCAAAGATTCTAGACTTAAAATACAAGAATGAAAATCTCAACTATAAAACATATCTGTCATTCAGGGGAAGGAGGATCAGTAATAAAGATTGCTATAAGAGAATGAGATTTGGTAAAACCTACTTCTGATTAGGTCTAGAGTCTACAGATTATGTTCAAATAGAAGATGCCTATTTTATACCTATCCATGTGATGTATGCCACCATGCTAAATACAGCTTTCAAGGTTTCTATTTTCTTAGAAAATTCAGAATTCACGTCCCATGAATTTTAAACTACCATTTTCATCTTTGGCAAGACTTACTTCAAACAAGCTCTTATAAATACAGCTAGTAAAGCACACGAAAAATTTAAGCTATAGATGCGAAAGACAGTGTGTGAACTTTACCTCAGTCACGTGTTAATAATACCCCTGCTCTGTATGAGCCTAAGCCCTGAATTAGGGTGTATTCAGGATTTTCAGTCTCTGGAGACAGACTGCTCTGCATTCAGGGTTAGGCAGGGTCTACTATGAACAGCCATATCCCAGGAACGCCTGGCCCAATCCCGCGTCTCCACACCAGCCCATAGAGGGCTCTGAGCAGTGTATCCTAGCGCTGCAAATGCACGGCAATCTCCACGGCACAGGAGCTCTCCCCAGGTGTGCCTGCTATCACTCAAGAGAATGCAGGCCAGGCCAGCAGGGGCATTCCACCCACCGACTTTCTTTTGTCAAGGACACCAATCCAGGGAGTTAGATATCTAGAACTGTCTGACAGAAGAGAACAAACATGAATGACAGGACAAACTCAGCCAGCCCACAGCGATGGTGACTTCTGCCTCTTGACCCGTGGCTGTCCCTGCCAAAGCCGCGCGCTTGCTGGACCATTCACAACAGAACTAGCAGTGATCACATCTTCGGCTGTTATATCATGGCAATGAACATTAAAACATATGGAAGTGACAGTCTTAAACATTCTCAACAGTCTCTCTAGCTGTCAACTGAGACTTCACTGCTTCCTGAGAACCAATTCTCCCCCACAGGAATATGTCACGTTTTCTTGTTTTGTTTTAAATCTCTACCGGCACATAAATTTATTAAGGAACCCACTTTACAGTTCACTCTAGATAAATTCATCTCTTGCTATCCTATCTGACATTAATTCTCTGAGGCTCCTGCTTACATGTCCTCAGGTCTAGAACAAGTATAGGAGCAGAGCAGAATGGGCGTACATGTCCTGCCCTTCACACAGACCGCTTAACATCAACCGCTGAGTCTGAGCTCTCAGCTCGCCATTTTCAGTAAATTAAATCTGTGCTGGTTATTGACCTACAAATTCATTGAGCATGGAATTTTGCCAGTCTTTATAAAACAAATATAGTCAATTACATGGAGGTGTTTTTTAATGTACAAAATGTAAAGATAAATGACAAGAAAAAAAAAAAGGAAAGAAAACTATTATCAGCCCCTTTTGACAGCCAGATGCTAAAGCAACAATGAATGCATTACACCAGAACTACAGCCCGGGAATGGCAGGTGACATTGAGTTTCATAGGAAGTATGATTAGGGAAAGCTTCCAAGATTACTAAATATGAAAATATGGCCTCTTTGACACAAATCTGAACAAAGACGTGCAAGTCTTTAAATTCATTCCAGAACATACAATGAATATCAATTTAAAAGAAATGAGAAGTCTTAAAAGAACAGATACTTCGATGTAGACATAGAAAGACCAACTCCATTTTTCAATGAGAAGTTTTTACAAGCCCTGACTTCACTTAAATTGGATATCACAATGATTGCGGCCTTTCCAGAATAATGTAGCCAAATTCTTTACAATCTTCCTATCCCACACTGATATAACAAAAAATGCCCTAAGAATCATTAAAACTGGACCCAATTTTTGTTTTCTCTTTTGGTTTTTGTTTATTTGTTTGTTTTGAGGCAGGGTCTGACTATACAGCTCACGCTGTCCTGAAACTCACTATGTAGATCATCATTGTGTTGAACTCAAAGAGATTCAGCGGCCTCTGCCTTGAAAGGTATGTGCCACTAAACCTAGATTTTTAAGTCTCATTTATAATAGATACCATATATAGTTCTGGGTGGTTTTGTATATAAACAATTGTATATAAACTATTTTATTGGGTTTTCTCTTAGGCATCCCTCTACAACCCCTTCCCTGACAAGGCACCCTCATGGCCTCCATGAGGTGGCAGGAGCTAGCCCTCTGGGGATAATTAGATAGTCCAACTTTAAGGAATAAGACCAGACCCAGCTGGTCCCATCTCCTCTAGGTGAGAACACAGGCATAAGGCAGAAGCTATGAACCAGGAACCAGGCTCACACTGATGATTCTACTAGAACCATCTTGCAAACTGAGAATAAATTTCTGTGACTCATCGGTCACTCAATCTGTGGTGTTTTTCACATATACCAAAGTGAAAAAAGGCCATATGATCTTTCTGGTAATGACCCTACCCAGGTACTTTCTGATGCAAACAGGCAGGAAATCAAATGCTGACATCATATCTAGACCACCCGTCCACTGTACCTACACTATCCAGATGAGAACAGGATGACTCCTTTCTTCTCAGCCACTTTGCATTCATGTAAAGGGACTCCCAGCACACAGTCCAGCTGCCTTCTGGCAGAGAGGTCTTCTAGGCCAATGCCAATCACCTAGGTGTGCCTTCCAAGTACAGCAGAGGACTTCTGCCTGGCCCTCTGCCTACCACAACCACCTCTTGTACAAAGACCCTTCTAGGCACCTTAAAGCCTACACTTCGGTGTCCAGTGAGAAAATGACCTTTGCTACTTTTTAGTAGTTCCAGGAATGTCATAAATACAGTGTCTACCATCTGGGACTGAGGTTGCCTACCAGCCAACAAGTAAAGGACTAAGGAGAGTCCCAGAGGACACTGCAGCACAGGCTAGAGGAGGCACACAGCAACTAGGAACACTTAAAAGGAGTGCTAGGCTGCTGATGAGAGCATGCAAGACAGCCTACCTAACATGAGCCTATGCACTCTGGCAGGAGCCAGAAGCATGGTGAGCACTTGGAGCAAAAAGAAGAAGTGTTTCAAGGGGCCTGGACCACTTACACGCACACACACAGGGAACTACTTCTGAAACAAACTGCACTGGAACCACTCGGATTGCACTGTGAGGGATCATGGGTGGGACAGTCCCGCTGCAGGACAGACTGGGATCTCAAGTCATTTTGCAATGTCTGCCCAAGCAGTAAAGTATACTAAGTCACATTTGAATGAAGCAACTTTCAAGACACTGAGTTTTCAATCTCTGTAAACAATCACAGCCTCTCAGAAGACATCAGAATACAGACAATTCTTTGAGGCTGTTAATTACATTTGAATGTCTGTAAAAACTCTTTTATTGGACAGACTGTCACCCATACTTATGTACATATTCACATAAATTACAAAAGTCTTTACAGAGTTGCACAAAACATCAATCAGACCTCCAACCATAGAAGTAACCAAATTGTTTTAATTTTATGACTTACATATTTATAACCTAAAGAGACATCTGGAGGAAGATAGCAGATCGGAGCTCACATCCAATCATTCCCTCCTAAAAACAAAATCACAGCGCAGCTTGCTTCTTGCTGCCTGCTTTTTGTTTGTTTTTACAACAAACTCCCAAGAACAAGAAGAACCACAACAAAACTTTAGACGCCATAAGCAGAAGGACGAACAGTAACACACCCAGCTGCCTACAAAGCCTGCCCTACACACAGCTTCCCTGGGAGGCTCTTCCCCTGCCTTGGGGTCTGATGGCCACAGACACAGGCAAGAGCAGAGTGCTGGCTGACGGGCACTTACACTGGGGCTGCAGAAAGAACACAGCCTACACATGGGCGAAAGGAAGATCCTCTTAGAGCGCTTCCTCCTTCCTCCTGGCAGAAGCCAGAGGTTTGCCCCCTGCAGGTAAGCTAAGCAGGGGCACTCTAGAGCCAGTGCTGTAGAAACCACCAGCAGCAACTGCTGAATGCTAAGAACCTCTCCACTAACAACGCACCAGCCATCCTCTTCCTGGGGTTAACACTGGGCCAGTCCAACAGAATGGCCATAAATGCAAATTTAGGTGGGACCAACTTCAAGTTCCCTCTTTAGACTATCAATGAAGGACCAATGTCCAGCAACCCCTGCTTAGAAACTCAGACAACCAGGAATTTCCTGTTAGTTCAGGAAAATGTCTAACATGAAATAGAATCAAAAAAGAAGAAAGAAGAAAGAGGAGGAGGAGAAGGGGGAGGAGGAGGACTCCATCAAAAACACTGATGACAACATATCCTGGAGAGGTTGTGGGGAAAAGGGAACACTCCTGCATTGCTGGTGGGAGTGCAAGCTGGTACAGCCCCTTTGGATTTCAATATGGCGATTTCTCAGAAAATTAGGAAACAACCTTCCTCAAGACCTAACAATACCACTTTGGGGTATATATATATCCAAAGGATGCTCAATAGTACCATAAGAACATGTGCTCAACTATGTTCATGCAGCATTGCTTGTCATAGCCAGAACCTGGGAACAACCTAAATGTCCCTCGACCTGGAAGAATGGATAAGGAAAAATGTGGTACATTTACACAATGGAGTACTACACATTAGAAAAAATAACATCTTGAAATTTGTGGGCAAATGGGTAGATGTGGAAAATACCATATTGAGTGAAGTAAATCAGAATCAGAACGACAATTATCACATGTACTCACTCATAAGTGATTTTTAAACATAAAGCAAAGAAAACCAGCCTACAATTCACAATCCCAGAGAACCTAGACAACAATGAGGACACTAAGAGAGACTTACATGGATCTAATCTACATGGGAAGTAGAAAAAGACAAGATCTCCTGAGTAAATTGGGAGCATGGGGACCATGGGAGAGAATAGAAGGGCGGGGGGGGGGGTAGCGTAGAAAAATGTATAACTCAATAAAAACAACAACATAAAGAATGACTGCTGCCATAGTAACATGAGGACCTGTATGAGGACCGACATCAATGATAGGAGCAACAGCGCATGCCCACAGCATCAGTATGGAGGGCACACAGGAGGGTCCCTGCAGCTGACCGTGGTCACTCTTCCCGAGTCTCCTTAACCAAATACGGTCACAGCCTCATGCCCTACCTAACCTACTTCATGACAACACTTAGAGCCACCCCTGCCCTTCATGCCCGCAAAGGTCATTCTGATCTCAGGTGTACATATAGTGCTAACACTCAGAACACATAGTCTCCAAACTCCATGTTCTGTCCAGTCAGCCCAAACTGGCCACTCTGAATACTAGTTTGCCGCGTTCTTGGAGCTGGTTATGGGCTCCTAGTAGGGGTCAGCAACACTTTTAAGAGGTTAAACCTTCCAGGAAAAGAGGCAGCAGGATCTCAACTCCTTTGCCCCACCCCTACCCTTTTGCTCTTCCAGCCACTGTAACCTCCAATCTGCTCTTCCTCCAGGACTCCATAGAGTGTGCTAGCTTTCTTCTAGATGACCCAATCATATGCTAGAAAACAACCTCACAAGCCCCTCTGTGCCATTCCTGATCCTACAGCAGTAATGAGGATTCGGTACTCAATTTACGCAATTCTGCCTCAGCCCCACCCTCCCTCCTCCCCTCCCTGCTGCTGCTCTCAGCTTAAATCCTGCCATCTACTTGCGCCCAAGCCTCTTCGTCCAGTCCACTCTCCAGACTCCAGGAATAGCCTTGGAAAATACAGACGTCACAAGTATGTCCCTACAGAAATCCTCCACAAAACTAGATGGCTTAGGGAGTAAGGCACCTGCTGCCAAGCCTGAAAACCAGCAACCTGAGTTTTACTCCCCAATACCACACTGTGGAAGGAGAGAACCAACTCCCACTAGCTATCCTCTGACCGTCACATGTACACTGTGGCACTCGTATGGTGTGGGGTCATGGTCTGTATTCTGTCAATTATATTTTAAATAAATGCTGATTGGCCAGTAGCCAGGCAGAAGGTATAGGTGGGACAACCAGACAGGAAGTAGAGGTGGGTCAAGGAGAACAGGAGAATTCTGGGAAGGAGGAAGCCCATTCCTCTGCAGTCCTTGCCCAGACACAGAAAAAGCAGGATGTGACCTACCCCGCTGAATAAGGTACTGAGCTATGTGGCTAACACAGATAAGAATAATGGGCTAATAATATGCTATATAAGTTATAAGAGTTAATAAGAAGCCTGAGTTAATGGACCAATCAGTTTATAACCAATGTAGACCTCTGTGTGATTTTTTTGGGGGGGACTTAACAATTGTGGGAAGCGGGCAGGCCAAAAAGCCTCAGGCAACACTCTTATGCCCACACACATACATACAAATACAGACAGACAGACACACATACATACACAGATACTTATTTTTATTTAAAAAATGAAACAGAAAGGACACCTTCTTAGCCATGACAGCATAAGGGCCCCTCAGGAAGGGTCTAAGAGCATTAAGACGTCTATGACCTAACTCCAGACTTTGGTAATCCGAATGTGTACCATATACTCCAAGGACACTTTTTCTACACACCAACACACTTATAAAGGACTACAAAATAGTATGTAAACCATGCCCATTATAAAGATAATGCCTGCCCCCTTAAACAGACACACATACACAGGTGAGTCCTGTGTCATCTACTGCTGTGGCTTGGGTGAGTGTCCCCACAGCCATGTGTTACAGGTTTAGTTAGCAGCTATACTCTTATTAGATGCTGGTAAGACCTTTAAGGGATGGAGTCCAGCAGGAAGAAGTTGTGGGGAAAAGGCACTGAAATGGACAATGGCTACACACACACTCACACTCACACACACACACCTTTGCTTCTTGGCTACTGTGACCAGAGTGTTTTTGCTGAACCATATGGTTCCCTCATATACACTGTTTCGCACAGGCCTAAAACAATCCACAGGCCAATCCATCATGGACTGAAATTTCCAAAGTCATGAGGTGAAATAAACCTTCACTCTTTTTAAACTTATTTATCAGAGGTACTTGCCACAGCTATGAAAACAGTGCCTTTTCCAGGGCCTGACATCTCTTCCTTCTGTGGAAGCAGGGTCACCCTCATTGGATGCCCGGCTCCTTCAGGCTGTGGCATCTCAGCTTCAGTATGGCTTTCCTGTCCTTCTTTCCTCTAAATCTTGGTTAGGTTGCAGACATTGTAAGAATGCTGCCCTACAGAATGCAGAGAACTGCAGCACAAAGCAGGGCACTTGAAAAGATCAAAGGCTTTTCCAGAAAGATCTATTTCGTCAGGCTGGAAATGAAGTGTCAGGGACAAAAAGATTTCTGTTTATCAGATCTCCTATGATAAAAAGTCTGGACCGCTCTCCTCGGCTGCCAATTATCTACATCTTAACTAAACAGTTTGGTAGATTCACCGCAAACTCCAATGAACTTGAATGAGAAGCAGCACTTTGCTGACTAAAAACTCCCACCCCCTTCTTCTCTACGACAGCCCCCAGCTGAATGAAAGGGAAAGCCATCTCCAGCTTGGTGGGGTGCATCTGATAACCAACCTGCAGGAATACCAGACTCCAGCTGAGGGCTGCAGTAATGCCATCCTTTCATAGTGAAGCCTCTCCTTTTCTACCGGCAACTTCCACTTTCGAAGGCTCTTCCCACTCCTGGCTCTTAGATTATTGGCAGCTCACAATAGCAGGCTCCCATCGTACATCACACCCAAACCCTACTGTGGCCATCCGTCTCAATCACAATCAAAACAGATGAATGTTTGAAGTTTGAAAAATGGAACATTAAAAAAATTAATTCTAAAAGTGAGTCAAAGTCCTTCCAATATTACATGTGATAAATTCAGAACATCAAAACTGTAAAGAACTACTGGATCATTATTCTATGCTGTAACACCTTTAGAGGATGAAATTGAGATGTACTAAAACTTTAAGAATGCAAATTCTGCTTAAGAAAATCTATACATAAATATAGGTGGTTTTACTCATGCTCCTGTCCTTATATCCCCCTCCTTCCCCCCTTCTCCTTCCTGCCTTTTTTCTCTGAGACTAAATGGCTAAAACAACTCCCGCCACAGTCCTGTGACCAGACAAGAGTATGAAGGTCTGAATGACAACATTCCGGTGACAGCTTTGCACCTTAGTGTTCTGCCCTCTCCAAACTGCAAGCAACAGATGGTGACTTGAGGCACATAGACCAGGCTTGAAAGGACGCTGCAGTGACAGCGATACAGACAGCACGTGT
The DNA here is from genome assembly GCF_950005125.1 of Chionomys nivalis. NCBI lineage: Eukaryota > Metazoa > Chordata > Mammalia > Rodentia > Cricetidae > Chionomys > Chionomys nivalis. Next base: position 13,214,114 of record NC_080087.1, read on the forward strand.
ATAGCAATCATGCATTTGCAGCCTACAGGTTTGATCTGGAAACGCTTGGCTCCCGTTAACACAGAGAAGCTGCTGGTATCACTGCTCCATAGCAAATGCTGTTGTAAATTATAAAATAATTACATTTTTTAACAGTTCCCTTTGCACATTTTCACTATGGAATGCCAGTAAACACTGGAACATTTAAAAAGAACATCAAAAACTCTAAGTCACGGAAGCGAAGATGCTAACTAGAGGAAAGTGGCCTTCTTGCCACGCTGACTCCTGCATCCCCAGAAGTAAGGGTGATGGGCAGCTGTGCCCAGGGCATTTAACAGAGTATTATGTCACCATTTAAGACAAAAGCTTACAAGATAAGAAAACAGGAAATGCCAGACCTGTGGCTCCCTTACTTCTCAAAGGAGCACTGACAGTCATGTGGCAGAAGGCACCCTGCCTATCTGTCTCTGCACATACAAGCAGGACACACAAGCAGGACAGAAGCTCCAAGCAGGTGGCCAGCACCACAGGCAGATTATACAGAGCCTCCCAACTCTAGCTCTACCTAGAATTTCCAATCCAAACAGAAATTCAGCAAACATTCTCCATACAGAGGTTAGTCTGGGAATTCTAACAAATGAAACCATTCCAACCAGAAATGGGAAAGGATTCCTATAATCCCAGCTTTTAAAACCATCCTTGGATGTCAGGTAGTGGTGACCCACACCTTTAATCCCAGCACTTGGGAGGCAGAGGCAGGTGGATCTCTGTGAGTTTGAGGCCAGCCTGGTCTACAAGAGCTAGTTCCAGGGCAGGTAGGGCTGTTACACAGAGAAAACTTGCCTTGGGGGTAAAAAAAAAAAAAAATCATCCTTGGCCACAAAGTGAGTTTAGGCTAGCCTGGACTACATGAGACCCTTTCTGATGATAAAGGTGGAGGAAGAGGAAGAGGAGGAGGAGGAGGAGGTGGTGGTGATGGAGGTGGTGGTTGTTTCTGGGTAAGGTAGCTTCAGGAAACCCCATCCTACGCTTATGGACCTGGACCAGAACTTCTGCATCTAGTCACTGGACTTTTTCCGCCCTGCCTGCCCGGGATGAATGTTGCTATCTGAGGTTGATGGAGAGGAGATGGCCCTAACTCGCCCTAAAACTGTGGGAGAACACTAACGTGTCACCAGAAGAATGCTGCAGTTTGGTTCCTGACACCTTAAAAACTGCACAACTTTCGGGATTCCCCTTAAGCTAAGCCGCAGTTTCCACATCTAGACAACGGTGATGCTCCGGGTACCCAACAGGCTCTTAGACAGTTGAATCAGATTCCTGGCTGCTGTGTGCAATGATGCTTCATGCAAGCGAAGGCATCCCTCAATCACAGATGCCGTACAAGGCTGCCTCGCACAACAGGCTCTGGAGGGCATAAGAGATGTCACACTTGGTCCAACCTTAGACCACTGGGGCTTTTGACGCCTGCTATTCAAGCTGCAGTCATTTACCTTGCTTATTTCCCCTTATATTTTATTTAAAAAAATATGACCAATACATTTTTTAATAAAGTAAGGGCAATGAGTTCCACTACCCACTTATGTTTCTTAAAAACTGACATCATTCAGCTTTTTAAACATATATCAGGACACAATACAAAAACAGATGACACACTACAAACATGCGTGTATATAAGCAAGTGAGACCAATGCAAGTGTTCTTATGAGACCAGGAAGAGACACTGACGGAGCAAGGCCTGTGGCTAAGATAGCAGAGTCTGGGACATGCTAACTGGGGTCAAGTACAGTTTCTCCACTAGAAATGCTTAGGAAAGTTACTTAGTCTCTCTCCTGCGTTGGTTCTACTATCTACACAAAGAAGTAACAACAACACACAGTTCCTTCAACTGCAAGGATACTGAATGAATTGAAGCACGGATGTGGGCCGTGTGGATGTGGGGTGCTGAGTGTCAGATGATTCTCATGGAACCTGGGAAATGCGGCCCTGTGATCATCACAAACACTCGTCTGAGCGGTCGCAGGCAATCATGAAGCTGTGTTTGTTTACATACACTCACTTTTCAGGCACTTGGTCTGGATTACCAGGTGAAACATGCTGGGACTGCACACTTACACACACATGGGCTCTGCGATGAGAGTCCAAGACTTTTACGTGTTCTACGTGATGTCAGACCATGTGTCCGCTTCTGTCTTAGGCTTTGTTAGTTTTAGCATGTTTTAAGGCAGAGTCTCTGATACAAGTTGTAAAAGATACATGTTCTTAAGATGAAATGTTAATAATCAAGCCAAGAAATGTGTTAACTACAACACTGAGACCACACCACAATGCTATGGGGACCTGGGGAGCGCAACACATTCAGAGTTCACTACCTAAGCTACTGTCAACCAGGTCATGTAAACACAGCGACTGTTATTATATATGACAATGGCAGGTGTTTACATAACTAACTCTGTCACACTAATCTCTAATGTCAAGAGCACATCTTGAAGGACCTCACAAAAAGCAGGGCAGCCAGCCAGGTCCTCTACTCCAGAGCTAACTCCTGTAATGAAAGTCAGTGGACTCCATGTTTCCTTCTGGACGTTAGGCAGATACTCATGTTGGGCGTAGGGTTTCATTCAAATCCATGAGCTGGTTTGAGGAGAGCAGCCGCTCACTGTTTTAACCGCTCTTCATGCGGTTAGCGGAGTTCTTGTTACAGTCGCAACTCACAGCTAAAGAACAAAGCATCATGTCAGTTAGCCCTCCTGGAAACCCAGTGAGGCGATCAGCGCTGTGAGAGTCACCTTGCAGAAACTATCTCTGAGATACAGTTACAGCTGCAGGCTCAAAAGGAGATGGCACAAGGTAATATGCCAGGAAGAGAGACTAATGAGGCAAAAGTGTGCTCACCAATCAAAGTCGGCCATGTCTACACCGTTCCCCCACTTCCAGCCCCAAAAGTGTGCTCACCAAAGTTGGCCATGTCTGCACTGTGTCCTCACTTCCAGCCCAAAAGTGTTCTGACCAAAGTCAGCTGTGCCTCCACTTCTGCACAAAACGCTGAAGCAGAAGCTTCCACCAGCCTCCAGGTGTGCCTTGCCCTACCCTAAAAAGTGACCCTAGGTGCAATTAAGTCTTCCTTGTAAAGGAAATGATCAATTTAGAGGCCAAGATCTCTATAAAGTTTAGCCTTAGGACAATTCTAGGGTCAAGATTGTTTAGAATAAGTCAACATATTTTGGGTCAGTTTTACACGGGTATTCACTTAGTCTCAAGGCACAGCTCAACACAGGCATACTTAAGTGTCATAATCCCAATGCATTCATCAGGAATTAAAGCACAGACTGTGAGATTCTAACCCCTAGTCTGGTCAATAACCACTAGAAGACTATAACGCACCACCCTGCACCCTGGTCCGACCAGGCCACCACACTGAGCACCTTATGTGCAAAGGAAGCAAAACTCTCTCCCACGGGGAAGCATGGGCTCTAGGGGCGGCACAAGCCTCTCGGTGTCACCACAGGACTCCAGTCCAGTCCACAACTCCACAACGGCCTCACCAAGGCCTCTGGGTTTTCTTTCTAAACTGCTTGTTCAGTAAACACCTCTTCCCCTCTAACATAAACAAGGGAGAAAGAAATATTAAATATTAAAGCTTTACCAAAAAAACAAAAGAAATGATCTTACCTCCAGCCTTGAATCTGCTGAGTGATCGTAAGCCGGAAGGTCTAACAGCACAGCTCAAGGATCCAGGAAAACGTCCTACAAGTCACTGGTCATTAACAGGGCCTAAGTGACGGGGCCTAATTAGATCACAGTTTCATCTTTAGGATTATCCTGAGTTAGTCTTGATATGTTTCCTTGTGGTCAGCTGTAGGAAAACATATACTACTAAAAAAACTTGGGGTTCAGGGGGAGGAAAATTACATCCTCTGGCTGGGTTAGAAGCATAATCACAGGAGGAAAGTTCTTATGGATACACTGAATTAATGGAGGCCTAACTCAATGGTTCTCAACCACTTCCAGTTAAAAGAGCCTTAAGAACAGGAACAAAACATTAAGACAGCTTCTAATCCGACACAACGTTCTGACCCAGACCTTATCTGCTTATCACTCACCAACTAGGAAGAAAATACGAATTTAGACAACTGAAATTACCTGTTTTCTAGACCAGCCTAACTAACACAGAGATAACCTCACCAGAACACCTCTAAAGTAAACCAGCAAAGGCTGGTGCAACCACACACACTGTCCACAGGGATCTACTTACTGCCAGTCAATTTCACTGAATACCATTCAGATAGCTATCTTCAAGCCTAGAATCTCGTAAGGAACCAAATCAGCTCTGAACACATGTGTTGACTTTTCCATTATTTCAGTTTTCTTTGTGAAGCACTCAAGTAATAAATATTCAAAGAAATTAACTGAGCCAAAGTTGTTTACTGTACTTAGTCATCTGAATGCAAAAGTAATCATTATAACAATCTTTGCAGTCCCACAGTACACTGTGTAGGCCTGGCTGGCCTGATTCAAATGCACTCTTGACGCCCTACGGCTCTAAATTATTTTAAGAGCTTGAATGTCAAAGACAAACCAGGTTTGAAATCACAAAACAGCTGGACAGCTCCAAAGGGAACCCTTAAAGAATGACCCAGAGCCTCAACCCATCTGATTCACCATCAAAGAAGGGAAATCCTCAGGGAAGTTCTTTTAAAACGTTGCTTTCATTGTAATTTCCTAAATATACAATTTAGCATAGTTGTGTCAGAAGTCAAAAGCAGCTAGAGGCTGCAGAAGGAATTCCAAGGAGCATACTGACCCCTGTATGACCGACCGCAGGTTATCTTTTAAGTCAGTCTGGATGCTAGATCTCAGTTCCCTGAGGACCCTAAGAGCCGGGGGTATTTGCACACACATTCCCCCAAGTAATTGACTCTTCTCCCTATTGGCTTCTCTGCCACATGGATCTTTTACTGCACGCAGGAGGACGCTCAAGACTCTGACCTATTCCAGCAGTATGAACACACTGATACCCATAGAGCAGAACAAGGTGCACAGCTCTCGAGGTTTGTTCTAGAGCTAGTCAATCGAAGGGTCACAGAAGAGCTTTTGTGCTTTGAGACTATTTCTTATTACCTAGTCATTTTACATAAATAAATCCAGCAAGCACATTTCCTGTCGTGGGAAAAAAAGGAGACATTGTCTTTTCAACTTTTAAGGTAAACATGGTTTCAGAGAGGGACGAGCATGTGCCAGGCCACAGCTTTCAAAGGTGATCTCGGCAAACGTTAGGTTTCTACTGAGAAGGTTATGAAATAGCCCTAAATTTCCAAGGCCTTCCACAACAACACCATGTCTTCCACCAGCACATTCTATCTTTGCAATTACACAATCACAAAAAAAGTTGCTCTGTGTATTAAAATTTATATACTTTTTTGCTTTGGTTTAGGTTTTAGTTGTCTGGTTTTTTGAGATAGTTTCTCTGTGTAGCCCTTGTTGTCTTGGAACTCACTTTGTAGACGAGGCTGGTCTTGAACTTAGAAATAAGCCTGTCTCTGCCTCCTGATTGCTGGAATTAAAGACACCACGCCACCACGCCCAGCTTTTGGTGTTCCTGTGCTGGTGCTAGAACTCTGGACTGTACATACACTACAGAAGTGCTCAACCCCGATCTGATCCCACCCAAGCTAACCAACTTTTAATAGAAAGAAAAATGTAGTTCAACTTACCATCTGCTACATGACTTCAAAAATCCTACCTGGCGCGTCCCCGGCTGTCTAAGGGGGACATAATTCCTCTCCCACTCTTTGACCACTTTGTCCTTTACAGAGTTCACTAATTACCTACTTTAACCCAGCTTTAATTTTGATTATGAATCCAAAAGAAGTCAAAGAATAAGCTCAAAGAAGTTTCCCAAGATTTACAGTCAACAGCACAGATTACAAAACAGGAGAAATCCACAGGCCATGGTTATATTCTACGAATAGTGAATTACAAAGGCCATGTTTATATTCTATGAATGGGGAATTACAAAGGCCGTGTTTATAGTCTATGAATTGGGCATTACAAAATGCAGGTAAAATTTAAACTTTCTGAGTGAAGGACAGCAGATCAAAGACCAAATGAAAAACACAAAATAACAAAAAGATATTCCACTCCCAAGCAGAGCAGACCGTCCCCTCACACTGCCCTTTGTGGAGGTACTGGCTTTCTGGAACCAGGAAGGAACACTTTTTTAAGCAGCAGATGGACGGAATTTTTCTTTCATTTTGATTGTTTTCTGATCATGGGATTAGTGGCCCTCACTTCTAAGAATCTATTTCTTAGAGAAATAGCTCCTAATATGTAAAGCTGCCAGCGTGCCTGCAGCACACTGCGTAGCAGCCGTGAACTGAAATCAGGGGACAGGGTGCTTAAGCAAACACGGCCAATCCACACAAAGGACCGGTGCATGGCGGTGAACAGAAAAAGCGTGCGGGCGCATGGGCCAGGCTGGGAAGCACAGCTCAGCGAGAAGAGCACTGCGCTGCCTTGCTCGCGGCCTGCTGCACACACGCACGGCACACTGGTATCTGTGAAGAGCGGAGATTCAGAGAATTTACCCTTTTACTTTGTGCATTAAGAATTTACATTTTTTATAAATATTTTACAAGTATTACTTTAAAGTTGGGGAAAAGAAAAACACACCACCGTCCTCCATCCCCAGCAAATGTGGAGTCAGAGGTTCTGAGTGACACTACCATACAGCATGCCCTGCAAATGGCTCTAACTCAGCACCTCAGCAAAGCCCTTGACATGAAGACACCGGACCTAAAAACAAAAGAGTGTGTCTTAATGGGTTCCCATCCTACAAATTAAGAGATTACCACACTGATCCACAAAGCCCCTTGTATTTTACCAACAGGGTCATAGGAAGAAAAACAGCTGAATCATATTTTGATAATGTTCAGTCTGAAATGAGAATGCTAGAGGCCAAGATCACCCAAAAAGCTCCAACAAAAACATACAGCCTCATACCAGCCCGACCAAATGGGTCTATGTAACTTGCCCTGGCACCCTCAACATGCCCTACTTCTCCGCCCAACAGCTGCCACGTTCAGAGAAGGGAGTAAAAGGTCAAACTGGGAGCATATACTGCACACTGTGTGTAGACTGCTCCGACTACAATGCATACAAGCAGGTTCTTCCCTGCATGGGCTGGAGAGGGGCGGCAGGCATGAGTCAAGTAATTACTAAACCCACACAGGGCTATAGCCAGGGGCACCCATTAAACTCTGCCGGAAGAATATTCTTTAAATCCCAGGAGCTGACTAGCTGTTATGGCCATAAAGACCCAAGTAGAATCCCCTGCACCCATATGAAAAGCCAGTGACAACTGAGCAGCTTGTAACCCCAGTACTGGGGACAGAGACTGGGAGATCCTAAAGATTTGCTGACCAGCCAGCCTAGAGAAATGATGAGCTTCAGGTCAATGGAGCTCCAACTGGCCTCCCATGCACACATACATTGACATACATGCAACACATTCAAGACACACACAAACATAAATAAATTTTAAAAAATACTTAAAGTTACAGAAGACTCTACTTTGAAAAAGAAATCCCCAAGAGTGTCACATGTGGCCATGAGGCTTCAGGAAGAACAGCGCAAAGGATGCTCTCACATACTTCACTCTGAAAGAATGTCAACTTCCTTGATAATCACCATCAGGGTCAAAGACATGGTTTCCCTTTCTTGGGGGTCTACTCAACTGCTGACAACTGGCTTACCAATCATACTCCCTAAGAACTTTAGTCCCTTACTCCCCAAAAGACCCACATGGTCTCTCTCTTCTCTTGCCCTTCAGTTGGGGAATACAGGGGAAGAAGAGACGGAATATGATCATCTCTCTAGCAGAGCCCGCGTGTCTCAAGTGCCACTGCCGCTCTGTGAGGAGCTGACATCTGCCCTTCAGTCTTTGCTGGGGGCCACACCTGACGCCTACGCTGTAGGGCACAGCCTCAAGAGCGAGCATCCACAGTGAAAATTCTGTGTCTTTACCGATGTCTAATACACAAGGAGGAGTGAGTCAGCCTTGCCTCCATCAGCTCTAGCATTGTAGTATGTAAAACGGTATCCAGAAGAGGGAAGGAGACAGAAACAGCTTTCTAGGTGCTGCCGGAGGAGGAGACACCTCCAAAACAATCTAATCAGTAATTTATAATAAAAAAATGTAAAGTAGGTGTGCATACACCCAAGGATATTCTGGACATAGTTTAAGAAAAATCTTACTGGACATAAAACTTCTGAAACAAAGACTAAATGTCCCCAAGTTGTTGACATTTAATAAATATGTCCAGGAACCCAGTGCCCAATTAATTAGCTAAAGTATAAGTAGTTAGGCAGAAGTTTCTCCCTAACAGATGGTATAACAGGCTTCAAAGGGAAAAGAAAATTATACTTTAAAGTTATCACTCTATGGTTACTATAACAAATATCAGACCAAAAGATATACGTGGAGGGCTGGCATCAGATGACTCTTATATTTTATTTATGATGACAAAGCCGGGACAGACAAGCAGCAGGGCCTCCCCACACTCCGCCTACCTAGCCAGAAAAGACCCCCTCCACCCCTGCACCTCCCCTATATTGAGCTCTATTCCCAGACCAGACCAGGATATAAAAAGCCTGGCCTCGTGCCAGCTGGCGAGACCACACACGCCCGGTATTTTTAACTTAAGGAGGCCTAAGGATCAGGCCACCAGGAGGGCACCAGAAATGCACACAGAAGCTTAACGACCTCCAGCCAGGATGGTGGTCTGATCTGAGATCTGTTTCCGAACTATCTGACTTCCTTCCCAACCACAGTGCTCTAACAGTGGCAGAGCCATAAAAGACAGCATCCTGAGAGCTGATCAAAGTGGGAAGCTGCTCCGTTCGGAAAGAGCACGCAGTGTTTCAAAGACCATATGCAAGGCTCTGTAAACAGCAGTGTGAATGCCAAATGCCGGCCAAATAAACTGGACTCTTATTTTTCATTGCTGACACAGAAGGCTACAAACTTGACTTCTGTTATAATTACTCTAACAGTTTGCTGCCGTTGGTTTTAGTTTCACACTGGTCTTGGCACTGGGCCACATACACAGATACCACGAAGCTGTGCCTGCAGATAGAACTCCAGCATTACAGGAGAATACCGAGCGCTCCTGGATTACCCAATGTAACCGGTTAGCTTATTTTCTGGGTTAGTATGAATCAAAGGCTCTTTTCATTTTGTCCTTTTTTGCTAAAAATTGCATTAAACACAGACCTCAGTAAAATCTTCTGCCCTAAGTACACACCATTTCATATTTCTCTGAGACTAGCAATCTGTTAGATTTTCATTATCAATTATAAAAATGTAATTGTCCTCCCACAGGACTAGGTAAAGACAAGGTGGGGTTTCAGTCAAGGGCGGCCACTTCCAGTGTCTGGGGAGCCATGCGCAGGCAGCAGGCAGGTCTGCAGCTCTCAGGCTCTCCCACTGCAAACACCTCTGAATACCCAGTTGATTTCCTGTCCCAAAGCAAAAGACAGCCGTGCAGATGGAAGTTCATGCTACAGAAAGTACCCAGGCGTGGGTCCTGAAGACTAAGCCCAAGTGGTCCTTGGCTCTGGAGTACCACTCCCCTGCCCCTTCCCCAATTCACCCTCAAAGTGTTTCCTTTCCCATCATCCCTCTCACCAGGCCTCTTCTGAGCTCCATCTCACAAGTACTCTTCCCCAGGCCCCAGCCTGGTTCCCTCTGGTTGGGTAGTAGCCTTCAGGCCTAGAGGCTGCTCTCTCTGGCCCTGCCCTGCACAGCTGGGCAATCACTCTGAAGATGCTTCCTCCGTTCCATGGACCTTTTCCAGGCTCATCTAACAAAGGCCACCCCACCTCACACAGTTCCTCAGGCCAGGGCCCTGCCAAGTCGAGCCCCAGGCAGACACTGAGCTCCCAACCCCACCTTTGTTCTTAGTTCATCCATTCCTGAGTCACTTTAAGAGCCAGCAAGTTAGTTACCAGGTGGCACACTGTGAAACCCAAACACACAGACAACAGCTTGTGAGAGCAGTTTTTACTAAAACTGTCTTCACAGGTTTCTGTAAACAGACCGCGCCGGTTTGTAACTACTTATGGAACCCCACCGAAAGTGCAGTAAAAGGTAAAAGTCTAAACCCAGGAGGACAGAGAAAACAAGAGCTGAGATGACAACGGACAGGAGGTCAAAACATTTCTGGAAGGAGAAAAGCAGAGACAAGTGATAATTAATGTTTTAATCTGTTCTAGGTGAGAGGATAAGAAGCAAGCTAATTAAAGCCCAGAACCCCAAAGACTCAGGAATCAGAGGGTGGCCAGGAGCTGCACAAAAAGATCTGCAAAGAGAAGAGAAATTGAGAGCCCATTCCAGATCCTCACCTCCATCTTGTCAGAAGTCAGAAAAGGACTGCCATCTGGAGAGACCAGCAGGAGAGAAGCCCATGGAAAACAGATGAGATGACTCCTCCTCTGAGAGCAAAGGGTACATTAGTGGAAGAGGAACGCAGACAACACAAGAGGGCTCCTGCTCACCATCAGCCCCACCAAGGCACGTGGCCATCTAAGGACACGGCACTTTAGAAACTAGAATCTGGCAGTCACATGCAAAGAGAAAGCCACAGTTTTAAAATACATCCAGCAAGATAGACCGAAGCCTTCAAGAATGAGATATACTATTAGAAAACAAAGGTCGGTGAACAAAAATCAGTAGATGTGGAAACTACCAAAAAATAAATAAATAAATCTATCAGAACAATGGAAAACTTAACAATGTCTGCCAAAAATAGAAATAAAGAGATGAAAGGGAGAAAGAAAATTATTTGAAAGTAAAGAGTTAACCCAGGGTTAAATAACAAACCTTCCACACTGTAGTAAAAAGGAAGCCGTGATGACAAAACTATCGGAGAAAACACCCACCCACCCGACACACAGGAGGATGAGCTTAACACTCGATGGATCTAGAGAAACAAGCAGGGAAATACGAACTTCTTTTTTTTTTTTTTTTTTTTTTTGATTTTCGAGACAGGGGTTTTTTTTGTTGTTGTTGTTCCTGTCCTGGAACTAGCTCTTCTAGACCAGGCTGGCCTCGAACTCACAGAGATCCGCCTGCCTCTGCCTCCCGAGTGCTGGGATTAAAGGCGTGTGCCACCACTGCCCGGCACGAACTTCAATTTTTATCACTTTGGAAGTCAGGGAAATAAAAAACATCTAAAGTCTCCAGAGAAGGAAGAAAATAGGCAACACACAAAGATGAAGGCCGGACTTCTCCACAGAATCTCTAGGTTCAAGGAAAATGATACCCAACATCCGTGTCTATCTCTGCTCAGCAAAGGCACCACCCGAAGGGAGAGTAAGGAGCAGTTTTCTGACACCCAGGGACACGTACCTCTCCCACAAAGAGTTAAAAAAAAAAAAAAAGAGGTGTGTCTATCAAAAAAGGGGGGATACCTGGAAGCCATGACACTCAGAAGCGTGTGACTTCAAAATCAAGGGGTGACTCCCCATCTACACATGCATGCACACACACAGAGGCACATACAGACACATACATACATACCACACACACACACACATGCACAGGCACACACACACACCAAGTTATAAGTGTAATAAGAGGGCTTTAGGAGGCCAACTCCGACCAGGAACTCACTGGAGACGTGTCCCAGAACTTGCTTCTACTCAAAGCCCACTACAGTTGGTAGACTGGAAGGAACTGAGTTAACGGAATTTGTCCTAGCTGCAATAGGTTGTATAGTGGAGCTCTGGACTCTACAGTGAAAAGGAACACTTTCCAATCCTCAAACAAGGGAGAAATAGTCTCCTCACCCTGTGCTGCCTGGGCCCCCATCAGGGGCTGGGAGCTGGGCTGCTGGCGTACACCTTTTCTCATAAAGTACAGCAATGAAGTTCTTATCAAATCCAGCAAAACACAAAGTTAAACATGAAGGAAACACATTGGCAGTTGAGTCCCACATGGTCACACGCACATGAACACTGGTGACTAAATTGACAGAAATGGCAGAAGGCAACAGGAAGAAAGGGAACCTCATGGAAGAAAAAGCAGGTTTTCATTCAAACTGCAGTTTCCTTATAGATTTCCACAGCATTTCTCTCATCAGAAACAACAGGCTGCAACTTCAGCGCACCAACAGCGCCGTCTGAGTGAGCTGCAGGTTCTCACTGCTGGATGCAAAACCCTCAGCACTGAAGACCATCACGGAAAAAGGAGTTCTCTGCTTAACTGCCAAAGCAGCTTCTCAGGGAGAAGAGAATGGGATTAATGGGAACCGCGTGTGAGTCCTGAAATGTCCTCATAGGAGACATGTTTATCCGGCACCCATGTCTGATCTGTGAAGACAGGGGTGTCTCTACTCAAAGACCTAGTGCTGCTCCAACCTTGGCACAGCACTTCCTCGTATTTATGTATTCAAGTGTTTATTTAGCTGAAATCACTTCCCTCCCTCTCTGATTGAGGAATGGAACACAAATGAAGGAAATTAGGAGGGGCATGAGGCAGTCTGTATTCACGAGCCTCTGCAAACTTCTGTAAAATTCACACAAACCCCTGTAAAGCCTAACAGAACTCGAAAACAACATGCTTCTCGCCCAGAACCTGAACAGCCCTCTCTGGCCAGTCCCAGGTCTACTGGCACTATTCTTAGACACCATGTCCCCAGGCTGCACAGCTGCTCCCAGTGCACACTCACCAAAGGCCAGCCGGGCAGCGGAACTCCAGTGCCTGGGTGCAGGTCTGTTCCTGAGTGCACTTTCAGGTCCTCTAGCTGTACCAGTAATTATCAGACTTAATAAGTTATCAAAGACCTCAGGATTTTCTCAATCCAATGAGCCAAAAATAATACCAATCACTAGGAACATGAGGCAGTAGGGAAGGTCAACATTCATATACGAAAGCTAACACCTCCCCAAGGCTCCTTCCTCCCTTCCCCAAGTGACTGTCCCCTTAAGTCACCACCTCAGGAAGGTCAGAGCCCATACCTGAGCTCACTACTCAACTTGTCTCATTCTTGACTCCTTTCCAGTCTCCCTTCCAAGGTCCTCTGCAAACACCTGCTCATGATCCCCATGGGACACCTAGTGACCGGTGGGGTACCACACAGCACACAGTCAAGTCCCATGTATCAAGTTAAACTAAAAACAGGTGCATGCATCTTACAGTGTGAACTGTTTATTTATACAGAGAATCACTTGTTTTAATTCAAATAATTGACTTTACTACTTCAAGAGCAGAGACTCTAGTCCTTAGAAAGACCAAAGGGAGCCTCTGAATGGCTCTCACCACAAAGACTGATAAACTAAATTTGATCCCCAGGACCTATGCACTGGAAGGAAAGAAACAACTCCCACAGACTGGCCTTTGACCTCCACAGGCACGCATAGATGGATTGATTTATTGATTGATTGACTGAGAAGGGCGAGGCATGCCAGAACAGTGCTGGAGCACACAAAGTCAGGTAGGCCATAGCCTGGGAGACAGAAGAACCATTCCAGCCTTATAACCATTCCCACCCCACCCCACCACCATAACAGCTCTCTCTCCACGCCACCCAACTTTTACACACTGGGCCTATGACCTTCAGGGCTACACTCTCTACCAGAGGAGCAGAAGACTCCACCTTGCAAATGTAGGGCCCTAGACCAGCCCGCAGCCTCATCTCCCCAGCTGGCTAAGTAGCACTATTCCAGAGACATAAGAGAAAAGTTCAGTCGAGTACCCCAGTACTTAACAGTCCAGAAAATAAAAAGGCCAACACTAAAGTCCTGTTTCTGAAGCAGAAGAGAGAAGCCACTGTGGGAAAACTCGGCAGATGGGCACGGTTTAAAGACAAAGGGCCACCATCCAGCAAGAGGACCCTCCATGGACCCTCCAGTATGAGACCCAAAGAGCCAGAAGATCTCAAACACCAATACACGCTCTTCAACCAGGGGGCTCACAGTTAAAGCGTGGAAAGTGTCAGGAAAGCATGGTGAATTCACACAAGGCAGCATAACCGGGCCGCAGAACAGAATGAAGCCCTGAGACATCAACAGACGACACAAACCTTGAAAAATCACAGAATGGGAAAAAGCCAGCCACAAAGGGGCACATGGGACATGACCTTCTGTACAGGAAACACCCAAAACAGGCAGGACAGAAAGCAGACTAGCAGCTGCCAGGGGCTGGGGAAGAAACAATGGCATGTGGTTGCTGACCTGGCACAGGAGTCTCACCTGGGTAAGAAGGACAGGAGATGGTGCACAACTCTATCAATGCTTGGCTGCATACTTAAAAAGGTTAATTTTACGTTTCATGGATTTTTATCTCAAAAAATTACTCTAAAGAATATGCTAGGGGCAATAGGCAACATTCAATTTTCTTTTCTACAAAGATTTACTTTTATTCCTAATTCCACGCATATTTGCACAATTGAGTGTGGCACCTTCAGAGGCCAGGAGTGTCAGATGCTCTGGAGAGGTGGGTGCTGGGAACCAAGCGAGACATCTGCACCAACACTGCACATTCTTAACCACCGATCCATCTCTCCAGTCCCACTCCCAGTGTTCTATGTGTTAAATGTCACAAAAAGACTTTCCACAAAACTAATGTTTCAAGTCAATAGGAAGTTCCTTTGATTCTGATTAGTCCTTTAAAACTCAAGAGAACTGGTACTGTGAAGCACTTCCACTTCTTAGAATCACAAATTGATGCTGGCACGGGTTCAAAGATCAAGGGTTGCTAACCCTGCTCTGCTGTTCAGCAAGGGTGGGAACGTGAGCAGCTGATTAACCTTGCTCCTCTGTTTCCTCATCTGCAAGGTAAAGAAGACAAGAACGTCTCTGAAGACTAGAGACTAGATGGGCTAGCCCAAGGCAAACAGGAACCCAGACAGACTAAACACTTGATAAATAATAGCTTCCATGCAAAAAAGATAACAGAAGGGGTAAGGAAGGGAAAGTGGAAGTACTTAGCAGGAGACCTGACACAGACTGTCACTCTGTCATCTACTGACAACAGTTTGGCTTACAATAGTTTGGAAAAGGAAAAGACAGCAATGATAATGGCCAGGGTTATAAAGTGACAATGACAACAATGAACTAAGACACGAAGTTCCTGGAAGCCCTTCAAAGGCCCTCCACTATAACAAAGAAGACAGAAATGGTTTTAAGAAAGAGTGTACCAGGTGTATGGGGACACACTCTGATTTAATCCCAGCGCTCTGGAGGCAGAGGCAGCCTGCCTGGTCTCTGGAGCTATGTTCAGGACAGCCTGAGCTACAGGACAGCCTGAGCTATACAGAGAAATCCTGTCTTGGGGATAGAAAAGAAGAGAGGAGGGGAGGGGAGGACAGAAGTGGGAAGGAGAGGGCAAGGGAGGAGAGGGGAGGGGAGGGAGGGGGAAGGGGAGGAAGCTTAAGTCACACACTTATGGAGGTAGCCATAACCTTGGAGTTAGGAAACAGGTTACAGCAGCCACAGTTCCAAATCCAAGTGTGCAAGGCACTCTTTCTAAAAGTTAAGCTCCACAGAGCTTCTTAGGCCCCATAAAGCATGTGAAGAAAGTGCCTGCTAAGAAGAGTGACCTTTACACCATGGACAGGGGTATGAAGTGCTCGAGCCCATTCCCCAACCCCAGTCTACTACCACATGCAGAACACTTCTCCAACATTAAGGAACATTCTTTGCCAGAACAGCAAGCTAGGCAGTGGCAGGCAACTGCATCCTGTTAACATGGCATCCGAACTACCCTGGAGCCTTCCTCAATACACATGGTAATGGCTATGATGAAGATGGCAACTTGAGTTTCTATTACATGTGAGCCACATCCAATTCAGCGACTCTCTGACCATCTGCCCCTACTTACATGCTATACCTGGTCCCAGAGAGAAATCTAGAAACATGCCCAGTCATACGGTAGAGCAGCAACACCTCTAGTCTCAATGCAGTATCAAGCAGAAACGCTCACAGGATGCTGACATTACACTGATGAGCAAGACAGAGTATCTGCATTTGCCCACTCAGGACGGAAACGTCCCTGAACTCTAACGATTCATATCAGAGATCAGAGCCATATACAATTAACACTAGGCTGGCCAGATTCCACTGACCAGAACCTTCAAGGCTGCAAAGCCATGCTTGTCTTTAGGTTTCTGAAGTGCTCATCTGCCATCTGCCAGAGAGAACAGCCGAGGAAAAGGATGGGCAGAGTCTGCATCTGGGCAACCCATGGATAGCGCTGCTGCTGAGGTGGGGTGAGCACCCGATGTGTGATGGAGGAAGGTCATTTGTCAATAAACAAACTGCCTTGGCCCATTTGATAGGCTATCCCTTAGGTGGGTGGAGTAGACAGAATAGAATGCTGAGAGGAAGAGGAAGTGAGCTCAGATGCAAGGCAGCTCCTCTGAGAGACAGACGCCATGCTCTCCTCTCCAGAGCAGACACGATGAAGCTCTGACCCAGGATGGACGTAGGCTAGAATCTTCCCGGTAAGCGCACCTTGGGGTGCTACATACATGAACAGAAATGGGCCAAGCAGTGTTTAAAAGAATAGAGTTTGTGTGTCGTTATTTTGGGGCATAAGCTAGCCAGGCAACCATGGGCCGGGCTGTGGGAAGAGGCCCGCAGCCCCTACTGCAGATGTGACAACAAAATGGGAAATGCTTACACAAGAAACTTTTGGCGGGCTAGAGAGATGGTTCAGTGATTAAAAGTGATTGCGGCTCTTTCAGAGGACAGGAGAGGTCGGGTCATCAGTGCCTAAGACTCCAGATTACCCAACTTCCTCTTCTGATCTCTATGCACACATTCTGGTACACACAAATAAATAATAAAATAAATCTTTTGAAACAAACAAACAAACTTTGGAATTGCTGAAAGTCATTCTGTGTTCTTACAAAGCCTCCAGAGCTAATAAACTAAGCCCATATTGGGGAGCACAGAAGCCAAGCCCACCTCCTGCCCTGAGGATTCTTTCAGTGAGATCCTTCAGAACAAGTTCTGATTTAGAAGTAAGCATGCTGCAGGCATCTGAGTATCAAATCTGGGTGGTTTTACCAGCAGGGGTGGTCATCCTCGGAGTAGAATCCTGCTGAAGCTCTCTCTCCTGCTGGAGCTTCGTTAACTCTCCTGTCTGTAGGCACATGGTGGGAAAATGTCCCTCCTGTCTTGGAACTACCTAAAGTGTCCCATGATGCATCTGATGCATGAAGACTCAGAACAGTGATTGTTGGCATACAAAGGGGTTCCAAAATAGCCTAGAATGGAGTGTAACAAAAGTTTATTTATTTGGGAATGAACTCACAGAAAGAATAGCGATTTTCAGTCCTCTGCATGTACTGGGAACTGGAACTGAATTCAGCAGCCAAGAGGCCTAGACACGCTTTCATCTGCATTTATAGTACATGAGACCATGCCCAAAGTGGGCCGGTATCTTAAAGGCTATTGGCTGAAGGAATTCCCATAGCATGTCCCCTTTTATCTAAAGAAGACAGTTTTAAGCCTAATACAAAACTATATACAGTAAGAACAAATATCAAGTATTGTCTAGGGAAAAGAAGAGGCAAAGACATACATAAAAATTAGAATTACAACCAGTATGAACAATATCAAACAAGAAACATATGCCAAATGTTTCAATAGTTATCCTATCCTAAGGAATCTGAGTCTTATATTAAAAATGGCTTGGCTAAGTCATGAGAGGAAAGTAACTATGATTATCTAGTTCTCAACCCCATCAAAGATCTGAGAAGGACAAAAATATTACCTGAGTAAACAGGAAGTGCAATCAAGCAACTTCTAAAAGGTGCAAGAAATGACAGAGACAACTGGCTACCTGGGCAATCATCCAAAGTCAAATTTGCAATGTTGGGGTATCCACCTTTGGCTAAAGCCTAGAGTATCTGACAGACCATTTTCAGAGGCAGGAAGTTTTAAAAACTGTCTTACTGTGTCTTGGCAAGGACTGGCAGTCTCTTTGTTGTATCCTGCTTGTTCAGTCTGGACACTATGCATTTTGTCAGTGGTCGAGGCAGGGGCAGTTCTCTGTCCAAAGGGCAGTTTTGCCAAGAAGAAAACAAGCTCCAAATGGAGTGTCTTCCATGCCCAACATTCTCTCAAGAATAGACAGAGGTAACAAACCATGAGCCTCATGGTAAAATACAAAATGATAGAAATGGGTTAATTTAAGATATAAGAGCTAGCTAAGAAAATACCTGAACTATTGACCAAACAGTGGTGTAATTGATATAGTTTCTGTGTGATTATTTGGGTCTGGGCAGCTGGGAAACGAACAAGTCTCTATTTACAAAATATCATCTGGGGCATGAATCCACACAAGACCTAAAAAAGCTTAAAGAAAAAAAAAATAGGGCTTTTAGACCCACAAAAACGGGAGACAAGAGCAGCTTTTTGGTAGCCATTTTTTTGGGGGGGGGTTCTTTTTTTTTTTTTTTTTTCAGATAGGCTCTGTTTGCAAGCCACAAGCAGAGGTGCAGGTCCATTAAGAGACGGCTTCCTGACTCAGCATTAGCAGCAAAAACTGCATGGCTTTTAAGAGATGGCAGCTCTGGCTCTTTCGTGAAGTCCTGCAGTTAAAGGGGATTTGTGAGCAGCATGCTACTAGTTGCTTAATGGTGACATAGAACTACTGCATCCCTGAAGCTGGGGTGGTGAGCATGGCTCGCAGAGGCAGTGAACATATCTCTGCCATGTTGGACTGGGCAGAGCCAACAGGCAGGGCCATGGAGTTGGTCCTAGCCACACCCACTTAGCATTAAAAAAAAAAGAGGCGCTCCTGGTCAGAAAAAGATTACAGACACACAATAATAAACCTTTAAACAAGTCAAATTGTGTATAAAATCTGTATATAGGCTTGGGAGAGAGAGGAAAAAGTATAGACAGTTATAAAAAGAAGTAATAGTTTAAAAAAATAAGAATATAGACAGACAGATTAAAGGAGTAAAGATAATATTTATAAAAATAGAGTAAAAAAGTCACACAAAGATGGAAAATACAGAGAGAGTCTGGCTTATGTATGTTATTGTGTTTTCTCTGAATGTTTTGACTGTGAATGAACTAACTACAGAGAGAATTTTCCAGGCTGCTAAGCTAAACCAATATATATTTTAAAGGTATTTTGACTTCAAAATTTGAGTTTAAGGATTTGTTACTTTGGAAAAGAAGTTCTGCTTTGTTTCTACAGAGGATGAGAACCTGTGGATTTCTTCCAGGCTAATGTGGTTTGATGGAACAAGATCCCCAAAAGGTCTCCATGAACCCTAAAAATACTTTGCCCAACAGCAGGAAGCAGTTTGGAGAAAACAATGACCAAATTCACAAAATGATTATGTATAAATACTTGTTTTCATTTAAAGAGGATTGATTATAAATGGTCAAGTAGTCACAGTCAATCTCTCTCTAAAAGAAAGGGGGAATATGATATAAAGATGAATACATTCCATTGGTATGGACTTTGGTCTATAGATACAAATTTAAAGGCGATTTGCTACACTGTGTATATGTATTTCTGCTCTTGAGTAAGGTATTGTGTTTCTGTAGCTCATTTTAAAATGTAATGTATAGTTAAGAAATACAGATTAATAGTCTTCTATAATAATCAAGCTTTTAGTCATGTTAGTTAGGTATTCTAGATATATAGAGATATACTTCAGTTAGATAGATAGTCTTCAACACTTCAAAGACCTACGGAATATGGCATTTAAAATGTTTTAAGAACTTAAGACTTTTCTCCACAGTGAGGCATGTCTGCTCCTGGTAGCACCAATTACTTCAAGAGAAAGACGGACATCAAAGAGGCCTCTTATGGAGTTTGCTAGCCACTGGGTAAGAAACTGCTCTTGCCTAGACTAATCGATGGTATGCTGTATGAACTAGACATGAAGGACCCACAGAAAAGTGACTGCTGAACTTTCCAAAGGATGGGATGGTCCTTAAGGGTTCCTGCTTCACAGAGGAAACTGTCAGACATTCTGCAGGACACAGAAGAAAGCAACTGATGAACTTTGTCATTACAGGGCAGAACAAATTTTCAAATTTCCTGCTTCATGGAAAAGTCTGTTGGATACTATGGGCCAACTATGGGGGCTGAATATGGATGCCCAAACATTACAGAAGAAATTTGGGTGACTGTCCAGGCAGAAAGATGTCTCTGTCGTTTCTAGAACTTTGGAAGTTACAATGCACTTCCTATTTACTTAGGTAATATTATATCCACCTGGGGTCTTTGAAGAGTTGCAGACAAATAGTTATAGTTTTCCTTAGTTATGATAAAAAAATAAATTAGATATAAAACTTTAGACTCAAAGATAGGATGGATGATATTTTCTTTTATCAAAGATAAAATACTTTAGTCAATTGTAAATGAAATAAATATTGTAACTATAATTCTTGTTTGGTAACTGCTTTGAATATATAATTTTATTATGTTAAAGATAAAACCTTCCTTTTTATTTAGACAGAAAGGGGGAAATAATGTGGGATGTCCTTCAGTATATGTGTTGCTTTTATTAGCTAATGAATAAGGCTGCTTTGGCCTATTGCGGCAGGGCATAATATAGCCAGGCTATAAGAGATATACATAGAGAGATTAGGCAGCATCAGAGACACCATGTAGCTACCAAAGGAAGAAGGACACCAGAACCTTACCACCGGTATGCCACAGCCTGGTGGCAAGACACAGATTAATAGAAATGGGTTAATTTAAGATGTAAGAGTTAATAAGAAGCCTGAGTTAATAGGCCAAATGCTGTTGTAATTAATATAGTTTCTGTGTGATTACTCAGGATTGGGTGGCTGGGAAACAATGAGCAGACTCTGTCTACAAGTGATATCCCCAGGTTACTGCTCCTGCTCTTCACTACTGAAGCTAATGTGGAGGACATCAGCAAGGCCTCCGAGCAAATGACCAGCTCTTCCCAGCAATCAGCTGGTTTTACAAGGGAATTCTACTCTTTCCCCTTCCCCTTCCTTTTCCCCTTTCTCTTCCACCACTCAAATTTGGCCAGTTCCTGGGGAGAAGATCCCATCATGTGTCTCCTGATCTGGGACAAGCAGCACACTCAAGAAGATGAGGGAAAGAAATTCTCTCCATAGGCACAAGCACATCAGCTGGGTAAGAAGTGACTACTGCAACACCCAAGACAAGAGTCAAGCCAGGCCTGTCAAGAGGCCACGTAAGCCAGAGGAAGGCCCCTTTCTGGTGCCCTTTCACGGGCTAAATGTGGTGTGCTCCGACTACCCTTCTCCCCAGGTATTCCTAAAACCAGTCAGGATGAAATTGGCAACCAGGAAACATCTAGCCCTCACTATCCATCTTCAAAAGCCTCTGCATAAAGATCTGTTCTCTCTACATCTGGGCACCCCAGCCTGGCCAGCCTTCCTGGGGTATGTCTGAACAGGAGCACCCTTCCCAGCCTTTCAGGAACCCAGCACTGCAGCTGTCCTGGGAAGCCAGCATGGTTACCACCACTAAATAAGATGTGATCATCTTAGCAAAGGCAGATTTCTGTATTTCATTCCGACATCTGCACATTCTGCAATTAGGCTTACTTTGTTCTGAATGTTTGCTATTGTACAAACGTTGACCTGAATCATAGCCCTTGACCGACCAGACTGAACAGGTCCAAAAGGTGGCTAGCTAGTTGGATAGTTGGCTGGTTGACTGGTTGGCTCTTTAGCTGGTTAACTGGTAGGTTGGTTGGTTGGCTGGTTGGTTAGCTGGCTGGTTACTTGATTAGTTTGTAGAGTGGCTGATTGGCTGACTACTCAGTTAAGTAGTTAAAATGTTCTTACTCTGAATCAGTACCAATAGAGATGAATTTGGCTATCTTGTTGAATACGAATTTGGCTCATTTTGTAGAATACAATCTGTTTATACATATTTCCCCATAGAAACTGGGAAACTAGGTAATTTCCACTTTCTTATATTATCTAGTAACCCAAATTCAGTGTGGAACTATTGCAAGTAGGTAAGAGATGTCTCTGATAAATGTTTATATGCAATTCCTATATACAGATCTGAGCTCTCAAACTTCCAGAAATTTCTAATACCTCCAGAAGGGTAGGTTCCTCTCAAGGCCCAAGAAAGCTTGGATTACACAGGACTCCCTGGCTCGAAGGAGGTATCCCAATGACTTCTCTCTCCCAGGCCCTGCCCCCCACCCCCGCACACACACAGAGTAGCAGCACCTTCTTTAATTTTACTCACAAGCACAGAATTATCTTTCAATTTTATTTTTCAAGACTGTAAGAGCAAATATCTGCAATTACATATAAAATAATCAAACTGCCATTAAGAATGTAACTATCTAGGAACATAAAAATAAAAACCTTCTTTTTAACCTTTAGAGAAGACCCATCTTAAAATATAAAGCAAGCCATACAGTCCCTGTTAGGGGTTAAAAAGGAACGAAAGTGATGGTTCAGAATAATCAGGCTTCATTTACACAATTTACCTTTGTTTTGCTGCCCAGGCTTCTTTTCAGACCACTGACAAACTGAGAGCTTCTCCTTGCCTCTTTTGCAACTCTGAGTAAAGCGTGTTAGCCTGACAGTCTGCCACATTAATAGACCACGCGTCTACACATGACAGGTATTCAGAAAACATTTTGCCCAAGAATAACTCCACAGGTAAAAAGTTTAAAAGATCACACTGCGTTCATCCCAACAATTCCCTGGAGACTCCTTTGGTCTTAGAAAGAACTTTTGACATTGCGGGTAGTAGTTATGTCTGTACAATTTGTCAAGCCATTAGCCCATTCAAGATCGTTAAGTGACCAGACTAAAATCTTATACCGAAGTCAAAGGTCATTCGCTCACTGGTACTTCAAAGGTAAAAGCCAAGCCAGGAAATCTGGTAGTCAACCCCCTTAATTATAGAGATAAACACAGTGGGGTGGGATCCAGGGCTTTCCATCATCACAAACAGGTTAATTAATCGGCAAAGACTATGTTGTCCCAGTTAGGGTTTCTGGGTCGATTCCAGTCCTTTAGGGTGGGGTAACTTCCTGACTTATTGCTATCAAACAAGTCTGGAAGTGCTCTAATGCTCACGGCAGCTGCCCACAGTGGCTGGGCCACTGCAGTCATATGGCATAAGCACAGGCATCTCCAGCAGTCAGTCCTCAGGGCACCAAACTGACTTCAGAGACACCAACCTCTGAAGAGTCTGAGAAACACCCAAACTAATATGACACTTGCTCTCTCTTAGTTTATCTTGTGGGGTTTTTGTTGTTTTGTTTTTCAGAGAACAGTGGACAAATGTGGTTGATTGATTCCACTGACAACAACTGTTAGCCTTAGTGCTAAAATTTTTACATAAATATATTACTGCTTTTTGAGTGACAAGTGAGAAATTTATTTAAAACATATTAAAGTGATTCTAAAACTATTTGAAATAATCACTTATGATTTTCATACATTAAAAGTAAAACTACCGGGGCTAGAGACACGGTTCAGTAGTTAAGAGCACCGAAAGTTCTTCCAGAGGAACTAAGTTCAATTCCTAGCACCCACGTGGCTACTCACAGCTACCTGATACTACTGTTCAGGAGATCTGACACCCTCACACAGACATATATGCAGGCAAAACACCAATGCACATAAAATAAAAATAAATCATTAAAAAGCTTGCACTTACACAAGAAAAAAAGAATTTAAAAAAACATAAAACAAAACCAAAACAGAAAATTTGACAGGTATTTGGGGTTGGAGTCTCTATATGTGCATTACACAGGAGAAATCATATATAAAAGAAAGCAGCATGAACACTGGAGGACAGAGGCTATTCTGCCCCTAGAACAATATAAATGCTCTATGAAAAACAAATGCCAATGTGGCTTTCCAAACCAAAGATGAAAGCAGCTCACATTTCTCATTAAATTTCCAAGAATAGCTGAGCGGTGGTGCCGCACGCCTTTAATCCCAGCACTCAGAAGGCAGAAGCAGGCAATCTTTATGAGTTCGAGGCCAGCCTGGAGTTCCAGTACAGGCTCCAAAGCTACAGAGAAGCCCTGTCTCGGGAGGAAAAAACTCCCAAGAATAATCTCATCCTGTCTTACTTATATAAAAAGGTAAAGATTTGAATGAAGGTCTACACAGAGCTCACAGTGTGCTCTCTTCTAATACGAGTTTAGTGACAACGTCACAGTGCTTCAAAGGTGTTTCAATCTAACTACAATGTAAGAAGCTAGTGTTCCAGAAATTTACATTTTAAGGAGTAAATATGGTACTCTATCTATAAATTCTCTCAGAAATATTTTCTTGGTAAGAAACTCCATCAACAAGGAACTCTGGCACCAACCCTGGTGGCATCTGCTATCTATCCTCATGGACGCAGGTGTGTGATCTGTAAGAGTCTTGTTGACAAACTGTAAATACATGCATGCTCACTGCAAAAGACCTGAAGGAGCCAGACAGACGAGGCCAATGAAAGGCCATTTTTTATACAAATGTTCAAAACCTGAGAAATGTAAGCATCTCAGGTACAAAGCAAAGCTGCTTGCCTCCAGTCTCTGGGCACACAGGACAACCAACAAAAATGCTATGGACCACACAGCCAATAAATCCCACAGCATTTCATAGCTGTAACAGCAAAATGCCTGCCTTCATCTTATTTAGTTAAGGGTTTACATGTATGTATGTATATAACAGAAAATATATTTAGCATATGGGATACATTACATGAAAATGCCACTGCCCCACAAATGTTCCATAAGCAAGTGTGTGAGCATGCATGCAGGGATGTCTGTAGGCGCCTGTGAAGTTACCCAAAACTCCAAGAGTCTAAGTGTAAACACACCGGGCACCTACTCCTCCTCATTGCCCCACGTCAAGTCTTCCTCCTTCATCCAATCACACTCCTCAAAAGTAGGAGACCTGAGCGTTCTTAGACGAGACTAAAACCATGCCTTTTTACACACGCAGGGAGAGAACCAGTAACAAGTATTTCACATCAAAATACAACAACAACAAAAAGCCCTACGGGAATGTTGTCTGACGCAGTCTTTGCTCCATGAAGCCTCCCTTTCATAGTAACTGTTCAAATTCTATCAAAATATGACTTTCAAGTAAATGCAAAAAAAAAAAAAATTCTACACTACACCAAAAATATAGTAACAGAGGTAAGAATCCTGGAAACTGCCCAGCTGCCTGAATAGTCACGAAGAAAAGATCCATTTTCGCCCAACAATTGCAATGTTTGTCTCCTTTTTAGAAACATCTACCGCCAAAATAAGCATGTGCACTCCGAGATGCGATCTGGCTGCGAAGATGGCCCCAGAGAGAAATGCTTCTGTTCCGAAATAAACATCTTACTCCAAACGCGCAGTGGAGGAGATATGGCCAGATAGCAGAGATGGTAAACAAACACAGACTAGAATGTCCGCTTCATCTGAAGTCATCCTCAAAGGAATCTGCTCTTAATTTAGTTTCCATCTCAGTATAAACTGGTATGCTCCGGTACAACACCCTAACGAAATTACTAACTTCTACTGAATTTGGCCACTTTCAAAACAATAATCATGTCCCGTGCTTTACTGTAAAGGTCTTCAAAAAACAACACTTTGTAAAAACTAAAGAAAGTTGGGTTTTCTCATAAAAGGGTTTTCTCATAAAAACACATGCGGAGTGTGGTGGCACAGGTTTTAATCAGAGCACTGGGGAGACGGAGAGAGGGGAATTGCTGGGTTCCAGCCTGGCTCACCTGTTTGAGAGAAAGACACTGTATAAGAAAAAGGAAGGAGGGAGGGAGGGAGGGACTAAGCTAAAAACAGGGATTTCTAATTCCTTCCATTTCCCCAGCTGTATAATGACCACGCCTCCTGCTCCCGAATTGCAGCGTGATAAAGATACTAACCCATTGGCTCCCAAACCTGGGAGAGAGCCTCTGAAGGTATCTGAAATCTACTGACACAAATGAATAGCAGCTTCTATGGTCTACGATCTTTCACTGCTAGTTATTTTATATAAAACTCTCTAGGGTGAGCAGGCAAAGACCGCGTTAAATGAGCAAAGAAGCCGAGAAAAACGAAGCCAGGCTTTGCACATGCACACCCCTGATCCAGCCAAGAACGCCCTTGCTGCTTCTTTAGGCAAAAAAGCAAACTGAAAATCCAGCCACTGTGTGGCAAGCCACACCTTTGTGTGGCTCTGTACTAGAGGAAGTCAACAGTATGCTTCTGCTAATCACCAGGTCTGCTCCAGGACCTGGAGGCGGAACATTCTCCACAGAGCAGAGAAAATTCATTCCCCCTAAACTCAAAAAAAAAAAAAAAAACAAAAAAAAAAAACAAACAAACAAAACAGACGAGCTTTTAGGGCTGTGCAAAGCTGACCTGTTTGGGCATGCATCTGCCTGGTGACGTGGGAGAGCAAGGACTGAAGACCACAAATCCAGTTCCAGTCCATAAAGACTAAAGTAGCGCGCTATTATCACACCATGCTTCAATAAGTCAGTCATGGGTACATTTCAAATCTAAAACTACCATGACACAAATCAAGACCATCGTGTTTAATGCTAGTATCAAACGCTCGGTGGCCACTCCCTCCCACTGAGAGACGCAAAATAAGCAGAGACGCTGTGGACTTGAGATCCCATCCGAGCACTACGGTTCTAGTGGGACACACATTTAAAATTCCTATCACAGGAGCAGAACGCCAGCCAAGAATCAAACTGTGACCCCTGAGCCAAAGGCAACTTACCACTCAGCTGGTAAGTGGGCAACTCAATTTACAAAGCTGAATTCCTGCATTTTAATCCTCTGCAGAAATACATGAGCAATGCTAAATGAACTGGATGCAGCTCATTAGAGGTTCACAAACCAAACACAGGAAACTGGACGGCATCCAAAGCAAAGCCATGCCTAGGTGGCGATGTCCACTCAATGAACACTCAACGTCATAATTATCTTCCAGCCTTTTCTCTGAAGAACATTAGTCCTGTACTTATGCTCTATCACAATGCTGAGCCAATTACACTGATCCTAAGAAAAGACGATAGGACCAGCATAGCAGCTAGTGCCTGGACCTTACTGCGTACACGTTTATAATTTCCAGATCTCGGAGGGGAAAAAAAAGACCAAAGCCCAGTACAGTGACACACAGTGTGTGTACACACGAACTACCAGCTATTTCTCAAAACCACTACTAATTACTCCGTTTTGGACTATTAAGAACTGTTCCCTGGATTTGGTATTACAAATGCCGTATGAACTGAGGGAGGGTGTGCCTCAGCACGTGAGTGCTGCGAGCATCTGTGAAGCCCTGAGTTCAATCCCCAGCACTTGGGGGAGGAAGGGGGAATCAGTATCTGAAGCTGTGTCTCCTTTACAATGTTAACAAACATTCAAACATAAATCTATCCCCAGTTATTTTCTGAAATTTCAAAATGAGGCAAAGCAGTCTTATAAATGAGTGAGGGGGTGAAATTCAGCAGACAGAGCCCTAATCATGATTAACTTGTTATGAAAGCTTGAGATCTTCCACAGCTGGGCTATTCGCCTTCTCACCTAACTTACTATCTTCATTATCAAAAAGATCCGTGCACCGGAATTGGACATTCCTTTTTGGTTAGCAGAAAACACCCAAACTAAAATTTCAATTAAAAGTGTGCTGAGGAGCCAGGCGATGGTGACGCACACCTTTAATCCCAGCACTCGGGAGGCAGAGGCAGGTGGATCTCTGTGAATTCGAGACCAGCCTGGTCTACAGAGCTAGTTCCAGGACAGGCTCCAAAGCCACAGAGAAACCCTGTCTCGAAAAACCAAAAAAAAAGGTGTGCTGAGGGCAGGAGAGATGATTCAATGGGCAAGGATGCTTGCCAAAAGCCTGAACTGAGTTCAACTGCTGGGCCCCACCCCGCGTGGTGGAAGGACAGAAGCAACTCCTTCTGTCCTTTGACTTCCACACACATGCTGTGACTTATACTAATGTTTTTAAAAAAATCACACAAGTGGTGACAAACAACTTTAATCCCAGCACTCAGGAGGCAGAAGCAGGTGGATCTCTGTGAGTTCAAGACCAGCTGGTCTACAGAGCAAGTTCCAGGACAGCCAAGGCTGCACAGAGAAGCTCTTTCTCAAAAAGTCAAAAAAATAAATAAAGGGAAGAAGGAATGAATGAATTAATGAATAAATAAGTAAATATCACACAGAAAGCATTTGCTACAATACTTGATGGATAATCAGCAATTTGTTCAAGTAAATCTAAGAGTTACCAGATTTCAAAGGCATGTAAAGATCATGATGGGGTTATATAAAACCAAAAAGGTAAGAAAACTGAGACTGTATTTCAGTGCGGACATACTTTTACCCCACACACTGGAGGAAGAGAATAATGTAAGGAGATTTCCTCGGTAACCATTCTTCACAGACTTTCTGTATTTGGCTCTCACTCTGGCTCAACAAACTAGGCCAATGTCTAAAACTAGCAGGACTTGAACTCAGAAGAGAGATGAGTCTGCAGCTCCCCCGGGAATGCCTTCCCAACCTGGCATCAAGGAAACGGGCTGGGAACCAAGAGCGCTAGCATCCCAAGGCTTCAGCCCCTGCTTTCACTGCCTCTCTGCCTCTCTCCTTCTGCAGCAGACAGAACTGTTCACCCATCAGATGGACTGCGAGTGTCACGAGGCCTTCAGCTTCCTGCTGCACAGGGCTCCTTTTTTCACAGAGAGGAAGTAAACTCTAACAACACAAAGGTTCTTGGTTGGGGTTGGCAGCCGAGAGTCACTTTCTTATTTATCAATTACCTCCCCACCCCACCCCCACAATCAGAAGCGCCAACTCTGGAGAAAGTAAAGCCTGGCAGAAGAAAGAGTAACCTGGGGTAACAAGAGGCAAAGGGTAACCTGGGGTAACAGAAAGCAAGCTGATCCTTACACTCAGAGTTGTTCTTTGACAGTGTGGAGCTATATGCAATGTAAGGAACCACACTAGGACTGAAGAGCTGACCTAACTCCATCTTTCCTTTACCTGCAAGATGAGGACAGACAACACTCAGCTACAGAACACGGCCTCAAGAGCGAGCAGTGTGCAGCTCAACATCACATAAAATGTAGTCAACGGGTCTTCACATCCACTTTCTAGAGAAGTTTCCTCACAGAAGAGTTTCGGTGAAATGAGGAGTAGAAACTCCTGGGAGGAA
This sequence comes from Chionomys nivalis, assembly GCF_950005125.1. Classification (NCBI taxonomy): domain Eukaryota; kingdom Metazoa; phylum Chordata; class Mammalia; order Rodentia; family Cricetidae; genus Chionomys; species Chionomys nivalis. The sequence goes on from NC_080087.1 coordinate 13,243,268, forward strand.
GGTCTGTTAATGGCTGCCATGGCTTAAGGGGCAGCATTACAGGACTGCCCCAGTTCAGAGGCAGTAAAATCATTTCCCCCACTGCCAGGCACAGCCTTCCTGGTGCTCCCGGTCACTAAGCACCCTGACAAGCCTGAATCTAACTGTGTCCTTGGCAAGGCCTGTGCCTCCTCAGGCCAGCTGAACAAGCAAACTCTAAGACCCCAGAGACTGTGAGCTGATGCCGCTAGCTGAGCAGCCATGTATGGTTAACGACACTTGATTCTGAAAGGGAGAAAAAGATGGGGACTAGAAAGGCTTCTCCTATCCAAGACAACTAACCAAATTCACAAATGAAATCAGAAGTCTTTTCTAGACACAGCACAGAAATAGTCTAACAGAACAAACTTTCTGGGAAACTTAAGCTGATGCTAGCCCAGGCTGGTGGCAACATCTGTAATCCCACCACTGGGAGACCAAGCTTGAGGACAGCCTGGGCTAACACGATCAGACTAACTCAAACAACAACAGCAAAACAAAGCTTTGAAGGACCATGAAATCCTCCCTGAAGTCTGCTCACAGGCCCGCATCAGAGGAGTTAGCCTCAGAAATGTGAGGAAGTCAAGGTCACCGAGAGCAGCAAGACCGCAGTCTACCAAGCAGGAACTTTGTCTACTTTGTTGCAAGATCAATTTCCATTTTTAAAAAAGAAAAAAAAAAACAAAGTGAAAATGATCAATTTCATTGCAAGTTCAACTTTCCATCATTAACAAAGAAAAAAAGGGGGATAACACAGAACACCCACAAATTCTCTCAATACCAGTAACACAGAAATCAAAAAGAAAGAAAAAAAGCTACCACTACAACAGGTGAAGGCAGAGAGAAGCTGGTACCAACCTGCTGCTGTGGGTACTGCATGCCTCCCAGGGCCCCTGGAGCCCGGCCCTGCATGCTGAGGGGGTACCGCTGTGCGCCTGGGGGACCATAGGAGCCTCCTGGATATGGACTGCTCTGCTGCGGCTGGGAATGGGGGTGAGTACCCATCCCATACAACTGAGGCCTCTTCATCACCATTGGATCCATTGGACTGCCCTGTGAGGAAATAAAGAAGAGAGTTTATTAGCTATTACTTAGAACAAATGCAGACTCTGAATCTTAATACATACATAAAACACAACCATCTAAATCTTGAGATTAAAGACCACAACTCCAAAAAATACTAATCTAGAACATTAAAGAAAAGAGACATTTTCTTAAACTAACTTTCAGAAAGGATTTTAAAATAAAGAAGATCTAGAATCAATTATATAGAGAGCAATTATACATCTAAGTACCTAGAATCCTAAAAAGCACAGATAACGTGATTACTAATAAGGATAAAGATGACTGGCAGCACTTTTGATTCAAAGTATCACAGCGACGACATTTTAGACCTGAAACCTACAGAGCCTGAGGGAGCCTAGTGCCCTAGTATTCGCTGAAGTAAAAAGAAGAATTTTAGATAATGCAAAATGCTTTCAGATAAACATTTCCAAAGATAATGAGTGTGTAGCAATAGCCCCAGACTGGGAATCACAAGCTAGTAAACACCTTAGCAAAAACACTAGTTCAAAGCTAACTCTGAATTTATTTTTGGTCTGGTGAGTCAGTCCTAGGGTCTCAGGGCCAAGGCCAGAGAGGCAGGAGCAGAAGTCAAGTAGGGCCTTCCCAACCTGGGCTATCAGAGCAGCAGCCCTCGCCTGAGGCCACAAGGCCCATGGCACTCTCAAGCAGATCCTTCTCCCCAAACTAACTGTGTGCCAGGCTCCCACACAAGCTGGTGAGCACTCTCAGGAAGAGAGCTGCAGACTAACTGGGGAGCCAGGATCAGGGTGGGCGGGGGGGGGGGGGGGGCGTGCCAGAACTCCAACTTCAGAAGCGAAGCTGCCTGCTGTGTCTGAGGAGGGCATAGAGCATGGAAGCTACTGATATGTGTGATGCAGGAGACTGAAGATTTGCTGCAGAAGGCCGAGGCCAGAGCATGAGCCAAAGCCTGACAGGTCATCTCAGGCTGCCTCTTTCGATGACCCTCTGGGTGCTTTTATAGAAGGCTGTCACCAGAGCCACCTATCAGGACTGTTCTCTCAGGAAGTGGCTGAAAGCAGGGCCAGCTGCCATACTGGGCAGGTGAGATAGAGGTCCTGTGATGGACAGGCAGCAGTGATGAGACTTCACACACATACACACACACACACACACACACACACGAAGACTCAGAGTCTACGAAGTGATGGAAGGCGGGTGGTAAGGCACAGATTAAGTAAGGAATATGCAATGGAGGAAAGACTGGGAACCAATAGTGATGTTGGCATGAAAAGTGATGCTTCCAGGGGCACAAAGTAAATGTTCAATAAGCACAGGGTGAGTTAGCAAGTAAAGCCCATTCACTTTATTCAGGGAGAATGGCCAATGAGGCAGAGGATCAGGAATGTAAGGGCAGTTGGATATAGTTTGAGACTACATTAACAAGACCCTGTTTTGAAAGGCAATATGGGAGGGAAAGGAGGAACAGAGAGGATGATGGGTGGAAAAATAAATTGAGAGCAATACTATTTAGGCAAAGGGGGGACATGAACTACAAAGAAACCAAGTGTCTGAAACTGCAGTTAGAACTGCAGAGAGCATGTTGTCACGGAAGAGAAGGCAATCTCATGGAAGACAGAGCAGGTCTGCCACCCAAGCCCAGCAGGCCACACAGTCAAGGTGAAGGCCTGGAGGAACATTGGCTAGAGCAGGTACCTGCTGAGCTCTGCAGAGACACTGTTGCCAGCAGAACTGAGGCATAAGAGTGAGGGGGAAAGAGAAAGAGGAGCAGCAAGCAGTGAGCCCCACAACCCACAGCTGAGGAAGGGGAGAAGGGCCGCTTCTCCTCCCTCCATGTCCCCACCACAAGACTGCAGGTGGTCATTTCTCCTGGGAGTGAAATGACCCAGGGGAAGTCATCTGGGGAGGGGTTGTTTTTGTGACTTGATGACAGCTGTGTGCTCAGACTGTGATGATTTTAGTGGTGAGGTGTGCACTACATACTCGCAGGGAACAGGAATGAGCAGCCATGACAATGATGGAGAAGATGGGGGGCATCATGATCCTAGTACATGCAGGGATATGGGGTGCAGGGATACAGAGATCAGGGATGCCTGGATGCAGGGATACAGGGATCAGGGATGCCTGGATGCAGGGATACAGAGATCAGGGATGCCTGGATACAGGGATTCAGGGATCAGGGATGCAAGCAGCTGACACATTGTCTCAGCGGTAGGAGAAAAGAAAGGAACTATGGGAAACACCTGGCCTCAGTCAGAGGTCCCCCACCCCTCAGGGACAGCTCTGTGGGTGCAGATCCTACATGGACCGACACTGTGCAGGGCACAGAGGAAATGGGGTCACACCACCTAAGAAAATTCACAAGTTTGGGGATTTAAACTCTATTACTTTCACCAACCAAGAACACAACAACCTAAAATAACTGGAAATGAGCAAGAGCATATGGTTTCATTCAATCAGTACACTCCTCTTCCATAGCCCTGGCCTGCCTCGCAGACACACATGCTAGCATGCCTGTGGCAACAGCAAAATCTAGAACTAAGCATTTCCTCTGAATATTTACATTACAGTGTATGCTTGTGAAAGCAGGGTGTAATTTTTCTCCAGATTTTCTTTCCAACGATAAAGCAAGATTTTCTTTGGCAGTGTGAAAAATCAAGGTTGAGCCGGTAATTTCAAAACCAGCGAGGGAACAGCGGCCCACAGAGAGGCTGCACACATTCCCAATCAGGTCAGAGAGCTATCAGCACGGCTCTGCAGCAGCCCTGTGTGGGCATCGGTCAGGCAGCACGAACACGGGGCCTCTACTCTCCTCATTCTACACAGTGCCCAACCTAAACTGCGTAAGGAAAGCACAAGTCCAACTCGGTAGGAAGTGCAGATGCCTGCGCCGGGCACTACCACAGTGCAGCGCTTGCCTTACCCGTGACGAAACTGTTTCATAATATCTGTCTCAGCAACTCAGTCCAATTCAAGATGCAGCTAATTTGCACTCGAGTCAAAAATGTTAGCTTAACCCTGTGACTCCTGAAAATCAAGGACGTGAATTCAGCTCCTCTCTGCCTCCAAGGCATGGATCGCTCACGGGACTATGAAGCGCGTACCTACTCACATAACGCATATTATCTAATTCTATCCTTCTCTCCTTACGTCCTATTATTAGGCACTCATCCACAATCCAAATTCATCCCCTGTGAACCTGCTGATGTGAACATTAAAACATGCAGAGAAGGATCTCAGCTCCTCACTACGAGAACATCAATCAAAACCAAAACTTTTCCTGAAAAGCTAAAGGCTAGGTTAGGCCTCGTGTGCACATAGACCCTTTAATAATTTTGTTTGTTATCGTTCGTCCTGTTGGAATACTTTTAGAGTATGACCATCTTCATTTCTCACACAGAAGGCATGCTGTTCCAGGCACCGTCCACAGTCATCGGTCCTCAAGCACCTCACTGGGTGGGGTTTTCCTCTCCTGGCAGTATCCCACAATGCTACACCTGTGTGTCAACCCCACAAGACATCCATTGCCAGACTGGATTTTAGTACTTGCTAAGTCTCTGTGTTCACACAGCCGTGCTCTTCCCCCTCTCTCTCCAGGACACACACACTTGATTTGCCTGGTCTTTCTTGGGGGCCTAATGTCTTCCAACAGGCTCTGCTGTCCCATCCTGGGAAGAACGGCCTGAGGACGAGTACGGCAGAGTTTTAAAGCATGGTGTTCAGATTCTAAGCACACTGGTAACCGAGTCCAGCTATATTCTGGCTTCCGAAAGCTGACCTGAGAATTCCCTTTTGTAAATTGCCCAAGCCAAAAGATACAAAAGATAGCAGCTCGTGTATCTGAAGCATAATTTAGATCGCCATTCAGAGTCACCTTATCAGAATATGCCTAGTATGCATTTATAGTAAAGATACCTATGTAATGTAACTTTATCCCTGAATATCAAATTAAGGGCCTAATTTACTAAAAGTTTTGCTATGATTTTCTTAGCCCAGTTCCCTAAACCACAAATTGGATAAAGATATTTGCAAAACCCCCAGAAAGAACCATCACAAGTCAACCCACAACTGTCTGCACATCCAGCTACTACAAGAGCTCACAGAAAGGAAAGGCCTCTCTCTTCTCACTGATGGGAAGTAGTCTCCTGCTGGTAATATTCCAATCACCTACAGAGCTGACAAAAGTAACTAAGCCCAGTATGAATAAGTATTTGAACAAACAGGTATAAAAAGTATAAATGGAAGCTAGCAAGAGGGCTAGTGGGTGAAGTTCTTATCAACAACCTGAGTGGGACCCCTAGGATCCCCATAATAGAAGGAGGCAACCGACTTCTGCTGCTACGGGATAATCCTTTTGTACACTATGAAGATGTGTCTTTGCCAAGGCGCCTTCTGACTGGTTTAATAAAGAGCTGAATGGCCAAAAACTAAGCAGGAGAGAATAGGTGGGACTTCCGGGCAGAGAGAGGAAATGGGGATAAATCTGCTGTGGTGAGGAGACACTAAAGAAGTCGGACATACAGTACAGAGGAGAGGGAAACCACATGGCAGAAATCAGATTAATAAAAACAAATTTAATTATAAGAGCCAGTTGGGGAAAAGTCCAAGCTAAAGGCCAAGCTTTCATAAGAAGTCTCCATGTCATTATTGCTGAGCTAGGGGCCCAACGGAAAAGCAGACTACATCTGCAAGCTGTCCACTGGCCTCTATGCTCTATGACGTGTATGCACAGGCAGAAGCACACACGCACACAGAATTAGTAAAAGCTACCAAGTGCCTGTCACCCTGCAACCTAAAAGTTCAAAGAAAAATGGAACCAATCAAACTAAACCACAATCACAAAAGCTATGCACAAGCCTTACTATACCAGCACAGTGGGAAGATGGAAGACGCACAAAATAGGAAAAGTTCTCCATTGTGATGCACACAAGTTATTGTTCTATGAAAACTGATGCTGATGACCAGGAGGCCTCTGGGACCTGTGAATAGCTGTCATCTCATAAAGCAATCTTCTCGGGCTTTTCCATGATAATGGCTCTATACAGCTTTAATAGCCCAGTGCTTCCAGTGCCCTGATGGCAGTGGCTCTATATACAGCTCCAACAGTGATGCTTCCAGTGCCCTGATGACAGTGGCTCTATATACAGCTCCAACAGTGATGCTTCCAGTGCCCTGATGACAGTGGCTCTATATACAGCTCCAACAGTGATGCCTCCAGTGCCCTGATGGCAGTGGCTCTATATACAGCTCCAACAGTGATGCCTCCAGTGCCCTGATGGCAGTGGCTCTATATACAGCTCCAACAGTGATGCTTCCAGTGCCCTGATGGCAGTGGCTCTATATACAGCTCCAACAGTGATGCTTCCAGTGCCCTGATGGCAGTGGCTCTATATACAGCTCCAACAGTGATGCTTCCAGTGCCCTGATGGCAGTGGCTCTATATACAGCTCCAACAGTGATGCCTCCAGTGCCCTGATGGCAGTGGCTCTATATACAGCTCCAACAGTGATGCTTCCAGTGCCCTGATGGCAGTGGCTCTATATACAGCTCCAACAGTGATGCTTCCAGTGCCCTGATGGCAGTGGCTCTATATACAGCTCCAACAGTGATGCTTCCAGTGCCCTGATGGCAGTGGCTCTATATACAGCTCCAACAGTGATGCTTCCAGTGCCCTGATGACAGTGGCTCTATATACAGCTCCAACAGTGATGCCTCCAGTGCCCTGATGGCAGTGGCTCTATATACAGCTCCAACAGTGATGCTTCCAGTGCCCTGATGGCAGTGGCTCTATATACAGCTCCAACATTGATGCTTCCAGTGCCCTGATGGCAGTGGCTCTATATACAGCTCCAACAGTGATGCTTCCAGTGCCCTGATGGCAGTGGCTCTATATACAGCTCCAACAGTGATGCCTCCAGTGCCCTGATGGCAGTGGCTCTATATACAGCTCCAACAGTGATGCTTCCAGTGCCACGGGAAGTTCGGCTGAGACCCACAGGCCAGAGCTGCGCTCTCTCCTGGCATCCCCTGGCTCAGGGCAGAAACTCGTGGGACAGGTGGGGCTCACTCTTGGCCCCCTCCCTGCACATCACTAGCACCTGCTACTATGGCAGTGTAAAAACATGCCCAGGCTGCCCTGTGAGAACGTCTGCAGTGCCCTGTGCTATTTGGGCCCTTTATGGCCTTTTCTCACTTTCTGTGTAAGATTTCTGACTTCACTAGTGCGTCCTGATGACAATGCCCAGGCTCAGCACAGCTCGTCATCGCACACAGACAACCTGGGTAACTGTGGTCACAGAAGGGAGAGCACTTTCAGAAACAAAAAGTCAGCATTGGTACATCGTATGATACTTGACAATTCATACATGCACATGGCAGACTCATAAAGAGCCCCCAGTCCTTATCAAGCCTCTAAGTACTATGGTTCTCAGTCACCACAGAAACAAAGGCAAAAAAAAAAAAAAAAAAGTGACTCACATCTAGATGACACAGGAAGGCTCCAAGGGGCAAGACATTGTGTGCTCAGAGCTGATCCTCAGACTGAAGTTGGAAAACATACACCCTGCTCCTATAACTGTGTGTTTTGACTTGTACTGGGGCAGCACAGTCCATTTAAGACTGATAAAACACTAAACTTCAAAGGTCTGGAACCAACTATCTCTACCAGATTCTTCTATCAATACACAGATGTCGGCTACACTCTCTGATGATGCAGGTGTACTGTAGATCTCTAGGATATCAGACACGGCAGAAGGAAATGCCTCACTGCTGGCTATTCCAAGATGGTAAACTATTGACACCTCAGACCATGATGCCATTAGCAACATGAGAAGAAGGAGGCAAAAATGCTAAATATGACCCGCCCTGTTCTGACAGATAACCACCATCCATATTCTTGGGTTTTGATTCTGGACTCCTAACGTATTTGTGGAATTATGCAATGACATCTAATGATAAGGGCATAAGAAGAGAATTCTTCTGCTCTTAAAAAAATGGGATGGCAATTTTTATTGACGCCACTTTTACTGATATAAATGTGCCTTGATGCATAAATTCAGATAAAGAGGTGTGCGTTTCCACATACATGTCGTCACTGAATAAGCTAGCTGGACATGAACAGCACACACACGGGAAGCTGAAGCAGGAGAATTATGAGTTCAAGATCAGATTGGTAATCACAGCAAGACCTTGCACGTTTTGTTTTTGAAAGGTCTTTTTGTTGTTTTTAGGACAGAAAAAAAAGATACACAATCTTTTCCAAGTTACATTTTAAGTTTTAGCCTGAGCTTAAAATTCCACCATTATTATTAAATTACTGATATCCATAAAATATATTATAAAACTATATATAAATATGTACCATAATCTACCAATGAAAAGCAACAGTGAAGCCGGTTGTGGCGGTGCACACCTTTAATCCCAGCACTCAGGAGGCAGAGGCAGGTGGATCTCTGAGAATTTGAGGCCAGCCTGGTCCACAGAGTGAGTTCCAAGACAGCCAGGGCTACACAGAGAAACCCTGTGCTGAACTCCACCCCCATCCAGGGCTACATAGTGAGACCTTGTCCCAAAAAGTAAACAAGTAAACAGATAAATAAGTGAGGGCGGGCTGGCGTCTCAAGTTTTCCAGTCAGAAGTTCAGAGGACCACCCTCTTGAAGACTCATCCAAAACCTTACCTGACACCATCTATGACAACAAGCATTCATTTCCAAGACATCTCAATACATTCTCCCATGACCACACGTCACCCTGGTCATGGAGTCAGCAATGAAAAAGACCTTCACTGCTGGTATGTATGAACCCCCCCACCCCCACCCCGGGTATCTATCACCAGGAACGCTGTGTGGCACAAGTCTGTGTATCTGTTCATTTTCTGTTTACTTCTGGTCATTGCTCCTAACCTAAAGACATGCTTGCTTAGAACCTTAAGGACCTCTAACACACAACTATATCTCCTAGCTTGACGCCAGCCGACAGTGAGATCAACGTGCGTCATTACATCTTTAGCCACATCACTAATATTCAAGAAAAGGCTTAAAAGCACAGGGAGGGTCTGCACGGCATTTCCTAGGGACTTACATGAACCCTGTGTTGGAGCGGGAGTGCCCACAGCGTCCTTACTTCACTCCTGTGAGTGAGCACAAGGCCCAGCACACTGCCAGTCCCCTCCATCTTCTCACATATGCAGTGAACAGTTCAGTGCTCAGGAGCAGACTCAGAGGCAAGGGCCATACAGGCAAGGACACAGGGCCGAGAGTCGGATACCTGCGTGTGAGCCCTGCCTGCGTCTTAAGAAATCAGTGAACTGAGAGCACAATCAACCAATAATTTCTATATCTTCTTGTCTCCCCGGAAGACTACTGATTAAGGGAGCACAATGCCTGACACGAGGAGCACTGTGGACCAGGAAAGCCCAGACTATCAGTGTGACACAGCCTGTTGTCAGCAGGGCTCCAACGGCAAAGTAAGAGTTCCAGTGACCAGTAGGCCACTTCAGACAAAGCTCATGCACATGCTGGCTTCAAACTATCATTACCCAAACGTGTCCAACAAGACCCTCTCACATATATGACTGGAGAGAAAACACCTCATCTAATCATGACTCCCTTCTCTCCCTACCCACCAGGAAGCTCCTCCCCAGTCAACTCCAATCACAACGACCTCCTGGAACTCTGGAACTCCACTTATTTTCCCATCAAGGTCTTTCAACAAGCCATTCCTCCACCAAAAAGAATGTTCTACAGAATTCAACTCCACTGTCTTCTCCTTAAGGAGTTTCCCTGAGCAGCAGCCACAGCCCTGGCAGCCTCTAACAGCCCTGTCCTAACATCTCAGGGTGCTCCCAGGTCACAAAGTCTCCAGCGACTCTTCATACATGATGAATTATCTCCCACCTAGTCTCCAAAGAGTCCAGACAGTGAGGGTGAAAACCAAGGAACAAATCAACCGACCGTTACCATGGTGGCACAATGATAATGCAAGAGCAGAAAGAAAACCAGTTTTGATCCACCAGCTTTTGTCTGACTTTTATAAACTGGCAAAAACTTAGCATTATTAGTTTAATCCCCAAAAGTTCAGCAGCTTATAAATCAATCCAGTGAGTAAATTGTTGTCTAACTAAACCACACTTTTAAATTTAGTTCATCAAATGTAATCATTTTGTGAACAATCAAAGTCTGTCTGTGTATGTTTAGTTTATTAAAGGGTAAATTGGGTCTAAATGGAAATCAAAATAATAATGAAACATATTTCCATTTATTCTCAGACAAGTTACTCCTGTCACCCTAGAAAATTGTAAAGTTTTTAAAATGGCAGACCACTCTCCACGATTTACATGCCTGAGCATGCATGCACCACTCTCCACGATATACATCCCTCAGTATGCATGCATCACTTTCCACTATTTGCATCCTTCAGCATGCATGCACCACTCTCCACTATTTGCATCCCTCAGCATGCATGCGCCACTCTCCACTATTTGCATCCCTCAGCATGCATACGTCACTCTCCACTATCTGCATCCCTCAGCATGCATGCGCCACTCTCCACTATTTGCATCCCTCAGCATGCATGCGCCACTCTCCACTATCCACATCCCTCAGCATGCATGTGTCACTCTTCAGACTGCGTCATTGAAGAGAGCGCAGTAACCGACTCTTATTTAGAGCACAATAACATGGGGCACTTGCCATGTAAATACAGATTAAGATCAAGAAAGGAAAGTGTGTGTGACAGTGTCGCAGTCCAGCCCCACCACCTGTAGCTGAAGAACCAGACTGGCCTCCACGCACTGCAGTAAACTCAAGCACACACTACCAACACTGCCACTCTTGGTGTAAAGTTCGCTCAGAATAGGAGACGGCATATTCCAAATATTCACACATAACCGGCTTCTAACAAGGATAAAATTTTAGTCTCATCATTATTGGAGCATCTGTAATTCTGAAATAAGATTATTTCAGTGATCTAAAATGTATGGAAACCTTTTCTCTATCATGGCACAGAAGACAGTCCCAGCGGGAGTCTCTGAAGTCCCATGAGCTGCAGGCTCTCAACTAGCACCATGCAGACACCAGTTTGGCATCTCTAGAGCAATAAGAGTCTGTCGTCAGGGAGGCCTGGGTTCATCCCTCCTGGCTTCTCCTGACTAGCTACAAAACGAGGGAGAAGTTTTCAAGATCCCTGAGTCACACTGTCCCCAACTTTCCAAGGGAAATAACATCTCCCTCTGAGACAGCCACTGAAAGGCCAGTGTCATTTGGCAGCGGGAAAAACTACTCAAGAGCCATGTCTCGACCTCACCTGAGGACAGACACTAGACTTCCCTTGTGGTCTCAACACTGCCCTCAATTTCTCTCTCAAGCTATTGAACTGGCTGGGGGAGGGTAGGTACCTGGGTCTTGTCCATGATGGCAAGCACTGAGCTATGCACCCAGTCCTACTTCCTTAGTTGTTAAAATTGGCAGCTTCAAAAATGCAGTATAAAAAATGCTAACAAGTTAAAATTGTCGACCAACACCTACTTTTGGACAAAAGACACACTCCATGGTGACACACAAATGCTTCCAGGGATGACACCATGAAGTGTGTTCTTTATCAGAGTCAATGAGATACTACACCGACTCCTATTTAACATGGATGCTCAGGAAAGAAGTTAACATGACCAACACATAGCCGAATTTTACATTTTAAAAAAGAACAAACGGAGCTGGAGAGATGGCTCAGTGGTAAGAGCATGGACTGCTCTTGGAGAGGACCCAGGTTTGATTCTCAGCACCCACATAACAGCTCACACCTGTCTGTAATTCCAGGCTCAGGGGAATCAGTGCTCTCTTTTGACCTCCAAAGGCACTCACATGATATAGAGACAATAATGCAGTAAGACACTCATGTCCACAAAGTAAAACATCAATAAATTTAAAAAGAAAAGAGAAGAAATACAAATGTAAGGCCAGACAGAGCCTGTCCTGAAGGGAAGTCTACGGCTGGGCAGATGCTTGTTAGAACAGGGGACAAAATCAGGGCGGCACCAGGGGAGGATCTCTGCACTCCTGTACCAGCACGTGCCAGAGTACAACTGTTCCTAGGCCCTGCATTCTCAAGGAACACAAAGGGACAGAGTGTCTGCAACCCTCTTGAATAATGCTGAGAAAACAAATACATACGGATGGATGAATGGGCAGACAGACGGACGGACGGACAGAATAAGAGAGGTGGCAAGGTGCTAAGGTCAGCTGTGCCAGAACTGAGACAGGTGCACGGTTTCGTTCTGGAGTATCCTTACATTTTGGGGTAAATTTTAAATGCACTCTACCAGAGTGGTGGAGCGCTAAGGACAGCTGACAACCAAGGTAACATGCCATTCAAACCCACAGCGCCCCAACACTGTGTGTAGAGAAACTCTCTCTCTCTCTCTCTCTCTCTCTCTCTCTCTCTCTCTCTCTCTCTCTCATACACACACACACACACACAGAGTGTGTACAGGAAGACTGGGGATAGGGTTGCACAAAAGTTGCACAATACAATACTTTCAGTTATTACTTTTATTATTTATTTATTTAGACAGGGTCTAACTATGTAGCCCTGGCTAGCCTAGAACACTCTATAGAGGCCAGGCTGGCCTTGAGCTCAATTTTCCTGCCTCTGCTATCTGACTGCCAAAAATAAAAGGGCGTCCTCACCAGCCCAGGCCTGGCATTCTTTTATGAGACCACTCTTAATAAATGTTTACTTCTGTGTATGTGCAGAGGTATAAGCACTAGCCATAGGGGAAAAGTGTGAAGCACAGCCTGAAAAGCTGATGATTCCAAAGGTGCGGAGGAAGACACAGAGGGAAAGGAGGGTTCTGGGATGGACTTGGAGACACTCAGCTAGCACAACTTCCATGGTAGACAGAGGACTGAGCCAAGAACAGGGGCCCTACTAGGGCTTACCTTTCCAACCCTGAGGAAGGATGACTGCAGGCTTAGGGCTGTAGAACAAACCGGGTAAACAGCCTAGATACTAACCAGACTCAGCTGTCTGAACTTTAGCTGCCTGGTTTGAAAAGTCAATATAATACCAGTACCTATCAGTGTGAGCGCCTAGCACAGCAGGTAACAGGCATGGACACACACCCAGAGTGCAAGCACTAAACGATGCTAAAGACTGGCACTCCTGGGGCTACCCCCCCAGCTGCCCACTCCTCACAGGCAAGATGAGGGACTAGAGAGAAGCAATGAGCCCTTGCTGTCCCAACACTCTGAGCACTCCTCCACCCTGCCTGGCCTCCGCGCTGCAATGTGTTAAGAAGAATATGAACAGTGAATGGTGCCTCTCTGTTTCTGCTCACCTGGCCAGAATCTTATTGATCAAGTCTCTTGAAGATCTGAAACCCTGAGACAAGACTCACTTTAACATGGAAAGTTCTACCACCATTCCAAGTCTTAGAAAGCCTTTACCCAGCATCCCCCCGGCCACGCTGTAAACCGAGGCAATTTTTCCAAACCCTGCCAAGTGCCACTTCATCAACACCTGCTTTCCCAGGGTCCCGCCAGTCACAACTCTCCCACTGAACAGACACTAGATATTCACCCCAGGCCACTGCCGCTGGTTACCTGCCTCTCTCTCTCTCTCTCTCTCTCATCAGAGAATGAGCTCCTTCAGTGTTTGTTCTTCATCCTAGCCCGGCCCAGAGGCAGACGTGGGACACAGCTAGTGTCCTGCTTCAACTGGTCAGCTGGTTTACAAAGGAAAGCCAAGGACAACTTAACCTCCACCACTCTCCAGTCCGCCCCTTCTAATACCTTACAGCCTCGCTAAAGGTGTCAGGTTTAAAGTAATGACAACTATGGTACCTAATATACAGCCTGGCTCATGACAGGCTCTTAACAAATGTTTGGTGTATGACAGCTGCCTCCTACTCCAAGCATGGCTTCTCCAGGATTCAAGTGATAAGGCTCCAAACAGGCGTGTTTGATTTCCCTGCCATAATGTCACTCTTCCCAATAGTCTTAAAACATTTCCAAGGCTCTGCTGATTGCTATTACTGTAATTAAGAATGAAAAATGCCTAGCAAGCACCTGCCGCTCTGAAGCTCCACACACATTACCATCAGAAGTCTGAGCCGCCCATGCGGATAAAAGACCTGTTGAACTCAGTTGAACTCGGGGTCACTGGAGCAACATTTTTCTTATCTTTTCTAATTTAATGTGTATGGTATTCTGTCCACATGTATGTCTACATAATACATGCATGCCTGGTGCCCTTGGAGGCCAGAAGATGGCGACAGACACCCTGAGACTCAAGTTACAGCCAGTTGAGAGCAACCACGTGGGTGCTGGGAATCGAACCCAGGTCCACTGGACTGCTGAGCCATCTCTCCAGCCCTCCAACTATTTTTTTAAGCAGAACACATGAAAACATGAACTATAATAATACAAAAGCATAACTGTGTATTCCATTTCACTGTTGGCTAGGGTAGCACATACAACCAAAGTGTGAGGAACGTGAAGCCTGACCCATCTACCTGAACCTGGACCTCCTGCATATTTGGACAGGGAGAGCAGCAGGTATACTGGTCATATATCCTTAGCATTTATGGTAAATTATTAATCAAGTCCCACCTGAAACAATTTGTTAAATTGATTTTAATCACTGGGCCTCTCATGTGAAGCTTTGTATAATCAGCATTTCATTTACAAAATTAATTGCCTGATTGATTCTCAGGAGGCAGTTGCTGTCGTTACCCTACTGTCATAACTGCTGAGTGGGGTGTCACAACACGAGATTCTGACAGTATGAGAAGCATTGCTATTTTAAAAATGGAAAAGGGGAAAGGGCAAGAAAGAAAGAAAACCAAAGAAGTCACATAAGCCCTAGGCCAGTAGAAAGGCAGAGTGCATCACATAACCCGCTGCATGGATTCTGTGGAAATGGAGAAACTAACCGGACGCCAAGTCTACCTTTTCAATCGTACACAAACACGCATCGTTCATCGTCAAAAACACCTGAGTATCTGTTGGAGACACAGTTTTATTATTAAACTTATATTATTATAACTGTTGGATAGTCTATTGATAATTGATGCATCTTCACCTAAAAGCCTGACATCACAATCAATTAACAGAGATTAGGACATAAAATATTTTAGGGTATCAGCAAGAAGGCTCACCAGGTAAAAGCGCTTGCTGTGCAAGTCTGACAACTGGAGTCTGACCCCCAAAACTTCTCCTGAAAGCCACCCTTTGACCACACACACACAGTCACATGTACACAGCCCCAGTCTAACCTCCAAAACTTCTCCTGAAAGCCACCCTGACCACACACATACACACACTCGGTCACATGTACACAACCCAAGTCCGACCCCCAAAACCTGCTCCAAAAAGTTGCCCTCTGATCACATACATACACGCGTGGTCACATGCACATAATCCCAGTCTGACCCCCAAAACTTGCTCCCAAAATTCACTTTCTGACCTGCACACACTCAATCACATGCACACACCTACACACCTACATACAAACAAAATAATTTTAAAAAATTTTGGTGTAAAAATTAACCACTGAAATACAGAACAAGTAGAAAGGGTTTTAACTGATGATTGTCATTCTCCCAAAACAGAGACCATATTATCCATAACCATACCTCGAATGCACCTGTTCAACCATAAATCTAGCCAAAGACTGCACTTTTTTCTTTACCATTAATTTGCATTTTCAAAGAAAATGTCCAACTTCCCCTTAAATCCTTAAGTCTTGGAGATCCTTCCCCATTCTTGCCCCTCAAACTCACTTGCATGTCCTTTATCTCCAGCAGTCCACAGAAGCAGGCTGGCCAAACTAGGCCAAGATACTCTGAAAGGAGTAAAACAGCTTCCCAAGTATAGTGGGAAAGATACCTTCTGGACAAAGTCCAACTCCCCCAAGACCTCTCTCAAACAGACCCTGATGAGGAGCCCTAATGAACTTTACCCTCCCTTCCCACACTGAATTTTTTAATCCCATGTATGTCCTCAAAGTGCCTTTGCAAACAAAGATCCCCTCACTAAACCATTCTATTATCTTGCAACCAAATATTTTATTTGCTGGCTTCGTGAAGAAAGCAAATCAATACATCAGGCCCATCAGCACGCGTGCCAACATGGCAAACTCATGGTCAGTGACATTGCACACCACGGAAGGGTCCTGTTGACCTCCCTCTCCACATTGCTCCTCTGACATTTTAAGCGCTGCTCTGTGACACTGGCGATGTCTACAAAAGGCTCCCAAAGAGAGGCACCATGAGTGCATGTCCCTAGGCACACACACTGACCCATTGAACAACAGGATTCGCAAAGTCAAATGCATCCGTTCAGACTTCTGGACACAACGTCAGAGTCTCCGGGGAAGACAGAGAACTCTAGGCACACGTCAGGAGGGTGGAGACGTGGCACTAAACATTGACACTAGCAGGCGTCTCCCTGTCACAAGCTGTTGAGAGCAGAAATCCCAAAGATAAAAACAAAGGCATGCGTCACGTCCTGGCTTCATGTCTACTGATGTGAGAAATTCCTGATGGCAGCTTAAGGAGGAAGGGTTTATCTGGCTAACAGTTCCAGGTGCCAGTCCATCGCTGTGGGAAAGTGAAGGTGGTAAACACGACACAGTCAGTCAAGAGCGGAGAGAAACAAACGCATCAGTTCCTTGAAACCGTGCCACCCACATTCAGGGTAAGTTCCTCCAACCCAATTAACCAATAAAGAAAAACCCTCGGGCTGGAGAGATGGCTCAACAGTCCAGAGCACTGGCCGCTTCTGCTCCCCTAGAGGACCTGGGTTCAGTTCCCAGCACTCACATGGCAGCTCACAGCTATCTGTAACTCAAGTTCCAGGGGATCTGACGCCTTCACACAGACATACAAAAGGCACATAAAATAAAAAACGGGAAGGAGGGAGGGAGGGAGGGAGGGAGGGAGGGAGGGAGGGAGGGAGGGAGGGAGGGAGGGAGGGAGGGAGAGAGAAAGGGAGGGGACGACTGACAGATCCTCGCAGGCTCACAGGCATGCTCACCAGCCAGCCTGACCTAGGCAATTCCTCACTGAGTTTCCCCCATGATACTTGGTTGTGTCCTGCTGACACTTAAAACAGGACCTGGCCCTAGCATGAAAAGTGCGGCTGAAAACATGCAGGCAAGGTACAGTAGCACAGGCCTGTCCTCCCGGTGCCCAAGAGATGGAGGCAAGACGGTCAAGAGCTCAAAGTCATCCTCAGTTACAGAGTGAATTTGAAGCTAGCCTGGGTTACATGATACCTTCTCAAAAAGGGGGGGGGGGCATTCATTCAGTCAAGATCCTAGTTCCTATGTGGAAAGGGAGAAGGCTGTGGTGGAGCACCTTTACAAGAATATCAACAGGAACACTTTGAGGAAAAGCCCTGCTCTATCCTTCCAAAGGAGAGGGACGGAGAGTACGTGCAAAGACATGTTTGAATGTGGGAACTTGATGGGTAGAAGGAGTTTACTTCTCAGGAGGAAGCGCTGAGTCAGGAATGGTTTAGAGACACGGATGAGAGAGGAAAAGGTTCCTTCAAAGGAACATTCATCTAAGCACCCATCCACCAGCTGTCTAAACTAAAGCAGCACTTGCCTGTAAGGTTTGCTGGAAGACAGACATGTCAGCAAACAGGAATGCTTGGTACAGTGAGCTCAGGGATGCCAGCCAGTCATGAGGAAGGCATCAGCATCAGCACAGATACATAGTACATACAGGACACAGGAGCTGAACAAGCACCTACTGGGAACTCGTTCTCTGGGTGACAGACTCTCCATACGATCAATGCTAACTAAATCCTGCCAGCCAGTGACCACTAGTCTGGTTGGAGGAACCTGCCTTGGGTGGTGAATACGACACAGTCAGAATCCCTTAATCTGATTTGGGGTCTTTGGGGAAGGTCTCTCATTGCCATGCCATTCCACTCCAGTGAAAACCAAAAGACTTCTTTGGTCAGCTATGGATGAACTGGGTCCTTCCTCCTCCTTCCTTCTCCCATCCCAGGAAACTCATACCTTGAGGCCCTTAACCCTAAACACTGTTACATGACATAAAGAATGTAACTAAAAGTCAGCTAAGAAGCAGAAGGAGAGTGGGGATGGCAAGCCCACATCTGATATGGGATGCCCCTCTATATACTGTGAATATACTTTATTACCATTGGTTAATAAAGACGCTTCTTTGGCCTATGGCAGGGCAGAATATAGCTAAGGCAGGAAATACCAACAGAAAGTCAGGGAGAAAGGAGGAGGAGTCGGGGAGACACCAGCAGCTGCTGGAGAAGCAAGATGTGAGGTAACAAGCCACAAGCCTTGTGATAAAATATAAAGTAATAGAAATGGGTTGACTTAAAAGTAAGAGCTAGTTAGTAATAAACCTGAGTTACTGGCCAAACTTTTATAATTAATATAAGCCTCGCGAACTGGCAGGCGGAAGAGAAACCTCCATTTACACACATCCTCTTGTACTCCCCTCTTCACTTATCCAACGCATGGACGAAAAGACCACAGGGCAGAGGACACAGAATACAAGTAACTCTGCTGTCGCCTTTACCTTAGATGTCATGCTCCTGCACTACACCATGGAAACGCGAGCAGACTAACACAAACTCCTCCATCTTGTGCATCTGAACTCTCCATCTACAGTGGGGAGAATTCTGAGGAGATCCCTGAGATCTATGCCTCCTGCTAGCTACAATTTTGTGTAATCCCCTCCCCTTAAGACCTAACCAAGAAAACATTGCAAATGCCAAAGGATTTTGTGGATGCAATTCCAGTCCCTAATCAGTGGACTTTGGGGTCCTGAAAGAGTGTCCTAGCTAGGCCTGACCTAATCAGGTGAGATTTTAAACAGAAAGTCCCTGCCACAATGACTCTCCCTCTAGCAAACTGCTGTGAACTCTACAACCACAAGGAATAATTCTGCCAACAGTTTGTGAAAATGTCCCTCTCCTCCGTCCTGCACAGAACACAGCCCAGAGTGCCCCTGGACTGCAGCCCAAGACCTCCAGAGGGCACAGCCCAGCAGAGCCTGCACCCCTATTCCACTGAAACTCTGAGAAAATATTCTCTTAGGCCCCAGAATTTCCACAGTTAAAGGAGGCAAATCCACATGCCAGGAAAACAATGCACACTGCACACAGCAGCTCCACACTCCCTCACTGCAGTGGGTTACACCTGTAACTTACCACCCTCCACGCAAGACCTGCTGCTGCTCAAAATGCCAGTATTGGTGGCAGTCCTGGATGGTTTCATGTCTCAGAAGCTGCTGTGAGCAGCTCTGCCCCTCCCATCTCCAAACACACTCCATTCACCAAGACCTTGATTCTACGGTGGTGCCCTGTCCTGAGTATCTGCAAAGCACCCCAAGGGAATGCCTCTCTGTGGCTCACAGACCTTCAAGGCAATCTCTGTGGTAACTGCCATTTGGTTCAGGGTCTCCCAGACAGCAGAGGCCGACGTAAGGAGGAGATGGTGTGCAATGGCCCAGGAAAGCAGCCCCAGCCCCGTGCCAGAGCACCGTGAGCATGAACCCACTTCTGGCTACATCAGGTGGGTCCTTGGAAAGCTGCCGCCAGTCCTGCTGTAGACCCTAGCAGGGTACGTGTCACCATAATGTCACAATTAAGGCCAACCTGAACTATAAACCAAATCTCAGAAATACAATGACAATAATAAACGGGAGTTGAAATAAGTGACTTGAACTATCTGTGGCTACCTGCTAGTGCACACATGACTGCAGACACGGAGGTGAGCGAGTACTTTTTGTCCCTGCTTGCATTTCCCACTGAAGCTGACACAGGTCTTTAACACAGCACTCTGAAATCCTGCTCCCAGACCAGGGACCCTGCAGGTGTGACAGAATGAGGGGACATCTCTCTCTCTTTCTGTGCTACCTGACCGTCACATAACAAACTGCCAGGCTTGCCCAGTGACTGGCCTTCACTTGGGAGACCACATCACAGCACACCCATCTCCCTACCTATTTATCTTCAAGTGACTTGAAAATGGCTACTTGTGAGGCAGTGTTCAATAAACCAGCAAGCTCAAACAAAGTCCTCTGGTCACTCCTCCCCATTCCTTAGCAAAAGGCAAATCTTTAAATGCCTTTGGCAGGGGTGGCAATGCTTTTCCCAGACTCCCCTAGAAACGTCAGCTAACCTCATCCCTCTATATACTGCGACTGATTCATTGGCATCATTTTACAATTCTGATTAGGCTCCTCTCAAACCCTGTTTATTAAATTGCTTCCTTTAAGCGTGCGTGGTGACAAATTTGTTTCCGACCAAATCAGGTATCCTATGAAAAAATAATAGAACAGCGGAAGAGCCCTCCAGGGATGGTTTCGTCTAGATCTCAAAAGTAAAACGGGGATGAATGTTATGAGACTGCTTAATTTAGGAGCAGGTTTCCAAGATCAGTGGAGTATCAGTCCAGCCAGTACCCTGTGTACAGAATGACAGCTTTGTACACAGCAGCACACACAAAGGCCAGAAGCCTCCATGAGGAGCTCTCGGGCTGCCCGCTTTCTCGTCCGGAGGGTGGTGATAGTCTGCCAGCAGACCACAGCCCCCACAGCTCCAGAGACTCGGCCTGAGGAGCAGACTCCAGAGCACAGACTGCATTAGCGAGGGAGAGGGAGTGCACAAATAGGCGGGCGCGACTCTCAGACAGGTCATCGGTGCTCTGCTTTCCACGGGGTGAAAAGAATGAATGAGTGCAACAGACATGCAGCTAAAAATCTCCAAAAGCGATCATCTGAATCTGCTGAGCAGCGGGACTTTGATTAACTTCAGTGGCAGACAAGACATGCTCAGATACACAGACTTTGAAGCATTTTCCCCAATGAAATAAAAGTCCTTAATACTGTTTTTAATCATGGATTTTAGTCCTTCTAAAAATATAATCTTTTAAAAGTTTCTTTCCTTTCATCAAGCAAAAACTAGAGCAAGCGAGGACAAGGGTAGTCCTTTATATTTTAAAACCAGACAACAAATTTACACAGCTAATGGATAAATCCTCCTTAACAAGCAATCCCATTAATTTTATTTTATTTACATATACAGCATGCAGATCACAGAAAGGTCTTTAGCTTTGGAGAGCCAGTTCGTTTCTCTAATAGTTGAAAGACATCTGAAATGCACGGACAAAGGAGAATGGAAGGGAACGAGGTACGAGTCTAAGACTCTGACGTTAGCTCTCTAACTCAAAGTCAAGAGAGGCCAGGCCCACACGTGACAGATCATCAAGACCACAATAAAGGATTTCTCCAAGAGATATTATTTACAAAAGTATACGCCTATGTTATTTAGCACCATGCCCCCTAAAAAGGAAAGGGAACTGAAGTATTTCAAGACCCATAACATAGTCACACACACACACCTGTAATCCCAGCACTTAGCAGGCTGAGGCAGAAGTTCAAAGTTAGCTTTGTTTACATAGTAGGAGTGCATGCACATCTATGTGTATATAGGTTAACAGGTAAATGTCACATGATATCAACACATAGTCCTCCCACTTTGGTTTTCCCCACCCCCAGTTCTGAGCTCAACAGAAATGATAAAAGTAACTCGGGAGTGGGGAACACATAGCTGGTACCTTCTAAACAGAAAATGTTCTCATCTTCTTTCTCAATGACTTTTCAATTTCAATTACTGAATTCAATTTGAGATCTCCGCCTCTGTCTCTGCCTGTGCTTTGTGCCACAACGGGGTTAAAGCTTCACTGGTTACACAATAGGCCATGACAGCCTGCATTCCCATAGAATGTTTTGGCCAGAGACACCACCCACCAACCCAAGAAGCCCAGAACCGCATCAGAAGCTATCAGAAAAGGACCCACATGGGACCCTGTCTGAAGATCCTAGGTTCATCTCCGAGACTAGTTCTCTGGTCAACTGCCTCAGAGGATGGCATTCCAAAATGACCCTATGACCCACAGGAGAAACAATGTCGCGGCTGTCACCATTTAGAGACTGCTTAGACAAGAGGGAGCCTTCCTCTCTGCAGCACACCCAGCTTATCAGAGGGAAGGGAGCAGGAGCAGAGGCCTGAGGAGCATTGACAATGGGATCTGTGCCCGGCTGCTTTTAACATCACTGTATATGCTCACATCACATGTTTGTAACCAACGTACAAGAATAAAATACACTTCATGCTCTGGAAAGCACACTTGACGGATGAAGGTCTAGCATGAGAAGGCAGCGAGCTAGCTGCACTAAAGCCAACCCTGCCAAAGAGACTGGAAATAGCCAACTTGCAAACTTTTGTCAATGCCTGAGCCTTTTATGACAAAAACATGTTCAAATCCTGTGATTTTGTAACTCAAAGAAAAAAGACAAAAATGTAAAACTTTAGGAGTGAAATTTAAGGGAACTGATGGAGTTCCTGAATAAGAAGAAAAAAAAAAAATACTTGGATGGCAGATAGTTTTTTTTAAAAAAAAAAAAAAAGAATCAAGCATCTGGTTGGAAAGTTTTGTGCTCATCAATTTCCGGATGTGTTCTGCTTCTTCCCTCCCCATGACAGGTTCTTCATCCAAAAGATGGAAACTCCCAACCCCAAGTAAACTAAGTGTTTGAGTGAAGACCAAAATAACCAAGTCCTCCAGCCTAGCTGGAAACAGGACCTGAAGTAACGCATGTTCTGTCCAGCGCCAGGCAAGCTACGGTCCCCGTGCCAAATCTGGAACGCTATCTGTAGAAGTATGACTTAGGAAATAAAACCCAAAAAGATCATACATGTAAGGTTACATAACATTCAAACTACAGAATATGTGGTTTTTATTGGCACACAGCCTATCCAATTAGTGTCTGCTCTGCAGCCACTGGGCAAAGATGAGCATTCAAAGCAAAGATCATCTGGCCTGGAACCCTAAAATATGCACTTCCTGGCCCCATATAGGCTGAGTCTTCTAACCCTTGATCCAAATGCCTGCAGAGTCATCAGCAGACTCTGAAATCACAGCAGCCAGGAGTGACTGTATTTGGCCTGAGGTCAAGCAGTGTCCTGAATGGTGCACTGTGGTCCAGTGTTGCCATGGATAAGACAAGAACACCCACCGACCCTCCCACGGTTAGTGTGAGGACCAGATGAGAACACAACCTTAGAAACTGTAAGTTAAAAGCAAAGCAATCTATAGTTCCACTTGGGGTGAAAACACAAAGCCAAGAGACCCTGGGAAACCCTTTCTTAGATGTATCTCTGGGGAGAGGGCTACCCATTCCTCTGTTGACCAGTAGTGTCCCAATCATGGCCTCCAAGAGCGCTTTTCTTTGCTGGTTTAGACCTTAAGTTTCTTTAAAGAGCTGTGTGCTTACCGAGGACCTCAGCAGCACCCCTCATGGCCCTCACAGCAGTTCAGTAACCCCCATTTCATGAAGAAGAAAGCAGGAGCTCAACTATTTTTATGACTCAGGATCCAGCATGGAGCTTAGTTTGGTGAGTTTGGAGACAGGGAGGCTGGAACATGCAAAATCAAATCCTAAGGGTTCAAAGTTGAAAATGTATGTAACTCCCCTTGCCTCTATTTTTTGCCCAGGTACGGAAAAGAAAGCTTAAAAAAGGCAGAGTGGTTTCTGGATGGAGAGGTAGAGGATCCTGGTTGGCTGCTCCTAAGAGCAGAGAGAACACACCTGCGGGCAGCCACGCAACCCCTGGAGAACCACTCCTGAAGCGGGCTAATCAGTGTTAGGAGAACACTTCTAAACAACACTGCCCCCAAATCAAGGTCACATGATCACCCCACTCTGCAGAGCAGAAGCCACCCAAGCTGGGCGCTAGAACTAACAAACAGCCTTCTGTCTGTTGTGTTTCACGCCAAGCCTAAGGTGTCCAAGGCACAAGCAACAACAGTGACTCTACCACAGTGGCTGGAAGATGCAAAATCCGTAAGCCAAGCCAGCACCTGGCACACGAGACAGGGTCTTGTTAGGGTAAGCAGAGGAAGGGTGCGCTGGCCTCAGCAGCACGAGCAAACCACTACAGTCATCAAGTCACTATGGACAGGCAGGGTCAAGCCTCTGGGAGATGCCGCAGCAGCGCTGGCCACTGGCGGTACCACCCATCACTTAAACAGCATCGTTTCAGGAGAGCGAAGAGATGCGGACATTAAGACCACAAACACGAAGTAAGAAAGGCGCAGCTGGGAGACTAGACTGGGTGCTGTGAGCTCAGACCCCAGCACCATTTAAAAGAAGCCAGTAATCCCAGTGCTGAGGGGTGGGATCAGGGGGCCCCAGGGACCTTGGGAACCAGAAGATAGGTGCTCCAAGTTCAGCAAGCAACACTGTTTCAAAAAATTAATGTTGAGCAAGATACTTCTGCCCTTCACACCCATAAACACCAGGGCATCACACCACTAACACCCAAAAATAAAAAAAATAAAATAAAATAAAAAGTAAAAATAAAAAAAAGGAAAGAAAGAAAAAAAGACATAAAATGAGACTTTGTGTTTGTTCTAATTTTTTTGCTGCTGATGTTATTTTTCTACTGTTGTTTTTTTCCAGCCAAATCAATTCTTTCTTGGTAATAAAACTTCTCAGCGGTTCCTACTGCCTGTAGAATGTGCTACGGTCCTTTCATGATCCACAAAGCTTTTTATGATGTGCCTGAGTGCCAATCAGTTAAAATTGAGGGGTGTTCTTTAGAAATCTTCTGGGGCAGCAGGGAGTTCCGACATCTGCAACTCTTCTGGATACGGTTCAACACTGCGCTCTACCCTTGGTGTGCAGTGTCCAAGTCCTTTAACTAGCGTCAGCTCTGTCACACACACACACACACACACACACACACACACTTTCCTGCTATACAGTCACAGAATGAGGCCACATCCCACCCCAAAATTACTGGCTTCTTCATTGAAAAGGTGGGCAGTAGTAGTGCACACCTTTAATCCCAGCACTCGGGAGGCAGAGGCGAGCGGATCTCTATGGTTTGAGGTCAGCCTGGTCTAGAGAGCTAGTGCGAAGACCGTCAGAGCTGTTACACAAAGAAACCCTGTCTCAAAAAACAATAACAACAACAAAAAAACTATATAAAGAGATGCAAAAGGCAAAAGTACTTTGGTTTGACATGGCGGGCTGGCTGGCGTTTGCTGTCTTCCACCCTTGTACTTACACAAAGCTGCACCAAGAATGGTGGCTAATGCTGTGGATGTTCATATACACAAATGCACACTCAAAAGCACATATGTTCATATGTATTCATGCATTCCTGTGTTTATGAGATGCTACAAATGCTTAGAAATATAAAAATAAGCTATTACTTATTTTTAGCCACAGAAAAACAAGGCCAATCCACGTTTCCTTTCTAAAACGCCTCTCCCCTCATTCCTCAGGGAACCGCTGTTTCAGCCATCCTACATCTAGGCTTCAGAAGAGAAAGTCCAGTGAGCTAGATCTATAAACTTCTATTTGCTGTATGTTAAGAAATTCTAGCCTCTGAACCTAGATAGAAGCTTCAAAATGAAAAGTGAAGAACTCTAAAAATATAAAGTATCCCTGATCAAACCCTGAGGAATTCTCAAATTAACATTTGCTATGTTTAAAAGTTGGGGGTTTTGTTTGTTTGTTTGCTTTAGTTGGGGCTAACGAGATGGCTTAGCAGTTAAGAGCACTGGCCACTCTTACAGAGGACTGGGGTTCAATTCCCAGCATCCACGTTGTGGCTCACAACTGTAACTCCTGTTCCTGGGGATCCAATGCCGTCTTTTGGCCTCCACAGACACCAGGCACACATGTGGTGCATATGTAGGCAAAACACCCATACACATGAAATAAAAAGATTAATTTTTTAAAAAGATTTCATTTTCTTTTAAAGATCCATGGCTTGAATTGGACATTTACAGGGAGGTCGCAACAAGCAGAACAGAAGTTCAAAGCCACTTGGGCCATGCGAGCTCTAGGCTAATCTGGCTACATGATAAGAGCAACTATAAGAACACGTTCGGGGCTTAAATATTTGATCATTTTTTGAGTTCAAGCAATATTATTCAAAGGACTAAGCTAAGTCCCAACAAAAGGAGTGTCATTCCAAGTACAGCATCCACGTGGAACAACAGAGGAGAGCTCGGGCACAAACAACAGCCATCCCTTACACAGCCAAGCTTTCAGACACTAAAGGATGGATCTTTGCTTCATCTAATGACGGTACAAAGTTAAGTTTGCAAACGGGAAGTTTCTTGTGTCCCATCTGCAGCCCGCAGTAAGTTCTAGTTATCCGGCTCACAACACTGAATTCTAACCTCTCAGAAGAGCTCTGGTTTCTTCCACACAGACTGAGGTCCTGCAGCAGACAGGCTGTGTGGCACGGCTCACACATCCTCTGTTCTGCTCACACCTTGACCATCCCAGTAGGGCCAGCTGAACCCACACAGCACATTGATACACACAGGCTCCAGCCTCCTGACACTTAGTCTCAAGCATCATTGGATGGGAGGGGCCAAAGCATTTCAGTCAATTTCAACAAAATTCCAATTTTTGTTCCCAAATGCATAAACTATCCCAACCACTCGGCCAGGGGTTAAAGTTCAAACTTTGACGCAGACAGCAGGGATGTCTGTCCTTGTGGTGCTGCAGGAAGAAAGCACTAAGGAGCCTCACGGAGACTTTCAGAGGCTAGCAAGCAAAATCAACCAAAGTCTTCCAGAGGCTGGGCTCCAAACCACAGAGACACTTTCTCTCCTGTGAGAGAAGCAGAATCCAGGGAGGAGGCACACTCTGCAAGCAGGGGGCTCCAGCTCAGATGCCAAGACCAGTCTGGTCAACGCTGGAGAACTGGTCTCAAGACAGACAGAGGAAGGCTAAGGAAAGAAAATTGAGTTCACATTGGGCATAGTAGCACATGCACACCTTTAATCTCAGCACTCGGGAGGAAGAGGCAGGCGGAACTCTGAGTTCGAGGCCAGCCTGGTCTACATAGTGAGTGCCAGGACAGCCAGGGCTACACAATGAGACCCTGCTATAAAAGAAACAAAACAAACAAAAGTGAGTTCAATGCAAGCACCCATTCCTATCTTATCACCTTCCACAGTAAGCACCACAGGCTTCCAGAAGAAAGAATTCTCTTGCAATAATACTGTTCTTACTCAATTACTTTTAAGTTTGAGAAAAATGCATGTATAACGCTGACTATATCAAAAACAGCTTCACGCCAGGCACAGTGTACATGGCTGTTATTCCAGCACTCAGGAGGCAGAGGCGGGAAGGCACCCACAATTTCAAAGCCAGCATAGTTTACACAGAGAGTTCTGCCAAAGCTACTTACTGAGACCCCCATCTCAAAGAGGAAAAAAAAAAATTAGAGAGTGAGGAGCTTCAAAAATCATTCAATGTCCTATCTTACTGATGATCAATCAAATAAAAGGAAGGAACCTTCTAACCTAGAAGCCGTGTACAGCACTCAAATGTCAATTCCCTGACCTAATGCAAGATGCAACCAAAAATGCTAGAGTACTCTGTCACAAAACTCTAACGACCCAGAGCTGCACTAGAGTCACACACACCCATGCAGAGAACTGAGTTTCTGGTTCACAGTCACACAGAGCTAGTGACCGTCTACCACAGTGCGAGTGTACTCCAAATTCCTTAGTCACACTGACATCTTATCCTGAGTCCTCACCACCACCCTTTCCTGGTACAGGATCTCTCTCTATATAGTCCCAACTGTCCTCAAACACAGAGATTCTCTTGCCTTTCTGTTGGGATCTATGAGTTTTCTTTCTGCAAAGGGATGGCAATATGTGGTCTCAAAAGGAAGGAAGAACACTGGTTCAACTTGCTTACTAGCTGGCAGGCCCAGGCCCAGGACTGGCATGTGCAGGGCGAGGGTCTCAGCAGGCAGGGCCTCTCTCAGGGCAGTATCTCCATGACCTCTTTACCCGCTGGCTGAGAATCTCCCTATTCTGGCTTCGACTATTTTGTCTATAGCCAAACGATGTCCTCTGGTGGAAAGGGGAGCTCTTTCTCCAGCTTTCCCAGTATCCACAGGACATCAAATGCTGACAAGCAAGCAAGCAAGCAGGCAAAAAGCCCTCATATGCCAACAGCTTTCAAACACTAAATTCAGTGCTTGGAGCTCCACCGGCTCTGGAGGGGAGGAAAGCACATATCCCCAATTCCACACCTGTCACCCACTTCCTCAGCTGGGTGTGTACTCACTCCGAAATGGGGTGCATACAATACAGGCCCAACATCAAAACACACAAGTAGAATCCTTCAGCTCTGGCCGGGGCAACACCTACTTGCTACTCTGCCAATTACCGTATGTCATTGATTACTAATTACTTTTGAGTACAATGGCAAACAACTGTTTCTCTTTGGAGCTACAGGGAGTGTGAAGGAACCTGTACTCAAAGTAAGGAGCACATGTGTGCAGTAAAGTGGCTTCATTACAGATACATGGGAGAAACATGTCCCCGCTTTATCGACTTATCATCCATGAATCACCTATGCAGACAGACACAAATGATTTCACAGGTGATGACAAAATATACAGTGACATCTTACTCCTGCTGACCAAGGCCTTGACCCCAAATCACTGCCACCAACAATGACCCTCCCTTAAGGAGTGTCTCTAGACACTCAAGGTAGTCCCCACTGTCCAAGGGGACACCCCAGCTGGCGGGGAGGAAGAGCACACGAAACACTGGTAGCTCAATAGAATACAGAAATTTTTCAGAAATGTTTGTAAACAATCTTTGTGCAAACATTCCCCCGTACTTACATTTGCTGAAATCTATAAAGTGGGAACAGCAAACAAAACCTGCCTCCTAGGACTGCTGCCAGGATTAAATATGAACTCAGGTCACAAGCACCCACACCAGCAGCTTCTGGGGATACACAGAAATGGGGCCCCCATCCCTGCCAGCCACTAAGAAAGGGCCACCCAAGGCGGAGAGCGAGAGGGCTGGCCCCCGTTCTCTCTTCCCTTCTTGCTCTTCTCGCATCTCCGAGCCTCTCCCTCCTCCCTACTCACCGCCCATAGTGGCGTGTTCACCTAGACACCAACAGCAACAGCGGCCTCTCCACTCTCAGGGACTCCACACTGCTCCTCACACCGTGCCTGTCTTTCTTCCAGAAGCTTCTACTCCCAAGCTGTGGGACCCTTCCTATTCCGACCTCCTTTCACCCCCAGATCTGAGGCTCCCCAAGTCAGCCATGCCTTTAAGGAACAGGCTCCGGACCTCTGTTCTTTCTGTTTATTTGCTTGGTTTGGTTTTGTTTTAGTTTAGGGACAAGATCTCACTGTGTAGCCTTGGCTGTTCTGTGTAGACCAGGGTGGCCTTGAACTCACAGAGCTGTGTCACACTCTGCCTCCCAGACACTGAGATTAAAGGCATGCCATATGCCATCATCATGTGACTAGAGTCTCCAGTTTTAAAGAACACAGACACATGCCCAGGTGGGAGCGCATCTCCTGCTCGTTCCTATTTTCTTGCCACAAACTTGGACATCTTCATTGTATTATCCAGAATACACCTGGAACCCAGCATTCCCAAACCACAGTCCGGAACAAAGCATACACAATGATACACAAACAAGAACACTGTCGGAAGCTACAGAACCCATCTTCTGCCCATGGGGCCAGATGGGAAATCCTACAACTCCTCCTCCCAGCCTCCAGGAGGCAGGGACATGAGGCTGCATGTGTCTCTTCAGCTGTTCGTGGTGAAAATGCCACCTCTGAAAACATCCCAGGTGAAAGGGGTCCATGCTGAGGATGTGCCAGAGGACAGAAACCTGCGTGACAGTTCCTTTGAAGATCGAGGCTGTGACACACGTATGAGGAACACATTAGGACACAGCAGATTTTACAGCCACTTTCTTCTCATGTTCCATGTGAATTATCTATTCTTCGGTGTGAGAACTAACCTTTCTAGTTATCAATATCTCATCACTGTAAACTGCCTTATATTTTATAATGTTCCCTCTTGCACACAGTAAAACCTGAGTTCTGAGTTGCAAGTAAGGATTATTTTCTGTACCTGTCTCTGAGGCTCCAACTACAGGTTAAATTCTCTTGAATTCCCTCCACACTGCCACACCATAGGGGAGACCACTTCCATACAGCCATCTCCAGAACTGAAGTGTTACTATAAACAGACATTCAGCATATTCTTATGAATATAATCGTATGACCAATAAAGCCACGTGAAATATTGTAAGTCTGGGCTAAGAAAGCATTGGGAGAGCATGAGCAGAAGGTGAGAAAACACCCGTGGGAAAGCTGGCTCTTTCGTACTCCTGAACTGCTTTCGCCTCTGCTGGATGAGAGCTGTAGGACAAACTGCTCTTCACCCACAGCTGAAATGCGCTTGTGCTGAGACTTCAAGGCATAAGAACTACTCAAGGCATAAAGGGAAACCGTCTTCGGTCCTGTACCTTGCTCACAGGACACGACAGGCTCCCCACATCCGACCTAGCATCCCGAGGCCCAAGAAGCCTCGAAGCATTGCAGCAAAGCAAGAAAGTGTTTGTACTGTCAGCCGGGTGCTTTCAAATCTCACTAAATCTGGCCCTGAAGGGGCCCTGTGACCACAGCAAAGACAGATAATCATGACTGCATCTCACAAAAGAACCTTTCCATGGAAGCAGGAAGGTTTCTCACTCTTACTGATACTCTGGTTCTCTTCTCTTTTTTAAACTGTGTGAGCACTGTGTGGGCACCCATGTGGGACATGAGGACAGCCTTGCGGGTCATCTTCAGAAATACCATCCACCCTCTTTACAGGGCGTCCCGTCAGCTGGCACCCATCAGCTGAGCTAGAGTGTCAGGCCATGGAATCACAGGGAAGCTCTGCCTCCCGGGTGCTGGAACTACAAGCACGCCATGACAGACACTTACTTCTACACGGCTTCTGGGGATCAAACCCAGTTCCTTGTGTTTGTAGGACAAGTCCTTAACCAACAGTCTTTCCCCAGCCCAGCGAGTTTTCTTAAAACCATCCAAGCTTTGCTGCCTGGCTGATAACATTCCCACCTTCTCAGCACGTCGCTCTGCTCACACTCAACACAACACATCGTCTTTTGTTGGCTTCTTTAAAATTCTCCTACTCTTCCAGCTGCCCAAATTCATACTTTTACTAATCTTCTGAGAAGTCCCTTCCAATATTATCAGTCCAATCGGCCTTGATAGCTTCTTCCTTCCCTGAATTCCCAGGTGCTGGCCACAGGTGCTGGCCTCATGCATAACAGAAGGACCCAAGACACTGTCTGGTCCATCATCCACTTCTCTATACGGATCAACTCACTAAGCAGCTCCTCCATTCTAGAATCATTCCAAATGCAGACCCCCCCCCCCGCACCTTCTGCTTGGGAAGTTCAGCCACCACCCATTGAAATAAACAGAGGGAGCCATCTACACTTGTCTTTAAACGCCAAGACTTCTTCACAGCCTTGGTAACTCAGAGCAATGACCCAGATCATGGTATGGCCTTCCCAGGACTGGCGGGTGTAAATCAAAGTCTGCTGCCTCTGAATGTCTTCCTCCCTGGGGGGCTGGGAGAAAACACACTCCATAATTCTACCCACTTGCTTGTCCTCAACACTAGGGTAACGATGATGCCTCCCAGCTGTACGCATGTGCAGAGCACACATGGCCGCATGCAGGAACTGCAGCCATTCTGATGTTACTGATTTTTATTACAACACTATTTTGTATGACTCGCCTAAGTCCTTCCGGAAACCTACATTTTTGAGAGGTCAAGAACAAAAAGTAGCATGTTTCTTCAGAGTTTTATCAATCACTCCTGACTGTGACATAACTGTCCTCGGCAGGACACATTTTTAAAAACCACGCGAGACTCGGCTGCTGACTCACTACCACTGTGACATTCTCTCTGTGCCCGGCGGGCCACTCTCCCTCCGTTCTATGCGCCCTTTTCTCCCAGGAGGGCCATTCTGCACACCGCCACTCTAACTTTAATTAAACAGCCGCCTGGCTACTTCAGCCATCACAGAATTGCCTCCTTTTCCTGGGACGCTAGCCGCCGTCACCCCTACCTCCATCAATCTCATTTTGGAAGTGTGCTTCTGTCCCTAATCCATGAGCTCAGTGACCCGGGGACTATGATTTCAGGACTATCATCTCTGAAAGGGAATGTTGTCACAATCACTTCTCCCAATTCTTAAAATTATTCCCCTCATCTGGTCAAAGGGACAGCTTTTCCTGCTCCTTAGTCTGGCCTGCCCATCACACTCCCCAGAGAGGAGGGATCTCTTCTGGATCCTGCTGGGAGACGCAGGTACCTATGCCCAAGCTCTGACCCATGTCGTAAACCAGAATGCTCACAGGAAGAGTTCAGCCTGAAAGCCACACAAAAGCACTTATAAATGTCAGACTGCCCAGCTCACCCTCCTGCCAAGAACCCACTAGAGAGCCTCTTCAGACCGATTAATCTCACAAAGAGAACTTTCCCTTCTGAATGCTCTACCAGGCCAACCTGATCAAGTACCTCGGCCGCCACCCATGCAGAGCTCTAACTGAGTACACACACTGGAGAGAGAGAAACGCCCTTTCAAACTACTTTTATCTAATAAAAGCCCATGGCTCATTAATTACATTAATCAATATAAAACTCTCAAGTGAGTCATGTCATACCAGTCCACTTCAGGCCAGCACTGCGCATCTCTCCAATGTCCGAGCATCTCTGAAAGGCTTTTCTGAGGGAAATGTAAGACCCGTGATGGTCCACAGAAGGAAAGTATTTTGTTTAAAAATATTTTTTTTTGTTTTCAAACACCTAAAGAAATGATAATTCAACAATTATCTCGAAGCCCAGACAGGGAGGGCACATGTCTGTGATCCTAATACTCAGGAAACAATGGAAAGCTTGTGAGTTGTAGTCAAGCCTGGAGTGCAGAGTAAGACTGTTTCCTATGAGTAAGAGGGGGGAGGAGGAAAAGAAGAAAGAAAGAGAGAGAGAAAGAGAGAGAGAGAGAGAGAGAGAGAGAGAGGGAGGGAGGGAGGGAGGGAGGGAGGCAGAGAAGACAACACCTTCCCTTGGAAAGGCTATTGGACACTAATTAAAAATGCCCACAATGTTAAGGGTCTTTTCTAAGGAACACTGCTCACATATCTGTGTGTGTTAGCACTTTGGCCAGTGCCCACACCACAGGACCTGGTGGAGAGTCTGGCTTCTGGCGTGCCGGCACATGCTGCTTCCCTGGGTTATCTGTCCCTGCTCCATGTGGGTCCAATTTCCTTGCATTCCCTTTACCCAGGTCAGGGAAGAATAGCTGTCAAATTCCCAGTGGAATAAAGAAAACCGCTTTCCTCCTGAGGCAGCAGTTTCAATTCACAGAGCACATGGCTAATCTACATATGTGAAGGTCACGGCACTTCAGTGTGGGGTTAGGAATGGAGGCTCAAGGAAGGGGCCTTTCTTAAACATCTTGGCAGGATGCCCAACAAGTGAGATTGTTGAGAAGCAATCGTCAGCTTCTGGCAGCAGCCAGGGAAAAATATTTTGATCACGTGGTGCTGTGCACACTACCTAGCGTGTTTCACGTGAAACTCTGGGAGGTCCTAGAAATCATCGCACACTGGAAACGACTCCAGCTCTCAGCGTCGCCGGCTCGGCCACAGGAGTGTGTTTTCCTCTTCACCAAACACCCTTCTGTGGGCTTGCCAGCCACACAGAGGAGAAAAGTCAGCACACCGACAGCCAGTTGACTCAAACATCTTTGCAACCATTCTTCAATGAAACACCGAATACTTAAAAGGGCAAATATCAGACTAAAAAATGATATTCCTGTAAGTTGTGCAAGCATAGCCACCCTAGGAACATTCCTCCTCCGTTGCGCTCCTTTCTTCTCTCCCTCCCTTCAGAAGTCATAAGGCCTAGGGGAAATCACAGGAACTTCCAAAGACAACACACACTCCCTGCAGAATGAGCGTCAACACTGTGTCTGAAGGGCTCACAGTCAATCATTCCAGTCTTCCCACACGCTGTGGCCACCAGGTGAAAGGACAGAAGCCCAGGGGCGGTGAACAAGTCTCCTCCTGCACTGGGCAGTTCCCCTTCTGTCTATTTTCTACATCAACCGATAAGCTGGGGACCTGGCACCAAGGGGCAAGGGCAGTTTTCACAGCCAGCTAACTCCTAGCCCGCATGACTACAATTTCAACCTACTTAATTGACAGTGAAAATTAATCAGAGCCCAAGAGATCCATGTGGAAGTTGTCTACCTAGCAGCGTCTTCCCTCAGCTCAAAAGTTAGACGGTTAGGAGGTCAGTTACACAATCTCTATTGCTGAGTAGCAGCGTAAGGAACATAAGAATACCCCAACAAACTATTTCATGTAACTAATTGCCAATATTTATTTCCTCCGTAATCTGAGGGCAGCAGTCTATGGTAAGCAAAGAACATAAAGTTTAACGATTTACAAATATTCTCTGCATACCTATCTGCCTTGGTATTCTACACCAACATCAGGCTTGAAACCTATGGACCACACTTTACAACTATTCGCTAACTTGGGAAAGAAATATCAGGAAAAGAGTCTGAGGTGATTTAGATTAGAAATAAGCTTCAAATATTAACCTATTTGTTCTGAAAGGAAAAAAACTGATAGACTGTTAAATTAACTAGAAGAGAAAGAAAACAAACTCGTTTAAAATCTTTATTGATGAGAAAACACACTATCTTGTCACTCTATTAAAATGTCCCTTTCACTGCCAAAGGCACCTAATCAAGTCCACACAAGAAGTCCCACAGGATTCTTTCCCATTCCTTGGAAGGGAACTACAGAGCACAGAGACAAAAGTCACTTGCCTGAGGTCACACAGACAATAAACAGCCTTCTGTTGCTTACCACTTCTGCCTCTTGCCCCTGTCTCTCCTTCCATCTCCAGCACCATTCAGTTAATGGGCAGGACCTCCTTGCTTCTCCACACTCTCGGTCTGGCCTATGTGAAGCACAGCCCTAACAAAACTATTCCCATTCCTTTACCCTGTGCATAGCAGACCCCTTAGGCAAGCGCAGTGGCTGAGGGCTCTCATCTCACCCCACAGTTTCAAGCACAGAGCAGGCTGCTTTCTGGCCACGGCAACAACTCCTGAAGCCGGGCACAAGACTGCCCAGTGAGGCAAAGTTACATGACCGGATATTAGGCCCTTCCTGCAAGAACACTCTGGACCTTTTCTGTTTATTTTTGAGGCAGGACCTTACTTTGTAACTAAGGCTGTCCTGCAACTCACTAGGTAGCTCAGGCTGGCCTTGGACACCTAGCAACTCTCCTCCCAGCTGCTGGGCGTAGCCTAGCTGCAGAGTCATTTCTTTCGGGAGAACACATCACACAAATGATACTCAAGACAAAAATCCACACTAGACTCCCTTTCTTGCCAACACCATCACACCCAAGAATGACTTCCAAGTCCCTAAAAGAGTGAGCGCTGACTGTACAGGGTCCACTGATCTGAAAGTGAGCGCCACACATCAGGACAAGCTACCAAGCACCTTTCAAATGTTTCCAACAGGGCACTGCTTTCCACTCCTGCTTCGGGGTAGCACAGAGTGTACCAGGCTGCACCATAGCAGCCTCACACGGAATACTTAGCTCTCTGCTTGGTTCCCCTCCCCTCTCCCATCTGGGGCTCCCCCAGTGAGCTTCCCCTAGGTTAGAGAGCTAAGATCTTTTGTACAAGATCTGAGGAGTATCACAGCCATTCACTGTGATTTGCATTCAGCAAACCCCCAGGAGTTTCTGATCATTCACCAGGGAGAATTATGCATCCTATGCTGTATTTACTCTTTGCATGAAAAGCACCAAACAGCGTTCGGCACTTGTTCATAACAGAATTTAATTTTGTCTATGACAGCTTTCTAAATCTCAGCATTAAAAACAAAAGGAATGGTGCTAGAGAGATGGCTCAGTGATTAAGAGTGCACACTGTTCTTCCAGAGAGACCTGAGTTCACGTCCTGACACTCACAACTGCCTGTAACCCCAGCTCGAGAGGATCCAATACCTTATTCTGGCCTCCAGCGTCTGCACTAACACACACAACTACAAACAAACAAATATGCATAATTTAAAAATAAAGAAGTATTCTGAGAAAAATCATTAGCAGTCTCAGATTTGACATTGCATATTTTGATTATTTAAAAACACTCCTAACCCCTATACATAACAAATTATAATGTTTTTAGGAAACAAATCTAAGTAATAGTTCCAGTGAAGTTGAAGACAATACAAAAGGAAGCAAGCTAACTCAGCTAGTAAAGAACCGAAGCCCAATTACCCAGAAACGCCAAAATGCCTCACTTATAATTTCTGAAATTTTGAAAATTAATAATCCTAAAAAGAGAGTAACTTTTTCAAAGGACTACCAGCAGCAATGACGTGCTCACAGCACCTCCCAGACGACCTGAAACCCATCACTACATCCGTGCAATGCAGTCTGAGAAGCAGCATGGCTCTCAGCTTCCCCTCAAGCCTGGGAGCTTAGAGTAGAGACAGTGGTGGACCACTACTTGGAGCCTACAAAGAAGTGAAGAACTCTGGAGCTGGGCAAGGCTGAACATCACCTGACTGAAGGGTGAGCCTTGTCCTTGACCATACTGAGAAGTGAGACAGAAGCAGGTTCAGGAAGAGAGTCAGGCAAAAGTAAGGGTCCAGGGTTAACAGAAGGACTTCAGTGAAAGCCTTCAGCAGCCAGTCTGCCAGCAACATTCCAAATGGAAAATAAAATCCCCACGGAGGCCAGAGAGAATGAGTGCCCCAGCCCAACGATAAGCCAGGGCCTGCTGGACTCCCAGCCACAATCTCTCTCCACTAGGAGAGGCGCCTCGTGATGTCATCCTCTCAGGAACCGTAACTATCTCAGGACTGAACACAATGAATGCCCCAGTCCTGGGGAGCTGTGCCTGCTTCCCTAGAAAACTACTCGCTTGGCAAGATTTTCCACTTGCATTTCCAAGGTCACCCATACCTCACTGGGCAAAGTAAATTTATTATTTAAAATTAGAAATGAACTGCAAAAAGAAAATGAAAGACACAACAATGGATTCTTAATTTGGTGGGTAACGTTTCAAAACTTAGATGTCAACTCCTAGATCAATTCTGGGATTCCCAGTCATGTCCTGACTGGGCTCTGAGGAGTGAGTGGTTGAACTTCTGAGATGCCATAGAGAAGAAAACAGGAGCTGCCGCTGAGAATTCTAGAGCCACCTCACTCATTGTCTTGCCTGGTTTCACTCCAGGACCTGGAGCGGTGGCTGTACTGGCTCAGCCAGCATCCATTATCTATCGCAACAGTTCTCAGAAATACCCACAAGCGAAGGAGATTCCCTAGGCCCGGCAGACTGCCTCTCTTTTTCCAAGAGTCTATGTGATGCAGAAGACTGAGAAAAAGAAAAAGGACCATTCTATATAATGATTCGATTTTCCGGTTTTGGTTATCACTGTCTCTAACACAGCAACGTTCTGCACAGGCACAAAGCCAGTAGTTGACTGGGAGAAACGGGGGTCGCTAAATAACATCAGCTGTACCGCATCCACCTGCAATTATCTGTAGTTCCGAAATCCACCCCTTCTCCATACCAGGCCATGACTCTGAGGAGCCACAAAGCTGCCGTTCACACTGCAGAAATGTGCCAAACACTCGCCATGCAGGTATGGCAGGGCAAGCCCCTAGTAGCACTGGAATCAGCTGACAGGGAGCAGCAGGGGCCGCAGCCCCACGGAACTGCCTACGACTACACAGCACTGACTAAAAAGGGGGCACTCAGTAAACAATCACCTGCAGCCGACTGTTTGGGGCAGCCACATACCACACAGCATCCATGAACGCTAAATGTTCACGTATAAAATAATTGTTGCTTCTTCCCAGCACAGGAGTTCAGATAAGTCCATTTTCTCTCTAGGATCTGGTACCTTCTGTTCATAACTGAAGAGCTGACTGCATAACAACATCAACCGTATTAAAAAATAATCCTAATGTCCACCCTCTCTCCCTCCCCCCACTCTGTTCACATTAAAAATCTAACAAACATGATTGTATGATAAAAACGCTTTAATAAAAATGAAAAGATAAAAGAAAAGAAAGGATCTAGCAAGCTTCTCTTCTGGAGCAGCCTTTACATTTTAGATCAATTGCTCTAATTTTTAAATTTAGCATTTTTTATATCTATTAGTACTTTTTTCATGAACTTCTGTATTTACAGAGTACTCAACACTAACAACAGGGGAGCTGCGGTCTGTCCAGTCTGCCCTGCAATCATGAGGACCTGAGTTCAATGTTCATCAACAACAAAAAAGTCAAAAAAGCAGCCTGGGGAGGGAACTTAGTTGGTAAAATGCTCGCCTATCAGGTAGGAAGCTCGGCATTCCATACACATACCACATAAGGTTACAAATATTAACACGTGCCTGTAACCCCAGCCCTTGGGAGAAGTTTAAGTCATCCAGAGCACATAAGACCCTCTCCAGAGAGAAAAGAAAGAAGAGAAGAGAAGAGAAGAGAAGAGAAGAGAAGAGAAGAGAAGAGAAGAGAAGAGAAGAGAAAAGAGGAGAGAAGGAAAGCTGGGTGCTAAGGCACAAGGGAAGGTAGAGAGGCAAGAGGTGGCCTGGGCTCACTGGGCCAGCCAGTCTATTAAATTTAGTAACTTCCAAGTTCAGTGAGAGACTCTATCTCAAAAGATAATTCTAAAAAGAAAGATATTCAATGCCAACCTCTGGCCTACACACAAAAGTCTAAGCCCATGGCATAGAGACAGACACACAGACACCAGCAGGAGCTATAGCACCTAAGAGGCAGACAGCAAAGAGTACAGTATCTGTCTCCTAGCCTGACATTCACTCTGGTGTCTGGGGTTGAGGGCAGTGCTGCCCAAACATTTAAAACAGAAAAAAAAAAAAAAAAAAATCCGTGTAAATAATTTCCCCTAACACTAGAAATATAAAACAAATGTGCTTTAAAAGAAGCTAAAAATGCAAAAGCAAGAAAAAAAGCAAAAAGAGACGTGATCATGACAGTTTATTTCCACAGTAAATCATACAGAGTCCCAGGTCTCAAGGCCTCCTGCTCTTTCATCCTGAGAGGAGTGATTATGACGCCAACCCCAGTAATGACACAATCACACACTTCCAGAAAGATCAAATCCACGAAGTCCAAAAGTCACAACGGAAATTAACAAATTAATTAAATTAAAAGGAAAACATTATTGGCACCCCAAAGGAACATGAGGAAGGCTTTACTAATGTACTATAAAGTGGCAGAACCATTGATCCCTTAAAAACAAACAAACAAAAGCAGTGTAATCACACCACACAGCCACAGCCAGAAAAGCCAAAGTTTGACACAAAGAAGGGAAGCGGCAGCACCTCTGAGCCGTTTACCATGTGAAAAGTCTTCAGAGATGACAGCACAGGAAGGAGATGTGCCCAGTGCCACCTGATTCTGCCTACAAGCGGTTCAACAGTAAACTCTGTGCTATGAATGTTTCATCAATATATGAAGACACATATCTAAACACTTTTTTGGCAATCTATTCCAAAAAAGAAAAAGTATGGTACTGACATCCATCCAGGATTTTCTAGATTTCATCAAATACGGCTTCCCTTCCAGAATGGTTGAATATGGAATAACTTCTTGTCTGGCTCTCAGGGTTCATCTTTCCTCAAGGCCCAGAACACCTAGAAGAGCACCCTACAAGGGTTGACCAGCAGAGGCTGCACCTCACACAGTCACTCCCAAATGACAGTCCTGCTTGACACATCCTTCCAGACCCTGCTGCCATCTCCCTGACTTTAAAAATGGAAATGATTGTCTCCCACGGATGCAGTCTGTCCTGGAAGTAAACATTATGTGAGAAACAAAATAAAGTCAGCATTAACTCCCGTCAAACAGTAGCCTTCTAACACACTTGGCATCGATCCATGCGGAACCGAGTTTGGAAACAACCCACTGGACTCCGACTTAAATTTAAGTCACTTTTAAGGAGCAGTTGCTTAAAAGCATTCCCACTGAGCAGAGTCCTTGGCCAGCATACACAAAGTCCTGGGTTCAATCTCAAGAATGCAGAAAACCAACTATGGTAATGGCCCACACCAGTAATCCCAGCACAGGAGTGAAAGCATCAGAAGTTCAAGGTCAGCCTCTGCTATCCACTAAGTTCCAAGCTAGCCTGAGGTACACAAAACTGTCTTAAAAAACAAAACAAAAGGGCTGGAGAGATGGCTCAGCCATTAAAGGCTAAGCTCACAACCAAAAATATAAAAAACAAAACAAAAAATACAAACCAAAAAAAAACAAAACAAAACAAAAAAAAACACCTTCAAAAGTAAAATACATTTGAAGAAAACTTCCTAGGGACACACCTACTACACTTCTGTAAATTCACTCAGTATGATACTACACTAAATATATATCTATTATTATATTATCCAATTATATCGAATAGTATATTTAGTCATATGTAAACCCAGGGTAAACTGAGTACAGTTCTAGAGACACTCAGGTAGTAACTAAATGGTACCTGCATCTGTTTCTAGTTGCTGAATTCCACAGCACATCAAGGTTTCAGACCAGAATTCATTCAATCACCTAATTGAACCAAAAAGGGTCAATAGTCTTCTGCAGTCTCCAAACTGGGCCTGGCTACACTGTGTAACATCTGCATCTGCGATGCATAGACACCTTCTGGGTGGATGTACAGCCCTGCCCAGTGTTCCTCCCCCACACCACAGGGAACAAGGGAATGGGTCCTGAAATTCCTCACCCTCAAGTATGCGTACACAGCTTCAAGCATGCATACATAGCAAATGTGCATACATAGTAATTGTGCATACATAGAATTCACACATACACAGTAACCATGCATACACAATAAGCTTGTAGGTGCAGCAAGCCTGTATACAAAGCAAGCATGCATACACAGCTCCAAGAATGCATACACAGCAAGTGTGCACAAACAGCAAGCATGCAGCATGACATTCCCTGTCCACAGAGAATTGCAAAAGCAAAAGCCTCCTCTGAAAAGAACACTCCTCTGAAAAGGCACACACAGCCCCAAATAGCCCAGCTCCCAAACTGCCTAAGAAGTGGGTATGGCCCCTTAAGTAAAAATAGCACTGCTCTGGTACCATAAAAATTTCATAACATCCATTTTGAAAATGTAAATACTGCAAAAAAATTAATGGGATTCTTATTAATATTCATTTTCAGCTTCCCATAAATCTGTTGTTTTAAGTAACACACGGCAATTTTATCAAACATAAATATCAACCTCAAATTTACAAAGCTACATACAGCCAAAAATGAAAGTGGAATGAGCCAGAGAATACGGCTGGGAGCACGGGGCTCCAGGACCAAAGCAGCAACAGCTGGACACAGCAATGGCAAAAAAAAAAAAAAAAAAAAAAAAAAAATAGGCCAGCAGCTCCCAAAACCTCATGGCCCAAGGGCATCTGCACTGCTTCCAAAACAAGCTGGGAAATTTCACAGACCGGGGAAATTTTAAGTCAACCCTCCTGGGAAAGGACAGGGTTAAATAAAGGAAGGGATCACCTTCTGGATCTGCCGAGGGTGACGTGAAGTTGGTGTGTATCCTAGGGAAACGATGCTCCTGTTATATCAGAAGACATCTTTACACACACATCAGCCCAAATTATAAAGGAATATGGCCCATTAATGATACAGAACTAAAAACTAAACAACCCTACCACACAGGTTTTCCTTAAAAGATAACTATGTCCAGGAAGATTAGCAAGACTTCCTGTAGTTAGTCCCCTATTTTTCAAATTAGCTCTGTAAGTAGAATTAATGGTGTTCTCATAGCAGAGTGAAGATGTCATTCTCCTCATCTCCAAAGAAGAAACAGGATATTCATCACTAACTCCATCAGTGAAAGTGCCCAAGTGTGATCTGGACTGTGCCCATACCCATGACACACTTCTCACAACACGATACTGAGAAAAATGCAATGGCCAGAGCCTGGACAAAAAATGTATTCTTAAATACAGACAGACAAAACCAAAAGGAAAAAAGAAGGAAAGTTGTATCCTATTACAGAGCAAAGGTAAAAACATGTACCCAGGAATAAATCTGATTTAATATAAATTAAGTATAATTTTATACCAACTGCCTTGAAACTGATTACTATTATAAAAAAAATAAGTCAAAAATAAGTAATATAAAAGTCAAGGCATCTAACAAAACTGATTTTGAGCTATATTTTCATAACATAAAAATAAAAAAACTACAGACTTTTTTTATTTGGGGGTTGTCATCATGGGGTCTTAGCTTTGTTTCTTAAATAACAGGCCTTCTGTATGAAAAACTGCTCCTAAATTCACTAACTAGATAACAGCCATCATTTCTAGGCAAATATATAAACTGAGGCTGTCGAGATGTCTTGATAAGATCTGAACTTGCAGATCTCAGGGAAGAGGGAAGGGATGACCCTTATGAGACCTTACATGGTCCTTACAGTCATTCTGAGGAATAAATAAGGAAGGATTCTGGGGCTTCCTGCCTTGTAAGACTAAACTAACTTCTTTTATCTAAAGGTAAATAGCACATTTTATTATTATATTTTACTATTATGTATAAACTAAAGATAAAATATCATGCACAGAATTCAAGACAAATGTGTACTTCCTAAAAGTTTATGTATATGGGCAGTCCCTAAGACTCATTTTGAGACTGCTATCTAAATACTTACTGCAAAAGAAAAAGGAAAGGGAACAAACTAAACCATAAAACAGTTTGTTTCCATCTTGAGAAGACCTTCCCCACAACAGGAAGGTTTTATTCCTGGTGACAACAACAAAGCAAACTGTCACCAAGCCATTTAGAATCAAAAACGAAACTAAAAGTATTAAAAGCCAAAAAAGATTTATTTTTCAATTATTTAATATGACTGCATTTTATGACCTATATTCTGGTATGATCTAATATTATGGACAAGTGGCTACCTAGCCCAGTTATCATAACAAATACTAAATAATACTGCTCTTCCAAAAGCAAAACAAACGGAAAAAAATGAAAGTGTAAAAAGAAACATTCTATGTTATCGGCAAGGTACCTAAGAGAACTATGTGAATTGAGGTCATAAGTCTGTCTCTTTTTTCTCAGAGATAAAAAAAGCAATTCCCGAGGGCCATGGACATGCTCTCATTCAAAGAAAACAAACAAAAAAATACTTGCAATGATTGGTACCATTAAGAAATAATACTCTAAAAGCAACACGAACCTACAACTGCCTCTGACTTCCTCCCTTTACAGTTTACAAAGATGAGAATTTTAATTATAATATGGGCTTATTTTTACCAGGCTTCTCTTTCACATTTACTGTGTGGATCAAAAACAAAAACTGAAATCACAAGTTCTTCATCAAGAACAGAGAAAATGTTTTATTGAAGTAGAACTCCATGGACTACGTAGATTTGGAAGCAGCAGATATCGGGTACCAACTAGGAGTCACTCAATTACTTGTAAATTAATGCCTTTACCTAACACATCTATCCTCAAATACACAACTATTATTAAAATACACCTTCCTAAAACAAATTAGCTAAATACAAAGAACCATTGCTATTCCTTCCTAGCAGATTAAAAACCATCACAAAACTTCACAGCAGAAAGACATGCACAGAGGAAATATTATTTGGAAGAAACAGTACCGACTACAACTTGCCTATATATATGCTTGCTCTAATTCATAAGCAGTTCAAATAAACCTCAAGTTAGTTAGCCTAACAAAACAAGGGGAAGAAAACAACATGGGGGGGCACTTCTATGTGCTACAAACCTCGCAGAAATATTCATTGTCTCTTTCAGTCAATTGTTCTCTACAAAAATTAGTTTCATTTCATGGATTTTAAAATATGCCAATTCTAACTTACACTCCTCCACATGACCAGCTTAAAATGGTCACAATTACAAGAACATAGATCACAGAAAAGGCATGGCTTCATTCTGATGTTAAGCTAATTAAGAATCACCAAATATATAGCTTTCTTCTGAGTTTAGATAATTAAACATCAGCAAGAAATATTACTGCAATGGAAATACTGAAATCTTAAATTATTAAACTGTGTGCTGATAGAATTAAAATATATTCACAGTTAAATCTGTTAAAAATCAGATTTTTATAAAAGCTCAACAAAGGCCGAACTAGTACGACCTGTGCTTTAATTATTTCTCAATGCTCCTATCTTCAGTCTGCAATTAAAGTCCACGATAAATGTGATGTTCATATTGTAAGATTGTCATCAAAGACCCGAGTTTTATAAATGCCCAATACTGGACAACAGCATGTTTCTCTGTATCCAATCCTCTTATTACTAATTCTGATTCATAACAATTTAAGCTCTAAATAGTATTCAACCTTCCATCTGCTTGGAACAGAGTTCAGTTATTATTTGTGGAAGGAATTTTTGTGACTGCACCGCTCCGCACTTCTATTTACATCAGCAGTGCTAAATGCCCAATGGTGAGAGGGGAGCCAATCAGATGGCAGATTAGATGTCAACTCAGAGGCAGCTGTCTGGAGACTATTACAGCCAGTTTACCTCCACAATTCAAATTCCAAACCTTGCAAAGGAGATCAAGTCAGTCTTTAGGCTCAGCCTACTAGCAAGAGACAGCGAGAGCGCAAGACACTTCCTAACATCGCTGTAGGACTCGGGCGACAGCAAAATCAAGAAAACCCACATAAATGCGATCCAGAAAGATCCATTTTCACTGGCCTACTACCTCACTAGGGTTGCCGAA
Organism: Chionomys nivalis; assembly: GCF_950005125.1. Classification (NCBI taxonomy): domain Eukaryota; kingdom Metazoa; phylum Chordata; class Mammalia; order Rodentia; family Cricetidae; genus Chionomys; species Chionomys nivalis. The sequence goes on from NC_080087.1 coordinate 13,288,063, forward strand.
TAAAAAAGGAAAGTCTAGCCCATGATCAAAATAAGTTCCATCGATACGGAATCTATTCCTTCAACATCGCCTCCCGGTTGAAGGTGACTCCTTCCAGGCAGCCCTAAGCCCCATAATGGATCTCCCCGACTATTCTTAGGAACGAATCGATGTTATTTTACAATATTTCGCCTCCTCGTCGTTGTAAATCTGGGTCTTATTCCTGCTGGTAAACATCCAAACTCCAACAGCCACGGCTGTCACAAAGCTAACCTCGATTATCCCTGCCTCTACCTCGCAGGGGAATGGGAACCCGACCCGGGCCCGGAGGAGAGAGAAAGTTGCGCTCTCTCCGCGCCCACTCGGGGCACAACGTAGGCGCCGGCGGAGCCAGGCCGGGCCGCGGATCCCGGCGCCCCGAGAGCCCTCCCGGCCGGCGCGGCCTCGGGGGGACCGCGGTCCCGTCCCGGGCCTGGCGCCGGCACAGGCTCGCAAGCGGCAGCGGGGGAGGGCGCGGGCCGGCCCGGTTCCCCGACCCCGCCAGCTCCGGACTCGGCCGGGCGGCGCCGCGCCCCCGCCACCCCCGCCAGTCGCGGGGAAAAGTACCCGGCGGAGAAAGAAAGTCAGGGCTCGCTCGCTCGCGAGGCCCGAGCGGAAGCAGGCCCGGCCGGCGCGGGGGTTACCTGGGATCTGCCCATGGTCGGTCCGGGGGTGCCGGGGCTCATCGCTGGGTGACTTCTTTGTTGCGCGGCCGCCCAGGCCGGGCTGGCAGCGGCGTACTGGGCGCCCAGGTCCTTGCCCAAGCCCATGCCCGCGGCCGCCTGCTGGCCACCCGCCGCCGCCCCCGCCGCCGCCGCCGCCTGGGACTGGGGCTGCGACGGCGGCGGCGGCGGCGCGCTGGGGCTGCTGTAGTCGGGGTAGCTGCCGCCGTAGCTCCGCATCATGGGGCTGGGCGAGGTGAGCAGCTGGTTGAGGGTCGGCGTGGCCCCCGACGGGTGCTGGTTCTGACCGGCGAAGCGCTGGAAGCCCCCCGCCGCTGCCGCCGCGCCGGCGGCCGCCTTGCTGAGGCTCGCGGCCCCGCCGCCCCCGGGGCCCATCATCATGCCGCCGCCCTGCTGCCGCGGGGAGCTCAGCACCCCGTACCCCGAGGACGAGCCCCCATAGCCGCCGCCGCCGCCTCCTGCTGCTGCCGCCGCCGCCGCCGCCGCCGCGGCCGCCGCCGCCACAGCTCCGGCTCCTGCTGCCGCTGCCGCTGCTCCTCCTGCTCCTCCTGCTCCTCCTGCTCCTCCTCCTCCTCCACCTCCTCCGCTGCCTCCTCCTCCTCCGCCGCCGCCGCCGCCGCCCGCGCCGGGCCGGCTGTAGCCCGGATAATGGTTGTACTGGCTGTTGGGGTACCCATCGTGGGAGTTCTGCAGGGGGTCCATGCTGCTGGGGGCCCCGGCGGCGGCAGAGGCGGAGTGCATCATCCCCATCCCGGGGCTTTGTTGTCCGCCATGTTGATCAAAGCAAGGCCCAGCGCGGCCGCCGGGGCCGCCGCTAGCAGGGGCAGCGCTGCCATAGTAATTATTAAACTCCGAGACGGCCGCCGGGCCGCCACCGCCGCCCCCGGGCAGGGCGACCGGCGCGGGTGGCTGCTGCGCGCCCAGGCCCGGGTGCTCATAGCGGCTGCCCGCCGGCTCCCCCATCTTGGGCGGCGCGTCGTCCTCGTCGCCCGGCTTGCTCAGCAGAGGCTGGCCCTGCGGGTCGGCCTGACTGCCCGCGGCACTGTCCTTGGCGCCTCCATGTTGCGGGTGCTCCATGTCCGGGCCGGGCTGGGGCGCGCCGCCGCCCGCGCCGCCCAGGCTGTTGTTGGCAGTGGGATGATGCTGCTGCGGCGGCGGCTGTGGCGGCTGCTGCTGCTGTGGCTGCGGCGGCTGCTGGAACTGGTTTAGCTGCTGCTGTAGTGCGTGGTGGTGGTGGTGGTGGTGGTGGTGGAGGTGGTGGGCATGGTGGTGATGGTGGTGGTGGGCATGGTGGTGGTGGTGCGGCTGATGGGGCGGTGCAGCGGGGGCCTCGCCAACGGCTTTCAGTTTGTGGTTGGGGAGCAGCCCGGTCTCCATGGCCGAGCCGGGGCCCGCCGAGGAGGAGGAGGAGGAAGAGGCCGCGACGGCGGCGGAGGAGGACAGCGCGGTGGCGCTTCCACCCTCCTTGAGAGGCGCCTCGGAGCCGCCGCTCTGCGCGCTGTTGGAGCTAGCGGCGGCCGCGGCGCTCGCGCTATGGGCCATGTTCAGGTCGTGACGGGGGTGCAGGGGGTGGTGGTGCACATTATTCAGGCCGCCGTCGCCGCCCCCCACTATGGGGCCCGGAGCCGCCGCTACCGCGCCGCGCGCGCCCGCCTCCAGGTCCCGGGCCCCGGGCGCCGGCCGCGGCCCCGAGGGCGCCCTCCGCTCGCCGCTGCCCGCCCGCGCCCGCGCCGCCGCCGCTGCTGCCCGCGCGGCCATGATAGCCGCGGCGTGGCGCGGCCGGGCGGGGTGGGGGGAGACAATGTCCCCACTCGCAGTCGGCCGCCCCTCCTGCGCGCATCCACGCGGCCCGCGGGGAAGCGCGGCGCCCTCCTTCCCCTCCCCACCCCCACCCCCACCCCCCGCAGCCCCGGGCCGCCCGCCGGGGGCGCGCCTTTGCGCTCGGGGGCCCGCGCCCGCTCCGGCCTGGGCCGCCGGAAAGTTTTTTAGTTCCGCTTGCAATGAAACTTTTCTCTCTCTCTCTCTCCCTCACTCCCTCACTCTCGCTCTCTTTTTCCTCTCTATCCCGGATATGGGGGGGAAATGCACGACTTGCCTGAGCCTCTCGGGCCCAGCGCGGCGTGAGGGAGCCGGGCGAGCCGGAGCAACTATTATCCGCTTCTCTCCGAGGGCTGCTGCGCACTCGCAAAACGCGGACTGGACTCGGCCCCCGGCGCTCGCCCGCCTGCCCGCCGCCCCGCGCTCGCCCGCTCGGCCTGGCTCGCTAGACCCGGCCCGGGGGAGCGAGGGCCCAGGCTGCCGGCGCTCGCTCGCTCGCTCGCTGGCGGCCCGAAGCTGCTCTTTCCCCTCGTGCCTCCGGTCTCCTTGCCAACCCGCGTTCCTGTGTTTGTTTTCACGTCTAAAGGGAGCGCTACGAAGGTGGAAAACGAGTCTGACGAGCAGACAAAAGAGGGAGAAGGGGCTGGGAAGCAAAGTTGTCTTGTTGGGCCTCCCGAGGTGGTATGGAGCCGGCGGGGAAGGGAAACGTTTAGCCAGGCCGGCCGAGCAAAAGCATCGTCTCTCCCAGGAGTTATGTAATTTTTCACAGCCTTGGCCTCTCCGACTTGATTTCAGGCCATCGGCGCAATTCCCACAACTTCATCCAACTGAAAAATTAGGAAACACTAAGAGAAGGTTAAGCCGCAAAGGCTGCTGTGCCCTGTACACAGCAGGCACTCAATAATTGCTTATGATTCACTACTCCAATCCCCAAGGTGATGTTTATATAACTTTTTTTTTTAAGACACCTTAAGTAGGTATGAAAACTCATAGTATTCCCCACGGAGTGTTTTTTTTATAATGCATTTGGGTGTCCTCTCAAACGTGGAGTGTTTGCTCCAGACAGCATTCAGGAGACGTTTAACTAACATATTGGTGCAAAAACAGCGACCGCTAAGGTTTATCTCATGTCTTCATAAATCTACACGACACCTTTCATCATGTTTCAGAGGTTAATGTGTGCAATTAACCCTCTTGATATGAGTTCATTTCTAAGTAATGGGAAACAAAACCAAATAGATGTATTTAATAAACATAAAGTCAATAATAATGTAAACAGTCTAATCCCAAAGCAGAAATATGCAGTACTTTCCCCTTTTATAAAAAGATACCTATTGTTTTGACAGTATAATGTTTTTGAACATTATTATCATAATCACCTCTTGACTGTCTCTGATACTTGAACTTCTTAACCCAAGCCATGGCTCAGTTGTGCTAGGGTAGACTGATTTGTGTTGAGAGAAAGCTTTTGAAACCAAAGCTTTCCAGAGGTCAGATTGAAGGAATACGTTAGATTTGGACACAGTGTTTTTCAAAATCATTCTTTAGCAGCTCATAAAAACTATTTTAGTTTATGCCAATTGCAGTGCTTGTTTGCTGGACCGAGTGTAAATATTTTACATGGCTAAATAGACAACTCTAGATGCCGAGTGCAGTGTAGTAACAAGTAAATGAGGGGGAAGGAGAACCAGGGTTGTTACAGAGTGTAAAAGCAGATCCTGACGCTCTGGAAACAACTGGAAAACAGGTCTATATTCTTGCATATGAGGGAGTACCAGCCATAAGATAAATTTATGCCAAATCATCAGTTTCTGCCAAGAAAATACTACATCTTTGTGTCTGTGCCTTTTGACATTTTCCCCTTGGATCTTCTCTTTATGTATTTGAATGCATACTAATTACAGGGTTGTACCACACAAGCTGAATTCAAAGTTTCTCGTATACAAATAGAAATATATGTCTGTTTTGTGTATATGTCTATCGACATTCTAAAATCAATTACATATTTATGCTTTTAGACATTTACAGTCAAACTAAATACATATAATCATAAAAGTGCTTTTTTTTTTCAAATGAGTAAAATATAGCAAAGTCAATTCAGACGAGCCATATGTTGTGACTTATCCACAACCATGCTTAAAAGAGCAAATGAATCATTAAGTTCAGCTCTGGCCTGTTTCTTAGAAATATTTTTTTCATGTTAAAATCATGAAACTTAAAAAAAATAAAATAAAATTGATAGTTAATCATGTGAGTGAAATCTCGTTGAATTCCAAGTCAACTCAAAGAGTGGAACCAAGAGGCAATAACAGAGGCCCCCGGCACAGGGAACCCAACCTGCTATAAAGAGCGACACATGCCAGTTCTCCCTCCCCAGTGGCACATGCCACACCCTAAAGCAGACAGCCAGCCATGCAGCCTGCAGGAGTAGAGGGACACAAAGCCGGCAGGACTTGGTTTTGTCTTTGGAACCACCAAGACTTCTAAAATGTCTTTTAAAACGAGCCTTGGCTGGAGAGGAATGGACTCCTGTGCTTGTTTTCAACTTTCCCAACACCCCCTCAGGAAAACATAGTGAAAACCACCCAGTGCTTCATAAGGAAAATGGCAGTTGTCAGGGGTCTGGCATAAAGTGATGAAACAAGCTTGCCGTTCACAAAAGCACAGCTTCAACCCTCGCTTATTTCCTTTGCCTACACAGCAGTCCGGCCTTGCCTCTTTGGGTGCCACAGAGCAATCGGAATCGCTGCATTGGGTTTTTTTTAATGAGTTTCTTCATTTTACACCTCGCGTGCCTACATCTCCAACCATAATGACAGTTGTGTCTCTGCTGTCACCACAAGGAAGCCTTGGAGGTGGAAAGCTGCTGGTGGCCTTGGCTGTGCTCTGGCCCCAGCTCACCTCCCACCCACAGGGTTCTCCCCAGCCCTCCGTGTGTAGTCAGAGGATTACCCATTATTTTCTTAAACATGCCTTTCCAGTTACAAAAGGTTTTCTTTCTTCCCCCAAACTATATGGAAATATTAATATTCAATACTGTTCCTTTTGAATAACTTTTAGGGCCCCAAATAAAAGGCCCTTCAACTTGCCCACTGAATGAGAATCGAGCCAGATGGTCGTTTAAGAATCCCACAGTTCTGTTCTTTTTGACTCTCCAAGGCCCATCGCACTGTTTGCTCTTAGATTAGCCCCTTTTTACTGTTCTTATTTACCCGGCGACGGAAGCTATCACGATTCACTGCCCGTCATATTTCTCAGTATTCTTTCCGTAATTTGGAAGCAATTTGGAATAAAGCCCTGTCAAGGTTTTACAAATAAGAACTATTAAAGAATAAAGCTTTGGATACTTGCTTTCCTTTTAGATTTATGAGAGATGCGATGAATGGGGCTAATGGGATTTCCCTACTGGTCTTGGTCAGGGACTTTAAAAAGCACTAAACAATTGTCCTATTCACTTCTGCGATTTAGACGTTAGCGGTGAACAACTCGGAGTCGGTGCAGGGTGTGGGCTCTACAGTGTCGGATTGGAAACAGCTATGCAAATCATCCCTGGCCTGTAAGTTCAAATGCGAAACAGTTAGGGAGGATCGAGGGTTGAGGGGGACCGGCAGGAATAGGCAGCAAATAATTTAAAACAATTTGGCCAACAGCAGCAGTATTATATTTGTTGAGGAGATTAAAGTGGGCACAGTGAACGGGATGGGGATAAATCACACTTGATCCTTCAACAGACTTGCCTGGCATCTACTTCCTGCCATGCCCAAAAGAGAAAAATGTGTTACCTTTGCCCAGTCCTGAATAGGGAACAACTATTACATGGAAACACAGTAAAGTTAGCCCCTCAGTGTTCCAGAGGCCTTGACCAGTGAAGAACTGAGCTTAGATTTCCTCACCGAAGGGCACCTAATGGAGCTGTCCATTGTTGGCAGCCCCTACCGGGCATCTAACCCTCCATCCTCACAGCTCTGCCAACACTCAGACCACCAGTCCTAGGCTGAGCTTCCAGAAACCTATGTCCAGTTTGTCATCAGGGCAGTAGGGTTTGTCTCCAGTGGCCCTGGGAACACGGGAGCAGCAGTGACCATATGAAGAAACACCTGACTGCATTTTAATGCGTTGCTTGTTATCAGCTCTGTATTTGGAGTGATGTGTAATAAATATTTTTATTATAGTCTAGAGTGCCAGTGTTGTATAACTCTTAGACAAATGTGTGTCCATTGGAGCCCCTTTTGTTTTCGTGATGGTCTTCACTCATTTAAAAGGTGACCGAAAGTTACAGGCTATTGCTGTTTCTTAACATTCTCCCCTAGCTAGGAGTACTGGCAGAAACCAGTAACCCCATAACCCCAACTGCTGGGGAGGCTGAAGCTGAAGGATCATAAGTTTGAAACAACTTCACAAAGACCCTGCCTGAAAAATTTAAAAAGGGTGCTGTTACAGCTCCATGGTAGAGCATGTTCGAGGCTTGGGGGTTCACTCCCCATTACTGGAAGAGCAGTGGACGGGTTCTTTGGTTGGCTGTTGTTACTGGGCTCCCGCCATTAATAAGCTGCTACCTGTGCTGAGCCACTTTATAGATCAGTCTAGTTCCTCAAAAATAAATACTTGGCTAGTAAACATATGTGATAATAATTACTTATACAAAAGGAAGTCCTTTGGGAATCTAATCAACTTTTTTTTTCCACAAGAGAAGTTTCTGTGACTTAATCCAAGGGCCTTCCGGGTCTTTCTCACAGATGTGATTAATTGCTTTATAGTACATATGGACTTTGAAAATAAAAGCTATTTTTCAAGTACAATAAACTCCAAATGGGCCATATGCACTAATGTGGCACATTCCGCATCTTCATTTTCAGCTGTTGATATTCGCTTGCTCTGTGCCTCATTCCACTGTGAAAGCCAATGGATAACTTTAAAGGATCCATTAGTAACTGGCTTCCAAAAGTCCCAGCAAGTGCCAAAGTACTTAGTTCTGACTGTCTCTTACAAAAAGTGACATTATTAAATTTAGGGATCTCCTTAATGGCATATCCCTAAAAATGCACAAGTTGTTAATTACAAGGAAGATTTTCTCCATAAAATTTAAATGTTTCTCATTGCAACATGTTATTCTCAGATGTAAAATTCAGTGAGTTCTTGTGGTAGGTATTTTATTATTGGCTTCCATTGTCTCAGGGAGTGGCACTCTTAGGAGGTGTGGCTTTGTTGGGGTGGGTGTGGCCTTGTTGGAGGAAGCATGTCACTGTGGAGGCGGGCTTTGAGGTTTCCTATGCTCGGGATACTGCCCAGTGTCTTAGTTGGCTTCCTGGTGCCTGTAAGATGCAGGACTCCCAGCTGCTCCTCCAGCTCCGCATCTGCTTCCATACTCCCCACCATGATGACAACAGACTGAACCTCTGAAACTGTAAGCAAGCCACCCTATTTGTTTCAGTTTAAGAATTGCCATGGTCCTGTATCTCTTCACAACAATAATAATAATAAAAAAAAAAAACTAAGACAGCTCTGTCCAATATCTTCAGATGAATCTTTAAAACATTACTTTTAATTTTATGTGTATGAGTGTTTGTCTACATGTATATATCTGCACCATATGCATGCCTGGTGCTCAGGGAATCCAGACGAAGGCATCAGCTCCCCCTAGAACTGTACTTACAGCCACCACATGGGTGCTGGGAATCAACCCCTGTCCGGAGAGCAAGCCAGTGCTCTTAAGCACTGAGACATCTCTCCACATCTGGATGACTCTTAAACTGCTGGTCTCCTCAGGGTAGGTGACCATCTTGCTAAAGGTATACAAGTGTTGAAAGGTCCCTCTCCCTACGTATAAACCACCGGGCATGTCCAGCCAAACCCCATCCATTCTCAGCAGCGGAGTGCCCAGCCTCTTACCTACACCAGCCCTGCAGCCACTACTGAAAGCAATATGTACATAGGAATAATAATTGAAAGTACCTGCTAACTATTAGTCAGATGGTCACGCAAATACACGTAATTGCCAGGTGACGACAGCGGAAGGAGAGTCAAGGCAGTAGGAGAGCATTAAGGACGGTCACCGGGGGATCTGGACCGAGAGACTGTCCCTCACCCCCCAGCCCCAGGCCAGTTGCTTCCCGGTGCAGCTGCCATACTTGGTCCAGCAGTCCTAATTAAATCAGAGTTTCTGTCTTAACAGCAGTGAGAAGTAACTAAAGCTTTTTAGTGGGTCGGGGGTGGGGCACTGACAACAGACCCGGGTTAGTGCAGGAAACCCCTAACTGCTGGGAAGACAGCACATTGCACAGAGAGTGATGGGATGTAGATGGGGATCTGGTCCCAGGAGCCCAGGCTTAGGTCTTTCAGACCCTGCAGGATTAGCGGAAGCTTCCAGCATCTTATGATTGTGAGAAATCACCCAAGAAGATGGTAAGCGTCAGTTCCTGTTGCCCAGCAGTGTAGTGTGTTGCTAGTTTGACACAGACAAGTTAAGGGAGAGGGAACTTCAACTGAAAATGCTTCCATCAAACTGTCCTGGAGGCAAGACTGTCGGATATTTTCTTGGTTAATGATTGATGTGGGCGGGCGCCAGCCCATCGTGAATGGCGCCATTCCTAGGCAGGTGGTCCTCCACAGCCTTTGCATCAGTTCCTGACTCCAGATTCCCGTCTTAAGTTCTCGTCTTGTCTTCCCTTCATGAGAAATACAACAGCAAACAGAAATAAATTTAGCCTTCCCTCCCCAGGCTGTTTTTGGTCATGGTGTTCTATCACAGCAATAGAAAGCAAAAGAAGACGTCATTAGTTGACTGTGCCAAGCTTGGTGGGGCTTGCCTTTAATCTCAGTATTCAGGACGCAGAGAGCCAGGTGAATCTCTATGAGTTCAAGGCCATTCTAGTCTACACACACAGGGTTCTAGGTCGACCAAGGCTACATAGTGAGACCCTGTCTCAAACAACAACAACAACAATAGTTCTCTTTTAATGTTTGCATGTCTAAGACTTTGATAGAGTCACCTTCGAAAGTCAACGTGATACAAGTATGCTTTCCACATGCAAAGGATCCTAAGATCAGTCCTTTTCTTAAATGAACTCACAGGGTTCTGTGCACACTGTAGCCTGGTAAAAGACCACAGAACTACAAGGGACGCTTTTTACTCTAGCCCTAGGACTAACTATATAATGTACTTGACAAGAACTCCAGATTTGAAACTTAGACCTCTTTATAAATGGTTCTCCAAGTTATCTGCCATGATGGGGTGGGGTTCAGGTGAGAAATGGAAGGGCATTGGAGTTGGATGGAGCAGAAGAGATCATGAGTGTACGAAAAAGTGGACCGGCCCCAAAGATCAGCCACTTAGTGTGCGGGTCGTTCAAGTGATGTGTGATTCCCCTCTGTACGCTATGAATAGGTTTTACTACCATTGGTTAATAAAGAACTTGCTTTGGCCTATGGCAGGACAGAATATAGCTAGGTGGGAAAACTAAACTGAATGCAGGGAGAAAGAAGGCAGAGTCAGGCAAACGCCATGTAACCACCTAAGAAGCAAGATGTGAGGTTAACAAACCATGAGCCTTGTGGTAAAATATAAAATAATAGAAATGAGTTAATTTAAGATGTAAGAGCTACCTAGGAATATGCCTGAGTCACTGGCCAAACAGTATTATAATTAATATAGTCTTTGTGTGGTTATTTGGGTCTGGGTACCCGGGAAATGAAAGCACAATCTCCATTTACAGCCCAGGAGGTAGTCAGCCAGAGTCCTGACTGCAGCTCTACGAATCCTGGCACAGGGCAGAGTTCACAAGAGAGTGCTGTGTCTTTCTCTTCTCACCGAGCACCTCCTTTGATTACAATGGCCTCCTGGTAAAATGGTCAGGCTTCGTCAGTGAAGAACGTAGAGACAGGTTACATAAGGAGATGATAGACTAGAAGGATGGTGGTCTCACCTATGGCTTTTTCCTCCTCTTTCTTCCTAGGCAAATCAACAAATTCAGAATGGCAGAGAGTACCATTCAGCCCACCCTCTCCCTATCCCCACCTGCCATTGCTCTGATAACCAACTCTGCTCACACAGACTCTCAACTAACTGATACTTAGAAGTCTGGGGAGCCGCTATGATACCTCATACCCAAGGAGTGGAAATGTGTTTTTGTTTTTGTTGTTGGGTTTTTTTTTGTTTTTGTTTTTGTTTTTTTTTTTTTTTTTTTTTTTGATCTGGAAGCCTTCTCAGGCATTGCTAGAACAAAAAACTGAGAAGATAAACTTAGAGCAAGGATTTGTTAGACTCACAGCCCTGAGGTTCTGTCTGTGACTAGGTGGCTCTTCTGGTCTGGGGCCATGGCAAGGCAGCCCATCATGGTGGGAGGGGTTTAGCCAACAAAGCGGCTCACCACCTGGCCAGAGAAAGAGGCAAGAAGTGGGGAGAAAGAGAAGTCTTGAGTTTCCTTCAAGGTCATGACCCCAGTGACCTACAGACCACCCTAGGTCCTGCTTTTTGAAGTCTCTACTGCCTCTCAGGAGTACTACATTGTGGAGCTTGCCTTTGGGGGGACATTGAAGATCCAAACCCGAAGCACAGATGACAAATCAAAATAAATTAACCAAATGTGTCAATTGACAGGTGAATTGTTTGTTCTTCGTCTCTTACCGGAGAGATGGAGAAGGAGATCCTTGAAACTCATTGTAGCAGCCTAAGCTAGTCAGTGAGCTCTAGTCCAAGAACAAGATGGTCAACCCCTGAGGAACAAAATCCAAGGCTGACCTCTAATGTATACAGATATTGGGGAGGGGGTTGCACACGCACGTGTGCACACACACACACACACACACACACACATGAATCCACATCAACATGTGCTTGAACAAAAGGAGGGAGGAATAAAATAAAGGTGGGATTCTTACGTTTTTCTTTACTTAGGAAACACAAAAGATGTTTCCCAAGAGGCCCGATCTTCCTCTGAGGAGAATGTATTCAGAGGCTGCCATGGTCAGAAATTAACCAATTCTGATCTCGCAGCTCCAGCACCAGGTAGACTCTCCATTATTCTTCTTAGCAAAGGACGATCAAGGCCACAGACTGTCAACCGCAGCCAGTGCTGCCACACAGTACTCTGAACACAGAGCTCGGGCACCTCACATAAGACTCTGGCTGCACACATCTAGCCTGACACATGTTTCCAAACACCCTCACAGTTGTGGCTGATTCCGTGAGGCTGACCCCAAAGAAAACAGCACAGAATTGCCACCCTCTCTGAAGCAGAGTAAACCTCCTGTGTTCTTTGGAAACCAGGCCAAAAGTACATGTAGAAAATCCCATGGACTATTTTAAGTGAACTTATATATTTTTTTTCTAATCTCATTAACTTCTTGCCATATGCTGTTTATTTTGTATACCCTGCCTAGGCTGAAAGTGAAAATAGACCAAGTCACTGGGTTTCATCTCAGGGACATCTTTATGAGAATGACATACACAAACTCTGTGAAATTCCCTGAAAAATAAAAATGACTTTTAAAAAAAGGATTTTGAAGAATGATTTATGGAAAATAGTATTTTTAAAGCCAGCCAGGAGGCAAGCAGGAAAGCTTCATCCCGCCCCGTGCAGAGCACAATAACCACCAGGCTCTCTAAGATCTCTAGGTAGAACTCAGATTCCCACCCGGCTCTGTGTGTATGGTGTGAAGGTTTGGGCAGCTTCCTTGTCCTTGTAGAATTGGAGTATCAGGGTATATATAAAACACGAACTGCAAACGTGCCTAGCATTCTCAGAACCCCAGGTGTGATCCCCAGCACGGAATAAACCCAGAGTCATGGTACAGGCCTGCGATTTCAGTGGGCAGTGGAAACAGAAGTCCAAAGTCATCCTCAGCTACATAGGAGTTCAAGGCTAGCCTGGGCTATAGGAGACCTCTGTCTCAAAGAGACAGAAGGAAGGGGAAAAGGAAGGAAGGAAGGATGGCTAAATGCTACCTGATTCATATGATAAATGAAAGGCTATATAAATCATTTAACATATTGCTTGGAATTAAATAGAGAATTAATTTCCAAATGTACTTTCTGGTGTATGATTTCAGGAAATCAGATATACTCTAGTCAACCCCAAACATTTTTCTTGTTGCGTGATTAAATTTTCCACCTTGAAGACATGTGAATTTATTCCTTCTCCAAAAGTTTTAAGCACTGTCACAATAAAATTTTGCTTTCAGCAAGTATCACCAGGAACTTCTCTCAATTATGTGAATCTGCTTCATAGGACTGGGCATGGTGGCTCAGCGATAAACACTCTAGTGTTTACCCGACACGTGTGATGCCGGGGGTTCAATTCCTGGCTTAAAAACAGTCTTGTGTAGACATCCTTTGGATACATTCCTGAAAACGTCTGCTGTGCAAGAAAAGAAGACACAAAGTGACCGAGACCAAGGTGTTTCCCCTCCTCCTCATCCTTAGATATGCCTGGGCAGAAGGTAGGACCAGAAGGACTAGACACGGGCCTTAGTGGGTTAAAGAACTTGCTGTGAAAGCATATGGACCTGAATTCGAATCCCCAGAACCACATTAAAACATAGAGCATAGTTACATGTCACCCTGGCATTGGGTGACAGAGACAGACAGATCCCTAGTACTCCCTAGCTAGTTAGGGGTCATAGGCAAAATGGTGAACTTCGGGTTAAGCGAGAAACTCCATCTCAGACAACAAGGCAGAGGGTAATATCAAAAGAAGATTCCTTGTGTCCTGCTCTGGCTCCCACGGGTCTGCACACTTAAGTACATGCAACTCACACATACCACACAGCACACAGAAGAAAGGAAGGCAGGTCAAGAAGGGCAATAAAAAAGACAAACCGATACTGCAAAAAAATTTCATTCCATCCAAATAGTCTAGTCTTGAGGCTTCTGGATCCATTCCTTAAGATAGTTGTCATTGCTCACTGTGTCTGTTCATCTGCGGCTGGGGAAGGGAGGCACTGAGATAATATGGGGTCCAGATGAATCCCCAGATTCCATGGCTCCGTAGGACAGTGGGTGAAGTGGTGTCATGACTCCTCCGTAGAGCAACACCAGCACTAAGGCAAAAGTGACAGGATGCAAGCCGCTGGCTTCTGACCCCTAGAGCCTGTGTTCTGTGTAGGGGGAAAGCGGGCGGAGGTTGGGGGTGGGAGGGAGAGTCGTGGTTCTTTGGGCTGCAGTTTGAAGAATGAAAAGGATTGATGACTTCAACGAAGATAAGAATTTACCTCACCCTGGTGACCCAGGGAACAGAAGGGAAGGGAGGGAGAGAGGGAGGGAGGGAGGGAGCCAGGAGCCAGGAACTAGGGAGTGGGGGGAGGCTAGAAAAACCAAGGGTTGTGGGGACATTGTGTCTAGAAAACACTGTTTCTTGAAGAAAAACAATGTTGTAGATTACAATGTATCCTCTGATCTATTTATCATGAAGTCATCTAGACTTACTAAGCTAAGATAATTCATGGAGGTCAGAAATTTTAGGCTCAATGTGAACTTACAAAAAGGAAGAAGACTCTTTAGCCTTTTCAATTATGGTTTTACCCCTGACCTTCTGTGTACGAATTCCTTAGATAATTGTTCTACTTTTTCATATTTTATCTCAAAATCCCTGCCACACTCTGACTCCTAACCTTCTCTGGCTGCCAGAAAATTCCCTCTGTGATTTTCAAAGATCTCTTTTCTTCTAGAAACACACACACACGTACATGCACGCACATGCACATACACGTATGCACACACACAAGCGCACACTCTCACAACACACACTCACACACACTTGCACACACACACACACATTCTATCATCTTGTTCCTTGACTTTTCCTCTGCTTCAATTTCTTGGAAATAGATTTGGACTTCTAAAATAGCAGCCTTCTATAACCATAACCCAGATCCTGCTTAATAAAAACCATGAGAGGAGGTCTGTTTGGATGAGCACACTCCCTCAAAGAGCCAAATGTGTATGGAGAGGTCAAGGGTGAGTAGGGAAGGGAGGGTCAAGGACTTGTGACAGCCTTTGACCTGAATGGCACCTGCGGGCTGAGCCTTCAATTTCCCATCAAGCAGAAGAGGTGACTGGACCAGTTGACTCACTGGGTCTCTCTCTCCTGCTGAGGCAACCACTGTAGTTGAAGACCTTGGCATTTTCCTTCTCTCCAATAGCAGCATCACTTCCTGCTGCCCCCCAACCAAGAAGAGCCCCCTTTCCAGCTGCGGTGCTTTTTAGTTTCACTGACCTTTTATTGGCTTTCTTTGGGATGTCATTTCTTGGATTTTTTTTTTTTTGCTTGAAGTTCAGCTAAGGGTCCGATAATATTTTATGTAACATTGTTTGTCTTCTAAGCAAGTCATACACATAATGTTTTCTATTATATTTTCCCCAACTCCCCTGTTTCAACTCCTCTTGTTTTCTTTATCATATTTACCTCTCAACTGATTTTTTCTTTTTTAATAACCCATTATTATTCTCCATACACACATGAGCATAGACCAGAGCATTGCCAACGCACCAGAAACCATATCCCTAAAAAACAAACAAGTAAACAAACAAAACAACTAGACTACAGCAGCCAGCAGCTATCAGCAGTGTCTTAGCTGGAAGGGGGGGGGGACTTGTGATTTACATCCGTAACAATCATATCCCTGTTGCAACTATGGATGGATTTTGCCAAGCTCGTCATTTTTGTAGCTCTCGGCGTTCACCATTGCCTAAGACTATTGCCAAACTCCCACCATATTAGCCCACAAAGCACCTTCTAGTACATGAAAGTCCCAGCATGAAGGAAACTTCATGCTGAGGACAAACTTGATTTCTCCAAGTTCTGGGACCAAAGTGCATGGTCTCTTCAGTAATAAAGGTCTTTCCGTTAAGTTCAAAGAGCAACGCTAACAGGCTGTGTTGTTTGAGTGTTTCTTGGGTTCCCTCCCCCAAGTCAGTCACTCATGGAGAATGTATCCCACACCAACTCTGGGATTTCTGTTTTATAACCTGTGGCTTCGAGAAGGAGCGTTAGTCTGCTATTTTATAAACGTTCCTAAGAAATAAAGTCATTAGTATTAGTCCCCTTTTGAAGACTTGGTCCCACTCTGTATACAAGACTAGACTGAATCTTACTGTGTAGCCCCGACTGATCCTGAACTTCCAACAGCCTCCTGTCTCAGCCCCTCAAGCCCTGGCATTACAGGAACACCAGAACTCCTGGCTACCATGATTACTTTTATAATAGAATAATCATAGCTGAGTCGAAGTACATTTTCCAGATGTTTAGTTCACTCTCTGTATTTATTAATTGTCTCTTGCTGTGGTAAACCATAACCAAAAGCAACTTATGGAAAAAGTAGTTTTATTTTGATTTCTCGTTCCAGAGACACGAGAGTCCATCATGGTGGGAAGACACGCTAGCCATTGGTGGACGTAGTGTCATGTGCAGGAAGCTGAGGGACTGTGTCAATCAGAAGCTGGGCAAGGTTACAAACTCTCAAAGCCCATGCCAGTGACATGTGTCCTCCAGAGAGGCCACAGCACCTAAGAGTTCCATGGCTTCCCCAAACAGTGCCACCAACTGGGAACCAAGAGTTCAAAGATGGGCGCCTCTGAGGGACGGATATTTCTCATTCAAACCATAACACCTTCTCACGTTTACATTCAAATATAAGATGCTGTTGAGTACACTCTTGGCATTGGGTTAGTCTGTTAGGATCTGATTTAATGGTTCTCTTCTTTTGTTGAATGAGCTTCATTCTCTCACAGTTCCACACATGTACAGCCGACATTCTGAAGACTCCTCTCCCTCTACCTTTTCTTGTTGGCCTCCCATGCCCATCTGATGTGGCACCATCTTCTTGTACACTGTGAAGATGTGTTGCTCTCATTGGCTTAATAAAGAGCTAAATGGCCAATAGCTAAGCAAGAAGAGGTTAGGTGGAACTTGCGAAGGGGGAGAGAGTTCTCTGGGATGAAGAGGGGCAGAGTCACCAGCCAGATGCAGAGGAAGCAGGATGTGTACAAGACGAGGTAACAAGCCATGAGCCGTGTGGCAGCAAGTAAATGAATATAAATAGTTCATTTAAGTTAGAAGAGCTAATTAGAAACAAGCCTAAGCTACCAGTCGAATATTTATAGTTAATAACAAGTCTCTGTGTGGTAATTTGGGAGCTGACTGGCAGGACGGAATATTCCACCCACACCCATCATCTCCACTTCCTTCCACTCATTTCTTTCTCACGTTCATGGCTTTCAGTTTGGTTCTATGTCCCATTTACCATGACCCTCTGTGTGACCCTTGCATTGGGACTATCCATTCGAGATGGTGAGGTCACTAGTGGGCACACAAGCAAAGGCAATGACTCTGGCTCTTCCTGAATTGTTCAGCAGTGATGACTGAGGCCCCCTATGCCCTTCTTCCACCCATGCCTGGCTGGGAGTTGCGTATGACCGCAACAACTACATCATTCATAGAAGACGCCATTTTGTAAGCATTCTCCCTATCTTCTAGCTCTTATAGTCTTTATGTAGCCTCTTCCAGAATGTTCTGTGTGCCTCAGCAGGGATGGCATAAATGTACCACACTGTTCATGGGTGCTAGCCTCCTCAAAGGGCTGGGAGTGTAGAGGGTCTGTCTTAGATGTTTTGAGGGAAATAAAGATGGGATTCTTGAATATTCTATAGTGAAGTCAACATGGTGTCACAGGCCTATAGACCTAAAAACTAGAAAGCTGGGACAAGAAGATCGGGTGTTCAATATTATCCTTTACTACATAGTGAGTTAGAGGCCAGCCTGGGACACAAGAGACCTGTCTCGAAACAAACCAAGTCTCGCAGTGATAATGGCTATAAGTTCAGAAGCAGGAACCCTGTAGTGACCTTGAATTTTTCTTCCAGGGAAGAATAGCTATAGTTCTAATTTACAGGAGACTTCCATTGTCATTGTCCTAATAGGAAGATTGGGAACATCCGATTATTAATTTTTTAAAAGTGCTTCATGTTTCTTCTGCTGACTTAAAGTCATTTTTCCTGTCCTGAAACTTGTTCTGTAGACCAGGCTGTCCTCAAACTCACAAAGATCTGTCCTCCTCTGCCTCCTGAGTACTGGGACAAAAAGTGTGCACCACCACTGCCCAGCCAGTATGGAGAGTTTTACAACAAGATATACATCAAATTTTAAAAAGTTGAAGCAAAGCCAAGTGTAGCGGCTCATGCCTGTAATCCCAACCCTTGGGAGGCTAAGGTAGGACAGACATGAGGTCAAGGTCAGCCTAGGTTGCTGGGTGACACCATCTCTCAAAACAAAACAAAACAAAACAAAACAAAACAAAAAGTCCAAGTGCCTGTTATTGTCTGTATAAAAAGCAGAAGTCAAAAATTTATGCATAAATTTGTTTATATTTGTAAAACAAAATGTAAAACACTTAATAGATGATAACTGGGGAAATTTTGAGTTGAAGGTACAGGAAAATGGGGGGGGGATTATGGGAGCAGAACCTCCCAGGACTATCTGTGTGCTTGTTTTTGCTCCCTCTCCATCCTCCCTTTCCTTCTTCCCTTCTCCCTCCTCCCTTTCTTCCCTTTCTCCTTCCTTACTTCTTTCCAGAGTTTTGATTTTTGTGATGCTGAGAATCTAACCTAATGCATGCTAGACTAGCCCCCTACCACCGAGCTATTCAGGCTAGCTTAGATTAGTGTGTTTGTGTGTGTGTGTGTGTGTGTGTGTGTGTGTGTGTGAGAGAGAGAGAGAGAGAGAGAGAGAGAGAGAGGTCGTGTGGGCGGAGGCAGAGAACAACATGTGGGAATCCATTCTCTCCTTCCCTCATGTGGGGCCTGAGGCTCACACCCCTCAGCTCGCCAGACTTGATGGCAGTTGCCTGCACCCACAGCACCATCTCTCTAGCCCAGTTTTGATTTTTCATTTTTGCAAATACCATGTGTCGTCAGTTAAAGTAGATTACAACAGACACTTGAGACTGGATGCATCCTTCTCCTTTGCTGTAGTTCTCTTCAAAGCTATGCTTGGTAGCAGAGACACTGCAATGGCACACAGGTTCACTAACGGCACCCATGAGTTCCAACCACTGAACCTCCCCCATCCTCTCCTTCTGAGTCCTGGCTCTTTGCTTACACTCGGCCGTCTCCCCTGTCCACTCCTATTGGGAATGCCCCTGTCCTTCACTGCTGGAACCTTATTACCCACTGACAGCTGAAACTGGTGCTGCCTGCCAGCCTGGGCTGCCAGCTATCGGCTTCTCCTTATTGAACACTACCTGACATGCACGGCTTACGCAAAGTGTTCCTTGGCAGCTGTGTCACAGCGGATGCTCACTGAGTGCCCGCTGTGTGGGAGAACCATGCAGGGACTCTGCCTGAGTCCCTCTCTGCCTCTTTTGGAGGCTCCTGCGTGCTAGGTGACACCCCTATTTTACAGATGAGAGCACTGAACAGCATGGTGAGAGAAAGAGGGTGCCACCAGCCAAGGGAAGTCTGGACTGTGCGGGTCTGAGCTGGAGGAGTCCCCAGTAATTCTGAATCCAAGGACATTCTGAGGTCAGGGGCCGTGTGCGCCAGACTCCTGTAAAGCCTGGGTTGTTGCTTCTCCCTACAGTGCCTGGGCTGAATTTGGTTCTGGTGTTTGGCTCAACTCAATAGGCTGGCTCTTCTCCCACGGTTAACCCTTTCCTGCATGATCAAACCACAACCTGCCAGCCACCTCCTTACTTTCCTAGGGACTAATGAATTTGGGGTGGGAAAGGCTGGGGAGGAAGAACCCTCATGAAGGCTGCTATGTCCCATACGGCCTGACAAGGTCTTAGCCCTCTCTTCTGGCTTTTTTTTATTCTTCCTACCTTTATCACAGCACCAGGGAGAATATCTAAGCAACACCCTACTTAAGGCTATTTGAATAGTAAGCAGTATACCCAAGGATTGAGGGGCAAAAAGCAGATGGACATTTTCCCTCTATTTTAAAGACAAGTAACATTTTCATTATAAAAACATTTCTGATTGATACAATTTGTCATTCCATTTATTAGGTTTGTCTATAAAAGCTAAAAGGTGTTAAAAATATTTAGACTAAGTATTAACCTAAACTTATTTCCTTCAGTTCCACCGAGCAGGTAACATTTTACTGCAGTGCATTCCAAAGTCCCATCTGCCCTGTTGGGGACATTGTGTGGCGTTTCCCCGTTCTTAAATATAGATAGCTGAAGGCACAATCACTCCTGAGCTGTGCGCTAACATGACACCCTAATCCGGTCTTCATTAAAACTGCCTTTCAAAGCTGAAGTTAATTTGTGTTTTCAAATAACAAATATTACATATTCATTGTATGAAGTCCAAATACTTAAAGTAAGACCAATAGGAAATCAAAAGCACCTATCATCACAGACATTGGGGGGTATTCTTTTAAAGACGAATGTAATCAAGACCTGTTTCTTTCTACAGTTTCTGGTTCCAGCAGAAAGGTGGACTGATTAGACACCCTCTTCAATAAGCACATTCATTCTCTGAATAAGATACAGAAAACAAAATTACTAATGTACAAATTGTGCTTCTTAAAACCCATTTATTTGTTTTTATTTAATGTACACTGATTAGTGTTTTGCCTGCATGTGTGTCTGTGTGAGGGCATTGGATCCCATGGAACTTGAGTTACAGACAGTTGGGAGCTGCCTTGTAGGTGCTGGGAATTGAACCCAGGTCCTCTAGAAGAGCAGCCAGTGCTCTTAACCACTGAGTCATCTCTCTAGCCCCTACAAAACTGTGTTTGTAAAAATAGGTTATTGGGGCTGGAGAGATGACTGAGCTTGTAAACGTATTTGCTACACAAGTATGAGGACCTAAGTTTGGATCCCTCGTGTCCACATAAGGGGAGGAGAACAAGGTGGCACATGTCTAGTATAGCTGATCTGGTGAGCTCCAGGCTCAGTGAGAGACCCTGTCTCAAAGAATAAGGTGGAAAGTGATAACGAAGTCTCGCCTCAGTTCCAGTGCCAGCCTTGCCAGTATGCCGGGTACCACCGTCACCTATGGCATCCTCCTTGGCCCACAACCTCTAGTAGGGAATTTGGGTGTAGTTCTCTCTCCAGATTATTTCCCTCTAATTATTGGGTGAAGTAATTTTTGGGCTTATTCACAGAGACATTTTCAGGGTGTCTTGGTACATGGAACCACACCAGTCTAGAAGAAATCCACAGGTCCTCACCCTCTGTGTAAACAAAAGCAGAACCTCCTTTCCAAAGCAACATATCCTTAGACCCGTATTTTAAAGTCAAGATACCTTTTTTAGCAGTCCCCAGAATCAAATGTCTTTCTCCAAGCAAAATAAAGAAAGAAAGAAAAAAGAAAAAGCAAACAAAATATATGTAATCCAAATTCTCTGCACACATCCCATTTTTATGTGGCTGATAATCTGACTGTCTATACTCTGTCTCTTTAAAGACTTACTCAAACATACATAACACACATACCCATCTTCAATCCACCCTCACCATTCCCGAGGGTGATCTAGCTGGGACCTCCACCTGTAGCCGGGACTAAGCTGGAGACTTAAAAACACACGCGCACACACAGATAGAGACAACAGAGACACGGGGACACGGATCATCCTTGATCCAAGAGTGCCAGGAATGCCCACCTTATTGTGCTCAGGGGCAGCTTATATAGGGCTCTGGCCACGCCCCAGCTCTCGGGATCTTTCAGCTGCAGACTCATCAGAACCCACGCCCCTGCCATCAGGGCTACTCAGAGCAGAGGAAAACAAGTTGTTTACACGGAATTCAGGGTCTGGGGGTTCACAGTCTCCAACAGTCGATGTCAAGGAGAGGCTGTTGAACGTTTGCCTCATCCATTAAATGGCACTCCAAAAGAACCCCAGAAAGAGCAAGGAGCCTTGCAATGCCCAGGCCATCCTCATGGAAGAAACTTTTCTAAGTCAGTGCCCAAGTCTGGATGTGGGATGATAGTCTCTCTTGTGCTGTTAACCAGGAGAGTTCTCAGCTCCTAAATCAGTAAGAAAGTTGGTCAAGAAAACAGTGAGCCAAGACACAACGAGAACTGTGGAGATATTGAGAACCAAGTGTGAACTCACACTATAGGGGCCAGTCTGTTGTTGGGGGCAGACAAGATTTCCATAGAAACAGGCATCAGTGTTCATGTGGGGTACAAACACACACATACACACACACAAACACACACATGCACATACACACACACACAATGGCATATCACATAGAAAAATTAAGAACTTAAAACTGAAGGAACTCCAGATAATTGAACATTTTAGAGTTCATGGATATTACATTTACTATGTGGGCGTGGCTTGAGACAAACCTGGAACAGGAGGACCATATGAGTTGAAAACTCCAGATCTGAAAACAAGCCCCAGTTGGGCTCTTGGAAGTAAAGGGCCAATCCAATGAGCAGTTAGATCGCCCTGGACAATCATCTACTGTCAAAGGGCACAGAAACAGCCAGGTGGAAAGGTAAAAAAGGGTGAAAGGCAGGGAAAGAAACTGCGAAGTTCCCAAATCAGATCTTGCTTTGAGACAGGGTCTCCTTATACAGACCCAGGAGTACAACTGTGAACCACCATGCCCCACCTCTCAGTACATCTATTAGTCATTTTAGAAGCAAAGTTTATGAAGTGTGCTGTTGTTTTATGTAGAAAACTCAATATTAATGATAGAGAAATTATTCAAACTAACAAGAGATCAAAGCAAGATGCTTACAAAACTAATAGGTTTTTCTAAAAATGTGTGTGTTTAAGACATTCCGTTTTATTGCACAAACTTGATTTAAATAATTCCCTTTAAAGCAAGAGGTAATGCAAGAGTTACAAATTGTCTTTATTACAAGGATACAAAAGAAAATGGGGTTCAAAGGGAAACACAGACTCACAGAATACAGGACAAGGTGGGAGCTGTCATGTCCTGCCACTCTGCCCTGGGCAGATGTGAACAACTGTACAAGCTTGTTCCTGTTCCGACCTCCCAAGAAAGTGACAAGACCCTTCCTCTCCTTTATAAGAGATCACATCTGCACACAGAAGCCAAGCCCTAAGGCTGGTACCCAAAAAACTATTGGCAGAAAGCAGTTCCCACCACATCTCTTATCATATATATGATGTATGTATAAATGTATGTATAAAATATACATTTTTAAACATTTATTTTATTGTGTACATGGGGCAGGGAGGGGTGGTGAATGTGCCATGGTATACTTAGAAGTCAGAGGGCAGCTTACAGAAGTTGATTTCTTCCTTCTACCAAATGAGCTCCTGGGATAAAACTGGGTGTTATGGCCAGCACACATAAGCTCAATATTTTGAGATGGAGATTGGCAGATCTTGCAAGATCAGGTTATCAGCTATTCTAGCACAAGCAGCAAGACTTGGGGTCACCGGGAGCCCATTTCCAAAAGGTAAGGTGGAAAAGCTATTAAGTAAGACATTGCCAGGTCAATCGCTGGCCTATACACACACATATATGCACACACACACACACACATACATACAGGCACACTAAAATAAAACAAAATGCCAATGGTTAAGGCTTAGCGGCAATGACCCATAATCTCAGCCACATTAAGAGACTGAGGCAGAAGACTCACAAGTTCAAGGACCCTATCTGAAAGTGATGGCTATTCTTGGTTGCCACTTGTCACTTGGCTATAGTGAGCAGTTTTTTTCTTTCTTTTTTTCTTTTTCTGTTTGTTTTGTTTTGGTTTTGGTTTTGGTTTTGGTTTTGAGACAGAGTTTCTCTGTGTCACCTGGTTGGCCTGGAACTTGCTCTGCAGATCAGGTTTCTTCAAACTCACAGAGATCTGCCTGCCTCTGCTTCTTGAGTGCTGGGATTAAAGGTACCACCATACCCAGCAAGGGGCTTTCTCTTAATTAAATCATTTGAAGTGGGTAGACCCACTTTTAATCAGGAGAATGAAACTTTTGGTCTTTGCTGGCTAGTTCATTCCTTCGTTGGCATTCACGCTTACTTCTCTGCATTCTGGTGACTACTGAAGGCCATTTGAGACATCTGGCCTCATGGACTGTAAATGACTGGACAGCCATTATTGGTTTAGCTGGATCATAGCCTATGAGCCATTCTAACCTATATAATTTATTCTGTCAGTTCTGTTCCTCTAGTGAACCCTAACCAAAGCACTGATTTACAAAACTACTCAAGATCAACAAGAGAAGCTTAGTGAGACCTTGTGTCACAATAGTAAGTAAAAAGAATGGTGGAGGTGTAGTTTGTATGGAGCTTGTTGGGAACCACTTACCCAGAATACACCCTACATTCAATCTCCAATGTCACAAACCAAACAAAGCAGTTGTCAAGGTGTTTTTATCCTGCACATATAAAGAGTTCTTACATATCAACAAGAAGAAAACAGATCAATCGTTTAAAAAGAAAAAAGAGAACTTATTGAAACACAAATGGCCAGGAGATGAACAAAGTTCCACTCCACTGAATTCAATCCAGAGAATACAAATTAATCCCACCAGAAACTCAAAGAACTGGCAAACCTTTTCTTTGTTCGGAGATCAGCATGCAGAGGAGGTCACCCTCGTATTCTGCTGATTGGCTTGTAAATTAGCTCAATCTTTTCGGAGAACAATTTTGCTCCATGGAAATACCCAGGCTCTATGACCTAGCGATTCCCCTCTGAGATTCCAGCTCTAGAGAAAACAGCCTGTTCCAAAAGGCACTTAACGAAAATGCTGAGAGCAGCACTATGTCTGCTAGAAAAGAGCTAGAAGCAGATCAATGCCCATCGACAGAACGATGAAAGATAGGTGGTGGAATACTATATAGCGATGAGTATGAATAAATTATAGCTATGCCCAACCACGTAAGGGAAACTCAGGATTGTGATCTGAGTGGCAGACACAAATGGAAAACATACATCTGTTCAATGATGCACTGTTTAAAAACAAGCATGGCTATCCTTCTTTGTGAGACAGAGGAGTCAAGTCACAGTAGCCATCAAGTTTAGGATGACGTGAGGAAGAGGGTGGGGTAGTAGCGATGGTGGTAGTGGTGGCAATGGCGGTGGCAGTGATGGTGGTGGTGGTGATAGTGGATGTGGGTGGTGGTGATGGTGGTGGTCATGGGTGGTGGTGGGTGGTGCTGATAGTGGTGGTGGTGGCAGTAATGGTGATGGTGGTGACGGTGGTGGTGATGGTGCTGATGGTGGTGGTGGTAATGGTGGTGGTGGTGATGGTGGTGGTGGTGGTGGTGGTGATGGTGGTGGCAGTGATGGTGGTGGTGCTGACGGTGGTGGTGATGGTGCTGATGGTGGTGGTGGTGCTGCTGATGGTGGTGGTGATAGTGGTGGTGGTAATGGTGCTGGTGGTGATAGTGGTGATGGTAATGGTGGTGATAGTGGTGGTGGTGGTGGTGGTGGTGGTGGTGGTGGTGGTGGTGGTGATGGTAATGGTGGTGGTGGTGGTGGTGGTGGTGGTGGTGGTGGTGGTGATGGTAATGGTGGTGGAGGTGGTGGTGGTGATGGTAATGGTGGTGATGGTAATGGTGGTGATGGTAATGGTGGTGGTGGTGGCAGTGATGGTGGTGGTGCTGACGGTGGTAGTGGTGGTGGCAGTGATGGTGGTGGTAATGGTGGTGGTGGTGGTGGTGGTGGTGATGGTGGTAACAGTGGTGGGGGTGGGGGTGGGGGTAATGGTAGTGGTAGTGGGTGGTGGTGGCAGTGGTGGTGGTGATGGTGGTGGTTAAAGTAATGATGCACACATTTTTCTGTCTTCCTCCATTTGATGTGAGGGTGTTGGTGCAGTATTAAGATGCTCCTGACTCCCCTATTGCTCTTTTGTTCATTCTTCTTTCCCTCACCTTCTCCTTCTCTCTGTCTCTCCCACTCTTCTCTCTCTTTTAAGAAAGGGTCTTAAAGACAGCTCAATTTTTTCTGAAGAACAATTTTGTTTCGTGAGAATCTGGCCTCAAATTTGGTAAGTAGTTAAGGATGAATGGAGGGCTGGCTAACCCAGAATGCATTATGTAGATCAGAATAGTCTCAGACTCAGAGATCTGCCTCCTTGACCTTGAACTTTTGCCTCCACCTCCCAAGGGCTGGGATTGCAGATGTGCCTCACCTTGCCTGGCTCTCCATTATTCTTTGTAACTTCAATGTTCTAAAAAATATTATTTGAGGGGGGGCTAGGGAGCTGACTCAGTTGGTAAAGCGGCTCCTCAAAAGCACAAGAACTTGAGTTAGATCCCCAGGACCATGGAAAGTTCCAGGCAGGTGAAATACTTTGCTTTAAAATCAAAACAGAAACAGACAGGAAAAAAGTAATCACAAAGACCTGAAATAGCTAGCTTGGTCAATTAAGTGTGCCAAGACACAGGTGTCCCCGTGCTAGCGCATATGATCCCGGGCTGAGAGGCCAACCTGGTCACTAGGGATCCTACCTGAAACAAACAAACAAATTTAACAAAGCTAGAAAAGCAAAGCTAAACAAAACAAGAAGTGGTTACAACTTTGCAATCTGAAAGAGTCTAAACTAGCAGGTAATGGGGGTTGACTCTTGGCTCTTTGTAACAATATAATCCGGACATACTAACAGGAAAAGTTTAGGTTCATTTAGCATAAAGATTGAAATGATAGCAAATACTAATTTCGGCTACAGTTAAATGTTATAACATCTCACAAAACTCAAGAATGTAACACGGCATTTATGTTTGTTTGTTTGTTTGTTTGTTTGTTTACTTATGAGACAGGGTTCACTATGTACCTCTCTCCCTGGCCTGGAATTCACTGTGTAGACCAGACTGGCCTTGAACGTACAGAAAGCTAACTGCTTCTGTCTCTTCAGTGCCAAGATTAAAGACATGCGCCTAATTTATTAACGAACCTCCCTCCCTACAGTACATTGTATAACCTATACTTCTTGGCCACATGCTCTTTGAAATCAACACCCTCCCTGTATTATGACAATGACTTTAAAATGTCAGAAACAAGCTAGAAAGATAAATTGGTCTTTTAAAGAAAATTTTTCTTCTACCATGGTTAAAATGTTGTTGCTTTTTAAAAAAATCATTCATATCTGATGAAGGTTTATTTTAGCTTCTCAACTCATTACTGCCAGTGGTGGTGAGTTCACAGATTGCTCCAGCCTTTTGAAGTCACCGTCACAGCGAGCTAGTCAGGCCAACTGGCTTTTTACCACACCCAGTGTTTCTCCCAGGCCTACCTTGCCAGGGCTGTTCTTGGCAGTGGGGTGTGCCAAGGGGACTATGTAGTCAAGTCACATGGCTCTTGAGCTGGGAGTGGAGCCACAAATGGGCTGGATTTTTCTCCTGGGGATGATCTTCATGTTCCACAGATTCCACACTGAACACTGGGGCCTGGTACCTAAAGCCTCCTGAAGCTGCTGCTTCCTCTGGAGCGTGGGGTGATCCACAAGACGTGCAGGCCCTGATCCTAAACACTAGGTCTGAGATCGAGAAGCAAAAAAAAACCCAAAACGGTGAGAATGATTAGCATATCAGTTACACCCTGCTCCTCAGGAAGGAGAGAACTGTCTCTCACATGTTCTGTCATAGTTTGGCACACTAGGGAAGGGCACACACACATGCTGCACACACCCATAAAGAAATGCAATTTAAACAAACAAAAAAAAAAGGCAGATCGATAACACAAAATAAGATGGTGGAAATCGAGGCAAAGTTAGAAGTCCCAACAAATGCAAATAAGCTCACAAGCTTCAAAGTAGAGATCATCTGACCTGACAGTCAGTACCAGTGCGAAGGTTCGCATTTGCAGAAAAAAAGAAAAATAAAACCCAGATAAATACTAAGCTGGTAATGGTGATGACACATTAGTTATGTGAAATACATTTTAAGGCACTAACATTGAGCATAAAGAGGGTCGTTGTTTAATTAAAAAACGAAAGAAAAAAAGATTGGCTGCATAACCTTGCCCACCTGAAGTCAGTGTCTGAGAGCCATGTGATGGAGGGAGCCAGCTCCCTCAAGCTATCTTCTGTCCTCTGCACATGCATTATCACACGTGTGACCCTGCACACACACACACACACACACAATAGTGACAATAATAATTGTAATTACAACAGTTGCCGAGAAACTATAACAATCCTATATTTGAATGTAGCTAACAACCTGGCCACAAAAATAACAGAGGTAGGTCAACTATAATAAATCATGAAGTTTCCCAAAATAGCATGTATTTTTTAAACAAAGTCTGAAGCCAATAACTATGACATATGAAATATATTGAAAAAGTAATTCTGTCTTTATAGTAAATATATACAGCATCTTGCCCCAAACAGAGGTGACAGATAACAGAATGGCCACAGTCGAATCTCAGATGACACTCCACCAGCTATCGAGGTGTGCGGTTGGTACACGGCTTATCTCACATCACAAGGTGGTGTGGCCAGAAGTTTAAATCCTAAAGCGGCATATTAGAAAGTCTATCATTTTAGAGACTAAAATGGCACTTCACGATGATAGGAGGGCTAGGAAGTGGCTCAAGTGGGTAAGGTGTCTGCTGCGCAAGAGAGAGTACCAGAGTTCAAATCCCCAGTGCTGACATAAAAGCTGGGTGGGCATGGCGTCCTCTGTAATCCCAGGATGCAGGAGGTAGAGCCAGAGATAGGAATCCCTAGAGCGGCTGGGCTAGCACAGACTTGTTGGGGATATTATTTTAAGGTGTTCCTACAGCTTATGTTGCATTTGATTAACTCTGTGAAGCTGTGGTTCTCTGCCTGTCTCGAACACCTGATGGTCTAATAAAGAGCTGAACAGCCAATAGCAAGGCAGGAGCAAGGACAGGTGGGGCTGGCAGGCAGAGAGGATAAATAGGAGAAACGTGGAAAACAAGGAAAGAGAGAACAAGGGGAAGGAGGACATCAAGGCCCAGTCAGACAGCCATGGAGTAAGAAGGAAAGTAAGACATAACGAGGAAAAGGAAAACTCCAGAGGCAGAAGGTCGTCGAGATAACTGAAGTTAAAAAAAGCGGACAAGAAACAAGTCAAGCTGAGGCCAGGCATTTGTAACTAAGAATAAGCCTCCATATGTGATTTATTCAGGAGCTGGGTGGTGGACCCCTCAAAAAGGAAAAAAGAATAAACCATTCCACAACACAGACTAACTGAACCTGGAGCTTCAGGATGATTGAGAGATTTTTGCCTCTATGTAGGATAAAACATGACCAAGGAAGACGTCTGATGCCAAGGTGGGGTCTCAACATACACATGCACATGTGCCCATACACGCCTGTGCATCCTATACACATGGAAACATGCATAGATGTGCACATGTGCCTACACTCGCCTGTGCATCCTACACACGTGTAAACACGCATAGACATGGACATGCACCCACACACACCTGTGCATCCTGTACACATGGAAATATGCATAGACATGTACCCATATACGCCTGTGCATCCTATACACATGGAAACACACATAGACATGCATATACACCCACGCACACCTGTGCATCCTATACACATGGAAACATGCATAGACATACACACATACCTGAGAAAAAAGAAAAAGATTAACATGGAAGATTTGAGCAGATGATTAAGTGGAAGATGAGAACAGCTTTTGCAGTCAAAAACAATGCGTCCTCCATATTGGTAACTCTGGGGTCCCACGGCTGCTTTAATGATTCTGTGATTTA
This sequence comes from Chionomys nivalis, assembly GCF_950005125.1. Classification (NCBI taxonomy): domain Eukaryota; kingdom Metazoa; phylum Chordata; class Mammalia; order Rodentia; family Cricetidae; genus Chionomys; species Chionomys nivalis. The sequence continues at coordinate 13,317,217 of NC_080087.1, forward strand.
TTGTGTCAAAGTACCAGAGCTTATTTGTTGAGCTAGTCATGAGTGAATATTTTGGTTATGTGACAGAGACTACGGTTGTCCCTTTAATACCTCTTCTCCTCAACTTTTAAAAACTATTTTATGCATGTGGGTGTTTTGCCTGTATGTATGTTGTACGTCACTTACATGCCTGGTACCCAAGGAGGCAGAAGAAGGTGTAAGATCCCTGGGAACTTGGAGTTACAGGTGGTTATGTGCCACCATGTGAGTGCAGGGAATTGAACCTGGGTCCTCTGGTAAAGCAGCCAGGGCTCTTAACCAATGAGTAACCATTATCATCTCTGAAAATGGGTCTGGAACCTAAACATTCCTTAAAACAGTAATTCTTGTTGCCAATAAGCGGACAAGTTTGGAACGAGCAGGAAGGAAATAGTCTGGCTAAGGAACTGGTATGATATTTTGTAAAATATACACTGTGTGCCCAAACATTATGTTACGTTAAAATAACTTTGTTTGCATGTAAATAACTATATCTACAAGCCTTCATGACGGATATCCAATGTCGGGGCTTACGGAGAGGGGGACATTCCCCGGGTTCTTCTGTACTTCACTGAACTTGACTGTCCAAGCGGAAGCTTGATCGATGTTACTCAATGATTAATGCAGCAGGCACCCTCCTTTCTCCTCCAATTCAGAAAGCTCCATTTAAGCCCCCGGGATACATAAGTGCCTCATTTCTTAAGAAACTGCAGTGAGATTAAGGAGAAGGGAAGGCTTCACAAAGCAATTAGGAGGAGGGCAGTTTAATCCATCCCTCTCTGATTGAAAAGCGGCTTCAACCGAGGCCTTGCCTGCAAAAACAAACTTTAATCTGCAAAACAGTTTGCTGGAAATTTGATCAAACAGGAAAAGAAGACGGATAAATAAAATAGCTATTAAGCACCCATTTCTCCCCTCGTGGTTTCTTTTCCTTTCAGTGTATTGAGTCCAATATCAGAAGATACAGAAATAATCATTCCTAAGTGTATCACAGATCCCTTTTAGTCTGAAAAAGTCCTGCTCACACGGCACAAATATGTCCTTTTCTTTCAGTCTATAATTGACGTGGCAAGAGATGAGATGAAGTACTTCTGATCCGTGTTGTCGATTCTCTTTAGAATGAGGGCGTCGTTTAGAACTGGAACCTCCCGAGAAAAAGGCTTCAGAATATGAGCTATGGGGTGGTGAGATGGCTCGGTGGGTGGAAGAATTGCCACCATGTCTGCTGACCGGAGCTCTACCCCAGGGGTCGTACAGTAAGAGAGGATTGAAAGCTGCAAGTTATCCTCTGACCTCCACATGTACCCCCACCCCAGAATACACAAATAAATGTGATTTCCACAAAGGCTGGGGAATGCCCTTGTCTTCTTCCATTCCCTGCCTTCCCCTATCTTTAACCAGTGAGATAACTTGAGAGGAGATGAGAAAGCTTTGCATGCAATTACGGCTTTTTCAAAATTGGTTTACAAAGGCACATTAACTTTTATTTTATCGTAAAGCCACTTGGGCCCTCAGACATGGCGATGCCAATTTCCTCAAACATCTTCACCCCTTAGGGTGCCTTCATCTCTGTGTCTGTCCAGTGTTACAGAGTGACTCTCCTCCCAGGGTGCCGCAAGGAAGACAGGCACACGGGAGCTGACCATATTCTCAGGCTTGTTCCCGTGCTTGTAAAAAGCAAGCACACTGTGGTATCCTGAAGATCCGGGGGACACGGAAAGAAAACCCTTAATGCAGTTAAAAGACGTTCACTATTGTCTGTAAACTGTTACAGAAACAACACGATGAGCATGTAGCCACAAACACACACGCAAACAAAGAAGTTGGAACAATGATCAAACTAAAAGAAGTAATTCAGAGTAAAATAATAGACAAAGAAAAAGCACTTCCCATCCTCCTATTATCTAGTAAAATATTTATTTTAGACAAACTACACATGCACATCACACACGTATGTGTAGAGACAACATCTTCTCAGCACTTGTTTAAGCCCATCCTCTCAATAGACAAGCGCACATAGACCATAACATACAGGAGGACCAGATCCTTGATGGAACTTTCTTCTGGCTTTTGGCTGTTTACAAATATATCAGTGATCATTGCCGATCAGGTGTGTGGGAACCGCAGGCTAAGTTTGTAAATGGCACTGGAAAAGCAAAGGTTGTGTTATTTAAATTTAAAAGTAAGATTTATGTGTTAAAGTTTAATACATGCGGCCAAATGGCTCTCTAGAAAGGTTGTATCAATTCACAGTCCTACTGATTATACCTGGGAGGGCAGATTGCCAACACCCCACAAATGTTTTTATTCCTGGTAACAGAAAAGAGAAAAAGTTGCACTTGGTTTCAGAAAGTTTCATTTCTCTCTGTGGTTATGAGCTTTGACTTTGGATATAACTGTTGGTTACTCTTTCCTCTACAGACGGAGCTAGTATTGTGTGTATATATATATATTCAAGACAAAGTCTCATGTGTCTTAGGCAGGCCTCAAACACCCATGCAGCCTAGGATGACCCGGAACTTCTGGTCCTCCTGCTTACACCCTGAATGATGAGATTGCATGGATCGCCACACCTAGTTTTATGGGATGCTCGGCATCAAAGTCAGGCCATCACGGTTGCGTCACATTTAAGTACTCTACCAACTGAGCCACTGTCCCTGCCTCCACCCCCCCATGTGTTATTCTGAAATGGACTGGTTTACCTTCCTTACAATGTAAATGTATTGTGTATAGAACATTTGGATATTAATGAAAGAATGCCACATCATAGGTATGAAAATGACTTTTAAAGAACTTACAATAAATATCCTACTTACAAGGATGACCCTGTTTTACTCCTAGACTCTTTATGCAAGATAAATTTGATTTAAGGTCATTTCTATTTAAGGCTCTCATTAGAGAAACTGGACTTAATAAAATTTCCCAAAGAATGCGCATTCTTCGATCTGATTTAATCCTAAGATACTTGTTTGATGTAACTTTAATACATAGTCATTATCTGAAAGACAAATTTATATTTCAGGAGGGAGCAAAGTTAGAAAAAGAAAATGAAACGTCAAAGAATGGCAATGACCATCTCCACATCTTCTCAACCCTTCAGAATGAAATTAAGGTAACATAACACATACAGCTCTCGGGAATTCCAAACCTCGCTCAGAACTTTAGCCTTAAGTTCTTTGTTGTATTTTTCTGCTGTTTCTATTACAATGTTCTCTTTGGAGAACTTATTTCAAACTCTTCCACTTCATAGAGTCCTTTTTTAATTATATTACTGACTTTCTTTAATTTTGCATTTTTAAGGGAACTAAGGCTGACCGGCCAGTAGAAGACTCCATACAAAGGCCTTTAGCAACCTCAGCTCACTAAGGGCACAGAGTACAGGTAGGTAGTTGAGTTTTATGTTATTTTTGGTTTATTTTTGCAGTGCTGGTGATCAAACCCTGCAGCCCATGAACTGTATTTTAATCTTACTTAATAACTGGCATTCATTCAAGTGTTTTCGTTGAAAGAGTTGTAGTCTAGAGATGAGCATTGATGATGTTGGCTAAGTACTCAATGCTGGGTTGTATGTAACATGAAATTCTTTAATTTTCCAGAATTAAAGACTCTTAATCTGCAGCAGGTAATTTTCTTGTTGCTGTGATAAATACACAATGAAAACCAACTTGAGGAATAAAGAGTTTATTTTGGCTCACGGTTTGGAGTGGGGAGTACAGTCATTCAAGGCAGAGAAAGCATGGGGTAGGAGAGTGAGACAGCTGGTCACATGCCTCTACAGGGAGGAAGCAGGGCTGGTCACGTGCCTCCACAGTTAGGAAGCAGAGAGTGATGCATGCTGGGACTCAGCTCCCTTTCTCTGCCGGTCAGGTGCCTCCACATTCCGGACTTTATTCTTGAAATGGTTCCATCAAGGTGGTGGTGGTGTCACATGCCTTTATTCTCAGCAATGGGGAGGTAGAGTCAGGCAGATCTCTGAGTTTGAGTCCAGCTCTAGAGTGAGTTCCAAGCCAGCCAGGACTACACTGTTGTGGAATATTATTTTAACTAAGCAAAGATGTGTTACATTTATTTATGCTGTAAAATATCACTTTAACTATATGAAGGTGTGTTACATTTGTTTCTGCTGCCTTTGTTAAAGATGTAAAGATGTGTTACCTATGTTTATGCTGCGTTTAATTATGTAGCGATGTGTAGCATTTGGTTCATCTTGCCTGCCTAAGGCACCTAACTGATCTAATAAAAAGCTGAACAGCCAGTAGCTAAGAAAGGAATATGCCAGGCTGGTGGGCAGAGAGAATAAGTAGGAGAAAAAATCTAGGCTCCAGAGAGAGAAAAAAAAGGAGAGAACAATGGAGAAAGATGCCCTGACCAGCCAGCCAGATGCCAGCCAGCCAGAGAGACAGACAGAAAGACACAGAGCAAGCAGTGAAAGTAGTAATACAGAATAAAAAGTAAAAATCCCTGATGGAAAAATTGTAGATGACTAGAAAGAGGTTAATTTAAGTTATAAGATCTAGCAAGAAACAAACCTAAGCTAAGGCTGAACAGTCACAACTAATAATAAGTCTCTGTGTCATGATTTGGGAGCTGGTTGGTGACCCAAAAGAAAACCTGTTATACTATACAGTGAAACCTTATCTCAAAAACAGCAATAAACAAACAAGAAGAAGAAAAGAGAGAGAAAGAGAGGGAGAGAGAGGGAGAGAGGGAGGGAAGGAGGGAGAGGAGACGAGAGAAGAGGAGAGAAGAGAAGAGAAGAGAAGAGAAAAGGTAGGAAGGAAGGAAGAGTTCCTAAAATTCTCTGGGGTTGTATATGGAAATAACTAACTACTTGAGTATGCTTGCAAACTTATTTTTGCTTCAGATCTTTTAGATATTTAGTAGTTTTTAAAAAAAATTCATCAACTGACTAATTAGTTGACTAGCAAGAACTACGTTCTTCAAAGAGACTATGCAGCTACCAATGCAGGAATGGATGACTAAATTAAGTCTGATATGGTTAAAGTGAGTTAGGGAGAACAGTTTAGTTGGTTGGCAAGTTTAGTTTAAGTGAAGGGAGTTCAAAACATTATCTCAAATCTCCAGTAGGCTAATTATGAGAAATGGTTATTTTATTAATTATTTTACCCTTTATTTTTTTTTTGTTCCTACAGCACAGACCAATGGATATTGGTTTTATTTCTTTAAGAATTTATTTTCATTCATTTGCATGCACACACATTTGTGGCCCGTGTGTAATGTGCTCCCATGTATGTGCATGTGTGTGCATGCTTGTGGAGGCTGGAGATGAATGTCAGATGTCTTTCTCCACCACCACTCTGTTTACTAAGGCAGGGCCTTTCAGCTGAAGCCAAAGCTGACCATTTGGCTAGTCTAGTGAGCCAGTGTACCTTGGTGACCTGTCTCTGTCTCTCAAGTGCTGGAATTACAGGTGGCCACCATGTCTACCAGACTTTTATGCAGGTTCTGTGAATCTGGACTCTGGTCTTCAATATTTTCGTATCAAACTCTTTCTGTCTGAGCTGTCTCCCCTTTCTTGTTTGTTTGAAGCAGAGTCTTATGTAGCCCAGGCTCGCCTCCAACTCCTGCTTCCCCTGCCTTCATCTCCCACATGCTGGTAATGATTACAGGCTTGTACCACACCACACCTCGTTTTGGTTTTGTTTCTTTCTAAGGAAAAAGGGGGAGACAAGTGTATTTTGGGTTCAAGAATTATTTACCAATGAGAGAAAGCATAGATTTTTTCCATTCATTAGGTAAATACTTATCACCTGTTTTAAGTCATTAGAATAAAATCTGAATTAAGCATTTGAAGCCATGCGTGGGTGAGTGGTATAGGTCTGAAACCCCAACTCTTGGGAAGCTGAGGCAGGAGGATTGCTACAAGTTAGAAGCCAGCCTGGACTTCATAGGGAGCATGGACTACAAAGTGGAAAACTATTCTTCATAAACCCCAAACAAGAGAACACTCAACCAAAAATAAATAAATAAATAAACAAAAATAAAAAGCATTTGAAACTAGGAGGTGATACCAAACTTTCTAAAACCTTGTTATTCACTGACCTTTGAAACTGCTCAGAACTCTAAACCAAAGAGGTTTAATCTCCAAGTTTCTATGTACCCCCAAATAAATTCCAATTCAACTCATGATGACATTTAGTAAACCCAGAATATAGCCAATGTGTTGTTAATAATCCTCTTTATTTTAAAAATTGTTCTACCTTACATTTGAATCTATTTATAAAATGAAGGTGGTTTGGGGCGGAGAGACACGTCGGCACAGGAACTATTTTTTTATGGGCAGCAGGATTTCTGTTAGTTGCAGGCCTTGCTGTTCTAGGACCTTTCTTTACTACATGCTGAGATAAGATAAGATAAAGGTTCCTTCCCAATTGCTCCATTTAATAGGGCTTGGGCTAAGGGCACCTGGCAAAGAAACTGACCTTGGAGAACATTCTGGAAGACAAATGGAAAGTTCCCAGGAAAGCTATGCTGGAGAGGGTACAAGGAAGGGTGCCCCTGATGGCCAGGTCTCAGAGAAGGGAAACCTGAAGAAAGCTCCAGTAGGGTTTAGGGGTGACTGTGGATAGCGGAACCGAGTCTCTCGGGATCTGCTATCCACAGATGCCTTCAACTGTAACTCTTTAAGGGGTTCAATGGATTGGATTTCCTGCGGAAGCCCTTGAGTAGCAAGGCTTTGTATCAAGGGGGCTTCAGGCAGAAGCCTTCATTTCCTTGCATGAAAAAGGCAGCATACACCTCAGTGACATCCTGCCTGCCCCATGGGAAAGGAACAAGGGAGGAATCATACAGCCAGGTGCTTTGCTCTTTGTTTGTGCCCAGGCTCGAATTGCTCTTATGCCTCAAGATGAGCTACCTGACTATTAAGGAAAGCAACCAGAATTCACCACGAATATCTCTGCAATAACCATTCCCCCCACATAGCAGGTGGGTCTGTGTTAGAGAAATCATGTAAATATCAGTCCCACTAGAAATTCATTTTTAAGGATAGAATTATTGTATAGTTTTAAAATCAATCACTGCTTTTTCTAGTTGAAGTGAATCTCTGGTAGAGTGCTCAGCTAGCAAGTACAATTCCCTGGGTTCAAACTTCAGCACCCCCCCCTTCTCTCTCTCACACACACATACACATCCTGCATGCATGCACATTGTGATGCACTTGTTTATAAATTTTAAGTGACTTTTACTTTAAAAGTTTGATTTTATTTAAAAAAATTTAGTGCAGCTGCCCACAGAGGCCAGAAGAGGGTGTTGGATCCTCTGGAACTAGAGTTACAGGCAGTGTGAGCCACAGGTCAGTGCTGGGAAGAGCCCTCAGGTCCTCTGGAAGAGCAGCAAGTGCTCTTAACCACCAAGGTCTCTCTGGCTCACAGTTAGATTTACAAGAAGGGTGTGGTGAACTTTTCTGCTTAACACTCTCTGAGACTCTCCAATTGTTAAATTAGGGCTATTCAGACCCGGTTGTTCTTCAGCCAATGAAACAACACGTCTTGTCGGAAATATGCCTAATCCTTAATACTAATAGGAGGGTTGGGGAGATGGCTCAGTAGTAAAATGTTTGACGTGGAAGCAAGAGGGCCTGAGTTCAATCACCAGAGCTCACATTGAAAACAATGACAATAATAACAATAACAATGACAACAATAACAACAAAAATTAGGCGTGGTGGTTTACTTGTTATCCCAGTGATGGGGAGGTAGACACAGGCTTGTCAGTGTTCAACCAGCATGGCCTGCTTGGTAAGGTCCAAGCAGTGACAGACAGACCTTGTCTAAAAAGAAGAAAGGAAGGAAGGGAGGGAGGGAGGGAGGGAGGGAGGGAGGGAGGGAGGGAGGGAGGGAGGGAGGGAAGGAGGGAGGGAAGGAAGAAAGAAAGGAAGGCGTGGATGGTGCCTGAGAAAGGATGTTTGAGATTATTCTCTGGCCTGCACTCTCAGGTGCACACCCACACACATCTATATCTGCACACATGAACACGAACACACATGCGCAATTCTAGTGGAAGGATCACGGTCTTCAAGCTCTGCCAGCCTCTTAGAAACAGGAATTTTCCACTGTAAGACCGTATCCACTGGGCGCACTTGAGTGAAGTCTCCTTAGCGGTAAGGGAAGTAGAAGACACTTGGCGAGGAATTTCCGACACCCGCAGAATTTGTTCATTTGCATATCGTTAGGTGATTTGCATGCTAGTTAAGTGAAGGATGCTGCAAATGCATTTTTCATTTACATTACCGAGAGGAGGAAATTGGAAGACGACAGGATGTATGTAGAAGCACTTCATAAAGTACTTGGAGAATGCGGTCCTGTAGTAGCAAAGTCAGCCAGAAGCTTAAAAAAAAAAATCTTCTCGGGAATAGCCATGAGGCACAGGAAATTATAAAACCAGCATTATAAATCACCAGGTCACTAAGCGTCTCACCATTTGATCTTGTATACACTAAGGTGAGGAAATAGTTAAGGCGGTTTCAGGCAGGTGTGGTGGTACATGCCTCTAAGGAGGCAGATAGACTGGGGGATCTCTGAGTTCAAGGCTAGCCTGGTCTTCATAGTGAGTTCAAGTCAGTTGGGGCTACATAGTGAGGCCCTCTCTCTGAAAGGAGAAGCATGGAGAAGCAGGAGGAAGAAGAGGAGGAAGAGAAGCAGGAGAAGCAGCAGCAGGAGGAGAAGCAGCAGGAGAAGCAGGAAGAGGAGAAGCAGATCGAGGGCGGGGGGGGGGGAGGGAGAAGGAGGAGAGATAGTCCCATTTGCGCTTTCTTATAGGTATTTCTTAACTTTTTATTATGGAATTGCATCCAAATAGACTCATTGGGGTGGAAAACTGTAAGTCAAGGCACTGTACATTGGGACCGTCTGTCACTTAGTTTTTCAAATTCTTTCATCATAACTTCAGCCCTCTTTGTTATCCTACCAGCCCCTGTGGTATTACAATAAAGAATGTATACAAAAGCTTTTTAGTTTATTTATTGAGATTTCCTTTATAGGAAACATTGACATTGTTGTTTTTAAAAAATATTTTATTGCATATTTATTAATTTATTATTTGTGTGTGGGCAGCATACATGTGTCATGGTTCACATGTAGAGCTTAAAGGCCAACCTGTGGGAATCTATTCTCTCCTACCACACGGGTCCCAGGGATCAAACTCAGGCTGTCAGCCTTGCTGGAAAATGCCTCTACCCTCTGAGCCATTTCACCAGCTCCAGGATTGTTGATTTCAAACAAACAAACAAACAAACAAACAGAACACTAGATATTTACTTATTTTTGTTTTTCTCATTTTGCAATGAGTGTATTTATTTGTTTTTTTTTTTGAGGAATATTTATTTTTTATTTATTTTATTTTATTTTTTTTTATTCTTTTTTAATTAAAAATTTATTTGTTTAAAAAACTTTCATATAAGACATACATGGAAGGAATGCCGTATACATAATAAATAAATAAATATTAAAAAAACACTTTCATATTGTATCTATTCTGTATGCATGTGCAGCTGTGCACCCAAGCCATGGCTCACAAGTGGAGGTCAGAAGACAGCTTTTATTTATTTATTTTGAGAAAGTTGGGTCTCTCTGTCCACCACATGGGTCCCACTCATGCTTGGTGGCCAGCACCTTTGCGCACTGACCCATCTCTCTGGGGTCATTGTGTTTATTCAAGCTTTGGATTCTTGTATCCTACTACAGAAAGAGTATCATTGGTTTTCTTTTGAATTCCTCCTCCCTTTCTTTCATTTTTGACTATTTTCTTGTGTCTGGGTGGGTGGCCTTCTCATCTACCTTCCTCATGTCTGAACCACACTTCCCCTCCTCTGTCTCATCCTCTCTATTCTTCACCGTGGGCGATTTCTCCATTACTGTTTTTCTCTAGTGCTGAACACAGTTTTGTCTACGCATTGAGACCTTATGGGCATGTTCTCATTTCTAGACACTCGTTTATTTCACCTATATCGACCTTGTTTTTGTAGCTGTTGTGCCCTATTGTCTCTGTTTGCACAGCTTCACATCTTTTTAAAATTTCCTTTACCCATCTTATGTGCCATTTCTTTTGGAGTGTTTTGGGTGTTAATTCTTTGGCGTCACTCTTTCTCACGGTAGTTATATTGCTAGGAACTTGATAGCACGCTGCCATTGTTACTGTACGTTCATGTATGTTCGTCTTCAGGGCCTCCTTTCAGAGAGGATTCTGCTCTGGACTGACTTGTGCCCTGCCCACTATTCCAATGCTGAAGCCCAGGGTGGTTATTTTTACTCAACAGGGGCCTGGGATGCCCAGACTGATGGTCTTACACAGGATGTGCCTGCGAGGGTTTCCAGAAGAGGTTGGCTTTTGAGCTGGTTGGTGGGCAAAGCAGATGACCCCGTCCGATGAGACTATGGTGAGGTGGTCTATGAGCCCATGGGCAAGTCTTCAGGAGAAACATCTTGATCTTGGCCTTCCTGGGAGAACTAGGATGTAACTAATTTCTACTGGGTAAGCTACCCATCCTGTCCTATTCACTCTTTCCCTTGTGACTGAGGGAGGTAAGGTTTTTTTCTGACTCACGGTTTGAGGAGATCCAGCCCATCATGACAGAGGAAGTCATGGTGGCTGGAGTGAGAGGTTGCTGTCACTCTGCATCAGGAGAGCAAATCCTGAAGTGCTGGGACCCACCTCATATTCCCGTTTTTGTTCAGTTCAGGACCCCAGACTGTAGGATACCCCCTACATTCAGGACCAATCTTCCCTTTTCAGTAAAAATCATTCTGAAAGCATGCTCATAGACACACCCAAAGATGTGTTTCCATGGTGATTATATCCAATCAAACTGATGATGAAGAGGAAACATCACACAGTATATGGTATATATATATATATATATATATATATATATATATATATATATTTTTTTTTTTTTTCATAGAAACACTGGGAAATCAAGACAGTTTCAACCCCCAAGTGTGTGGAACTGGTCTCACAGGACACTTTTGTGTTTATGTCTGTTAGATCTTTCAGGGTTTCAGAGACCTGTATCTGTTTTTGACCTGTCTTTAGTGTTAACTTATTTACACGGAGCCATTTTCTAGGAAAATGGAGTTAAGGTCAGGTTTCCAAGCAAAGAATGTTAATTCGGCCCTCTGGACATGTGACCCAATGTGGTGTCATTTGCTCTCAGGTGATGTCCTTTACTCTGTATGTGCCCATTCCAAGGCTCAGAGAATCACACACTTCTTGACTGGCTCCTCTACACAGGGACTGGGTTTCCCTGCTCTGCTCCAAAGTCTGGCCTTTGTGGGAGTTTAAGTGAGTTTAAGGCCTCATCTACCCCTGGGTCTGTCTTATCCCTTTCCCATCCTTCTCTCTACTAGGTCTTTTTTGTTGTTGTTGCTGCTGCTGTTTTTTGAGACAGTGATGTGGGAGAGTCTTCTGTTTTGTGTTGATTTCATTGGTTAATAAAGAAACTGCCTTTGCCCTTTAATAGGACAGAAAATTAGGAAGGCGGAGTAGACAGAACAGATGCTGGGAGAAAGAAGCAGAGTCAGTCAGTCGCCATAGGTCTCCTCTCCAAGATGGGTGCAGGTTAGAATCTTTCCGGTAAGACACCACCTCATGGTGCTACACAGATATTAGAAATGGGTTAATCAAGATGTGAGAATTAGCCAGTAAGAGGATAGAGCTAATGGGCCAAGCAGTGTTTAAAAGAATACGGTTTCCATGTAAATTTCGGGTGTAAAGCTAGCCGGGTGGCAGGACGCAGCCCGCCGCTCCTAATTCAACAAGACAGGGTTTCTGTGTGTAGCTCTACCTGTCCTGGAACTCGCACTTTAGAGCAGGCTGACCTAGAACTCACAGAGATCCTTCTGCCTCTGCCTCCTAATCGCTGGGATTAAAGGCATGCACCACCACTGCCCGGCTTCTGCCAGGTCTTTATCTCCTACAGATGCCTGGAACCTCAGCCCTCACATTCCATCTTTGGTTTCTGGCCTCGTTTCTGCTATCCAGAGAGGTGCAGTGGGAGGGGGCTCTTCTGAAGCCCATTTCGAAACTTATTTGCTTTTTAATGTATATTGGAAAGAGGGAGCGTTTTTATTAAATACTAGAAGTTAATGTGTTGTTGCAAAGTAGACTAAGGAAATTACTGGAGTTATGGAGCTAGGGACGTAGCTCAATTGGTACGGTGCTTGCCTAGAGCACAGGAGGCCCTGGGTTTGATGGCCAGCATCTCATCAACTGGTGTGAAGACACACACCTGTGATCTCTGTACTCAGGACACAGATGCAGAAGATTACAGCTACAAAATCACATTGTCAGTTCAGGGATAGCCTTGGCTATGTGCAGCTGTCTGTCAAAGTGAATAAGTCAATTGCATGCTAGTGTTAATTAGTAACTATCGTGACTACATATAGTGATGACATATAGCTGTAACATAACTAGAGGAGAATAAACAGATAAGATATATAGAACGAGTTAGAGAAAAATAAGTTGACATAATTAAGCTATCAACCCTCGTCCACCTTTAATACACACACTGTCCACGAAACTGTGAATTTTTTTCTTGTCATCTGTTGGACAGAATTTCTGTTTCATGTTTATGCTATTCCCCCACACTAGCCAGGCAAATGGAAATAAATGTTAGTCTGTAATCACCCCAAATCTAGAGTCTTTAGTGTGCAGTCAGGTCTCTCAAACCCATTTTCCTCTTGTAAAGGCTCCCCCCAACGCAAATGCATTCTTAATTATTAAAAGCAATTCGACGTTCCTCCACATAGTCAGCTTCTGAAGTTGGATTAAGATTAATGCACTCACAAGCCCAGAACACCAGACTATTCGCTGAAGGGTGTCAGACAGTTTTGCCAGTGTGGCTTCATCAGCAAACGGTCTAAGTGGGGTCCAGACAGAATGGAGGAGGAACACGTGTTGTGTGATCCTTGCAAGTTCTCTTCACAGCTTAGCCTGGGACGGCGATCTCTCATAAGTTATTGTGAACTCAAGTAGGGAAGAGTATTTTTGGATAGATGATCTCCACGCTTCCTGTAGCCATCTTGTAACTACAACCATAGGAAATAGGCCATGAAGGAAATGCCAGGAGGACCCAAGATGTCTGCCCCTCACAGCACCTAGCTCTAGCTTCTGCCTTACCACTGCTTCAAGGTGACCTTGAAACCTTTTAGCTACCTATGATGGTACATGTGTATAATTTCAGCAGTAGGGAGACTGAGGGTTCTAAAAAGATGATTCTAAATCAGCAGCAGGGACGTCTTCTGTGAGTGTCTCCAATAGAACCTCTCAGACGCCAAGCCGCCGTTCATCAGTCAGAGCCAAGAATTCTTTATGAACATGGAGCTTCCTGGGTACACTAGAGTTTGAGAAGCCATAGTCTAGATCATTCTCTCATAGTGGAGCTGTGGTGGTGCCCACCTGTAATCCCAGTGCTCGTGAGACAGAGGCAGGGGGATTGGGAATTTGAAGCCATGTAGTGAGGTCTGGAAAGGCAAAAACGTCCATTCTAGTATATTGCTATCTTCACCCAATACAAGTAATGCTGACGTTGACTCTCGGACTCGGTAACATTACCTGAGGAAGAAGAGGAAGGCTTTCCATTGGCCCACCTGGCATGGCACTTTGCCTCCTGTTAGCAAGGACCACAGGGGGATCTTGTTCTCCACATGTAGCATATTTTTAAGTCTATAAATGAGTCAGAAAAGCTGTTTCCACTCAATCTAGTATGAACACAGTTGCACTCCTGACTGCTCCGTCAGAAGCAAGGCACTGTCTCCTTCAAGGTTAATGGGTTCCCCCTATCAAGCTGTCTTTCTCTTGTGATCTAGCTCTGCCCGCTTATTTTTTTTATAGCCCATCTTCTTTGCTATGATTATTTGTCCTTCTAATATTAACAGCAATTAGACTCACCTCACGGTGCGTCACGCCAAGTCAATCTTCGACTGTCAACGCAGGGTGATCTTAGTCTTGTCTCCGTAACAAACGTTGACAACCAAAACAAAGTGCAGGAGGCAGAAGACACGAAGAGAATTAGCAGGGAAAGCACTGCAGATGGCACAGACATCTTGGACATCTTGGTTGTCTCTGTCCCTGCTCAACGTAAGGAAATGATGGCATTCATTCCTCTGGGACTGTGAGGATGGTGGCACTGTCTTAAATATCTCTCTGAAAAGTTTGGAAAGAAGACTCCTTGAAAACCACCAAAGCATTAGCATTCTCTTTCTAAATCTAATCTATTTAATTTTATTGGAAAACATTTACATAGCTCATCAACAGACTCCCTAGTATCGAGTAATATTTAACATGTTGTAATCACAGGAAAGAGAGATTTAGATTAAATGCTGTTTTTTTATTACTATTCAATCATCATAAGTTGTTCCACTTTTTATCTTTTTAGTCAACAGATTTCAAAGGAGGGAAAATACCTTCATTTGCAAGCCTACCTGTATTTATCTCCTATTATATTTTCCATAAGTGTCTACATGAGATTTATTCTGGGTGATTTCCAGTAGAGTAAACGTGAATCTGCTCATGCCGGATGCTAATAACAAAGATGAATGCATCCTATCTCTAAGGGATGTTACAAGAATAAATTAGATAATATTTACAGGGGAATTTGACCATATTAGAGGTGGTAGGGAAATAAATTTTTTTGAAAAGCATTTGAAGAACAATAGTCAAAAAGTGCCATTCTATTTCAGCTAGACTGACTTGACAGGACCGAGGTATGTTACGAGCAAACTCACAGTGTCTCTGAGCGCTGGATAAACACTACACCTGACAGTGAGCATCAGGTCTGATTCACTCAGGCATCCGCTTCAATGTGCAAAATGAGCTGTTCAACCTCTTTTTGTATGTTGATACTTATGAAACTGGTATACTGGTAAAGCATTACATATATGCATTGGATTCGTCATCAGAATTGTCTTAGACCTCTTACTGGGTTTGACAATCTATGTAGATTATAGACAAAGAGGACTTGCTGCTTTCAAGTTGGTACTAAAAAACAGTTGTATTATGTTGTATGTTCGTGTGTGAGTATATGACTGTGTATGTATGTGTGTATGTGTGCACACACTTGTGTGGAGCCAAGACCACATCAGAAGCATGTCTAAGAAATGTGTCTATTTTTTTTTTTCAAGACATGATCTCTCACTGGTCTGGGGCTCAGCTAGTATATTGTAGAGTATTTGATTACACTTTGTAAAGATGTGTTATTGTGGCTGGTTCGATAAAAAGTGAAGTGGTCACTAGCTAGGCAGGAGGTACAGGTGGAACTCCCAGACAGAGGAGCCCTGGGAAGAAGAAAGGGGGAGTCACCAGCTGGACACAGAGGAAGCGGGCCACGCAGGAGGAGAGGCAAAAGCCACGAGTCACGTGGCAGCACGTAGACTGATAGAAATGGGTTAACTTAAGTTATAAGAGTTAGAAACAAGCCTAAGCTAAGCCCGAGCTTTTATAAATAATAATAAGTCTTGGTGTCATTATTTGGGAGCTGGCTGGCAGGACAGAGGAAGACTCGATACACAAGTAGGCTAAACTGGCTGGCCACCAAGCCAGTGGCTCCGCCTGTCTTCATCTCCCCAGGGCTGGAATTAGAAGCACAGACCATCATGTCCGACTTTTGTTGTTGTTTTTATTCTGAGGGTTAAACCTCGTGTCCCTATGCTTGGAAAGCAGGCACTTTGTTGCATTTGGGGCATCCAGAACCAAACTGTAGCTTTTAGAGGAACAGTAGACAAGAGAGAGTCAGAGTTATTCTATGCTAACAGCCACGGTGGCCTTGTAGATATGGCCTAGCGATTGGTGGCAGTCTTAGCACTCTTTGTGGGATGCTGGAAAATCTCCTGTTCCCATATAGTTTTCAGACATCCTTCTATGCTGGCAAAGTGCACCACTTTAAGTCTTGTGTCAAAGAAGTGGTCGTGCATTCACGATAAAAGGCAAGAGTTAAAATCATAGAAGTATCACGTGGAGCCTTTCAGTAAACCAGCACTTAATTGCATTCCTGCTCCTGACCATTCACAATTTGAAGAGCTTCACAAAGACGACCTCGCTTAATTCCTCTCTCGTTGTACGAAGTGGTCACCATTATCACTCCAATGTCACAGCTGTAGTGCTAGACCAAGAAATATTATAAAGCCTGCCTGAGGTCACACAGTTCATCCATGGAGGAGTCAGATTATGTGCATCCATACTCTGTGTTCTGACTATGAGATTTCCTGCCTCCTTCCGTACGACTCTAGGACCACCATACAACCACGGCAACCGAGACCAAGCCAGGAACAAACAACAGTGCACGCTTAGCGGTTAGCAGTAAGGAAAAATGCCAAAGCTGACCGTCATTAGAGCGTATTGTAACTGTGACATGTGCCAGGAAAAGCCAAGATTCTGACAAACAAGAGGCCCCCTCTTGCCGGTTCCTACAGGGTCCGACTCATGAACAGCAAGAGTTCACAATCACAGTGTCAAATTATTCACCAGGAAGTAACACTCTATGACACACCGAAAGGACAGTTCCTGTGTGGAGACCATGACAGATCTTGGGGAGAAATAAGAAATGTGAAGCAGAGGTGAATTTTGCCATGGAAATATCAGTGGTGCTGAAGTAAACAGCAATGAGTGACTGGCATCTAAAACATCGTCTCTTGTTTTTGCAGGAAGGGACTGGACAACAGGATGGTGAGACTTCATGATACGTGATGTATAAAAGTCTTTTGCAATGCTTCTCTAATATCTGAAGTGTATGCTATAAAATCTCTTTTTTTTTTGTCGTCTGTGACAAAATGCTGTAATAAGGTTAAGTACAAAACTTTCCATAGCAACAAACAATGTCTCTCAGTCAGGAGCCTTGTGTGTCTCCCTTGAAAGAGTTTTAAAGTCATAACAGACAAACCCCAAGCCAAGCTCACAGTCCCATCATCCTGAGGCCAGCTTCCACAGTGAGCGCAGTAAAGGATCTACCGACAGAGGACTTGACTATAGATCTGCACATTCCTTCACCGTCTTTATATGGCACTCCAGTCTTCGCGGTTACAAGGGTTTCAAGACAGGACAAACTCTACCTGAAACAGAGAGATTCTGATTCGGCTGCCATGCAGAATCTGGACATGGGGTTCACAGGAGAGTGTTGAGATGAATTTTCCTTGAGACGAAGTCTTTGTTCTTTCTGCTCCTCACTGTTTCTGTTCCTGTGTTTCTATTCTTTAGACACTGTGGGAATCCTGGGTGCCTCGTCAGCTATAATTCTAAAATAAGTGTTTTACCGAGGGGGAAGGCAGCTTTGGAGACAATGTCTTTATAAGTAGCTATCAAAAATATAATCTGGGGCTGGAGAGGTAGCTCAGCCAGCCAAGCTCTTGCCATGCAAGCATGAAGATCTAATTTGATCCTCAGAACCCGTGTAGACACCAGGCGTGGTGGTGACCATGCTTGTGGTTCCAGTATTGGTGAGGCAGAGGCAGGCAGATCTTTGTGGCTCACTGGTCAATCTGCCTGGCCTAAGCAAGAAGCTCCAGATCCCAGTGGGAGAGCCTGTCTCTAGAATCACGGTGGAAAGTAGCTGCAAATGGCTCAGCAGGTAAGAGGATTTGCTGTCCTTCTAGAGGACTCGAGCTTGGTTCCCAGCGCCATCTGGCTGACTGCCATCACTTTTACCTCAGCTGCAGAGGATCTCATACCCTCTTCCGGCCTCGGTGGACACTGGCACACATGTGTCCCTCTCTCTCTCACACACAAATAAATCTGAAAAAACAAGAATGAATAGTGACTAACTAAAAAGCAGGCAAATCAAAGCAAAGTAAACAAACAAACTAAAAATAACAACAACCAAGAATGAGGTGGATGTTCCTTAGAATGATACTAACTTCTAGTCTCTACATGTGTGAGCATACATGTAGACACATGTGTACAGATTCAAGAATGTATTCTCTCTCTCTCTCTCTCTCTCTCTCACACACACACACACACACACACACACACATACCACGATCTTAGGCAATTGGAAGTAGTGACCAAAACAGGAGTAAATTAGACCAATGCGTACAGTTGTATACAGTTGTCTATGCAAACTATAATTAGAGTCTCCCAGCACTTGCACGTGCCCAGTGGACACCTCCCTTGGCCTCCTCCAATTAGACAGGAGGCTCTGCCTGGGGCGTGGGGGAATCCACTCACCATTGTGTCTGAGGGTGTAGGGAGCTCAGTCCCTGAAGCTGCCATGGGCTTTGTTTTGAACACGGGGAACTACACTTGCAGCCGCCATCGTATTGGCTATCAAGGAGAGAGGGAGTTAATGATACGCGGTGAGCTTGCATTGCACCCCTATTCAGGCTTAGAACTGGATCCCCTTCCAAATCGTCTGTGCTGACAGTGGCAGGCTGAACAGTAAAACAGATGGTCTAGTTTTGTCTTGCTTTTCCTTTACAACCTTCTTGAGCAGCTCGGGGAGCTTGGTCCCCTGGGATTTCAGATTATATTTCAGCCCTATTACATGTTTATCAGTTTAGATGCAAAGATGGCATGAAAGAATTATTCAAAACCCTCATGGCCACAGCTTTCACTGGCTCTCAGTGTGCTGTGTGCTGTTCGTTTTAATTGAAAATATTCTAAAGGCAAGATTGATGTGTTTTCGGTCCATGTAAAATAGAAACAGGTTCTGGGTTCCTAAGCTTTCATGGCGCTCTCTTTTCTCAGGAGCAAGTCCTCTCTAATGTGCGCCTCTGTTTGCACAATATAAATGGCCTTTAAAAGCCCTTCATTCATACAATGGTCTCAGTAACCCAAAGAAAATTAGTAGCAGGCAAAAGCCTACTTACACTGACACAGAGACAAAAATGCTAATTACCTTAAAATATTCTCAAGTGTATACCGCTGGCCTCCTTCCAGGTAGGACTCAAGAGTTGCCCCCCACCCTTGTTATTTACTAGTGATAGGGGACATTACTATTGATTTACATTCAAGCTTATGTGTTTCTATTTCAATCTTTTCTTTGGGCTCCAAAGTATTGTTTATAACTAAGGTACACAATTTGTTTTCTGCTTACTCTTGGGTACACTTGAGAACTACCCATTTGCAATCAATTATGTTTTGTTTTGTTGCTATTTTTTTTTGTTAAGATACTCAAACACATTTGTTGAAAAACAAAGTTCCTAAATTCAAATTTATATTATTTTAAAATTTTAATTGCCATGGATCATAATGTCTTCTTCATATTTCTTTCAAATTTTCTGTGGTGATTAATTCTTTGTTTGAGTTTAAACTATGAAGCTTGTCTTCCTCTCAAAATGGTTTTAAACCAAAGCTTTTGATGAAATAAGCAATAAAGAAACAAAAACAACACAATTTACCGAGTTAGCATTCCAGGTGCTTTGAAAATATTTTATTAAAAAACAAGCCTTTTATCATACATGCACTGTTTTTTTTTAAACATATATTTTTGTTTTTGAGACAGGGTCTCTCTATGTAGTCCTGGCTGTCTGGGAACTATGTAGATCAGGGTGACCTCGAACTCACAGAGATCTGCTTGACTCTGCCTCCCAAGTGCTGGGATTAAAGGTGTGTGCCAGTACACCCAGCTATTACAATAACAACAAATATTTATGAAAAATCTATTGTGTTCAAATTATTTACTTTATAAAGAAATCAGGCAAAAGTGCTTTTCTTTTAGTCAGCGTAGTTTTCATTTTAAAATTACATATATGTATTTGTCGTGTGTGTATTTGTGACCGTGCACACGCGCCATGGCACCTGTGTAGAGGTCAGAGAACAACTTGCAGGAGTCTGGGCTCTCCTTCCACATATGGGAATTTCGGACCAATTAAGCCCCTTTATCCACTGAATCATCTTGACGGCTCTGGAGTCAGTTTAAAAATCAAGTTTGCATGTGTGAGTGTGTGTGTGTGTGAGTGTGCGAGTGTAATATAATATATACACACTAAAAGTTAATTAATAGTTCAGAAATTTAATATTGTGGAAGACCAAAGAATAAAGAGGCCACAAGTTGAGGCTAGGTAAAGAGCCAATTAAATGATTAAAAATCCAAATCTTACTCAATTCAGCAATGCAGCAATCAACAGTGTTTTAAAGATTAGCAACAGATTCGAACAGACATTTCAGTAAAGAAGACAAGGCAAATAACGAGAGAAGATGCTGAACCTCCGTGGTCATCAGGGAAATGCAAATCAAAACCACGGCAATTATAAAGCATCCCACAGACACCAGGATGGCAGCAGACAGACAGACCGGGTACACACAGAGCAAGGGACGCAGAGAACATGCAGCCTGGGGCGTTGCTGGAAAGAAGACAAAGTGACATCGCCACCTCAGGTTTCAGCTCCGCAACTGTTGAAAAGGTAGCACAAACTCACTAGCAAACCAATTCACCATAAGACTCTACCAGAGAGAAATGCTCTCTCACTGAAATGCTCTCTCACTGATATTCATTCCGTTGCTTAGAGTAAAGAAACCCAATTCTCAAAAGCATGTGGAATGGTTTGTTTTGTTTTGTTTTTATGTTCAAAAACCCTATACAGACCAGGGAAGAGGAAATCTGAACTGAAGCGTTGCCTCTCTCAGACTGGCCTGTGCGCATGAGTGTGGAGCAATTTCTTTACTGTGGATTAATACGTGAGGGCCCCGCCCACTGTCCGCGGTGCCATCCCTAGGCAGCAGTGTCTGGGCTGTATAAGAAAAGCCAAGGAAGTCAGGGGAGTAAGTTCTTCACTGGGTCTCTCCCGCCTTCAGCTTCCCTCTGTGTACGGACTGTAACCTGTATATCAAATACGCCCTGTCCTTCCCCAAGCTGCTTTTGGTCAGTGTTTAGGGCACCAGAGAAGCGCACAAGGGCAGTACGCTAAATGAACAAGGCTGCTTCTGCGGGTCCGTTTCTGTGCAATGTCCAGGAAGGCAAGTTTGTAGAGACAAACATTACAAGAACGACTACTCTACCTGAGGTTGGGGATAAAATCAGGGATTAACTGCAGATGAGGGGATGTGGGGGTCTTGGAAATGTTCTAGAAGCTGGATTATAGTGATGGCTGTACACCTGTATGAATACCCTGAAAATCATGGTGTTGCTGTTTTATTTATACAACAAATGCATCCTATGTCCTGTAGATTGTGCTTCAACAATGTTGATAAAGGAAGAACCTCAGCGCCCTGGGTCTCCACTGGTTTGGTGTGAAGTGGTAATCTGAACGGTTTGTGTTTGCTCCGGGGCTAGCACGCAATCGCAGCCCAGCAATGCATCTGGGTCCATAGATGTCAACAGCTCACAGTTGGTGGCCTCCTTTGCAATTTTCAAATTTATTTCATCCTTAACATCAGTGCTATCAAGTAGGTTGAACAAGTGCTACGTAATATATAAAGATAAATGCTTTTCTTTCTTCCTTTCAGCTGTGCCCTGGAGAACTTTAAATACATAACTTTCTGTGGTGCTTACAATGCACCCTAGGGCCTTGCTTATATCAGCCAGGCGCTCTATCCCTAGCCCTATATTATAGACTTTAAAATTCAAGACCATCCTGGATAATATACCCCGGACAACCTGAGTAGAAAACATTATCTCTGCCCCAAGCTCTCCAGATGTTTCTACAAAGACAAATGTTGTCACTTGAAGAACTTCAGTAAAGGATGTGTAAATCCCCAAGTGGAGGCTCCTATAGGAGACTGTCCACAGCATGAGCTTGGTCACCCCACCCACAGACTGACCGCATCTCCATCTCACTCACTGGAGCTCCGGGGGCTTCTCCAAAACTATTTGCGTTTACAAATATTGATATGCACGTACTATAACTATGTCTCAATTAAGGGTACAACAACTGTCATTCCAGGAACGGAATATTCTCTGGCAGAAACTAAACTGGCAAAATCAGAATGGAAATTGGCGTATTATTTTGTTCCTAGTAATTTCTTCCTTACTATTTCCCTTGAAAGCCCAAAAAGACCTTGAACAGTTCCAATTTAGTTAAGGCATTCCAATGTTTAAAAACACGTGACTTGTAAAGTGTCCAATTGTGCCATGTGAGAATGTATGTGGCATATAAATAAACACCCATACTAAATAAAAACCACACGGACTCTTTTATTTTTATTATACATGTGCACGACAGGCCCGGATCACAGCTCTTTGGGTTCAGCGAGATTTAACACTTCTGGAATTATCCCAGCCTGATGATTGCTCCCGGGCTCAGGTGGTGAAGTCGCTCCTGAAGGGTGGGTGCAAAGTGTGGGACTCTTGGGGATGCTTGTTGGAGCGTTAGCTCTCGGCCACATGTGCTAACTCATCTTCATGGAGATGCTGCGGGCTCTTTGTGGGCCTCAGGGCTGTGGCCTCTCAGATGCACCCTCTTCAGCAGGTGTTTAAGGGTCATCTCCAATCCGACACAATCTCTGCTTCTCGATTATGACAGAAATGCAGAAATATCCAGTTGATTGCAGTGAATGGCCGATTTTTACGTTGTAAAAGTTACACATTAATGTCTGTGATACAATACATGAAGTAGTGGGGATGGGATGAGCCTATGTCTCTTGAGCAAGAAAAGTATGTTCTGATCTGGAACCCTCAACATGGTTTTGTGATGTTCTTCAACATTTAAGATCTTGCTGTTCCCAGAAGAAAAGGAAAAAAAAATGACATAAAATATTATCTTGAGCAGTGGTACTCAGTACTCCTATTTTTGCAATCCTTTAATACAGCGCCTCATCTTGTGGTGACCCCAACCATAAAATTATCTCATTACTACGTCATAAGTGTAATTTTGTTACTGTTATGAAATGTAATGTAAATATCAAATATGTGACCTCATGAAAGGTTGGTTCAAGCCCCAAAAGGTTGGGGTCCACAGGTTGAGAACCATTGTTCTAGACACTAATCTTAATTTGACAATCACTTAGTAAGATTGTGTTTTAATTCTACAAAATGGAATATTTATCTAAATAATTTCATACAGGTCACATGATCTTTTGGACTAGCATGCCCTTTGACCTCTTTCTGTACTATTAGGATAAAACCAGCAACAAACAGATACTCCCCACAAAAGAAACCAACAACAAAATAAAAGAAGGTTGAAATTTGAAATAATTTGAAATAATCCACTTACCTATCTATGCATTATGTATAACTAATTATTGTATCTGTTGTGTATGGCATTGATATGAAACGCTGCACGTTATGGGTTTTAAACTATGAATGATAAAGGTAGGAGCCAGATATTAACTGGAAGGCTTTTCACAAACATCGTGGTATGTACACATGGGCCACCTTAAATAGAGCCTTCATTTGCCTTCTGCGTGTGTGCGTGTGTGTGCATTATGTATATTCTTCTGTACGTGGGTGTACACTTGTGTGGTGCATGTGGATACATGTATGTGCGCTTGTGAAGACCTTTGGTGTCATTCTGTAGGCACCATGCACCTTTTTTTGTAAACAACGTTTCTCCTAGGCCTTGGTTTGCTGTCCAGTGTATTCCAGGGGTCCGTTTATCTACACCCTCCCGGCAATGAGGTTACAAACACATCTGGTTGTTTTTGTAGGGCTCTGGGAATCGAACTCAGGTCCTTATGTTTGTGTGGCAAACATTTAACAATTGTGTTATCTTCCCAGCTCCTCATGTATATTCTTCTTACTACACTTTATATTCTTGCTTTTCCTCTTTCTAGATCAAAGTGTCCTCAAAGGAACACGCTTACAGTGTGTTGCGGTGACCAAGGCCCAGGATTCCCTCCACACCTCTAGTTTTGTCTGGATGGCTGCTATTCAATATTTTGTTTTGGAGGGAAAAGTCCTTGGATAAATACAGTCTGAATACCTCCAACAACGCAGAAGGTTTTGCTTACATGCTGTGTGCTTTGAAAATGCACCTCTTATTAACCTTACTGCTTAAACTACGCCATCTTATAAACCATTCCAACAAAAACCAAAGGCGAGATGAATACTTTTTAATTTATGCTCTTTTCAAATCCTATAAATGGCATGCTCTATTTAAGACCAGAGAGAGAAATCACCAACTCCTTTAATAGCTAGACAAACATTAATATTTGATACATTGGCTCTCCTAAGCTGTGGTATAATCACAGTTGGCCTGATAGGATGCTAAGTGGGAAAATCCTGTTTAGACAGTTGGAAGGGAAGGGGAAAGTGTTTAGTAAAACAAGTTTGATAGTCTTGTCAGCGTAAAACTGATAGCTATTTGGCATCATTTAATCTTTGCCAAAAGGATTTTATTGAGCAAAGGAACAGTCAAAATCTTGGATTAATTTCACTTCCTGGACCAAAAAAAAAAAAAAAAAAAAAAAAAAAAAAAGAGGCGCTCTGTCCTCAAGGAGCTACAATGATGAAGATCCCTGCCCAGTCAGGACCTCGTGCAGGTGTTACAAGTATTGTTATTAATTAATTATTTATTTCCATTTATTTTACATCCCGACCGCAGTTTCTCTTTTGGTTCAATCCATCCATTTCTTGGCCTGTATGATCACTTGGTCTGCTGGTTAAATCACTTCTCACTGTAATCACTAAGGTGAAACAAACCTAAACAGTCAACAGTCGGTGTAAGGCCAGCTAGAACCGCCACTGCGCACAGCAGGGGCCTCGCCCTCCCTGGATAGGACCGCCCTCTAGGAAACAACTGAGCTGCAGCAGGTGTCCCCGGAGTTCCGGGGGGAGTGTGGGAGACGGGGAGGGGCGGAGCCATCCCTCTCCTTCACAGCCTCAGGGAGAGCCTAGGGTTGTGAACCTCTGGGGCCCAGCAGGTTTACCACTGATAAACCGAGGGCTAAGAGCTCCTCTAGGTCTAGAAACTTTGTTTTTCTCCCAAAGCCTCTGCTTTCCCCCCTTTGACCTTGAGAAGCCGATTTAACGGGAAGGGGAAGGTCTTCTAGAGTAGAACTTCAGTGTGTTTGTGAATATCCCAGGGATTTGGAACACAGTCACCTTTAGACACCTTCCTTGGGGGTGGGGGTAGAGGGGAGGGGAGGGAACGGGGTGAGAGGAAGGAGGGGAAACTGCGGTTGGGATGTAAAGTAAATAAAATAAAATAAAAAATAATAATAAAGATACCTTCCTTCTGCCCTTCTAAATTTCTGCCTTCTCCTCCCCACATCCCCAGGGTCTTCCCCTGGATTTCCCTCCTCCCTACACTAAATACCATCTGTAGGTCCGGGATTCAAAAGTGTGGTGGTACTACAAGAGACACGCGTGCTGGTGTGCGGATAAACAGGGTTTAGCGAGAACACAAATTCCTGGTGATACATTAAAAAAATACTTTAAAATTCATTTTTATTTATGTATGTGTGTGTGCATTTGATATTGGTGCTAGGAATCGAACCCAGCGCCTTTGCGAAAGTAGTAAGTATCCTTAACTCCACCCTCACAATGCCACACGCTTAAAAAGAAATTTGGAAGCATGTTTGTTACTGGGAAGGCGAATAGTCGACAGCCTCAGCACACAACAAGCTTCTATTAAAGAGAAGGGAGACGTCAGTGAGAACTAATTGCTTTCCTTAGGATCAATCTAAATTTGTTCAGAATGTTTGACTACATGACTTTTACAGTGAAGACCCCGCCAGCAAGCAGGTTGCTGTGGGAGAGCCACAGGGACCAGCACTGCAGGCCAGGACTACTGAAGCCAGGTTGCCCGGTTGCTTTAGAGACTTGCATAAAAAGACAGCTCGACCGGATCCTGGCTGGCGTCAAACTTGCAGGATTGCCGGTAGGAGACCGGCCCAGGCCGCAGAGGACAGGAACGCTTTCACAAACAACTCCCAGATCCCTCCGCCCAGGTCGCGTTACACCTGGTTTCTCAAGAGCAGGTCTTCTCGCCAACCTTAATCTCGGCGGGGCAGGAGCCTGAGTTCCAGCTACCTTTGCCCTAATTTATTGAGGGCTTTAAAAGTAGAAAATAAAACTTTGAACTCAAAAGCATCTGGAAGCTTTATGATTCAGGTGTGCTGCTTGCCTTCGGGGGCACCAAAGATTACTGGAGTTAAAGTGACAAAAAAAAATTAAGAAAGAAAAGAAAAGAAAAGGTTCTGTAGCTGCAGAACTGGAAAGCGTGTCCGGACTTGAAGCAACTGGTTCTCGTAGCTTATTAACTTGGGCGGGGGCGGGACCAGCACGGAAGTCCCCGGCTCTGCCCTGTCTTTTTCTAATGGAGGATTTCCCCTGCTTTCTGGGCCTTTCATCCTCTTCTCTGTTCCTTGGGACTCTAGAAACAGATCTTCTCAAGAAAGGCCAAGGAGAGAAGGGGGGGTGGAGGGGGGGATGAAAAATGGCTCTTGAGAAATAGTGGGCGAGAGAAACAAGGGGTCAAGGGTGAAGTCAGCTCCTCCTCGCCTACTCTGGAATCTGGGGGTTTGAACAGAAGACCCAGCAGCGGTTATGGTGGCCCTGAGTGAACAGCGTGGCCCCTCACAAAGCCCTTTCTTTTATCTCTTTAGAGAGATGGACTAGCACCCCCTTTTTTGGTTGCGAGGATGGGAGAGATCCTTTGGGGAGATAGGCCCCTCCGGTCTGGACCTGAGGTTCCTGATATTAACTTTAATTTGAATGCAGTCTGGTGGTCTCCCGTTTGATGCAGCCCTTTCGATGCCAGGGAAAGCCAAGGCCTTAGGAAGGAGTTGTTGGGCCCAGCCTGCTCGGAGATGGAGGCTTCCGACATTTCAGAGGCCGAGCTTCTCCAGAGAGCTGACTTGGCTCCTGCACTCACGGGAGATGTGGGAGATCGGCTAGTAAGCACTGTGTGTGTGTGTGTGTGTGTGTGTGTGTGTGTGTGTGTGTGTGTGAGAGAGAGAGAGAGAGAGACAGAGACAGAGAGACACAGAGACACAGAGAGAGACAGAGAGACAGACACAGAGAGAGACAGAGAGAGAGACAGAGAGAGAGAGAGACAGAGAGAGAGAGAGAGAGAGAGAGAGAGAGAGAGAGAGAGAGAGAGAGAGAGAATATCACCTTCGCAAGCTGACCTGCAGCGGCCAAGCAAGGAGGAAGAGAAGTGTGGTGCCAGTGTTTTTCGTGCTTGGGCTCGGCTGCTCCAGGCCCGGCCCTCCTCGGCCAAATCCCTTGGGGAGTTGACACATGAACTAGTTTCGCTTGTCCCGCTGCACCTCCTCCAGCTGGAGCAGCCGGCTGGGCGGGGAGAGGTGAGTTGCTGCGAGGCCTTCCCTGCCAGGGCCCGCCCCTCGCAGGCCTGGCGGCTTCTCTGCAAAGGAAACATTCAAACCCCTAGAACATGGCGTGGGTCTTCCCTAGGGTGTGTGCCTGTCAGCAAGTCACCAGTTTGGGAAGAGCTAAGGGGAATGTGTGAGTTGTAGGAAACCCACGGAGGACTTAGCTGTTTACCAGGAGGCGCGTGCCTCTAGGTCCTTTTTAATGTCGAGCTTGGTGACTGTGTTCACCTTCTTGGTGTGTAACCCCGTGTTTCTGCACACCGGAACAATTGCTCTCTGCGCTGAGGAGGTAGAAAGTCCCAGGTTTTAAAGGTAGAAATTTTAACCCAGGGATTGTGGTGGCATAGGGAACAGGAAGTCAGCTCTCCAGGTTTCCAGATAGAACTGGGTCGTTGTAACACCTGCATGAGGTCCTGTCTGGGCAGGGCTCTTTATCCTGGGGTGTAGCCCCTTGGGGACAGATCGCCTCCTTTTCTTTTTTGTCCAGGAAGAGAAAACTGTTCCATTAGGGGATGGGGTGATTTATGTAGACAATTTAAAGGGTGTTTCGAAGCTCTGTGGAATGCGAGAGGCGGCATGATTTGAAGGTGCAGTACACTTAAGGGGAAGTGTGGAATGCACCAAAAGTTTTCTTTTCCTCCTTTTAAGCAAGTTTCAATCCATTTCACTGACGATCCGGTTAGCCCTGTGTAAATGCGTCACTGCCCGAGCCGGTCTGTGGAACCGAAGCTGGAAGCGCCAATTTCTCCCCGAACTTGTGATTTGGTGGAAGAATAAAGGGAAGACTACTGCTTTGTACAGTTAATGTCTTCATTTATTTCTACCTTTTAAAGAGAGTGTGTTTTGGAGGGAGGGGAGAACATACCTTAATTTTCCTTCCCCTGGAGAGAAGGTTTAGACTTTAAACAAAATTGGAAATGATTATAACAAAACTATTTGCATTGAAAATCATTTGTTTTGTAGAAATATATATATATGTATATATATATATATATTTTTTAAAGTATTTCAGGGACCAGGGCTCAGTGGGTAAGAGCACTTACTGCTGTCTCGGAGACCAAATTTGGTTCCACGCATCCACTTGTTGGCTCACAACTACGAGTAACTCCAGCTTCAGGGGATTCAGCACGCGTGGACACCTACACAGCTCTGCCCATGTTACACATAAATTCATGCAGGCACATGAACACATAAATACAAATAAATCTAAAACGATTCCACCAGTTCGTGGTTCAATTAACTGCATATCTGATGGCACATTTGACTGAAAACTTTTATTTCGTTATAGATACTTCTCTTCAATTACGAAATGTTAGAGGCACACGGGACCTCCAGAGAATTGTGGAACAAGCCTCTGCGCTCTACCAAAGAGATAAAGCCTTACAGACATGGCTGAAGCTACCACCATGTGCCCCCCTTTCTACACTCAGCTCCTTTCCTCACCTTCCAGAGATAATTATCGCCCTGTATTTGGAGTTTATTATTGTTCCTGTGTTTTAAGAAAAAGCCATAGGTCTAGAGAGATGACTCAGTGGTTAGGAGCACTTCCTACTCTGTCAGAGGACCCGAGTCAGGCTCAAAGCGCCCTTCCAGGGTAGCTCATAACCAGCTTCACGCTTAGGAGATGCTATGCTCTATGCTGGCTTCTAATGGTACTATACTTACATGCACACACAATTACACAGAGATATAAAATTAAACATAAAATGTCTTTTAAAAAGTCACTGCTAAACTGAGAGTGGTGAGACACGCCTTTAATCTCAGCACTCAGGAGACAGAGGCAGGCCAGATCTCTGTGAGTTCAAGGCCAGCCTGAACTACAAGGTGAGTTCAAGGACAGGCAGGGCTGCTACAGAAAAACCCTTTCTGGGAAAATCCAGAAGAAAAATCCCTACATATATATATATATATATATATATATATATATATATATATACACACACACACACACAAAACGTACATCTTGTAGTGTTGATTTGAATGCTTTCAACTTTTTATATAATTGCTATCAAACTACACATATCCTCTGCTAGCTGGATCAGAATTGGTTACTGTAACTCTTTCCTTTTATTCAGTTTCTGCCGGCAAATCTGCTGTCTAGACATCCAAGTTTCTCTTGATGGATGTTGTTTGCTTTGCCTTTTCCTCCAGCATAAACAAGGTTGGCGTGAACTCCCTTGTCTGGTCTCACTGTGCTGGTGTCAAGTCTTCCACCCAGCAGTAGAAAGAGTTCAGAATTTTAAGCTTAAAAGCTGCAACATAAAAACATCTTTGTGGCCAAGTTTGGGGGGTGCCCGCCTTTAGTCCTGGCACTGGGGAGGCGGAGGCAGGTTTAAGGAGCTAGTTTCTAGACAACCAGGGCCATAATGGAAAACCCTATCTTGAAAAAACCAAAGAACAAAATGATAGCAACAAAAACAAAACAAACCAACCAAACAAACAAAAACATGAAACAAAAACAAAAAAAATTAGAACATTTCGTTACATGTTTATTTGGTGTTTTGTGTGTGCTTCAGTAGAGCTCAGAGGACAACTTTCAGGAACCAGTTCTTGGCTAAAACCTTGTGGGACTTGGGGATCAAATGCAGGTCTTCAGGCCTGGAGGGAAGTATAGTCATATTTTATTTATGTTTTGATAAATAAAGCTTGCCTGAAGATCAGAGGGTAAAACTAAGCCACTAGAGGCCAGGCACTGGTGTCACACATCTTTAATCCCAGGATTTGGGAGACAGAGTCAGATGCATCTCTATGAGTTCAAGGCCACCCTGGGCTACACAAGATCAGTCCAGAAACAGATCCAGGTGGTGGTGGCGGCTCACACCTTTAATCCCAGCACTAAAGGGGAATTTAAGACAGAAGGTGACAGAGGCTCAGGGCTCAGTCTGCAGTAACCCAGCCTTGGTAGAGGTAAGACTTCTCAGGTGGCTTGGCTGTTTTGCTTTTCTGGTCTTTAGCTTGAACCCCAATATCTGTCTCTGATTTTTTATTATTCTTACTACAGGGAAGCATTCTCATCTGCTGAGTCATCACACCAGCCCCAGAGCCTCTATTTTAAATTTAATTTTATATTGTGCCATATCACTAAATATCCACTTTAAGACACTGTGTTGACGGTTGCAGAGCCAATCACTGTCAGGACATTTATTTGTTTTATAGCTGTTATTTCTTTGGTTTATTCACCTGTTAAACATCTAGACAGTGATTTCTTACTCTAACCAGAAGTGCTGTAGAGAAGGACAATATGGTTTTAAATGAAAGCACTTTTTGATTCATCTTCATGTTAATTTCAGTGACTGAATTGGTTCTTTTGTTGCTGAAGCAGCCAGTTAGGCTGGCCCACTTGTCCTGTCTCCCTGTTGACTGAGGTTTTTCTGTCCCACCAGGTCCCGCAGCCATTCAGTTCCAAAGAAACACATAGAGGTCTATATTAATCATAAACTGGTTGGCTTAGTAGCTCAGGCTTCTTATTAATTAATTCTTACATCTTAAATTAGCCCATTATTCTCGTCTATGTTAGCCACATTGCTTGGTACCTTTTATCAGTGAGGCATTCTCATCTTGCTTCCTCTGCGTCTGAGTGATGACTGCAAAGTGAGTCTTTCCTCTTCCCAGAATTATCCTGTTCTCGTTGCCCCACTTATACTTCCTACCTGGCTACTGGCCATTCAGCATTTTATTAAAATACAAGTGACAAATCCATTGACCCATAGAAGCTCCCTGACCCTGGGATTGCAAGCATACACCTGCTGTGTATAAAGGGCTTCAACTCTTGCCTTCACGGTTGCCAGTCAAGCAGTCTATGAAACGAGATGTGTTTCCAGCTGCCCAGTCCTTGCTTGGCCTTTGGAGACTTGGACCTGATGGGGATCGTAAGGGAATGAAGAAAAAAACATGGATGCACAGAAAAGTTGGGGTTGGGTGGTTGAGAAATTGCGACACCCCAGAAGCTCGGTGTGTTTATTATACAGAGTTCAACAGACAGGGTTACTGCATACAACTGAACAAGGAGACCGGGTTTCTTTGAGTCTCACACCCTGGGGTAGGGGAGCCTTTGTCATTTCTCCATGAGTCTGAGGCAAGGGTCCGTCACATTGCTGTGTTCATGTCAACAATAGACAGTCACTCAGAACTTCATGAGCTCCTTCACTCCCCACAGCCAAGGCCCCTTAACTTAATGTAGTAGTCTTCCTGCCAATGCACAGTGTAGCTATGCTATTTTCTGGTCTTGGGTGGTCTGGTGTTGCAAATCTGTTATTGTGCATAGCCCTGTGTTTTCTTCTGCCATCAGCAGCAGTTGGTTATGGGACCTAAGGAGTTGCTCCCCCTTTAATCTCAATGTGCACCCTCTGCTAACAGAGCCAAGCAGTTCATTGCAAACTTGCGACAGAGGAGTGACGATTTACTCGAGTTGGTTTATTTAATGACCCGTTTCTTAAGTGTTGATCACTGTAGCTTGTTGTGGGATAATCTTTATGTACACTGTAAAGACGCGTCTCTGCCTAAGGCGCCTTCTGATTGGTTCAATAAAAAGTCAAATAGCCAATAGCTAGGTAGGAGACAATAGGTGGGACTTCTGGACAGAGAGAGGAACTGGGAGGAGAGATTCAGGCTTGGGAATTTTGCCAGCAGAGTTGGAGCAAGTCTGATGTGCTGTACTGAGAAAAGGTAAGGAGCCATGTGGCAAAATGTAGGTTAATTACGTTATAAGAGCTAGTGGGAAACAAGCCTAAGCTAAAGGCTAGGCTTTCATAATTAATACATGGTCTCTGGGCCCTTATTTGTGAACTGTCAGTCCTCAAGGAAGTCAGACAACAGTTGCTTCCATTGTAAAGATGGTTAGACAGTGCGAGAGAGGCTGAAGCAAATCTCCCGGGTCAACTGACAGATCCATCATTCAAATCTTTGGGTGAATCTGTTCCCCCAGTCTTCCCACTTCCTTTAAAAACTCTCTCTCTCTCTCTCTCTCTCTCTCTCTCTCTCTCTCCCTCTCCCTCTCCCTCTCCCTCCCCTTCCTCCTCCTTTCTGGTTTTTATCAACTCAATTTAAACTGGTGAACATCTTGAAAACATTTCAGATCTAAATACTTCAGAATTATCACACTTAATAAAATTAGCAGTAATTTAAGATCACCTAACATGTTCGTGCATGTGTGTGTGTGTGTGTGTACACGCCTCTTAAAAACAGACACCTTGGATTTAGCACGCATACCACTTTACTAGGTAATGCAAGTTGCTTTCCGGACAGGCTTTACTCTTCCAGACACCCCCTACCCGCCCAACAGAGTTATGCGAGAATTCTTATAGTTTTACATCCTTATTTATATTGCGCATCGGCAGAAGACACTTCCTAATCCGATGAGGTGTGAAATGGCTTGCATTTACATTTGCCTGATTGCTTATGAGGTTGAACTTATGAAACTTATTTTTCTCCCTTCTTATGAAAAACGCCTATTCACTTCTGGTCTTCATTTTTTAAAAACGGTTTGTTTGTCTTGAAGGCCTTTCTCTTCAAGCTGGAAAGTGGAAAAGCAATTCCTCACGGTAACCTCTGGTTACTCCTCAGCTCCACATCTCTAACAAATGGCGCATGGAGAATGAAGCTGAAAACAGAGGACCGCCTTCCTAACAAGTGATTATGAGAGGATTTGGATTCCAAAGGTGGTTTTGTGCTATGTGACCGTGTGATATGCCTGGTCTCCGAAGACAGAGGGGATAAGTAACAGAAACAGTGGGCCTATATTTAGGGAAGAGAGACAAGTGGAGTTCCATGTCCTCTTGTCCATCTGTCCTGTTTCCAGGTGTTGAAGTCTAAATGACGAGCCCAGTTACAGGAGTCCTTCAAACGCTTCCTCTGCTTTTCTTCTGGGTCTTGAGACACTGGGCATTCTCAGTCATCAGTGCCGTGAGTCATTCCATTTCCACCCATCCTGAGCACAGAAAACCAATAAGAGCATCATTCTAAACTGCTTCCAAGACTTGAAAAGAGCTTGTTACACGACACTGAAGCCAAAATGAAGGAACTTCAGAGTTGGGGGGCGTCCGGATGTGTTGTTATTTTCCTTGGACTTAGAGAGAGCAGTTGCTAGTGGGGAATTCAGCCTGGGCTGTTAATCTAGATACTTCAGATAGTAGGGAGATAAGCTGTATTGGCTTATTCATGCAGCAGTATGAGAAACATTTGAAAAGAAAATAAAGGATGATATTAATCACACACACCCCCGAGCAGATAAATGTTAAGGGTTCGAGCTCAAAAGTACAAGTCACTTTATGCTAGCATTTCTCAACCTGTGTGCTGCATCTCCTTTGGGGAGGTCACATATCAGATATCCTGCATATCAGATATTTATGTTATGATTCATAACAGTAGCAAAATTACAGTTCTGAAATAGAAGTAAAAATAATTGTATCGTTGGGGGTCTCCAGAACATGAGGACCTGTATTAAAGGGTTGCAGCGTTAGGGAGGCTGAGAACACTGCTTGACGGTGATTGATAGCAGTTACTGCTTCTTCTCTGAGTCACAGTAGAAAGTGGGTTTTCTTGGTTGTCATTTATTTTAAAGACAGGGTCTTATTATGTAGGCTTGGCTGGCCTGAAAATACTCCATCTAGAGCAGGCTGGTCTCAAACTCATGGAGAGCCAATCACCTCTGCCTCCTCGGTGCTGGGATTAAAGGCAGGTGTCCTCAGACTTGGCCCTAGAAATGTTCTTAATAATGAGGTGAGATGACAGAGGCTGGAGAGATGGCTTGGCAGTTAAGAGCGCTGGCTGTTCTTCCGGATAGATTGAGTTCAATTCCCAGCAACGGCACGGCAGCTCACGACTATCTACAACTCCAGTTCTGGGGGATTTGACACCCTCGCACATGCAGGCAAAACGCCAATGCACATAAAATAAACATAAATAAATTATTAAATAAGTAAATAAATGGGGTACGATGTGCTGTTTACAGCCTGTGCCTCATTAATGTCCAGGCTCTGACCTGAGTGTGCTCCTATGATTTCAGACAACATTGAGACGCAGAAGCCCTTGGGTTTCCTTGCTGAGGGAAGTGTCCTTAAAATGATGGTTTCTGGTGTTGTAGTTGAGATGAGTGTTTAGTCTCCTCATTGTTAATGGAACTGCAGAAGTGTGTGCATTTTACGAAATGCAAATGCGACTCAATGAAAACACATTGGGAGAAAATGACATTTCAGAATCTCTCTCTGGAGGAGGTCACAGATGTGAGCAAGCTCTCTGGAATCAGTGCAAGTTTCTTTACGATTGGTCCAAGATGTCGTATCTGATGTGTTAGTGTCCAGGTAGTAATCTTTGGAAAGAGGTATTTTTATTAATCCTTCTGAGAGTTTCATACAGTTCAGGCTGATGATGCTCCCCACAACTCCTCTAGGACCCCCCTCTCCATCCTCACCTCCTGACTCATTCACCTTCAAGTCTTCTTTCTCCTCCTCTTCCTCCTCCTCTTATTTTTCAAACCCACTGAGTCCAGTTTGTGCTGCCAACTACTCTAGAGGCTGGGCCCAGCCCTGACGTTTGGCAGTTGGGTTTAATCTGTTGTCTGCCATTCCAGTCCATCCAGGCCAGGGTTAGAGTGGACACAACTCAGGTGTTACCATTTCTTGTACCTCTTCTCCCTATGATTTGTCAGACCATCGGTGATGCTGTTTCTTTTCCTGTCTCTGTGACCAAAATAGCAGAGAGCCATCTCAAGGGAAGGAAGGTTTTCTCTGCTCCCTGCTTCTGAGGGTTCTGTCCAAAATGGCAGGAAAGGCCCCACTTTCCTTCAGAGTTTGGCAAACACCAATGAGTGGAGGCGCCTGCTCCATGTGAGATTTGGAAGGACCTGGAGGGCGCGCTCACTCGCTCAGCACCTTTGGTAATGTTTTTTCCCAGGTATTTTCAGACTAACAACTTAAGAACCATCATCTAACATACCATTTGTTTTTCCTTAAGAGGTCTTACAAAAATGAGTCAAAATCATCTTCTTTGTAAATATTTTAAGAAAACATGGCTCTTCTAAAAATGCATGCACTAAAATCCGTTGAGTGTTAATAGACTAAGTTAGAAAACTTCCCCTGACCTGTTGTTATCAGCTTTTTCTTTGGCAAATGGAATCCATTTTCTGTTCTGTAGACCTCCATACTTAGAAGGCTAATGCTGGTACTAGCAAATAGAGACAAATTTGCTCTGAAATCATCCTTCATAGATCTGACTATATTCGTAGTCATGCTTTTTTTTTTTTAAAGAAAAAGGATTACTTTGATTTTATGCACGTGTTTACCTCTATGTACATATGTGCACCAAGAGTGAGTCCAGTACCCTCAGAGGCCAGAAGAGGGCGTCAGATCCCCTGGAACTGGACTTACAAATGATCATAAACCACTGTGTCAGAGCTGGGATCTGAAGCCAGGTCCTCTACCAGATCAATAGATACTCTCCCATGCTGTGAGCTCTCCAGCCCCAGGTCTGGATATTTCATGTATGTTTCATCTGTCTCTCTGTACTTTGAAGCTTGTGGTAGATACAGGGTTTTTTTTTGTATATTTATTATTATTGTTATTATTATTTATTACTATTTGCACAGTTGGATAGCGTAGAATCATCCTTGGATTCCATGGCTCACCATTCATCCATCTTTCTTTTCTATTTGCTTCATATCATAGATAAAAAATCCGATGGGATCTTTGAAGCCCTTTTCTATCTGTTTTCAGTTCATTCTTTCTAAAGTGGTGGCCATTGTTTCCATACAGACTTTTATATTTTCTTCACTTATCTGTCCTCTAATAGCAATTTATTTATGATTTGAAGAAATTTACACACACACAGAGACACACACACAGACAGACAGACACACATCCAATCATGTAACATATCACTCAACATTATGGCCTTACACTTCCAATTTAAATTTATTTAGAATTTGTTTATATTTTTGTATTTTCCCCATTACTCCTATGTTCTGATTGTCAATATTTCAAATTATTTATTTGTTCATACTGCTGGGAGTGGAACTCAGAACTCATGTGTGCTAGGCAAGCATTCTGCCATGAACTAAACACCTAGCCCATATTCTTTACGCTGCTTTATTCTGATTTTTACAAGTGTGTGTTTGTGTGTGTGTGTGTGTGTGTGTGTGTACAGGTGCCTGAAGAGGCTGGAAGAGTGTATTGGATCCCCGTGAGTCGAGCTGGAGTTACAGGCTGTTGTAAGCTGTCCAGTGTGCATCCTGGATGTGCCGGGACCTGAACTCAGGTCCCCTGCAAGAGCACTCCAAGCTCTCAGTAGCTGAGCCATCTCTCTTCTGCCCTCATCCACACTCTTTATTCTTTTCTGGTCTTCTTTTCTTCCTCTTTTGGTTTGGATATTAGACATTATAACTCTGTGCATTTAATGCTTATCTGTTCTCAATTTTTAACAACTATTTATTTATTTCTATCTGGAGGGTCATCTTGGTCTCACGCATGCTCGTCAGGTGCTCTAACAGAAGAGCAGCATCTTGTCCTTGGCCTTAAAGCTCTCCTAGAGAACTACTGCTCTTGGTTTCCAGAGTAACTCTGGGATGCTTAGCTGGGGACATAAGACTTAAAACACGTAGAAAATAAGAAAGAGGAACACTGGCTCAGCTCTTCTCAGCCACTAACCAGTCCCTTAGTGTCTTGCTTCACTGCCCAGATGAGCTCTCCTTGCCCACTGGGCGTAAGGATCCCTGAGAAGACGTGTCCCCATCTCCACAGAAGCCTTCCCATGCTGCCTCCCTTGTGGGCTCCCCTGGCTTCTCTATCAATAGGATTCTATCTGCCTTCTCGCCTTCCACACATTTTTCAGGTTTTCTCATTGGCTGGACTCTTCATGAGCACACATGTTTATGGAAGTACGAATGTTTGTGCCTCTCATTCTAAAGGGATTTGGAACTTTGTGAATGTTCACGTGAAGTTTGTTACCTTGAACCAGAAGCATCGATATAGGTGGCTGTGTCCTATTTGCTCAGCACTATATCCGGAACCATGAAAGATGATGCAAGAGATGTCAACAGATGCGGTTGGTCTCGCATATCTGATCCTCATGCTTCCATTGTGAGGTGGGAAGTGGAGAGAGAAGAGTTCCCCGAACCTTAAGGGCAAACTAGCACGGTGGACAATACAGCAACTCTCCCTAAAACAAGGTCGAAGGTGAGCACCACCCTGAAGGTTGACTTCTGACCCCCACCTGCACACTGTGGTGTGTACACACTTGTACTGACACACACCAATGTGCACACCACACACACAAGGAAAGAGTTAAACACAAAATAGAACCCCTAGACCCAGAGGCATGCTGTAATGGGCTTGCTCTAACTCGCCAGAGCTGACTGTCAGCATCTCAGGAATTTTGAACTGGTTGATTTCACTCTGATATCATGAAATTGGCCATGGTTAGGAGTATTCATACCATCGAAGTCAATGTACATTGACATTCAGCTCCAGCTCCTCCTTGAGAAGTGGTTGCTAAACATTCATCAGTAGCCCACTAGTTTTTACTCTCTGTGTGTGTGTGCGCGCGTGCGTGCATGTGTATAGTTTCATGTGTATGCAGGTATATGTGAGTGTATATTTGGAGGCCAGAGTTCAATGTCAGGTATTTTCCTTAGTCATTGTCCATCTTTGTTTTTAAGACAAGGTCTCTCTCTGAATCTGGAGCTCACCAATTTGGTTGGGTTGGCAGGCCAATGAGTTTCAGGGTCAGGCTTGATTTTGACTGCCCAGTGCTGGGATTATAGACACAAACTACTATGCTCCTCCTAATATTACCATTTAAAAAAATCACAGGGCTGGGCCTTGAACTCAGGATCCCCATTCTTCAGGGAGAGAGTTTCACTACTGAGCCATCTCCAAAGCCCTAGTTTAGAGTGCCCATTCTTGAGTACTTGTGGTATATACACAGATATTAGCTGGAGAAAAAGTAAGGGAAGCAAGAAGTCATTAGGTACAAATAAAACAGAGCAGACTCTCTAGTTTCTGACACATTCTGATGCCAGAAACTTGGTGAACTGGAATAGCTGAGGTTTGGCGAGATGGCTCCAGGGCCCACAAGAGTTCTCCCCTAAGCGAGGCAAAAGACAGGGGCACTCTGAAGCCAGAATTTGAATTCAGGCTCCTTTATTTTCTGCTGTGTGGCTTGGAAGAATGACTCAGCCTCTAATATGAGCAATGGCAGCCAAAGAAGGCTGGAACCTTCATACATGTAGGCACTGTCCCAAGTGCTTTCCACGAATGGGCTAAATCTCATCATCCACAGAATGTGACTCACCCCAGAGGAGAGAAAGCTTCTGAAAAGCCTGCAGAGCAAAGTGACCAAACATTAATCAGGCTCTCACTATGTAGCCCAGGCTAGTCTCTAGCTCCTCATCTTCCTGCAGCTCACTGGCCAGTCATCCTAGCTAAATTGGTGAGCTTGAGGTTCAGCAGGAAACCCTGCCTTGAAAAAATAAGAAAATTGGTTTGCGAGATGGCTCAGTAATGGCATTGGTTCCTTTTCTATTGCTGGGATTAAACTACCTGGATCATGACAACCTAGAAAATCAAGATTTTCTGGGCTTACAGTTCCAGTAGGGAGGAGTTTATGATCACAGAGTGAGGGCATGGAGGTAGGAGGCCAGAGCAGCAGCTGAGAGTTCACATCCTGACCCACAAACAGCAAAGAGAGAGCCTCCTGGAAATGGCACTGAGTCTTTGAAACCTTAACGCCCACCCTCGATGACACACCTCTTCCAACAAGGCCATACCTCCTGTTGCTTTCCAAACCAGTCCATCAGCTGGGACCAATTATCCAAACATATGAGCCTATGGGCCATTCTTATTCAAACCACAACAGTGGTTAAGAGCACTTACTGTTCTTTCAGAAGACTTGGGTTCAGTTCCTAGAACCCTCATCAAGTGTCCTTTGGGCTTCCAAAGACTCTGGGCATGAACAGGGTGCACGTAAACTCATGTTGGGGCACACACACACACACACACACACGACAAAAATAAATTGTAAAAAAGGCAGAGAATGATCAAAGAAGATGTACAACGTGAACCTCTGACCTCATATATATACACACACTTGAATCTGCCCCTCTACTCCCATAG
Source organism: Chionomys nivalis (assembly GCF_950005125.1). Taxonomy (NCBI): domain Eukaryota; kingdom Metazoa; phylum Chordata; class Mammalia; order Rodentia; family Cricetidae; genus Chionomys; species Chionomys nivalis. The sequence goes on from NC_080087.1 coordinate 13,356,501, forward strand.
ATACAACATAACAACAATAGACTCACAGAAAAATGCCTAGGGGACTAAGAAAGCAAACCTCTGAGGACATTTCCTGGAAGGCCAAACTGAGAGAGGTGGGCAGCACCACGGCATGGGCTAGGCACAAAGATGGAATAAGAAGCAAGGAGTGGGGCAGAGGGCAAAGGGCACATGTTCCCAGATGTGGTGATGGGAGCTGCACTGTTCCCACTTGCGTGCAGAGGGCGCCTTCACCATGACAGACTAAACCCCCAGAAACAGTGAGCAAAATAAATCCTCCCCCCATTTAAGCTGTATTTTTTCAGACATTTTGTAATGGAGATGATAACCAATAGGCTCATTAGTATCTCTATATACTCTGCTCAGTATCTACAGTATCTGTCTCTGTGCTTGCTATTGTTTGCTTCTCAGATTCTTAAATTGTGGGTGGTGATCCTGGACTCCATAGTTTTATGTCAACTTGACACTGGCTAACATCATTTAAGAGGAAAGAACTGCAATTAAAAAAAAAATGCCCCATTTTTTTTTAAAATGGGGTTGTAGGCAAGCCTGTGGGGCATTTCCTTAATTAGTGATTGAAGGGGGAGGGCCCAGCCCATTATAGGTGGTGTCATCCCTAGACTGGTGGTCCTGGGTTCTATAAGAAAGCAGGCTGAGTGAGTCAGGGGGAGGAAGTTAGTAAGTAGCACTCCTTCATGGTCTCTGCATCAGCTCCTGCCTCCAGGATCCTGCCCTGTGTGAGTTCCTGACCAGGCTTCCTTCAGTGATGAACAGCAGTGCTGAAGTGTAAGCCAAACAAATCCTTTCTTCTCCCAACTTGATTTTTCATCATGGAGTTTCATTGCCGCAAGAGAAACGCGAACTAACACAGGTTCCGCGTGGGGTGGTGTCACTGACGTGAATGTGGAGGTTGGGAGAAACAGTAAAAAGTTCTCAAACAGGGATCCAAGACAGAATTCTTAATGAATTCAAGGTGGTCCTGTCAGTGCTTGCCCATGTTGCTGGGGACTTCTCTGTGACCTTGCCCTGAGCACACATCCTGTGCGCTTTACAACTCCCAAAGCATGGCGGCCGTGCAGCCCCACGGAATGCTGCCTGCATGGCTCAGAAGTGTGAGACAGCTTTATGTTGCACATCGGAGCACTCACACTGGGCTGGTTTTCTCCAGGTTTAATTTCAGAACACAGATTTGCTGTTTCTTTGGACTGGATTGCGTTAGAATGTTCAAATTAAAATTCTGTTTGAGTCGCTGATGAGTTTCATTAAAAGAAATAAATTTAGCTCTGGGATTAGGACAAAATTTCCAACAGTCTCTGGCGCTACCTTAAACATACTTCTGCCATTTTGTGCTACGCATTTGTGTGTGGTACCGTTCTCAGCCTTGGGCGATTATGAAATCATAATGCCAACCAACTCTGAAAAATCACTGAAGATGCTCTCTCTTTCTCAGAATCAAATATTCATCCACGATTTAATCTTTTACGCGAAAGAAAATAAGCACTTCTGTCTCGTCGGTGTGCATGTTTGCTCTTATTGCTAATAAGTGGTAAAATTATATGTGCATGAAAGAATTGTTCTAAAATAAATTTCTTTATGATATATTATCAGTAAATTTGATTTGTACATCTATTTATACACCTACATACTCGGGTTATGTAAATTTCTCAGGCCATAAGGGGTCACAAATACAATTAGGAAGCCATGGTCGAACTGACTGCTGTCAATCCTTTATGTGAAAAGACTAACGACCAAGCTTGTTTTCCAATATCTACTTGTGTTTCCATTTGCTCTTCTTTCTGAGTAGCGTGAGTTACTCATCTTTCTCCTGCTTCACGTGTATATGTGTGTAGTATATGCAAGCTTGTTCACATGTGTGAGCATGTGTGTGCACATGTCTAGCCTGAGGGTGACATCCAGAGTCTTCCTTGGTTCATTGAGTCTCCACTCTGTTCATTGAGGTGGGGTCTCTCCATTGAACTCAGAGCTCACCAACACTGTGAGGTCAGTCAGCCAGTTTGTTATGGGGATCCCTGGTGTTCCGCTGCTTAGCACTGGATTACAGACATGCTAACACATCAGTCGGTAGTTATGTGGGTTCTGGGAGTCTAAAGTCTCATTGCCGTGGTTGCATGGCTGGTCTTTACTCACCAAGTCGTTCCCCCAGCTCTGTTGCTTGTCTTTGAGATTATAACTTTCATCGTTCTTCTAGGGCTGCTATGTTATGAATCAGGATCCCCTAAAGGCCCATATTTTGAAGGCTTGGCTCCTAGCCCATGGCACTACTGGGAAATGGAGGAGCTGCTAGAAGATGGGGTTAGGTGGAAGGAAGTGGGGAGCATGCCCTAGGAGAGGGTACTGTGATTCTTGAATGCCCTTTGATGAATGGCGTCATGCCACCCATAACTCCTTTCCAGGATGGTCTACCTTGTGACTGGTCCAAAAGCAATGGTGCCAACCACCTGAAATCTAAGAACCTGTGTGCCTGAATAAACCTTTTCTCTTCTGAAACTGATGAACTCGGGTATTTTGTCACAGTAACAGAACCCTAACACAAACATACAGTAAATGTGCGCTCACACTTAGGACAGTTCCTAGACAGAAACCATTTTACCTTGAACTTTCTACGAGACCATTAACGGATTCGAACTTTAACTGTAGAGAGCTCGAGTGTTGCCCAGTAACAATCTATTGTAGGCTGCCCCAGCACCTCTGCGAACAACCTACCTTCGGATGGAACTTTCCCAAATGCACTAATTTAGTCGACCGCAGCTTCCACCAACCCCGAAGTGAAGAATGTCACCAGAAGGCACCCGATGTCTACCCCTCACCTTCTGTCATCACCTCCCCCGCCCCTGGTCACCAGAAGGCACCCGAGGTGTACCCCTCACCTTCTGCCATCACCTCCCCCTGCCCCTGGACTCCTTCCCCAGCCCTCCTGCAACTCTCGTGTCTTTTGTCTTGTGATCCACTGAGTTTATTAGAGTTACTTACATGAGCATGTAGCATGGTGGCTACATCCCCCCCCCCCGAAATGGCCCCTCCTCCCCCAGCGGGTAGCTGCCCAGCGCTCCTCAGGAGAGGATGGTCTCCTAGGGATGAGAGCACTTCTAAGAGGAGACTTCCTCTCTCTCTGCTTGCCACCAGGTGACAGTGTGAAGAGAAAAGAACCATCTGCAAGCCCGGAAGTAGAACCTCAAGAAATGCCAGAGGTACTGCCACTTTGACCTTGCTTTTTCCAGCCCCTGGGACTGCGAACATTGGATTTCTGTCATTTAATCCATCTACTCCATGGTATTTTTTACTCTGACACCCAGAATGCACCAGGGCAGTCATGTTCCCTCAGGCCTCATAAAACCCCTTGTATCCATCAATGGAACTTGGGTGACACTTCAGTAATAAATGCCCTAGGACATCTCATTAGCCTCTGTCAACAACATTTTATTGCACATTCACGGTCCATCCATGGCTCCGACCTACGGAAGCCTCGTTACAGAATTCAAGTGTGGCCGCTGCGCGGAGCATAGAGAAATGATTATGGCGGAGAGAAAAAGGAAAGGGCTAGTTGTGTGTTTTCTCTTGAAGCCTCTGCCCTGGAGGGGCCTCCATCATGCAGGATGTTTCACCAGCCAAAGCAAGGTGAGAATAGTCTTGGGTCCTGCGTGGAGGGGGTACACGTGGGAAGAAAGGAAGGCAGAGTGCGTGGGAATCAGAAGCATAATTAAGCGTCCCTTTCAGGGACTGGGTGCTAAACCAGGCACTTGCCCAGCATTCATGAGACCCTAGCTTCTAGTCCCAGGACTGCCAAAATGAAACAGAACGAAACAAATCAAAACCCCAGCTTCCTGTTGATGTGAGCATTGATAAGAGATATTTGTCCAAAGCCAAGCAAAGTACTGATGACTGAGGTAGAACTTGTCAGTGGACATCTGGGGGGAATGTAAGCAAGCCACCATGTTGGACCCTGTTCAACTCCAAAGTGACAAAACAGGCTGAGTAAAAAGGGTCCCTCACTGGCTTGGAACTCACCTGATGGGGCTGGCCAGCTGATGAGCCCCAAGGATGCAACTGTCTCTGCCTAGACAGGGTCCCTCAATGGCTTGGAACTCACCTGATGTGACTGGCCAGCTGATGAGACCCAAGAATGCAACTGTCTCTGCCTGGTCACTAGGATTGCAAACATGTGACCCAGTGCACAACTTTTTTTTTTTCTTCACATTCGCTCTGGGTGTTGAATTCAGGTCCTGGTGATCATGTAGGTAGCACTTCTGTAGTTGGAGCTGCGGGCTGTGTTCCTGCCACCCCAGCTCCTGGTCACCTGGCTAGCTCATGCCCCAAAATAACGACACACAAACTGTATTCTTTTAACCACTGCTTGGCCCATTAGCTCTAGCCCTTACTGGCTAATTCTCATATCCCGATCAACCCATCTCTAATAATCTGTGTAGCACTAGTCTTACCGGGAAAGATTCAGCATGTCTGACCTGGCGGCTTGCTTCATCGCGTCTGCCTGAGAGGAGCTGCCCTGCATCTGAGCTCACTTCCTCTTCCTCCCAGCATTCTGTTCTGTTTACTCCACCCACCTATGTTCTAACCTATGAGGGCCAAGCAGTTTCTTTATTATTTAACCAATGGCCTTCCTCCATCACACTTCACTGGCTAAGGTAGCAAGGCCACTTGGGCTAAAAGAGTTTGAATACTATATGTGTGGCCATCAGTGTGTGCATGGGAATGAGGGGTTGATCAAGGTGGACAGCAGGTTTGGGTCAACAGTGATTCACAATCTCCAGCTTTATCTCCCCTTTCCCGATAACAGACCACGACAACACCCTGTTGTCCCAGAGGCAAGAGATGAAACCAGAAACATGCCCTCAACATGGACACTGAACATGTGAACACAGCAGGCACCTTGTGTCTTTGCTCTTAGTGACAAGGCCAGAGATGTGGCTCAGTTGGTGGAGTGTTTGCCTAGCACTAGGGAAGCAGAGGCAGGAAGATCAGAAGTTCTAGGACATCCTTACTATATAGAGAGTTGGAGGCCAGCTGTACTATATGAGACCCTATTGCAAAATAAAAATAGATAAAGAAAAAGGCTTGGGGAGATGGTTTGGTAGGCAAAATGCTTTCTATGTAAGCCAGATGTGGCTGTACACATCAAACATCCCAACATCTGAGCCGGGAATAGGAGGATCCTGGAGGTCACTGGCAGTCAGTCTAGCCAATTGGTGAGCTCAAGGTTCAGTGAGAGGTCCTGCCTCAAAAACTAAGATGGAGGGCAACTGAGGAGGACACCTGGTTTCAGTTTCTGGTCTGTACACTGAAACATACCAGTGAGTTCACATACCCCATTCCCCAATACATATCGCACACACCACACACACACACACACACTTGCACACGCACACATGTGTGTACACACACACTCACACATACACGTGTGTGTACACACACACACAAAACCAAACACATCCTTTAAGAAAGCTAACTGCTGCTATGGAGGAACTAAAGCTTTTTATTTATTTATTTTTTCTTCCTTTCTCCCCGTGACTATGTTACTGGGTACAGACAAAGGTGTGTGAGTAAAATGAAGTAACAAGTTATAGCCGTCTGTGCTGAGGAAGAGTCTCTTTAGAGTGAGAAGAATATTGCACTGTGTGCCTCTTCTCTGGGGTCTCAGGTCCACATTTCATAGTATCTGAGAAAGATGTTTCTACAAAGCCAGTACCCTAGAAGAGCATCCTGAATGCTGAGCAGGGTGCTGAGCCACCGTTGTATTAGTGCTGTTTTTCTTTTTCTTTTTCTTTTTTTTTTTTTTTTTGGTTTTTGAGACAGGGCTTCTCTGTAGCTTTGGAGCCTGTCCTGGAACTAGCTCTTGTAGACCAGGCTGGCCTCGAACTCCCAGAGATCCGCCTGCCTCTGCCTCCCGAGTGCTGGGATTAAAGGTGTGCGCCACCACCGCCCGGCAGTGCTGCTTTTCTTGGGTTGATTTATTTTGACTTAAGCATCTTGCTTTGAAGAAAATTCAATGTCAGCTGTCTACAGGCTGACGTCACAAGGCCAACAGATTGACAGAGGGAAACTGACTCCTTGTCTTCCTTGACTTTACAAAATGCCACGCCCTTAGCTTTATCCAGAATGGTCATTTTCCTCTCAGTTGAATGTAGCCTCCCTGAGGCCCCCTTTTAGAATTTCCTAGATTCCCGACGTCTTCCGTTCTGAAGTGGTTACTGTCCCCATATCAAATAAAGATCTGCGTATATAGAAGCAGTTTTTCTCTTCCGCCATTGCCATGCTGGCTGGTTGATGCTGCTGTCAGCCTGGGCACAGGCTGCTCAGTGCCTGCCCTGGACACAGCACTCATTAGCATCTAGAAAGAGGCTCATCAAGACCATTAGCTTTTGCAGACACTTTGGGCAGGAGCGTTTACAAACCAGTTTGTCGATGGGTCTGCGGCTCTGTGTACACAAAGGTCAACATACAGGGAGCTAGTGAGCACATCTGGCATCCTAGCCGGTAAATGCTCTGGCTGAACGATCACAGTTTTGTTTTTTACTTAGCACCTAGACACACAGGCGCATCCTGTTTAGTCTGTGTAACGCTACTTACAAATCGTTGTGCACTTTCCTGGTAGAGATGACTTCTCCCACTCTCAACAGTCCTTCGTTGCCTGTAGTTCTTTGCATGGGGTTGTGGCCTCCTGGTCTTTGCCTCCTTCTTCCCCTCCACTTTGGCATGTATGTTATTGGCCTTGTTCAGCTCACGTTTGGGCAGTCATGTTGATGGGACTATGGGGGTTGCTCCTGACATTCCGAGAAGACACAATCTCACAGCAATTGCCTCTTACAATCCTTCCATCCCCTCTTCCCTGAGCCTTAGGTGTAGGAGTGTTTTGTAGATGAATCCACGGGGACTGGGCTCCACAGCTCTGCGGTTGGATGGGTTGTGGTTTTCTGCAGTTGTCTCTGTCTGTTGCAAAGAGATGTTTCCTTGATGTGAGGACTGCACTTATCTGTGGGGATAAGAACAAATGTACTCAGATATTATGGGTTAGTAAAGTGGTGGCTGTAGGATCCCCTCCAAGATCCATGACGTCACTAGCCCCTAGTTGGCTAGGTTTGCATCCAGCACTGGGTATCATTTCCCTCTTGAGTGGGCCTGAAGTACAATTAGAGAGCTGTAGTTACACCCGGGTATGTGTGCCACCCCTGTATCCGTTGGCGCATCGTGCCATGCGGTTGTGATCCACAGGCATCTTAGCTGGTGAGGGGCGGGTGTTATTGCTATTTGCCTCCTTTGAAATTTTGCACGGTGATGTCTGGTACCATGCAAGCTGGTCCTTAGGGAGGAGGCTTTCAGGTCAGTTCCAGCTCAGGGGCCTCTGAGCCCCGTGTCGGAAGTGCATGCTGGGACTTATTTTCCACCTCTGGGAGGCAACTGAGGGCAATAGTAATATCCTGTAATGTTTGGGAGCCTCTTGGACAACCTCAACCAACAATTCAAGAGAGGACTTTTCGTGTCTGGTGTTGGTGTTTTTGTTAACTGTTCTTTGGTGGAAGGAACATTGTCATCCCAAATAAGAAACTTAATTTAAAGTGTTTATGTTAATTTATATAAGACTTTTGTGTATTGTAGGGTTCTTGTTTGTTTTTGTTTTTAGGTATATTACTAATGGCATGATTTCTCACGCCTTTCTTAGATATCCTTACTATTTATTTCTACTTAAGATATGTCAGAGATATTGACCTGGGTGATAACCTTTGATTTAATACTAAGGTTTTTTTTTTTTCTAGTGTGTGTTTGTGTGTATGTTGGTATTTTGCTATGTAGTCCCAGTTAGCCTCGAACTTGGGATACTCTTTCTTCAGCCACCCAAGTGCTGGGGTGGCATGTGTGTGTGCTAGGTTTAATATATTTAATATATTAGCTCGATTAGTAGACTTACGGACTGAAAAATCATTCAGTGAGAAGCCAGGCAGGGTGGTGCACGCCTTGAATTCTATCACTTGGGAGGCAGAGGCAGGTGGATCTCTGTGAGTTTGAACTGAGCCTGGTCTACAAGAGAGTTCCAGGACAGCCAGGGCAACACGGAGAAATCCTATATCAAAAAACAAACAAACAAAATTATTGAGTGCTGCGTGGTGTCAGAGATTGGCATTTATGCCCCTCGACCTTCTTCCTTTTGTTTCCAATCTCTCCTTACTGTCTGGAGTAAAGCATTCTACCCCTGGGCACATTTCAAGCTCCATTGAAAGCGCCAAATTTTATCCTGAGACATGCATCTCAGCACACAGTCTTGGCTGCTCATGAACTTGAGATCCTCCCAAATGCTGGTCTTGGCATTTGGGGTATGTGCCACCATGCCTGGCCCGTCTCTGTGACGACTCCTTACTTTCCTTTCTCCTTTCCAATCTTCTTCGCCGGACACTACTTAAATATTCTCACTTGTGTTTCTTTCATCATGTGGATATGGCATTGACCATTTTCGTTCATGTGTCTCACAGGGGAAGAGGTTGCAATGGGGAAGAGGAAAATATTTATCATTTAAAACGCAAAGTAACTGTAGAAACAAACATACCTGCTCAGTCGCCATGATGTGGTTAAGTCCATTTCTGCTTTGTTTCGGCATGAATTCTTCAGGAAATTCTGCCCACTTTGTGAGCCATCTTTGTCATACTTATGGCTTGGTGAACTGAGACAGATGAACTGTAGCTGGAATTTTTTCTCCTGCCCACCAGTTCTTGAATAACCACTCTGAGACTTAATATTAATTACAAATTGTTTGGTCGATGGCTCATGCTTATTACTAACTAGCTCTTTCATCTTAAATTAACCCATTTCTATTCATCTATGTATTGCCATGTGGCTGTGGTATTATCTTACATCTTGCTTCGCTGGCAACTGCTGGTGTCTCCCTGACTCCACCTTCTTTTTTCCTCTCCTCGGTTTGGTTTCCTGCCTAGCTATATTCTGCCCTGCCATAGGCCAAAGCAGCTTTGTTCAGCAACCAATAACAGCAACACAGTTCCACAGTGTGCAAAAGGACATCCCACATCAATACACAGTTCATAGTGAAACAATGTCAGTAGCTATGGAGTGATTGAGGCTGCTCAAACCTTCATTCTTTGTGTTTTCACTGGTGCTGATCTTAATGTTAAGTATTAGCAGAGCACGGAGTTATGTTTTAAAAATAATTGAGCTTTGAAGGGATCCCATTCATAATGAATCATGTTCCAGGCCTACAGAGTGTCTGCAGTAACAATTCAAACCCGCATATGAGCTCCAGTTCACCCTGGTAGCTTTCGCTTCACGATGGGCCGGGGAGTTGTTCAGCATGTTAATGGGAGTAAAAGCTCATGATCAAGGTCAATTCACAGCTCACAATCTAGGCAATCGATGGACAGAGATACACTATTTTGTTTTTATTAAATCCAATTGTTCAGCAATTAACCCAATATGGCACCTATACACGTGACTCCGATGAAGAACCCCGTGTTTCATGGTGGGGGGGGGGAGTCAATGCAATGCAGTCCTGCTTTGACAATGCTATTGATGCGGCCACTGACTAGAGCCCAACACTCTCCCAGGTCGGCCCTGAGATTGCCTCTTCTGAATTATAGCTACCATAAACTTGCCAGTGGTCACACTTCACGAAAAGCACAGTCTTCAGATACTCTTGGCCATTCCTAACCTGCCTCAGTCAGATAATGAAAAGTCACACCCAGGAGCTAGAGAGGTAGTTCAGTGACTAATAGCACTTGCTGCCCTTGCAGAGGACCTGGGTTTGGTTCCCAGCATCGACAACAGCTAATACTGTCTGAACCCCAGTTCCGGGGATTCCGGCAACCTTCCCTGAGTTCTGTGGGCACCTGGAAAGCGTGTGGTGTATATGTATCCATGCAGAAAAACACTCACATATGTAAGAAGTGAATTTGAAAAGTGTCATACCCAGTTGGTAATGTGCCAAACTCAAGTTTGGTTTTTTTTCCCTCTCTTTTTACACTCAAAATGAAATTAGGATTTTTCCAAGTAAAGCTCTTATTGGTGAAAAAGATAAAATTTTGAATTTACTTATAGATAAAAGAATTTCTAGGAAAAAAGTAATTATTGCTTTTAAATTAGATGCTCGAAAGTGACCCTCAGCCTGTGGTGTCTTTTTTAGTAACTATTGTTTTGTTTCTGAAGCTTTATCAAAGCCAACCTTTTGTAAAGTGTGCTAGTACATCCATTCTTTTATACGTCTCTCTGTGCAGATTTGGCCCATGTACTTGTCTGTCACATGACTTGCTCAGAGGATGGTCTTGGAGCAAGTATGGTTGTGTACTTCCTTCAGCGCTCTCCACGGGATCATCAGGAGGATTTTTGGTTTCTCTGTGTAGGCCTGGCTGTCCTGGAACTCCTTCTGTAGAGCAGGCTAGCCTCTCAGAGATCTGTCTGCCTCTGCCTCCTGAGTGCTGGGATTAAAGGTGTGCACCACTACTAGCTATGGGAAGTCTTTAGCGTATTTGCGGACAGACTCATGGACTACTATTTCTTCACAATCTCCCTTAGCACTGGGAGGCTGAGGCAGTTTGAGGCCAGCCTGAGCTACACAGTGAGACCTTGTCTCAAGTAAACAAAACAAAAGACAACATACAAAAATCTCCAAACAACAAAAGACTTGACTTCTATTTTAAAATAGAGCTAATCTGACTTGGTAGAGCGTTTAAGACAGGCACTAGCTGCAAGGGTCTCTCTCCTGTGCTCTGCCTTTGGGCAGTGTCTCCAGGAGACCACGTTACCTTCTGAAACAGGCGCACAGAATGCTAACTGTAGCACACCCGTCCGCATTACCCTGTGATTAACTGAAAACCATGACTGATTTAGTATTCCTTGCAGTACCTTGTTGTAATAAGAGCGGCAGGGCTGCGTCCCCAGCACCCAGCAGCCCGCATGGCTAGCTTATGCCCCAAAATAATTACACGAAAACTGTATTCTTTTAAACACTGCCTGGCCCATTAGTTCTGGCCTCTTATTGGCTAGCTCTTACATATTGATCTAACCCATTTCTAATATTCTGTGTAGTACCACGAGCTGGCTTACCAGGAAAGATCTTAACCTGCGTCTGTCTGGAGTGGGAGAATTATGGCGACTCCTCATTCAGCTTCTTTCTGTTCTGGTTACTCCACCCACCTAAGGGTTGGCCTATCAAATGGGCCTAGACAGTTTCTTTATTAATTAACCAATGAAAGCAACAGATTAATACAAGACCCATCTCCATCAGTACCTGCTGTCCATGAGTCACGCTGAGGAGTAATGGTGGCTTTCGGGCCATTTTCTCCCTGGCCGTGGAGGACACCTTGGCGATGGATCATGCTTTGTGCAATGACTTGTCCTGCAGCTGGATCTGGAAGTCACAGGTTTACGTACAAACCAAGGAGTGAGGCCTGGGCAGGAATGAGAGGCCAGAAGCCCAGAGAAGGCCACAGGTGCCGCCTTCCACTACAGGCTTCCGGGCATAGACTGCAGAAGGGTTGCTGGCCCAGAGAGAAGCCCGAAAGCAGAGGAAACCACGCTCACCCTGTGGTCAGGCCTGGGAAAAGCAACAGCGCTACTCACTGTGCGGAGGGATATGAACAACTGACTGCACTCACTCGGGTGAAGGAGGTCCGGTTATGAGCGACCGGATTACAGACAGAGATTCACACGGGCGGTTCTGTAGAAGGGGGCAAGTGAGAGCCAGGAGAGAGCCATCAGTCATTCCTACATAATCGTTGGCGGTTGGCATAAGACACAGGAAGGGGAAAAATGGAGTATGAAACCGTAATGGAGCAGTGATGTGTAATTATGCAGAATATGTGTCTTGAGGACAAACACCGAGAGTCCACGACTTCAGGACAGCCACCGCGCTGAGATTAACGCAGGCACGCTGTTTGTTTCCCACTGCTACATTGTGTGGTGTGAGCATGGGGTCAGGGTCGGGAGACATTAACTAGAGAGTTGAGTAGTAAGACCCCTGCCCAAGGCATTAGGAAGCCTATATCTCCGTTTCACATGGCCACAGCAGCTTCGAACTTAACCTCTGGAGTCCGTGTACAGAAAGCGAGAACAAAACGCCTGCTCCATCTACGGGGGTAGCGAAGGCGTTTGGTGAATCCTGGAGCACTGAGGCCTTACAGTTGGAGTGCTGTAAGATGGAAGATTTAAGAACTAAAAGGTCCCGGAATTCAGAAACTTATCCCTGAATCCCTTAACAGCCACGGTGGAAGCTGGAGAGCGTATTAGATATAACTGGGCACCTAGGACAGTTTCACTCACAGGCTTCGCATGGTGCATGCAGAGCAATTTGGCTTTCCTCTGTTGATCAGAGAGCTCCCTTTATCAGCTTGTGATTATTTCTGAGCTCGATCTCATAACTCACCAGCCTGGTTGAATTATTGTAGACTGACGATATATTAACGCTCATTTTATTTTGTGTGTATTTTAGGAGTATGTGTATACACCTAGTGTATGCATGTGCACCAGGGCTGTGGTGTGTGGTAGAAGACACCTCCAGAAGAGGCATCAGATCCTCTGGAACTCTGTGTATGTGCACCATGTGCCTGCAGAAGTCAGAGAAGGACTTTGGGGCCCCGGGAACTGAAGTTGTGAGAGCTGAGCCACCGTGTGGGTGCTAGGAGCTAAACTGGGTCCTCTGTGACATCAGCAAGTGCCCTTAACCTCTGAGCTATCTTTCTATCCCTAATTGATGATATTTTTAATCTAATTGGACAACTTTCTATATATATATATTCAAGACAAGGTCTCACTATGTAGGTCTGGATATCCTGGAACTCACTCTGTAGACCAGGCTGGCTTTGAACTCAGAGATCCACCTGCCTCTGCCTCCTGAGTGCTGGGATCAAAGGTGTGTACTAGCACTATGCCTGGCTAGTTTTTGTTTTTTACAAAGTAGAACCCAGGGCAAATGAGTTGGCTTAGTAGATAAGAGCACTTGGGGCACGAGCCAGATGACTGAATTTTATTCCCAGGACCCACAAGACAGAAGGAGACAACTGAGCCCTGAACGTTGCCCTCTGGTCTCCATTCGAGCACTGTGCACTACTACTAAAGATACATTAAATCAAATTTAAAAATGAAAGAAGGGACAGAGAGGCGGCTGTTAAGAAAACAAGCATGTTTTGAAGCTGGCCACCAGCCCAAGGGCACCTCATACATTGTTGGAGAGACCTGGGGAAAGAATGAGGCCTGAGACCAGGAAACTTAGTTTAAATCCCAGGTCAGTGTTTTTCCCTCTGGGGGACCCAACACACAGTCCCCAATCCTTTCAACCTCCAAGGATGGTGTCAGCTACCTCCAAGTGTCAAGGTGTGGATTCAGTTCCTAATGTGAGCTTCTCCGACACCAGGCTGGATGTCTAGCTGCCAATCGCTTCGCTTTTCCTGCCCTTCTTTCTTGAGATGCTGAGGATTGAACACAGAGCCTCATAAAACGCTAGACCAGCACTCTGCCGTTGAACTACAGCCCAGCTCTCCTCCCTTAGGCAAACACCCACTGAGTGCATCTCCAGCTGTCTTCCCCTAGGGGAGTGCTCCATTATTTAGCTACATTCCAGCCCTCCTCCCCTCCTTTTGAAAGCATTCTCAGCAAAAAGGACAGAGCTTCTCTTCCCCATGTTTTCTTTTATCTGCAAAATAGGAACAAGAGCAGAGACTTAACACCAACAGCGGTACAGTCCTCAGTATGCTTGCTTTGCCACACAGATGCGCAGAGGGGAAACAGGCCATTCAGTAGTGCGTATGTACGCCCCTCCCTGAATATGGCAAAGCAGGAGATACTCTGGTCATAAAACCCACCAAGGTGCATCCCATTTCTGAACTCACAGAAAGGGATGTCAATTGCTATCCACACCTCACAGCCCACAGGGCATAGCCACCAGGCCTTGAGGAGATTGGTGAGGAGATTGGAGCGGGGTGGGTGCAGCGAAAGGAGGCATTGTTACTGATGAGCCAATGGCCTCCAGAACAGGTGCGTGCAGAGGACCCCGCCTTTTCTCTTCTGCTTTGACAACTTTGTACTTCAAGTGATGTGAGGGCAGAAATGGTGTCTGTCCCCTCCCTTTCTGGAGTTTCTAAGAGAAATATCTAAAGATGTTAGACGACTGGAGAGATGTCACGGGGCCTCCACCCTTCCCCAGCTTCCACGGGGATCCAGGATGACTCCGGCAGGAAACGGTTAACTCTCTTAGGGAGTGATGGCTGGTGTTCTGGCATGCTGTGATGGACCTGGCCTTCCAGTGGAAGAGAACCAAGGAGCCGATGGACAGAGATCGTCCCAGCTCCCTTCTCCCACCGGCATTAGAACGCTTCAAGCCCGAATAAAGATTACCCGTGTAGTGGCTGTGTGCCTAGAAAGACAAACAAAGAAGGACAGTCTGACATTCACTGTCTGAGTTGAACGGACAAGAAACAATAAAATATTAATAACTTGCACCATGTGTGGGGGCCCTGGCGTTTGCTATTTGTTGAGTTATGTCCTTGGTGCCCATTATCTCTGACTCTTTCGTTCTTTCCATGACTATTTCCCCAGTGCGGATTACGTGTCAGGTTACTGGGGGCACCGCGGGGCACAGCGTGGGAAAGTGCTTGCTTTCGGAAAACGCTCTAGTACGTACACACGAATGAACATGTGTGCTCAATGCAAATGTCACGGCTGTGAAGAAGAACCATGAAGCCAGAGACTACCAGGGCTGGGGTGCAAGTGAGAAGAGGGTTTAGGCACATGTGTGATTTAGAGGGAAGAAGGGAGCTAATCCAAGCCTGGGAGGGTGTGTGCTCCAGGCAGAACAAACTGTGCGCAGAAAGGCAGTCGCAAGGTGGAACTTGGAATCCTCAGGGTGGCTTGAAACGGTGTGTACGGGGAGCTGGAGAGAGAGGCAAGTGGTTGAGCCTTGCAGAGAGAGACACTTCCTATAAGAAAAGTGTTCAAGTTTCGTCCGAGACAACTGGAAGCTCCCAGAAACCTCGGCTGCTCTGGCTGGAGAATGCAGGGTTCAGACAACCCTGTCCTAAACCGAAGCAAGAAATTGGACCTCACAAGCTGGTGTTGACAACTCACTGTCCCCTAAGAGGACTCATAACATGGTCTGTGGGTCACCTCTAGTTGGCATCCCAACAGCTAGGACAATTAAAAGAGGTTCTGGCATCACAGTACAACATCCAGTATGGGTCTGTTGACGTTTTCATTTTCAAAACAACCCTCCAAGTGTGGCATCTTTGTTCCCCATGGACAGCAAGACACCTAGGCTCGGGGATTTTAAACAGCTCTTTCGAGATCACAAACTAAGAAAATCCTGGATTTGAACTCAGGTCTGGCTGAATCCCAAGACGATAGATTTTTGAATTGCTGTACGATCGTCTACAACATCTATATCCAGATTGTTTTCCATCTAACAAATGTGCGACTTGGTATCCCATGAGCCCCTCCTCCCGGTCCTTAGAAACTGTCATTCATGAGTTCCACCAGTCGACTGTCTTGTATGACGGTTTCTGGGAAAAATAGTCAACAGATACATGTTGATTCCAGACACAGCAATGGCAGACCGAAGAGATGCTTTCACCCAAGTTTATAGGGGTTACTTGCAGAAGTGTGGGTGAGTGGTTACTTAAAGGAGCATGGGTGACGTAGTTCATGCCTGAGTAACCCAGCCCAGCATGGGTGACAGACGACTCATGGAAGCTACATCCCTGCCCAGACTGAAGGCATCTCCTCAGAAGAGGTTTTTCTGCTCAGATCACCTCAAGACGAGGTAACGTGAGTTTCGGAGAGTCCTGAGTCTTGTAGCTTTTGTGGATTTCCTGAGCCTCCTCAGTTTTATCAGCTTCCTGAGTCTTATGAGCTGCCTCCCCTCCAGAAGGTAATGCTTTAGTTTGGAAGAAAAAGCTACACTGCACCTGGGGACCTCATACCAGCACAATCACAGTGTTGCCCTAATAAGACCACCCAGTTCACTCAGGATGTCTGCAGGGCTCATTCCTACCACAGCACAAGTCCGAATTCCTTTTGAAGATAAGTGATTCCTTTTTGAGATAAGTAATATTCCATTAGGAAGATATGCCGGTTTGTTTAGACATTTACCTATTGGTGGATTGCTTCTATTTTTTGGCTATTGTGATATAAATAATGCTGCTATAAAACTATCTCGTCAGAACCTCCTCCCCCTGTTGATTTTTGGAGCACATACCTAGAAAGGAGATTATTTCTTTTTGTTTGTGTTTTGTTTTTCTGAGACAGGGTCTCTCTGTGTAACCGTGGCTGTCCTGGCACTCTCTCTGTGGACCAGGCTGGCCTTGAACTCACGGAGATCCATCTGCTTCTTACTCCCAAGTGCTTGGATTGAAGGTGGGAGGTTACACTACCCAGTGAGATTATTTAATTTGATGATATTTTAATTTTTTTGAGGAATCATCATACTACTTTCCCCAGGGGTGGCAATGCATAACAACTATTTGAACTATCCCAATGTATTCTTACTTGGTTATTTCTCTCCTCTTCTCTCCCTCTTGGGCTCTCTTTCTTTGATAACAGGCATTGGACAGAAGTAAAGTAGCACCTCATCACATGGTCTTAAGACCATCTACTTTTCTTTTGTAAAACACATATTTTATTAATTCCTTGAGATGATGGAGGAAGGTCATTGGTTAAATAATAAAGAAACTGCCTAGGCCCATTTATAGGCCAGCCCTTAGGTGGGTGGAGTAAACAGAACAGAACGCTGGGAGAAAGAAGCCCAGTCAGAGAGTCGCCATGATTCTCCCTCTCCAGACAGACGCAGGTTAAGATCTTCCCTGGTAAGCCAGCTCATGGGCTACACAGAATATTAAAAATGGGTTAGATCAATATGTAAGAGCTAGCCAATAAGAGGTTGAAACTAATGGGCCAGACAGTGATTAAAAGAATACAGTTTCCGTATAATTATTTTGAGGCATAAGCCATGCGGGCGGCCGGGTGACGGGGACGCAGCTCCACTGCTCATATTACAACACATTGAGAAGTTTGTTCATGCTTTGATCATATCGACTCTCTCTCCTCTAACTCTTCCCAGATCTACCCTTTCCCTCCATAACTTTGCCCCTCCCCTCCAGAACCTCCCTGGTCAAGGCCAGTTTGTACCGCCCAAATATTCTTCAATAGGTGGCCTTCCACTTAGAGAAGAGTGGCCCCCTCCTCTCCCAGCAGCTAAGAACTGTCAATAGCTCCTTCGCTAGGGCAGAACTTCACACCCAGTTCTCTTCTCCATGCTGGGAATTGGTTTGGCTTGGGCTTGTACAGGGCTGCAGATGCAGTCCCAACCACTGGGGGTTCCTATGTGCAGCTGCCCTACTGTGTACAGAGGACACCGTGTCCTGGTCATTCACCGCCTCTGGCTCTCACTGTCCTTCTGCTCCCTCTTCTGTGATCATCCTTGAGCCTTTGGAGGAGGGGTGTGGTCCGTGTGCTTGACTGTGCACTTCCCATGCCATGATGTCATTCTCAGAAAGGAGGAAAGGTCCCAAGTGCACATCCAACTCCACCATTCCACTGTTGGGTGAGAAAAGTGAGTCTAGCTGCAAACACATCCAATGTCCATGGTTCCCGGGAGGCTATCGAGGACCACATTAAGAAAGACAAAATAAAAATGGGTGTCATATGAGTCAAACTTTTGAATAAGTTTTTTTTTTTTCCCTCAAGGACCCTACAATGCTTTAAAGAGCTATGCTCTTAGGCCAGTGAGATGACTCAGCAGATGAAGATGCTTCACCCCGAGCCTGAGGACCTGACTTTGATGCTTGGAATCCACAAGGTGGAGGGACAGCATCAACTCCCTTTGACCTCCGCAAATATGACCCTTCACACAAATCACCACAGAAACAAGCATAGAGACTCTGCCCCTTCACACAAGTCACCACAGAAACAAGCATAGAGACTCTGCTCTTCTCTGAGTATTTTAGAACTGACATGTAGAATTTGATCATAAACTTAACTATTGCTAGCAATGAAATATCTAGCATATAGTAATACTGACATTTTAAAATAAAATGAAATGGTGACATCATTCTTTTTGCCTCTAAGTCTTATCCTGGCTTGGTACCTTCACTGTCTATCGAAGAAACAACACACAGGTTTCTCTTTAGCAGATGTGTGTGTGTGTGCTCCCTTTTCTCTTAGAAATTTTATTTCCATTCCACTTCAGAATCTTATGCTAATGTAATATAATTATGATAAAAAGTCCCTTTCAAATATCATGTTATACTTTCATCTATCAAGTCTATCTTGAAGAATGAAAATTTATACATTTTTAAATTCCCGTGACTTAAGGCTCTAAGTGTTTTCAGGATTGCGATATCTTCGCAATGAGTAGTAGCATGCGACCCATCAAAGCAACCTAAATGCGTGGAAAATCTTGATAAGTGCTGGCACGAAGGGAAAGTTTTATTGGAAGTTTATATATATATTTTTTTAATAAGAGGAATGGGTGCCGTACTTTTCTTACACGTTCATGACTGGGATAAATATTACTACCAGATTGCTATGATCACAAAGTAGGCAACATCAGTTGGAATTTTATCTTGAGAGTCAAGAAACCGTGGTGCTTCTGTAGGAGAAGATGGAATGTAGAGAGTGTTATTAGGAACGCGTCCTTTATTTTTGGAATTCTTCTAAATTATCTGCCCAAAGCATATGCTAATAATATATTATCCAACATATTTAAAGATCAATCATATGGTAGCTTCATTAGATCCTCTTTTAGTTTTGTTGACATTAAATCATTGGAAAGCATCTGGGCTAGTTGCTTTTTGCATTGCTGGGACAATGCAACTTAGGGCTCACGATTTCAGGGTACAGTCCCTCTGGAGAGGCATTAAGGTCAGCAGTAGCCTGAGGCAGTGGGTCACCTAGCATCTGGGGTCAGGAGGCAGAGAGGGATGGATGCTGGAGCCTGGCTTCTTTCTCCTCTTTTATTTGGTCCTACCCCAGCTAACCTATCCCTGGCAGACATGCCCAGGGATCTGTCTCCATGGTGATTCAAGATCCTGCAATCAATACAAACTGCTACAACACCTGATTTGCAAAAGGCCTGCTAACCCAACCCATTACAGGTTGTGAAACTGTGTTCACGTATTGAACTCTTCACCCCCAGCCCCTCAGAATGTGACTATATTGGAAACAGGATCTTTGTAGATTCAATTAGCTAAGGTGAGGCAATAGGGTGGCCCTTAAGCGAAAGCTCGGCAGAGACAGACATGGAGGGAAGATGGTATAAAGAGGCACAAGGAGCAGGCCATTTACAAGTCAAGCGAGACGTCTGGAACATTCCCTCTCAGAGCTTTCAGAAGAATTGGCCTGTGGTTCCAAGCACTGGGAGACAGTGAGTTTCTGTTGTCGACCCCCCACCCTTAGTCTGTGATAATTTGCTTTGCCAGCCCTTGCAAACTATCACACAGGTTTTAGAGCCATCCCCTTACCCTCCATGAACACATGTTTTCCATTATTTGGTGTCTAGGCAAGTTATTTCATTATGGGAAATTTTGGTACAAGACCTCACACTAGCTCAGGCTGACTTAGAACTTATTGTGTAGCCCAGGCTAATCTTGAATGCAAAGAAATCTTTATGCCTTAGCCTCTGAGCCATGAAGTATGAGTCACCACACCCAGCTCAGATGGGATTTTTAAAACCTGAGAGAGAATCACAGTGAGATTGAGACTAAGTTAGAATAAAGGTGACTTTAGAAAGAGCCCTTGTAGGGCTGGAGAGATGGCTCAGTGGTTACGAGCACTGGTTGTTCTTCCAGAGGAGCTGGAGTTCGATTCCTAGCACCCACATGTAATTCCAGTTCCAGGGGATAGGGCACCCAAGGCAAAACACCAGTGCACACAAAATAAAAATAAACAAATAAAAAAGAAAGAACCCTTGTGACAGACAGGTGCTTAATACAAAGCAGGTATGGAATTTGAAGACCTTGGTGTTGTTTTCCTTCAGAACACATTTGTCTGTGGGCCACTTTGCAATGTTTTGACCCTTGAGGGATTAACGAAGCTAGTTTGGAGGGGCTTGTGTGAGCTGCAGAGTGCCTGCCAGGGATGATGTCATGGAGTACAGGCTCCCTGCTTACGTGTGGATTTAATTTTTTATTTTTAAATTTTATGAGACAGGACATCACAGAGCAACCCAATCTGGCTCTGAGCTCTCTATGTAGCCCAGGCTGGCCTAACGCTTGCAGCAATCTTCCTGCCTCAGCCTCTCGAGTCCTGGGTTTATAGCATGGGGCCGCTGCTTCTGGTTATGTGTACAACATCCTAACTTATGTCAAGGAGAAGGTAGAGGACCCCGGCCAGAGAGGGAGCAGTTGGAGAGTGGACTTCTGCCTTAATTAGGAGCAGTCAGCGTAGCAACAGCCAAATTGTTGTGTGTGTTCCCATCCTTGGAGGGCTGTGCTTACAGATTACAGCACGTACACACACACACACACACACACACACACACACACACACACACTTTCTTTTTAATGAGAAAGCGGCGTGATGAGAATGGCTTAGGAAAAGGATGGACGGTGGGAGTGGAGAGAAAGCAAGTCATTAATGCCTGGGTCAGTGTTGCTGGGCAGGTGGAGGAGCGGCTGCAGGCTGGTTGTGGGGAAACGGAAGTGGCTGTGTAACAGGTGAATATGAGCCCCTTGTTTACTGACCTTAATTTCATAGACACTGCCAGGCTCAATACTCCCTGCCCCCTGGTCTTCCTCAGCATGACTGCTGTCTCAGTCCTGAAGCCTAGGAGGACCATGTCCTAGAGAGGATCAGCAAAGGAGGGTTCATGTTGCTTGACTGCCTGACTGCTGTAAGGCTGAGTAGAGAAGCTGTGTGGAAACTCTCTCTGGAGTGAAAACACGGACGTCAATCACTCACAACACTAGT
Organism: Chionomys nivalis; assembly: GCF_950005125.1. Classification (NCBI taxonomy): domain Eukaryota; kingdom Metazoa; phylum Chordata; class Mammalia; order Rodentia; family Cricetidae; genus Chionomys; species Chionomys nivalis. Next base: position 13,377,426 of record NC_080087.1, read on the forward strand.
GGGTGTGACTGTCGCTTGGGTAGGGTGAAGATAGCTTCTGGGGGCTTGTGTTCGTCATCGGAAATCCACGCAATAAGGTGTCTTTGGGACTGCCTGGGAATTCACTGTCCTTTCTGTTCATTTCCACATTGGCAAGGTTCCACAATACCTCCTGCTGAGCCAGAAGAAGGCCGCTCCACACTCCTGATTCTCAGGGGTGCTTGGCCTTGTGTCCAAACTCCCTCAGAGGACTGCTCACGGACTGTCTGAACCGTGAGACACCCCACTTATGCAGGAACACAAACAATGTTTTCCTATGCCATGTGGCCATGTGCTTCCTCTAAGCAGGGGGCAGACAGTGCCAGGGAGACCAAGCCACACAAGCTACACTTTCCACATGAGAGATTCCTTCTGAAACCAAGGGGCTAAGAACACTGGTGCTGTTATAGTGAGGCTTTATCGAAAATAAATGTTCCTTTAACATTTGTCATTTGATTTACAGATGTGATTTAACTACGTAGCCAAGGCCTATTTCAAACTTGAGGTCCTCTTGCCTCTGCTTCCTGATTGCTGGCCCTGCAAGTGTGGTGATGTGGGATTCCCCTCTGTATGCTACGAATATGTTTGATTGCCATTGCTTAATAAAAAGCTGCTTTAGGCCAATGGCTTAACAGAATATATCCAGGCTGGAAAAGATAGAGAGAGAGTAGGCAGAGTCAGGGAGATGCCACGTAATCGCTGGAGAAGAAAGATACCCCCACACCGTACTGGAAAACCACAAGCCTTGTGGTAAAATATAAAATAATAGGAATGGGTTAATTTAAGATATAAAAATCTAGTCAATAAGAGGCATGAGCTAATAGGCCAAGCAGTGTTGTAATAATACAGTTTCTGTGTGATTATCTTGGGTCTAGGCAGTCAGGAAACAAACGAACAGCCTCTGCCAACAGTGTGACTCCAGCAGAAGACTGGTTTTAAGTGAGAAGAAACTGGATGTTATTATCTTGTAGTGGTCTGTGTTGGGCACAGTCATGTTCTGTGGTCCTGGGCCTTTTGGGGGTTCCTAGCTCCTTAGAGGTCTCTCTTAGCCACGGAGACAGAGACAGACTTTGCTGCCCTGTGGACTTGATCATGTGGCACTTCTGCCAAGGATGGAAGGAGATTTTCTGTGTGTGCATGGGAGCTCTTACCTCACATACACTGACTCTTCCACCTCTTGTTTGTGTGAATCTCTAGACCTGTGGCTGCAGGAGATGCAATGGCCAAAACACCAAGGGTGGGCTGGGGAGATGGTCAGTCAAGTGCTTGCCTTGCAAGTATGAGAAACTGAGTTTGATTTTCAGAACCCAGGGGTAAACAAACAACGAAGCAACAAAGAAGCCAGCGGGGTACAGAAACCTGTCATCTCAACCCCAAACAGCCAGCTTACCTTAATTTTCTGGGTTCTAGGCCATTCAGAGATCCTGCCTCAGAAAGAAACATGTGAGGACTACCCCAGGAATGTTCCGTGAGGTTGTTCCTCTGACCTCCACACCCACGCACATATACACACATGCACACTTGTATATACACATACACCTGCACACACGGATGTGCAATGTTCTGTGAGGTTGTTCCTCTGGCCTCCACACCCACACATATATACACACATGCTCACTTGTATATACACATACACCTGCACACACGAGTGTGCAGAAACTCAAAGGCAAGGGGCTGGTATCAGCAGATCCCATCAGTGTGGATAGTGGGTCTCATTCAGCGAGTGGGGAAGAAGCTGCTACAGTGAGATGACACCTGACCCTGTCACTTTGCGTGTCCCTGCCAGTACCAGGCACAACACAGAATATTGCACACATGCAAACACATTCTTCTTCAACCCCATGGATCGAGAATACTGCACCTACATTGTATATGAAAAGGAATGGGTGCCTGACCAGGGAAATAACTTTCTCAAGGTCTCAATACTAAAAAGTGGCCCCCTCTCCTCCCAGGACTAGATAAACAAGTCTTAGGCAGCAAAGAGCCCCCAATTTCCCTGTGGTCTAAAAACCAGACTCGATCTTCCCTGTGCTATACTTCTCTCAAGGGTTACGACAGGCTCTGCACCCTCCCCAATATCAGCCTCCAGAAGACACAACCTGAGCATTGCTGGTTGTCGTGGCAGATGTCAAAATAGACCTGGCCAGCAGCTCACTGTCACAAGTTACCTTTGTCCACACTGGTGACCAAAGTTTATTACATGGCCACCCGTGACGTCAGAGAGTGAGAAAGTTCAGTCTTACTGTGTGAGAGAACTAAGGATTGTTTGTGGGCACAAAGGACTGTCCCGATGACGGAGGAAGAAACTGCTAAGAAACGGTGTTTTCTGAAGCCACTGCCCTTTGCCTCCCGTGGACGCTCTCCTCTCCCAGGCTGAGACCTCGTGCGTGGCAGGATCCTCACAACACCCTGTTAGGTAGATGCTATTATTACCTTCATTTCACAGATGAAGTTGGTGAGGCCCAGAAAGGTCTTGTAGTTGCTGGAGCCAGATGGCACAGGCAGTGAAAAATGACCCCTGTGCAGCCAGCCCTCAGGTCAGCTTGACTCCGGAGACTGTGTTCTTTGGTTTTCCGTAGGAGGACACCCAGTGTGACCGAAAGCACACGTGTTGCAACAGAAGGGCCCTGGGCTTCAAAAATATGGAGACTTGCTTCAGCCAATTCCACAGGGATGAAAGAGAAAGTGAAAAATTATACTTAGAATGGCTCCATCCAGAGAGCATCCCTAATATTTTAGGTGTGTCCTTACATACTTGTTAAACCTATAACCTGCTTCTTCAAGTAGCAATGTATCATGTGCGCTTTTCCAATAAAGAACTGTGGTTTTAAGCATGTGTTCATGCAGGTGTACATGCACACGCCTGTGTATGGAGGCCAGAGGTCAATCTTGAGTGTTGCAGCCCTGAGTGAATGTGTATTATTGACATGAGCACAGCCATGTCAAGGACCACAATGCCATAGACCTTTCTAATGCTGTCACACATTGTGGTGACCCCAACCATAAGATTATTTTGTTGCTACTTCATAACTGTAATTTTGCTACTGTTATGAATCGTAAATATCTAATATGCAAGAAGCTTTGTCTCAAAAACCAAAGTGGATGGTTCCTGAGGAATAAGAACTGCCAGGACCCAAAGGGATCTAGACTCACAGGTTGAAAACCACTGCCCTTAATCCTGCACTCTGGAGGCAGAGACAAGTGGATCTCTGTGAGTTCGAGGCCATCCTGGTCTACAGAGCAAATTCTAGGACAGGCTCCAAAGCTACAGAGAAACCCTGTCTTGAAAAATCAAAAAAGAAAAAAAGAAAACCACTTCCATAGACTCAGTGGAATCCTAACAACTTCCCCTGGTCTGGATATGGATGTTGACAGTGTTTGCAGGAAGTACAGAGCACACTTCTCTCCTCCAAGATGACTGCAGCCCGAGACTGTTGCCCTACAGACTCTCCACTTGAGATTAGCCAGCACCCAGGGCTGCTGGTATGTGTCTATCAGAGCTTACCGCCTACCCTTCCCTGCTCTTCTGCGTAGGTGGGTGCTTGTGTCTGTTGTTTCTTTTTTCCCCTTCAGCCCAGTAAGGTTAGGTCCAAAGCTGCTCAGGTTCTGGCAGGTCTTATTCCTCAGGAACCATCCACTTTGGTGTTTGAGACAAAGCTTCTTATTATTCCGGAGCTTGCCAAGTAGGCTAGGTTAGCTGGCCAGGGAGCCCCAGGGATCCACCTGACTCCATCTTCTCAGTGCTGGATAGAAATGCACATTGGATATTTTTATGTGAGCTCTGGAAATTGAGCTCAGTCGCCCCTATTTGCAATCTGAGTGTTTCACTAACGGTCATCCATCTCCACACTGTGTTTTAAGATTATGTACTGACTTAGAGTTCACGCCTGAAGGCTTTGCCTGCACGTCTGTGTTTGCAGCATGTGTGCCTGGTCCTGAGGCCCAGAGAGACTGACTGCTTCCCTGAAGCTGGAATTACTGACAATTGTGAGACACCACATAGGTGCTGGGAACCAAGCCGAGTCCTCTACAGTGGCAACAGGTGCTCTTAAGTGCCGAGCCGTCCCTCCGGCCCTGAATTATATCTGCAATGACTTGACTGCATATTCTCTTGCTCTCCATTTTGTGACCCTGCCACGACTTATTTAAAATTCCTCAGGGCAGACATTTATCTTGTCTCCAGTGAGTTTCATCTCTTTACAGAGATGACTAATACCTTTTTTCTGTGTCTAAATCAACTCATGTCTTCACCCATAAGAAAGATCCTAATGACCAGAGATGGCTAATGAAAACATTAACTTCATACTTACCTTGCTCCCCTTTTCCAGGGAGAACCTCCACAATGCTATCTAGTGTTTCCCCACCTCCCAAGCCAGGGCTTTTCATGGACATTTTTCATTTCATGCAATTTTTCTAATATTCCCATAAGCTGTCCACTGCCCTGTTTTTTTTCTCTTGGTTTCTGTAAGTTCATATTCTTTATTGTATCACATACTGACATCACTACTTAGCCATACTATGTTTCCGTCACACACTCATTCCCTTGATCATGTCCTCGCCTCAGCATGGAATCTGTGTGTGGCTGGTGCTGCCCCACTGCCCAGCCTTTTAGGAAGCCCCGTCTATCCCTCTTACTCAGTTAAAGTTAGTAGATCTTCCCTTTTAGTCTCTCAAGACTTCATTCTAGCTTACATACACTCATTCAGAAAAACCCTTACTCAGTGCTTATGGTGGACACGGAAGGGCCTAGGGTAGATATCAAATCATAAACCTTGGTATTCATGCTTTGGGAATCCTCTCAGTCACCGGGAGATGGTTAGAAACACACATACGTAATTTCCTCCAGCGCAATGGTTGCGGATGTACTTGAGTATTGTACCAGGCAGGAAGCTTAGGGTTCGATTCCCACCACTTCAAAGAAAAAAAATAATTACGGTACACACAAGGGGTCAAGTGAAAAATTGAAGTTTTATTTTCTGCATGTTTTTACTTGGAAAAGTCAAGACTCTTAAAAAAACGTGAGGTGGGGTTCGACTCCGCTGCTGGGGTGAACCGTAGACCTCTCTATACTGAGCCACGCCCCCAGCCTTAGGGCCACTTCTAATCGCGTCCCTCCAGGGGCCCCCGAACGGGCCCTAAGCTAACGAAGACCCCCAGGTGTGGAGTCAGGAGGGACCGAGTGGACCTCAGGCGCTGGCCAACCCCACTGCCCACGTTTCCCGGAGTCCGGTCTAGTTTCACATCTTCCTCTCTCCCTGAAATAGACGCACAGCCGCCTCCTGATTTAGACTAGGAGCGGGTGACTACACGAAACCTGGAAAATATGACTTTTCCAGAAACGGTTCAGGCCGCTCATACATCTTCGGGTCCTTGGCAACCGCAGCTGTGGCTTTGCCCTCTTGCCGATCCTTTTCCTCCCGGGGCCCGACTGGGACCTCTGCAGCTTCTCCAGCCGGGTGGAGGACGCCGGAACGGGGCCTCTGCTTGCCGCGGTCTCCAGACCTGCCAAGCCGCCACGTCGTACGATCCGCAACCCCATCCGGCCCGGGTTTTACCGCCCGCCGTGCTCCCGGAGCGGAGACTGGCGCCGCCGAGGCCTCCGCGGCCCGGGCGGGGGATGGGGCGGGCGCACTGCGCACGCGCGCCGGAGGGGTCGCGAGCTCCTGGCTCCCCCGGCTCCGTCAGGCCGGAACCCTAGCGCCGCGGCCCCGCCCGGAGCCGCCCGGAGCCGCCCGCGCCCGGACCCGCGGCGGCCGGGCGGGGCCTGTTTCCTCGGCCCGCGTCCTCGGCTCGCGGCCGGGAAGGAACATTCCTGGCTCTCCCCGCCCGGCTGCGCCCGTTCCCGCTCCTCCCCCGCCGCGTGTTTTCCGCCCCAGTAAAGATCGTGCCACACAAATAAGCCTCGGATGCCCTTTGCCGAGCGGGCCATTTTCAGGGCGCGTCTCCGGAGCCGCTAAAAGTCTTGTTTTCTCCCCAAAGTGGAAGGTGTGGGGGGCGGGGGCGGCTGGGGCCGCTTCCAACTGCTCCGCACGCTCGAATAGTTGTCAGTAAAATCAAACTGACGTCAGCCCGGGGGGAAAAAGATAGGTCTCTTTTGTTCTCATGTTCTCCCCCCTCCCCTCCCTTGCGATCAAAGGCAAAAAAACATTTTTTTTTTCCTTTGGAGGGTGGAGGGAAAGACAAAAAGGGGGAAAATTTGCCGTGCAAAGAGATAGCTTCCATTAGAGCTTCTGCCCGGGCGAGGGGAATGTTTAATGAATGCATCAAGTCTTTTGATCACCCTCGCTCGGCTGGGTTCAGTAGTGCCGGAAGGTTAGTTGCATATCCTGTGGCTGATCTGAAATTCGATCAGCAGAGGGGGTCAAAGAAAAGAAAAGCATTTTAATGGGAATCAATAGAGGAGCATAGGTCTTGGAAGGAAATACGTGTTGATTAAAAATGCCACAAGATTAAAAAAAATGTCCACGACTGGTTTAAAGAAAACCAGAAAGAGGAAAAAACGAGGGAGGGAGGGAGGGAGAGAGAGAGGGAAGAGAAGGAGAGAGGGAGGAGGAGGGGGGAAAAAACCCTTAGCAATCTATTTTCTGTGTGTGCTGCTGCCAGAGAGGCAGTCAGCAGACCAGCAGTTTGTGTAATGCTTCAAGCTACAGCGGGCAAATTTAAAGCTGTATGCTCAGAACAACATAATAAATACTTATTGAAAATGCATTTCTATTTCTAAGCGGGGCTCGTTCATGCATTATATAAAACACCTAGGGCTCCAGTAGCAGACACAAGGGGACAAATAAGGTATACTGTGATTCGAGTCCTTAAAAACTGAACTATGGGGCTTCTAACAGTGGAGAGCAGTGACAAACAAACAAACAAAAATTTCCCTTAAGTCGAGAACTAACAGCTTTGAACAAAACCAAAGGCTTAAAATGGAAACGTTAAAGAAGTTGTAATTTTCGAAATATCTTTAAAACTGTGAGGGTAAGGAGAAGGGACTGGAGGGGAGTCAATGGTGGTAGAGAGCATATTGATTGCCTTGCAGAGTGGAAAATTATTGCCCTGTAGGTAGGGAAAGTGATCAACGCCGTGATAAAACAGCTGAAGGTTTTTATGGCCCTCTACCTACTACAGAGGAAAAGGAAAAGCGTTCTAAACTCACTCACACCCACCCACACTCTCACCCTTGTTCTCCTGGTCTGTAGGGAGAAAATCAATAGTATTTAAATTTTTACGCGTTCAACAAAGACAATCTCTTCTTCTTGGATGAAACATACTGAGAGCAATGTGGTGGAGTTTCTCCTTTGGGAGGGTTCCAGCAGCTCCTCTGCAGACTCCTGGATGCTGGTCCTTGCTCTCCACCCAGATCTGATCTGTATCTATCTCACTCTTAATGTTTCTTTCTATCGCTAAAGAATATACAAAGAGATCAAGAAACATTTTTAGTGCCATTTCCCTTGGCTGTTCCCAATAAAGTTGTCTGTTCGGCACTTCCCCATACCAAACTCCTTTCATGTTTTAGTCTCTTATGCAGTGCCGTATATATTTTCTTTTTTTTTTTTTTTTTTGGTTTTTCGAGACAGGGTTTCTCTGTGGTTTTGGAGCCTGTCCTGGAACTAGCTCTTGTAGACCAGGCTGGTCTCGAACTCACAGAGATCCGCCTGCCTCTGCCTCCCGAGTGCTGGGATTAAAGGCGTGCGCCACCACCGCCCGGCCCGTATATATTTTCATAAACTCCATGAACATCACTCTGTGTACTTTTCAGGACCATCTGATTGATGGCCCGTGGACAAATGTATCCCATGATAACTAAGAATGTAGCTCAACACATTTGTAGATGACAATGTCATTTGGATGTCAAAAGGTTGGACACCCCTGTTTTAAATCATCTCCAATTTGTATACCTAACCCATCCTAAATGTCACGCTATGCCATGTTGTTTAGTCTGTATAGCAGGGTGTGGTGGCAGAAGGTTAGGAAGGGGGTTGTAAATTTGAGATCAGCCCGAGTTATACAGCAAGGTCATATGTAAAAAGAAAGAAAAATAAATAAATAAAAAAAAAGAAGAAAGAGAGCAAAAAAAAAAAAAGATCCTCCATGGATTGATCAAATTGTAGGTATGGGAGGCAGAATACTTCCTGCACTTAATTTCAGGAGTTTGATGGGGAGGATCGATCAAAATTGAAGTGTTGTTGTTTGCCACAATTCATACCTCAAGATCTTTTGTTGTCTTTTGAAACAGGGTCTAATGTAGCTAGCCCAGGCTGATCCTGAACTCACTATGTAGCCGAGGCTGGTTGATACTGGAGGCCTTCCTGTTTTTACATGTGTACCATCATGGCAGAATTACATAAAGAGATCATATTTTAAAAGGCTTCTTAGCAACTCTTTAATATTTCTTTTTGTTTATGCGTGCTTGTACTATGTGTGTGTGCACGATGTGCGTATTTGTGTGTTTGTGTGTGATAGTACACACATACATCTATGTAGAGGTCAGAGGGCAACTTTCAGGAGTCAGTTCCTGCCTCCAGCCTTGTTAAGGCAGGAAGTCTCTTGGTCTTTGGCTCTTTGCTGCCTACTCCAGGCTAAATGACCCACAAGCTTTCCAGAAAATTCTTCAGTTTCTCACCTCACCACCATAGTGATGGGATTGCAGTCTTGGGCTCCAGCATATGGCTTTTAAGATCTAGAGGTCTGAACTCAGGGATCTGAACTAGGCATCTGGGTTGTTAGGCTAGCATAGAGAGCGCTTCACCATCTTGAGACATCTCCCTGACCCAATGCTAAGAGCTTCTCTACCAGTGCTGCATAGAACAGAATTTTGCATGTTGAAAGTAAAGCTAGCTGATAGATAGTTTTGCATTTTTAAGAGTAGATGGTCCATTGACTGGACTTTGGAGAGGGAAGGTGTTGCTTGGTCATAATGTATCTATCTGTTTGTTCTTTAAAGATTTTTCCAGGGCTGGAGAGATGGCCCAGAGGTTAAGAGCACTAGCTGCTCTTCCAGAGGTCCTGAGTTCAATTCCCAGCAACCACATGGTGGCTCACAACCATCTGTAGTGAGATCTGGTGCTCTCTTCTGGCCGGCAAGTATACATGCAAGCAAAATACTATATATGTAATAAATAATTTATCTTTAAAAAAAGATTTTTCCATCCCAAGGAGCCATGCCTTCCTTAATCATACTTTAAAAAAAATCTGTTTATATGTGTTATTTAGATTTATTCATCATCTTATGTGTGTGGGTGTTTTGCCTGCATGCATGTCTATTCACATGTGTGCTTGGCACCCATTGTAGGGTTGTCAGATGCCCTGGAACTAGAGTTACAGACCCTTGTGAGCTGCCATGTGGGTTCTGGGTACTGAACTCTGGTTCTCTGCAAGAGCAACAAGTACATTTAACCGTGGGTCCTTCTCTTCAGTACCCCTTACCTTATTCACATTTTTATGAAGTCTTTCCCTGACTATGGGGTGCATCTGAAGTTTTAGGCCATAAGCAGCTTGCTGCCTCTTTCTGCATTTCTTGGAATGCTGGCTCTTGAGGCATTTCCTCTTAGAACCTGGCTGTGATCTTCAAGATCCAAGGAATTGTGTCTATGTGAGATCATTTGTAGGTGGGCTGGTTGATATCATGCAAATTGCTTCCAGCAGTGTTCTTTTTAGCCAAGAGATAACATCAACCTTCAGCCTTGAGAGTTTCTGTCTGGGTTGTGCCTTCTTGTTTAATCAGCTGCTGCTTGCTCACAGCTCCACGAAAGATCCCAAACTAGAACTACCCATTTGAACTCACCCACAGCACCATGAGAGGCGATAAATAATAAATGCATAAGATGGGCTGGGCATCGGATGTGCTCTCCAGATTTCGTGTGCTGGAAACTTAATAACCGAAGTCTTATGTTAATGGAATCCTGGGAGATGATTTGTGGCTTTCTTAGTTACTGAGGGAGTGGCTGTGCTGTAACACACACTGGCTCTTTGCTACCATGGAACTCTCTCTACCACAGTACTACCCAGCAAGAGAACTCTTACCAGAAACTGAGCAGATATGGTTACCCAGTCTTAGACTTCCGACCTCCAGCACTGTAAATAGATTTTTACATAGATTTTATATAGATTTCTTTATAAATTACTCGGTTCTCAGGTATTTAGTTATAGCAACAGAAAATGACAGAGACAACTTTTATGAGATTTATATTTTATAGTAAGTACTAAACCTATTTGTTTAATAAATATAAATGAAATAACCTAGCTGCTTGGTAAATTTTTCTTTAGCTCATTCTTCCTGCCCCTGCTACTCTTCAACACCTACAAAAATTCTGCCAGCCTTGATTTCAGAGGCTGTTTAAGCTGCAGGCTACACAAGGACAGAAACTTGCATGTTATTTTCTCAGGGGCTTGGAGCCTAAATGGGAAGAGAAGACTTTTTGTTTATTTTTTTATTTTCTTTTTGAAGAAAGGGAAGGCATTTTTTTTCTGTTGAGAACTACATACATGTGTATTGTTGGAAGGCTGCTTGTTCATTTCCTGGCTGCCCAGACTCCTGAAATAACCACACAGCAACTATATTATTTAAATCACTGTTTGGCCAATCACTTAAGTATATTGCTAACTAGCTCTTATATCTTTGTTTAACCCATTTCTATTATTCTGTGTATTGCCACATGGCTGTGGCTTACCAGCAAGATTTTGGCGTGTCTGTCTGTAGCAGTGGCTACATGGCTTCTCCCTGACTTCCCCTTCTTCTTCCCAGCATTCTGTTCAGTCTTCCCCACCTAGCTCTATTCTACCCTATCACAGGCTAAAGCAGCTTCTTTATTCATTAACCAATAAAAACAACACATATACAGAAGGACTTCCCACATCATTTCCCCTTTTCTCTTTAAATAAAAAGGAAGGTTTTAACTGTAATATAGTAAAATTATAAAATATTAAAAAATTAAAAAATATAATAAAACAGGTATCAAGCAAGAATTACAGTTACAACATTTATATCTACTGTATCTTCTATCATAACTAATGAAAACTATAATTATAACTATTCTTCAACTTCCTCAAAGACCGCTCAGCAAGCCAGGAAGCAAAGCAGTAAATAGCATTCTGCTGTGGCCTCTGCTCCAGTTTCTGCCTCCAGGTTGCTGCCTTGATCTCCTGCCTTGACTTCCCTTGGTAAACCAGACAAGCCCCAGCCCCCAAGTAGGCTTTAGTCAGTATTTTACCTTGTCAGTAGGAAGCAATCATAGGTTTAACAAAACCCCATCTTAGGCTGCTGCCCCATTTTTTGAGGTAACCCAGACCCAGAAAGACTAATGGCCAATGTTTTCTCTTATTTGTGGTTCGTAGTTAGTGAGTTTATAACAAGAAGTAACCAAAGAAACCAGGGAAATAGAAAGGGACCTTGAGGGGCTGGGGACTTGGAGGGCCGGGCTCTAGAGATGGTCATGGTAGGATACAGGTGCTATGAAGGGGGAAGATATCATATCTGTCTTTTTATGTGGGTTCTTGAAATCTGAGCTCAAGTCCTCACAGTTACTTACCTACTGAGCTGTCTCCCTCACCCTGAGATGGCTTTCTCTTATCTCCCCAACCCTGAGACATCCTTCTCCTGTAGGAATTTTTCCTTTAAGCTTCTTTGATGGAATTCTCTTGTTCATAGATTGCTCAAAATGTAAAAGCCAAGGAGGAAAAAAACTTGACAGTTTTGGAGCCACCAATGTGAGTGGCCCTAGAAACCCCTTCCTGTTAGTATTTATGCTATCAAATGCTCACTTGGAATATATAGAAATAAACCTGTCTCTGTAGGGTGTTGGTTCTGGGATGCAAGTAGAAACCAAAACCTTCATATAATTGGACAAAGTATCTCAGGGGACCTGTGCACATCCATGAGAGGAAAATTATGGCACCCCTCTTTTTTCCCCATATGTTTTTGGTAGAATCTACAAATGGCACACTCACTGACATAGAGGTCCTGACAGTCTCTCATATGTGGTGTATATAGGCAGTGCCCCTGGGTCCTTCGTGGAGAGTGAACAGGGGTCTTTCTCCAGAAGGAGTAGATCTTGGGCTGTCCGTGAAACAATTTTCTAGAGTCAGTGATTAGAGAAAGATTTCTCTGTAGATTCTATATGGAATTGTGTTAGCAACAGGGAGACATGGTAGCCAGTTGTGGAAGCTCCTGAGTAAATAAAGTGAGGCATTTAAAAAAGATTGAAAAACAAATTATAGACTTATTAAAAATTGAATATCAATGGCTGGTGAGATGGCTCAGTTATAATATAAGAGTACAGACAGTCATAGATTAAAGGAGTAAAGATAATAAAATAAATATTAAACTTGTAAGAAAATTAATAGAGTAAAAAATAAGCCACATAAAGATGGAATATACATAGAGAGTCTGAATTATGTATATTATTGTGTTTTCTTTGCATTTTTGACTATGAATATGAGCTAAGTACAGAGAGACATTTCATTGTACGGACTGCTAAGCTAAACCAACATATATGTTTTAAAGGTATCTTGACTTCCAAATTTGGGTCTAAGGATTTGTTGCTTTAGAAAAGAGGTTCTGCTTTTGTTTACACAGAGGATAGAAAGCTGTGGATTCCTTACTGGCTAATATGGTTTGATCAAACAAGATTCCCTGAAGCGATGGCCCAGATAGTCCAACATCCATGGCAGCTTCAGGACTGCTGGCTGAGATGGACCTACCACACTGGATACTCCATGAAAGGCCTGATTAACAGCATCCCCAATCAGCAGGAAGTAGTCTAGAGAACAATGTCCAAATTCTCTAAATGATTGTATATTAATGTTTGTTTACATTTAAAGGGGGATATTACATGGAGATAAATACTTTGCATTGGTATGGATCTTGGTCTATTAATACAAGCTTAAGGTCAATTTTGTTATATGTATTTCAGATGGATAGTTATTTTTCAACCTTTTAAAGACTAATAGAATATGACATTTAAAATGTTTAAGAACTTAGACTTTTCATGACAATGAGACACATCTACTCCTGGCAGCACCAATCTATTTCACGAGGATGATGGGCATCAAAGAGGCTCCATAAGGAGTTTGCTAGTCATTTGGGCAAAAACCTGCTCTTGTGTATACTGCTTGATGGTATGCTGTATGAATTGAACATGCAGAACCCACAGAAAAATGAGTGCTAAACTTTCCAAAAGATGAAATGGTCCTTGAGGGTTTCTGCTTCACAGAAGAAACTGCCAGACATTCTGCAGGACATAGAAGAAAACAACTGATGAACTTTGCCATTACAAGGCAGAACAGATCTTCAAATTTCCTGCTTCCTGGAGGAAACATTTGCTGGATACTATGGGCCTGTAGGCTGAAGATGGATGCCTCAATGTTACAGAAGAACTTTGGGTGACTATCTAGGCAGCAAAATATCTCTGCCAATTCTAGAATTTTGGAAGTTGCTTACAATGCACTTCCTGTTTACTTAGGTAATATTTTATATCCTTCTAAAGTCTTGGATGGAGTTGAAGAAAGATGGTTACAATTCTAAAAGATAAATTAGATATAAAACTTTAGACTCACAAAGGTAGGATAGATTATAGAGTATTTTCCTTAATTTGTCAAATGTAAAAGGACTAAATATTGTAACTATAATTCATGCTTAATAACTGTTTTGTTGTATGTAATCTTGCTATGTTAAAGTGAAAACCTTCATTTTTATTTAAACAGAAAAGGGAAGGTGATATGAGATTCCTCTCTGTATGCTGTGAATATGTTCTATTGCCATTGGTTAATAAAGAAGCAGCTTTCGGCCAATGACTTAACAGAGTAAAGTCAGGCAGAAAATCCAAACAGAGATGTAGAGAGAGAGCAGGCAGAATTGATGAGATGCCATGTAGCTGCCAAAGGAAACAGAAGCCCCAGAACCTTATCAGTAAACCACAAGCCTTATGGTAAGATTTAAAATAATAGAAATGGGTTAATTTAAGATGTAAGAGCTAGCTAGAAATACGTTTAAGCTGTAAGCCAAACAATATTGCAATTAATATAGTTTCTGTGTGATTATTTTGGGTCTGGATGATTGGGAAATAAATGAACAGCCTCTGCCTACACTTTATCTCAAAGAAATAAGGCAGAAAATGATTCATTAGGATGCTTGATAATCCTCCTCTGATTTTCTTACAGGCCTATGTACCCCAGCCTGCATAGGTATAACACACACACACACAGACACACCCATAAAAATAAACAATCTATGAATTACAATGAGGGTGATTTAAAGTAGAAGTGAGCATAGGAAAGAGAGAGTTGGTTATGTACACTGTGGAGGAATGAAGCGTTGGTGAATTAGCTGGGATAAGGCTAGGTCAATTATTTTAGTTATATTAGAGATGATGGGATTTGGGAAATAGCTTTAGATATATGCTATGGTATTTGTGTTTGTGTATTTCTTATACTTACAGTAAAACATATATACTTTGTAAAACATTCACAAAGGTGAAGCCTAAGTTCTTTACAGAACGTAACTGATACATTTGAGTCTTCGTGCACAGAATATGCCCAGGGTAAAACAAGTCTTCGTGAGCAAGTGTGTCAGCTTCTTTTCATAGCTCTTCACAGGTCTCTCCAAATGGGATTCTGAACACAGCATTCCAGAGTAAAAGCTGCTTTCTGGAATTAGCCATTAGGAAACAAAGCTGCTTTCTGGAATTAGCCATTAGGAAACATACTGCCTCCTTGGGTGGGCTGGCTGAAGTTGCTTTTCTGCACCTTGCGGCTGGGATGGACTTGGTGTGAACTGTGTATATGGAGACTTAGATAGGACGATTAGGTCTAAGCTAGTCTTTGTGTCTGATTCTGACTCTTGCAGTTAGACCTTTTCTAAAAAGCTTGATTCATCCCCCACAAACTGATTCCACAGCCATGCTATTAATCTACTGCTGGAAAAACCATACGTATGCTGAACCAGAGCTAGGCTGTTAAGCAAGGTGCGACGGCAGCCACCTGACAAGCTTCCTTGGAAATACCTTCTGGTAATCAAATGAATGCTGGTTGGAACACCAGACAATTTTGGACACTAAAAGGCAGCTATCAGTGAAGGAGAAAGTGGGAAGATGCCACAAAGAGTCTGAATTATGACCTAGAGAAAGGGCTCAGACTCAGTCAAGGAGGAGGCCAGGGCATCAGAAACAGAAGGGCAAGGGAGTGTGGGATTGCAAGTGTTAGAAATGTTGCCCTGGTTCCAGGAAGAAGCCACAGTGGTGCTTAAGCTAGTCCTGACGTTTTCAATATTTAAATGGAAAGCTTAGTCTCCTTTTAAGTGATGAGCTATTTTACAGGCTAACCATGGCCCCCTTTGCTTATGTCACTCAGCAGTAATTCCTGAGTCTGACAGGCCCTCTTAGAGTGTCGGCTGTATTAGTGTTGGTGGATTTGGGGAGTGTGGCTTTTTTAATGCTAATATTTTTATGGTTGTTATATTCTGCCATATCTGTTCCTTTCTCTTGTGCTTGCCCATATTCTGAGATGTCTGTATTTGTTTTGTAGCAGCATTATTCTAATTATAGTTATTATTTTTGTTGTGGTACAATACATACAGCAACATGTTTACTGTTTTTGTCATGTTTAAGGGTATAGCTGAGGGCTGTCGAGATGGTTCAGCAGGTGGGGGTGGTTCTGCACAGTACCGGGAGCCTAGGTTTGTTCCCTAGAACCCACATAAAGGTAAAAGGAGAGAGATTACTCTACAAGCTTTTCCTCTGGCTCCATATGTACAGTATGTACATACACACACACACACACACCATGCTTATGCCTCTGTACCCATGTGTGTACTCTCACACACACCAATATGAAACAAATAAACTTAGGAACACAATTTAGTGTATTAAGCACATTTATTGTTGTGCAGCCAACACCAACCATTCATTTCTAATAATTCCTCATCTTCCTCTCCTCCATTTCTTGGAGACTGCCATTTTACTTTCTGACTCTGAATTTGACTATCACAGCCACCTCATGTAGTAATTTTACATTAACTTTTAAAATTTATTTGCACATGCATGCGTGTAACATGGACAGGCCTGCTTGTTGGGGGTTTCTGTCCTGCCCAGTTCCCCACAGCTGTTTAGCCCCAAAGAAAATCACACAGAGATCTCTATAAGTTATAAAGCTGATTGGCCATTAGCTCAGGCTACATATTAGCTCTTGTAGCTTATATTAACCCATTATTCTGATCTATTTTTGCCATATGGCTCGGTACCTTTTTCAGCTGGCAGGTTACATCCTGCTTCCTTGGTGGTCTGCGCAGGACTGGGAGGAATCAACTTCCTTTTTCCCAGAATTCTCCTGTTCTCATTGCATCATTTCTACTTCCTGTCTGGTTTTCCTGCCTATACTTCCTGCCTGATCAATCAGCGTTTATTTAAAACATGATTGACAGATTACAAACAATTCTCCTGTACCACATGTGGTATAGGTGTAAGTATATGTGCATGTGTGTGTGTGTGTGTGTGCGCGTGTGTGTACATGTGTGTGTGTGCGTGTGCATGCGTGCGTGCATGTGTGTGTGCGTGTGTGCGTGCATGCGTGTGTGTGTACCTGCCCATGTGGAAATTAGAGGACAACCTGAAGGAGTCAGTTCTCTGCCGCCACATGGGTCCTGGAGATTGAACTCATCGTTAGGCTTTCGGTGTCATGAGCCTTTACCTTTTCAGAACCACCTTGCTAACCCTTAATTTTGCATTTTGGCAGGATGACTATCAGACTTGAAATGGCTTTGGAGAAAGATTTCACAGCACGAATTTGTAGGCAGAGACTGCTCTTCCGTTTCCTGGTCGCTCAGATCCGAGTGATAACACAGAAACTGCATTAGTTACAACAAACACTGTTTGGTCAATAGCTTAGGCACATTTCCAGCTAGCTTTTACATCTTGAATTAACCCATTTCTATTAATCCATGTATTGGCATGAGGATGTGGCTTACTGGTAAGGATCTAGAGTCTGTACATTGTGTTTCTTTGACTCCACTGACTCTTTCTATATATCTCTGTTTGGATTTCCTGCCTGGCTTTATCTAGTAAGCCATTGGCTGAAATAGCTTCTCCAATAACTAGTGTTAATAGAACATATTCATAGCACACAGAGGAGAATTCCACATCACAAATTACTAAAAAATTTAATGCCTTTAAGTGTTTTACAGATTTCAATTTTTTTTTCTGAATGTGTGATTTATCTGAAAGATAGTTATCTCAAGTCGTCCTCAATAAGGGTCTGAACTTTAGCCCTAATGAAGACTATTAAACAAATAAATTATAGATAAATCATTATACACTATCTCCTCTGATTTGCTTGGTTCTTTCTTCTATGTATAAAACCAGGTGTTCTCCAGTTGAGATGATCTTATTTAATGTTACTCAACCCAACTTTACCAATAGCTCCCTTAACATGTGAAAGAAGATTGTAAATATTGTGGTGCATTCTCATAATAATTAGTTTTTATACATCTTTGGAAATGGTGAAAATAACATTTTGTTTCCATCTCAGGCAACTGAAAAGCAACACTTTATATCCCAGTGCATAAATATTTCTCAGTTTAAACAGTAAAAGTGACTCTGAGAAATAAAGACAGGAAACTATATTTTGTCTTGAGCCTTTGTAAAAAAATACTCCATAGTAAGATAATAGACTCAGATTATAAATAACTATTGCCAAGTTATCGATGTGAAAATGTAATTAATATAAATTATATAGTCTGATAAAAATGATGTCTGTAATGGAGAAATGGAGGCTTTTACCGCCTGCCGCTTTCAATATGATGTCATCCTTGCCTTCTCTCCTTGAATCAATTTCTTGAGAGGAATTCCAGTTCTATGACTGCCGAAAAGACAGTGGAACCTCATTACTTCTCACTTTGTTAATCCACAAACCCTATCATTTTCAAACACACAGAATTCCTCAGCAATGTCATTTTACTTCACAGGAAACATTTTATAGCTGGGCGCTCTAGGCAAATTTCAAATCACTAAGAATTCATTACTTTTGCCAAATATACTACAGACCATTCACTGGCTGACGATCATAAAGCATTACGACTCAACTACATTCATCTAAATAAGCTAGTAATGCAAATATCATGATTCTAAATTCAGGTAGAAGAAAGATTACACTGTGCACATACTCACATATTTCCGTACATGTAAAAATATTACATAAAATGTGGGTAGATTAGTATAGTTGTTAGAAGAGTAGCCTTAATGAATCAGACCTGCATGCATTTACATCTCTTTTAACCAACAGATGTTTGTCTGTCCATCCTTTGACTGTGGACGAGTGTTGTGGCTTGACCTGTTGAATATGAACCAAGTGACACCAAGTGTCATTTGAGGCTGGACTTACACAGGTTGTGGCATCGTTTGCCGTTACTCTTGACATGCTGCACCGGATGAACCCTTTCTAGAGAGAAAACCAGGTGAGTCCAAATGCCTATCTGCCACCCAGTGGTACCTGTGTTAGAGTTCTCTCGAGGAACAGAACCAACAAAATGGTTATACATGGGATTTTTTTTAGATTGGAATGATGATATGGTCCAGGTAGGACAATGGTTGTCTCATACTGGTGTGGTCGAGAAACTGGGAGTTGCTCTGTCTGTGAGGCTGGATTTATC
Source organism: Chionomys nivalis (assembly GCF_950005125.1). NCBI lineage: Eukaryota > Metazoa > Chordata > Mammalia > Rodentia > Cricetidae > Chionomys > Chionomys nivalis. The sequence continues at coordinate 13,396,075 of NC_080087.1, forward strand.
TCAGAAGCTCCAAGCTGGCTCTGAATGTTGGAGGGTTCCAGGAGAGTCACTGGTCTTCAGTTCATGTTGGAAGTATGAAGACACTGGTTCTCACATCCCAGAAGGAATCCAGCAGTAAAATGATAGACGAACTTGCCAGAGGTAGTAAGGGTAAGAAGGCATAACACGAAACTTCCTTTTTTCCATGTCCTTTCATTTGGGCTGCCATTAGAATGTGCCACCCACATATATAGGGGGTCTTCCTGCTTCCTATAATCTGATCGTGAAGTCCCTTCCAGGAGTGCCTTAGCTGTTTGAGTTTTAGGTGACTCCTGTCAAGATTAGCCATCACGAAATCCAAGTAAAATCTGCCAGTGAATTACGGAGTCAACCCACAGTATCCTGAGGTGGGAAAATCAGCTCTGGTCTTTTTAATTCACCGAGTTTTAGGGGTCCATCTGCATGGCAGTAAGTAACTGATACAGAAATTGGTGTCTGGCAGGGTTGTGAGGAACAAATTCCTAATATGTGTGACATTGGCCTGGGGACCGGATGGCAGGTAGACTTGAGGGAAGTAAGGATTTTGCTAGCAGGCTCTGCGAATTGTAAAGAGTGCTACAGGAAGGGACTGGCGATATTGTGTTCTGGGGCAAACTCACATCTGTGGTAATTTGGAAGAGAAGGAAATGCATCCAATGACCTAGGGATTTGGAGGATTTCAGTCACAGTGTCTGTTGACCTTCAGAGGAATGATCCAAAGAATAAAACAGTTTCTTAAAATTAGACTTTACATGAACTGCAGGAGAGACAAGACATGGTGAGCGGGAAAATAAAACTATTTAAAAATCCTAGTCTCTCTAGTCGACTGAAGATCGTCAAAATAAGAAACGGCCTCAAGGTAAACATTGAATCTGGACTGTGACCATTCAGACTTCAGAGAAATTTAAAAAGGAGCCTAATAGTCCCTGTCAGCCAAACAAAATGTTTCTGAGACTCTTAAGGGTATTTATTGTTTTGTAGAGCCATGTCTGAAGCACAGCTATGTATTGGGAAGAATTATAGATGTGCTTTTTGGCGCATGGAGAAAGACTATAAAATGCATGGCAAACCCTCGAAGGGTTTTGAAATTATTGTATTTATGAGGTTACTGTCATCTTGGACTGAAAGAGAGAGAGAGAGAGAGAGAGAGAGAGAGAGAGAGAGAGAGAGAGAGAGAGAGAATTAAAAATTAAAGAGGCCTGTGCACTCAGAAAAATACCACGTGTTTTCCCGTGCTTGTGTGTCCTAGATTCCATGTGGATACATGAAGTGGAGAGGCACTGAGGGAAGGAAGGAGACCAGTGGTGGGGAGGGGGAGGAGGAGGAAGGGGAAGGAAGGAGAGAGCTTAGAAGTGGTAAATGTGGTCTAAGTAAATGATACTGTTGACTGAAACTGCCTCTATGAAACTCATATATACATTGAATTATGGTGATATGAAAAAATAAAATAAAATAAAATAAAAAAATAGACCTCTGTGCTCCCAACCTTCTGTGGGAAGTCTCCAGAGACCAAGAAAGCAAAAATGTAGATGTGAACATGGGATGTTTATTTTGTCGTTAATGAAAGGTTCCTCAGAAAGTCAAGCTACAAGTGTGGACCAGGGCCAAGAGTTGAAAGAATAAGCAAGAGAAGAGATTAAGGAAACAGAACAGGTACCCTGATAGAGGGTGTCTGTGTCTAGCAGAGCAGGTCTGAGCACATTCAGTTGGACTTTAGGATGGACCAGTGATAATTCTATACCTCCAGTTTTCTCTCTCTCCTTGTCTCTTTTCTCGTCCCTGCTCTGTAGGCAAGGCTAGCCTTTGACTTTTGATTTTTAAAATATATTTTTTAATGTATGTATGTGTTTGCCTACATGTGTATATGTGCACCACATGTGTGCAGTGCCTGAAGAAGCCAGAAGAGGGCATCAAATTCCCCAGAACTGAAGTTAAAGACAATTACAAGCTGCCATATGGGTGTTGGAAACCAAATCTGGGTCCTCTGGATGAGCAGCGAGTACTCCCAACTGCTGAGCCATCTCTCCTGCCTCTAGCCTTCTATTTGTAATCCCCCTGCCTCAGCTTCTCAAGTGCAGGCATGCACTCAGTTACAGCTATGCACCACCATGCCTGGCTACTCTCCCTCTTTGCATGGTAGTATCTCCTGCACACATCTTACCCATACCTTCCCATTGGACGCCATGGGTCTTGGGGCAGATCATTTTCTCCTTAGGTCACACATTTTTACAGTTCCTGCAAGGAAGAGCTTGAAGTTCCCTCATCTGAGGATGACCTGTGTGAGATCATGTTCTCCTGAGTCTGATTCTGAGCTTGGGAGAGGTTCTGAGGCTTTCCATATGACGGAGCTGTGAGACACAGCCGAGGAGAGGAATACATATGACAGCTTGTACCATAACATGTCATACCATTTTGTGCTCATGGTTTTGGTAGTGTGGTTTTGCAACTCTTTCCAAGAGTGGCAGTCTAGTTCCTCAGTCCATGCTTCATGGATTTTCTCTGACTACTGGAATGTCTCAGAAGCAGCATCATGCAGTTTCTGAGGTGGGGACCCAGAGGCTCAGAGTCTCTGCTTTTGTTATCTTACTTGTCGCGATGCTGTGGAAAAGCCTCATGTAGCTGAACAGGGGGTCATCCCCTAAATATGCCCTGTGAGGCACCGCCAGTGACAGCAGCAGTGAGGCTACCAGCTCCTAGAAGCAGGAGGAATACCGTTATAATCGTTAAGCCACCGGGTAATTCTGAACAGAGTAGATAAGAGACCATCTGGGATTCAGCAGTGGTTGGTGTGAGTAGAGGATTTCCTTAGTGGCTTTTCCTTCTTGTAGTAAGGACTCTTGGGGTATAAGGCTCGGCTGTCATTATGATCCCCTGGTTGAAGAAATACATGTTACAGTGTCCAACTGGGTTGTTTAGGACTTGCTTTTTTTTTTTTTTTTTTCTTCTTACGGGCCTGTTGATGCTTCTAAACTAAGGTAAAGCTTTTGGAGTTGAAACTACTGGTGTTATAGTCAGGGTTCTCTAAAGGAACAGAACTGATAGGATGAAAAAAAACTGTGTGTATGTTGTATACACACACACACACACGACTTGCCAGTGAGCAGTGAGAGGGCAGGCAAACAGGCAAAAGTCATTTCCTTCCCTTAAGTCCTTTTATTTCGGTTGCCACCAGAAGGCACTGCCCAGATTTAGGGTGGCTCTTCCTCTCTCAAATCATCTGACCAAACAAACCTCACACAAGTGTGCCCAGCAGATCCAGTCCCGTCGACAACCGTGATTAGCCTTCACAGCTTGTCATCAGATTCCAGCTCTGACACCTAAACAAATGAACAGCACAGTTTTCTTTGTTGTTCTTCGTCTTCCACATTAGGTTGGCTCCTCTGGATCTTTAGTCCTCCAGACAGCGTTTAGAGCTACACAACATCAACAAAATGACCTGCAGAGATTTCAATTGGGGCTTTGATAATGGGAGATCAAGTTGGGGAGAGGCAAAGTCATGAACACAGAATTTCTCCCCACCTATTTGGTTCTTTGGTCTCTTTCCCCAGAGCCTGGAATTGTCTTTATGTAGATTTCACACATAGTTTGTTAGAATTATACCTAGGTCATTTCATTGGTATGTATGTGGGTAATTTGAATGATAATACACGTTTTTGGGGGGTTGTTTCTGTTTTTTATTTTTGTTTTGAGACAGTTTCTCTGTGTAGCCCTGGCTGTCCTGAAACTCTCTGTATACCAGGCTGACCTCAAACTTAGGGATCTGCCTTCCTGTGCCTCCAGAGTACTGGGATTAAATCGTGGGCCATGTCTGGTTGACAATGCACTTTCAGTGTCAAGTTCATTGTTGGGATAGGAAAACACAATTAATCTTTGACATTAATCATGGATTCTGTAGCCTTGTTACAGAGTAGATTTTTGTTGTTGTTATTTTGTTTTGTTTAATGGTTCTGGACTTCCTACACTGATGATCCTGGTCTCCATTTCATTTCATTGTTCCCCCTCTGCACACCTACTTTTGATTTTAAAAAGGATTTGTTTTATTTTATGTGTATGGCTGTTTTGCCTGCAGGTATGTCTCTGCACCACACCACATGCATGCCTGGTCCCCTCGGATGCTAGGAGAGGGCGTCAGATCTCCTGGAACTGGAGTTACAGATGTGGGTGCTGGGTCCTCTGGCCGGTACCCTTAACTGCTGAGCCACCTTTCCAGCCCCAGACCTTACAGATTTTACATGCCTTGAATGTATTGACTTCTAACATAGGTGTATAGAGATTTCCAAATGTAACAGGACTCTCATCCTCTTCTCCCTGAACTGTGATGAACTTTGTTGTTTGCATTTCCATGCTCTGTTTGGTGCAAGGAGAATATACAATACAGCTGGTTAGGACTTCATGGAGCTTTGGCCACACTGTCATTTTACAAAGCCCTTCTTGATCCCAGACAACTGTTCTTGCTTTGACGTCAGCTCTGTGAAATCAGTGTGGCTCTTCTCTCTTTTGGTCAGCATTGCCATTTCTTCTCCATCTCTTACTTTTAATGTTTGCCTTTATGTTTAACACGAGGTTCTTGTAGACGCTGTAGAGCACTTTTTATCTATTCTGACACCGTTGTTCCTTCATTGGTGAATTTGATGGGTATCTAACTTCTACTGTTTTCTCTTTGTTGCTGGTGTTTATTCTAGGCTTTTCTTTCTTATTTTTCCCACCATTTGCAGTTTGAGTTGAACATTTTGTGTGATTCCACTTTTCTTTTCTTTCTTAAGTGTGCTGCTTCTACTTTTTTATGGGGTTATCAGAAAGTTTGCAGGTTTCACTACAAATAATCTAAATCTATTTTCAAATAATATAATACTGCTTCTTGGACTGTGCCTATACTGTACTCCCCCTTCCTGCCCACTACTGCCATTGCTGCCGTTTATTTTATGCAGTGATACATTGTGTTTTAACAGATAAAGCTTGCCTGAAGATCAGAGTGCAGAGCTAAGCCACTACAGTCCAGGCAGTGGTGGCTCACACCTTTAATTTCAGGACCTGAGAGACAGATGGATCTCTGTTAGTTCAAGGCCACCCTGAGATACGTGGTAAAATTGATCCAGTCTAAAAGAGGAACTGAGCTCACACAAAGGTGATCTCAGCACTTGGGATCACAAGCTTTTAACCCCAGCATGAGGGAGGCAGAGACAGGAGTGATACGGCTGGGTGGAGAGAGGACTTGACTATCAGACAGGAAGAACAGTGCTGTGTGAGGCCAGAGACTGAGGAGGCAGTCTGAGGACAGGATCACCCCTTCAGTCTCAGCATTGGTAGAGGTAAGAACTCTCAGTGGCTAGTTACTCTGCTTCTCTTATCCTTCACTTTTTAGCCCCTGATAGTTGACTCTGAGTTTTTATTATTAAAACCAATTAGAATTCATGCTACAATTTCACATACAAATAAGCACATAGAAACATGTAAAACATTTATGTACATAAGAAATAAATTATATATATACATGCATGCATGAAAATGCAATCAAATACTCATTTGTTTATCTAAACAAGTTGTTTTCAGATCAATTTGAAATTGAGTAAACCAGTTTGTATTTGACCTTCACCTGCTATTTCTGCAAGTCTCCCTTTCGTGGTGCACATGTATGTTTCTTTTTTAAAAAGATTTATTTATTTGTTATGTATACAATATTCTGTCTGTCTGTATGCTTGCTGGCCAGAAGAGGGCACCAGATCTCATTACAGATGGTTGTGAGCCACCATGTGGTTGCTGGGAATTGAACTCAGGACCTCTGGAGGAGCAGTCAGTGCTCTTAACCTCTGAGTCATCTCTCCAGCCCGCACATGTATGTTTCTTGCCCATATAATATTCCTTCTGTTTAGAGAAGTTCTTTTAAACTTTCTTGAAAAATATGTGCTGACAAAAATTTCCCCCCGTCTGAAGATGGGCACTAAAAAGAAATCCCACACTAGCTCAGAACTGAGTATAATAAAGGGTTATTTATTTAGGGGTAGACTCACAAAACAGTCTTCTGCATGAACAGAGAATAGAAACAGAATCCATTAGCCGGGGGGGGGAGAGAGAGAGAGAGAGAGAGAGAGAGAGAGAGAGAGAGAGAGAGAGAGAGAGAACACAAACTTTATGGGGGCATTTATAGAATATGAGAGTACCCCCAAGTGGGTTGGTATCTTAAAGGCTATTGGCTGAAGGAGTTCCCACAACACCTCCCCATTTTGTCTAAATAAGAGAGTTCTAAGCCTATTACAAAATTATATACAATAAGAATAAATATTAAGTATATAAATTAGAATTACAACCAGCATAAACAATATCAAGCAAGAAACATATGCTAAATGTTTCAATAATTATCCTATCCTAGACAGTCTAAATCTTGTATTAGAAATAGCATGGCCAAGTCATATTACTACTATCTAGTCTTCAACCCCATCAAAGACCTGGAAAGGAAAATAATATTACTTGAGTAAATAGGAAGTACAATCAAGCAACTTCCAAACTGTGCAAAAAATGACAGAGACAACTGGCTACCTGGCAATCACCCAAAGTCTCATTTGCAGGATTGGAGCAATCAACTTTGGCTAAGGCCTAGAGTAACCGACAGACCATTTTCAGAGGCAAGAAATTTTTCAAAACCATCTTACCCTGTCTTGGCAAGATTTGACAGTCTTTTTTTCTTGTTTCCTGCTTGTCCTGTCTGGATGCATTTTATCAGTGGTTGAGGCATGGGCCAGTTTTGCCGAGAAGGAAACAAGCTCCAAGTGGAGTGTCGTCAGTGCCCAACATTCTCTTGGGAGTAGATCAGTGTGGCCAGGAGCAATCGTGTCTCATGTCAACAGAACCCTAAGTTATTTAAATGTCATATTCTACAGCTCTTTGAAGTGGGTAAAGATTACCGATCTCTGCAGAATACAATCTCATCCATTTCTATAAGGGCATTTTTTACATGTAGTTTAAGGGACTCTATTGCTTTCCTAAAGTCAATTTTTTCCACTTCTTCTGTGTTAGGGTGTTCAAGTCCTTCTGTTGTAAGATCATTGGGTTCTGGTGTTTTCATGTTGTTTTTCAGATTGTTGGGTGAATTTTTACCTTGGCGCCTGCCCATCTCCTCCTATTGATGCTATCTAATAGGTCTTTTAAAACAGGATCCGGTTTCCCTGCTGGTCAGGGGCCCCAGCTTACAAAATGCCCTCTCTCTGTTTCCTGGCTCCCTCCGTGGGCCAAGATCCCTCTCACCACTCAGGAGGGTCTTCAGGAACAGAACCAGGCTCCCCGTTCACCAGGGACCTCGCCAATAAAAGGCCTACCACTCTTCAGGCCAGACCCCCAAAAACCTACTTGATTTAATTGTAGTGGGGCGATCTGCTCTCAGTGTGGGCTTCACTATTTCATGCTCGGACTATCCCGCATCTGTGCGCGCCGGTCTCCCGCCACGTCTGCCAGAATACAATCTCTATGTATCTAAAGATCTTATTAGTCTAGCCATAAATATGACAAACATGGATGACTATTGACCTATAATTCTTAATACCTATATAGTATAAAGACTAAGACTTCATATTAGAATATTAAACAACCTTTAAACAACTGTGCACAAAATGAGAAGAATGACTTAAAAAATGTAAACAATATATAATTATCTTGATAAGAGGTAGATAAGAGGTATATATTGTAATAAATAAATAATCCTAAAATTGCGTCAATATACAAAATTTCTTAAGCAGAGGTAGAAACATGCATACATACAATATGACAAAATAACTTTGCCTAGGTGTACAAATATTGTAGACAAAATAGGAACATATTCAATATAATTTAAGTTTTTTACCAGTATACAAGAATCTGTACCATTGTAAACTGCCTATAAATAATAGCTCACAAGTATTCACTCCATTACTCACTATAATTTGAAATGATGAATGGATACTTAAAAGAAATCCCACACTAGCTCAGAATTGAGAAATAGATCGTCATTTATTTAGGGGTAAACTCACAAATCAGAATCCTCCGCTTGACCGGTTGAATCATGTGATCCAAAAGAGTAGCCAGAAAAGGAGCAAGGGGAAGTGGTGTAGGAGGTTTTTCTTTTCATGCATTACTTTCACTGGTTAATGAATAAAGAAACTGCTTTGGGCCTGATAGGGCAGAAGTTAGGTAGGTGGAGAAGACAGAACTGAATGCTGGGAAGAAGGGGAGAGTGAGAGACACCATGGATCTTCTGCCTGAGATGGATGTTGGTTCAAATCTTGCTGGTAAGCCACAGTCACGTGATGATAAACAGATTAATAGAAATGGGTTAAATTAAGATGTAAGAATTAGCCAAAAACAAACTAGAGCTAATGGGCCAAGCAGGGTTTTAATGAATATAGTTTCTGTGTGGTTATTTTAGGGGCTAAGCTAGCTGGGCGGCAGGGATAAACAACAGGCCCTGCTCCTTGTAACAGGGAAGGAGAGAAAAAGGGACGGACGCAGGTTCAGCTTCCGTGTATATATTATAAGAGGCCACACCCCAGCAGGTGAGTGATTACAAGCTGTAATACTTCCTACAGCAATGAGTGTTAGTGTGAGTAAGCTCACACTAATCTATTATCCCATCTAATTTCCCTTTTTTCTTTATTCTTTCTCAAAGAGATCCCTGAGCCTATATAAGTTCACTCTAACCCTGAACCCTATACCAGTTATAATCAACTCCTTACCACCTGTATGTTTGTCACCTCTGTGGATGGTCTTTCTTTTTCTTTCTTAAGAGGTTTCTCCTTTTCAAACCAAATCTTTATTAATTTTGATGGTATCCATTGCTTTTCTTCTCCTGTGGAAACAAGAGCAAAACCCCTTCCCCAATGTAGCACATCTCCTGGTTTCCATTGTGAGGTCAACACATCCTTGAGATACACTGGCTGATTTAATTCAAAAGTTGTTTTCTATTATTCAATGTCTCCCTGCTGCTGTTGTTCCTTTCTGATTAGCATTAAGAAAATTCAAGGTTAATATAGCATTAAGCAATCAATTTCTGTGGGTATTTTCCATCCCTTTCTGTTTTTTAAACATCCTTTATACTTGGTTTCATCTTTCTATAACTGCATGACCTGTAGGATTGTTTGGTATACCTGTAATATGCTATATCATTATTTGTACAGGTATACCCATGATGGCCATAACTTTTAATATATGCGTGGTTACTGAATCAGCCTTTTTCTGAGCTTAAGGCAGTTGCTCATTGAAAACCTGAATAAGTGTCAATGGTGTGGTGTACATATTTTAAGTTTCCAAAATCTGCAAAATGGAACACATCCATCTGCCAGAGTTTGTTCCTTTGAGAACCCTTTTGGTTATTCCCTGCAGGTAGCAATGTTTGGTTATAGAAAGAGCAAGTAGGACATCTCTTTATAACCTCCTAAGCTTGATGCCATGTAATAGGAAACTCTTTCTTTAAATTTTTGCTATTGACATGATGTGTTTTATGAAATTCTGAGGCCTTCAGCACATTTTCAATCAACAATTGATCAATTTCTGCATTACCTTGTGCTAGAGTACCTGGCAGACCCATATGAGATCTGATGTGTATTATGTATATTGGACAAAGCCTATTCCCGATCATATTTTGAACCTGAATGAATAGTGGAATCAATTCTGTATCATCTGGCATAAATTCAGTGGTTTTAATATACAAAACTACTCTTTCTGCATATTTTGAAAAAGTAACTATATTGAGAGGTTCTTTAAAATCCCTTAGCACCATAAGAATAGCATATAACTCTGCCTTTTGGACAGAAGTATAAGGGCTTTTTTCACCTTACTCAGATCTTCTGATTTGTAACCTACCTTTCCTGATTTATCTGCATCAGTATAGAATGTACAGGCTCCAGGTATTGGTGTGTTACATACGATGTGGGGAAGGATCCAAGTAGTTCTCTTTATTAGGTTAATTTTATCACTTTTGGGATAATTGCTATTAATCTCTCCTAAAAAACTAGCACAAGTTCTTTTCTGGGTTCATTGTCTTCCCATAATTTTTTTTTTTTTGTTTCTTTCGAGACAGGGTTTCTCTGTAGCTTTGGTGCCCGTCCCAGAACTAGCTCTTGTAGACCAGGCTGGCCTCGAACTCCCAGAGATCCTCTTGTCTCTGCCTCCCAAGTGCTGGGATTAAAGGTGTGCACCACCACTGCCCGGCTTCCCATAATTTTTTTATTTTATCATTAGTAAAAGGCACTATAATCTCTGCTGGGTCTATTCCTACTAATTGACAAAGTCTAAATTTCCTTTTATAATTAATTCAGAAAACTTTTCACATAAGTTTTTAGTTTTTTACTTGGTTTATATGGTAAAAAGACCCATTCTAATATAATAAATTCCTGTAATATAATTAAAATTCCTGTAGAGGAAATTCTGGAAGGCAATATGACTAAAATGCAATTAAGGTTTGGATTCACCTGATCCATATGTGTCTCCTGTAATTTCTCTTCAACAACTGTTAATTCTTTCTCAGCTTCAACTGTTAATTCTCTGGAGTTGTTAAGTCTTTGTCACCATCTATGGTTTTATTTAAATGAATTATTAGATCAGTTGTTATCCCAACAGCTGGCCATAGATTAGAGATGTCTCCTAGCAATCTTTGAAAGTCATTAAGAGTCCACAACTGGTCTCTCCTAATTTGTGCCTTTTGTGTATAATTTTCTGTAAACATATTTTATAACTTAGGTAATTGACAGAATCTTCTCTTTTTATCTTTTCAGAAGCAAGTTGTAATCCCCATTTAGACAAAACTTTCTTTACTTCTTCAAACATTCTTTCTAAAGTATCTATATTTAAATCAGATAACAAAACGTCATCCATGTAATGTCAAATTAGAGATTTAGGGAATTGTTTACACATTATTTCCAATGGCTGACTTACAAAGTATTGGCACAGGGTGGGGCTATTGAGCATTCCCTTAGGAGGATGGTCCATTGCTATCTCCTAGTAGGCTGAGAATTACTGTAAGTAGGCACTATGAAAGTAAATTTTTCTCTGTTCTTTTCATGTAAGAGAATAGTGAAGAATATTTAAATCAAAAACTTTAAGAGGCCATCCTTTAGGCAATAGGGAAGTCAACAGAATTTCAGATTGTGGAGGGTCCGTAGGTTGAACACCTTGTTGACAGTTCTTAGATCTGTCACCATTCTCCATTTTCCAGATTTTTTAAAAACAACATATACAGGAAAATTCTAAAGTCTGGTTGATTCTTCAATGTGGTGATCATCTAGTTGTTCCTGTACTAGCTGACCTAAAACCTGCAGTTTGTCTTCTGTTAAAGGCCATTGCTTAACCCATATTGATTTTTCAGTAAGCCATTTTAAAGGTAGGGATGTTGGTACCTCTGAAGTTTACTAGTTGCTTTGTGTTCTTGTGCAGCCTGAATGGCTGGTGACCCTCATGTATAGTACCTTATAATATCCTTCCCCAAAACATGAGTTTCTGGAACTGCAGAAATATTAATTTGGGTATTTCATTGCTGCAGCAGTTCACAACCCCATATATTCACTGCAATATTAGCCACACATGGCCTCAGCCTTCCTTTCTGCCCCTCTGGCCCTGTGCATTCAACCCATCTCATGTCTTGTTTCATTTAAGATAGGGTTCCAATTCCTAGGAATTAACTATCTGCCTCTTGAAGAGGCCAATTTGCATAAGATTCTGGAGTAATGATAGTCACAGCCACACCCATGTCCAGTAATCCCCAGTTACTATGTTCTTTATAAACACTCTTAACTTTGATCTTTGATCATTTATAGAAGTTTGCCAAAATATATACTTCCTATTTTTTATTGGAAATTTTGATACATTGTCCATGTTTATTCCATCATCCAGAACAGTATGGACTTTTTACTGCTGGCAATGGAGTTTTTAATTTTCCTGGTGAGACATGGCCTTCACAGTAACTGGGAATGAATGGACCATGTTTGACTTGGGGGTCTGCAAGAGTCCCTCCCCAAGGAGTTTCTCAATGATATCAGGTTGCCTTGTCTGTCTTTTGTTAATCTACATTCATTGGCCCAATGTTGGCCTTTGCCACATCTTCTACATAAACCTGAAGGTTGAGACCTTCTATTTTTGCCATTCCCAGAGGAGACATTATTTATAGGAATTCCTTATCTACAGTCCCTTCTCAGATGTCCTATTCTACCACAATTAAAACATTTGGCATTTTGATGTCTCCTCATACATTTGGAAACTGCTTCTCCTACACAAGCCTTAGTATTATAGTCAAATGTCTCAATGTTCATTGTATGCAGGATCCATTAATCCATTGGTGCTGATCTGACCTTTAAAGACCCAAGTACTTTTTGCATGCTAAGTTGGCATTTTCAAAAGCCAGAGATTCAATAAGTACTCATCTAGCTTCTGAGTTTGCTATTCCTATTTTTACAGCCTTAGTTAATCTTTGTAAAAAGTCACTAAAGGGTTTAACTCTGTTTAACTCTGGTATATGATTCAATATGCTTTCCTAGTTCTTGAATCCTGTTCCAAGCATGTAAGGCTGCTGTGTGGCCTAGGGACTAGATTTGTTCATCATAAAGAGCTTGAGCCTATAGGTCAGCATAAGTTTCCTCTCCAAGAATTTGATCTATATAGTCTCAACTTTTTTTGCTTTTTCCTGTTGTTCTTCTCACCAATAACATTTCCACAGTAGTCGTGGCCCATCTTCAAGGATAGCTAAAATTTATTGAAGCCAATCGTGTGGGGTAGCCTTATTGCTGGAAGCCCATATCTTTACCCTAACAAGTAGTGAATGCAAGCCATAAGATATTATTGCTTGCTTATTTTTTTTTTACACTATTCATTCCTATAGGTATACATCTACAGTCTTTGGATCCTTTTGGGCATTTAGAGATTGATGCTTTTTCGGAGTTGATTATAGGGTAGGAAGCTAAAACCCTGGGTAGGTCATCTCTAACAAGTACTGGTGATGTTAAATCCTGTCCTTGTACCTTCTTTCCCTGCTTATCAGCTTCAATAATCTCCCCAACCATTTCAAATCTTTTTACTACTGTCTTTTAAAGCCTGAATCTCTTGGCCTGTATTTATTCCTAGTGATTTCATTGAGGCACCCAGCCTCTGGTTCTCATTCTGCACATATGGTTCGAAGGCATGAAGTTTTTCCTTCAAAGATAACATCTCATCCTTGGACATTATTTGAATAGTGTGAAGATTGCCTCCCTGGAGAGATACTCTATCTGCTAACCTATCATAACTTTTTAACAGATTTTGAATGTCAGTATGAATTCTTCCAAATAACTTCTCAGTACCCTTTGACATGGATTGAATTTTGTCTGTCAAATTAATGTTATCATTTTCAATGGTATTATTTTTTTCAGCTAGCTTCTGATTTTCGATGGTTTTAATCCTGTCAGCTAGTTGTTCATTATTAGTATGTTAAGACTGTATTATTTCTAAAAGTGCCTAATTCTTGGTTCTGTTATCAAACCATTTTCTTAAGGATATAATATGAAAAAGAAAACTAAGTCCCAATATCCAATTAATGGATGTATCAGAAAAACCATATAAGTCTTGCAGGATACCATCCATAGTATAAGCAAGGTTCTTAAATTCCTGGAAGGCAATATTGCCTGCCATTATATAACATTCAAGTGTATTGATTTTATTTATTAATCAAATAGTTTCCTTTGTTATGAGATTTTGGTAAATTGTTGTAGGTGTAATAATCTATTGATCAACAGGTCTCATAGCTGTAGCCATGTGGTGGTGAGACATGATTGGCAGTGGCACAAACAGTCCCACACTGCTTTGATTCTTCACGTCGGTGCCTAGTTAAATATTGAAAAAAATTCTTTACTCTTTGCTTAAGAGCAATTAAATTAATTCCAAAAATGGACAGAGTTTTTTGGATGAAGGAGTCAGAGCTCGTGAGCAGGGAACACAAACCAGAAGGTGCACAAGTCGCTGTGTGGCAGGGAAAGCTTGGTGGGGGGAGGGGAAGCTTAGCTCTCTTCTGGTAGGGTTTTTTTCAAAAAAATTTAGTAGGTGAAATCAAGCCAGGTGGGCAGGGTGGAAGACCTACTGGGCTGCTGACCTTTGGGCCTTTTAGACCAGTCCACCTGGTAGGCATGCAGTTGGGATTCATGTGGATTCCAGATGAAGAAAGACACTAAAAAGAAACCCCACACTAGCTCAGAATTGAGTATAATAAAGGGTTGTTTATTTAGGGGTAGACTCACAGATCACTGTCCTCTGTGTGAACGGGGAATAACAACTGAATCCAGCAGCCAGAAAAGAGAGAGAGAGTGCAAGCTTTATGGCTGTATTTATCGTATATGAGACCACGCCCGAGTGGGCTGGTATCTTAAAGGCTATTGGCTGAATAAGTTCCCACAACACCAGTCATGAGAAAATTGGCTTTTCTTCATCTTTGAAGGGTTAATAAGTCCATGTAGAGCTATAATTTATGTCCCCCCCCACCTCAGCCACTCAAATACTGTTTCCGTTTTCACTGCATAAAATGTCAGTCAGACTCTTCATTGCTGTGACAGAATGTCTGGCCAAGAACACAAGGGTGAATGATTTATTTTGGCTCACATTTTCAGTAGTCTCAGTTCATGCTTAGCTGGCTCCTGGCTCCAGTTCTTTGGGCCTAAGATGATGTGTAATGTGATCTTATGGAGGTGGGAGTGTGTAGTGAGAGAGAGGATGGGACCCAGGACCAGATGTAATCTTCGGCGTCATACCCCAACAGCGTCTTTGAAGGGACTCTGGCTGACTTGAATGTGACAAGTGTGGCAGGCATGGCTCTGGTAGGTCTTGCCCTTCTCCCCATTCCCTTCGCCCTGCCTAAAAACATTAGATTACATTTTTAAAGCTAGTCACCAAGGTCTATTCCCTTATTAGGCCATTCCCTCATCCTGAGACTAACTACCAAGGTCCAGCTATCAAAGTATTGAAGCCCAGCAATTAAAAGCTTCTGTTGACATATCTAATTAACATGCCTAATTAATTAAACACCTTATCCTCACCCAAGGTTTCCCAGTTTACACACCTTCTCCCTAACAAATACCTTACCCCCTTTCCTTGCCCATTTTCTCCCCTCTCTTCTGTTCTCGTTCCCTTTTCCCTTGTCCTGTATTTCCTGTCTCTGTACCTTATCCCTGCCCTCTGTCCCTCTGGGGCAAATAAATCTCCTTTGTTCTGAGAGGTTGGTCTTGGGGTGTTGAGCTGACTTCGAGGTTCCATAGCTATACCACTTCCTTCAACTGTGTCCCTAACTTCTAAAGTTTCTACCATCTCCCAAAATGGCACTGTCCAGTGGAGGCTAAACATTCAACCCATGAGCTTACTGGGCACATTCCATAACTACGCCATCATTTATGCTTTCTGAGGAGAAGACAAATGTAATTCTTAGCTTTCTTTTGTTCCTATAATGGTGTCTCTTCCTCGTCCCTGTCCCTTCCCTTTTGGCTTTCTTCAGTTGTGTGAAGTTTGAACATGAAATTCTAAAGTGTAGGTTTTCCTCCTCTACCCTCTTCTTTCCCCCTCCTCTTACTCCTTATCCTTCTTGCTGTCTTCTAAACTTTCTTGATTTGTGATTGAGTGTTGGCCATCAATTTTGGGGACATTCAGTCATGACTCCCTCGAATGCTGCCTCTATCACTTTCCTTTTCTTCCCTCTGTGGTTCCCATGGTGCTCATGGTGGACATTTCATGGTTGTCTTGTAGTTCTTGTGCACTTTTTTTCAGCTTCAGCCTTCTTCTCCTTGGCTTTACGTGTGAGGGTATCTGTCACCATGTCCTCCAGCCCAAGCAGAGGTGCGTTCCCAGCTATGGCCAGCACACTCAACAGCCCAGTGAGCACTTTCTTCACCCTTTTCTTTTTTCTTGTTGTTTTGACCCTTTAGTATTTCATTTTCACCAGTCTGCATTGTTTCTATTTCTAATTGTGTTATCCATCTGTTCTTATACATTGTCTTTGTTTCTACTAAACTAATGTTCTTAGCATATTCATCACAGTTTTTAAAAATTCCTACTTTTGTAATCCCAACATTCTCACTGTATCTGACCCTGCTCATGATGCTGGCCCAGTCTCTCTGCAGCTTGCCTTGTAGCATGCCTTGCCTTGCAGTCTCTTATTATTATTATTATTATTATTATTATTATTATTATTAAAAGATGGGCTGGGTCAAAGGAACTGGCCTTAATTTTTTATTTTTAAAAATCAGCACATTATAATGAACTCACAAATAAAGACACCACACAGCTATCTTATGGTAATCACTCAAACAAATATTTGCCCAGTCTCAAAGTCTATGCATCTCAGTGAACTGCTACACAGTTAGACTGTCCATTCTGAAGCCATGAGACTTCACTTAGGGCTTTCATTGTCAGTTACATTTTTATAGGCTTTGCCACCACAAAAAGAAAAAAATAACTAGGAAATCAATTAGCTTTATAGTCTCTTTCCTGCGGTGGTTAGCCTGCATTCCACCCTAGGAGGGAGCAAACATTTATTAAGGTGGCCAGGTGTGTAGGGAGGGGAGCATTTTCTCCACCTGCAGACAAATCCACCTCTCCTTCTGAGCTTGGCCTGGTCTGCGGTCTCCACCCACCTCTGGGAGTAGTTTGTTTTATTCCCAGCATCCTGCCTGTGGAAGAGGATGGCAGAGGGAGCGGGATCAAGATTAGACCCTTTCCTCAGGCCTGTGAGGTTCTGAAGAACACAGAGGTTAGATTTTTGTAAAGTGTCTTCCCCTGAGGGTGGACCTTCTCAGCACTCTCTTTCTTCTACCTGAAGCCTGAAGGGATTTTTCCTTTGACAGTCACAGAGTGGACCTAGCAGGGCTCCTGGAGATAAAACCCAATGGCATGTGCAGTTCTCCCGTGGCCGGCTCACACCGGAATGCTTAGTTTTCAGATGTGAGCCTACCAAAGCTCTGGACTCTCAGTAACAAGGCAAGGCTGTTTATTTTATATATATATATATATTTTTTTGAGTGGGACATGCTTTCCATCAGTGTTTCTGTCCTGGGATGTTCCGATTTTGAGAGTGCTGACTGTCTTTCCCATAAGAGACACAGTGGTTTTGCCTGAGAATTTAGTGCTCAGGAACCTGAGAAAAGCTGTTGACTTTGTAGTTGCTAGGATAGAGTTTTTACCTGATGGACCAGAAACCTAAAGTCCTCATTCGTTTTTTTTTTTACCTTTAAAAAATTAGCAGTTAATTTAATTCTTCATTTAAAGAATTTGTATTTAGCCAGGCGGTGGTGGCGCACGCCTTTAATCCCAGCACTTGGGAGGCCAGAGGCAGGCGTATCTCTGTGAGTTCGAGGCCAGCCTGGTCTACAAGAGTTAGTTCCAGGACAGGAACCAAAAAGCTACGGAGAAACCCTGTCTCGAAAAATCCAAAAAAAAAAAAAAAAAAAAAAAAAAAAAGAATTTGTATTTAATTTTCTTGAGCCACAGTGCTTGTGTAGAGGTCAGAGGACATCTTGTTTGAGACAGGGTTCCTGTGTACCACTGTATAAGCCCACCTGGCTGGCCTCTGAGCTCCCAAGGCCTTCCGCTCCTCACTCCTGTCTCACTGTGGGATTGTGGGATAACAGACCTGTGCTAAGCCCAGCTTTGTGTGTGCTCTGGGCTCTGAACTCAGGTCCTCCCATCTGCACAGTGAGCTCTCCACTTCACCGAGCCCTCGCCTCAGCCCAATTAACTTAATTCCTCCATGCTTCATTTCCTCACGTGGAAGTGGGGATTCTAGTTCCTGTGGGGCTTCATGGTGGTGAGGATTGGATTCACTGCACATTTATTGCTCCTGACACAGGTGCTGGCTACATGGAAGCTGTGGTAGGGACCTCTTGCGTGGGCAGTGCTGTAGGGCTGGGGTTCGCCTGTGCCTTCTGCTCAGTGCCCACATCGCCCCACTGTTCCCCTGGAGCCTGGTACTCTTGCTGGTCCCTGGATTATTGGGGTCATGTGACATTTGAGCATCCTATGTCAGGAGTGGGTCTGTGCTACTCTTTTCAGTATCCGCGTGTGCCAGGGTCCCGTGGCGGGCAGGAAAGCGTGAGCCCCAACCGTTGGGCCAAAGGCTTCAGGTTAACAGTGGTCCCGAGCAACACACTGAGTGCCAGCAAAACCCGTGCCCATTTACAGGTTGTGGAGAAGACCTGAGCTTCCCCTCCGTGGGTGTTTCACCCACATTCGGAGGCTCAGAGAGCAATCACAGTAAAGCATTCATACAGTGAAGAGAATACGGCCTGTGTTGGCAGCAACATTCTCTTCAGTAGCATTTTCAATTCTTTGTTTTTCGCACTGCTTGACAATATTCCGATTTCTTTCTATGGAGGATGGAGCTACAGGCTCCTGCCTCTTTCCCTGTCAGGCTATTATTCGAGGGTCTGTTTTAAACCTCTGGCAGGCTGCAGACAGAGAAACCTCGTTTCCTTTTGAAGGCTACTCATGTGGTACTAAGTTTCCGTTTCTCTTCCATGCACTCTGGGCAAGGAAGTGTGGAGGCCAGACCTTAAGATCTCGGTAATCTTGGGAATTAGGCTGAGGCGTCAGAACTCCTGATGGCAGTTAGAACATGTACTCTCGCCTGAGACATCCCTGCCAAGTGCCCCTATTATCTGAATTAAAAAACATGGTGCCTAGTTCCAAGTTGTGGGCTCAGTCCAAAAACTGTTCTGCTGTCTGGCTTCATTTTCTTCTTCGGTCATCAGAGTTGAAAGTACAGCGTTTTGTATTTTTTTTTTTTAAACAATCGTAAGACTTCATGTAGTTTTGGAAAAGCACTGTCAATATTCTGATATTTCATATTTTGAAAACGCAAGAACAAATCTGTTTTTTCTCTAAAATCTAGGAGCTAATAGGCAAACCAGCCTAGTGCTAATATTACATGAATTTGTGTTAAAGTATCTCCAAGATAAAAATGCATTGTAAATACATGCATTTTGCATTTAGCAGTGGCTTGTGTTTACCCTTGCTCTGCTGATGAGCCCTAGAGGAGATACACCTTCCTGCTTACTGCAGAGGGCACAGGCTAACAAGGCTGTTGAGGCAGCTGCAGCTTCTCTGGGTACTGTGAGCTCACCCCCATTTAGAGCTATTTTAACCACATCTTCTCTGCAAGGGAAGCCAAGATGCAGGCAGACTGACAGCAGCAAACACAGTGCACTGAGACAACTCTTTGTTCCATAAACTGCTTTGGCTAAATATCTGAATTTAGAGGGAACTGGCAGGGACCCGTGGTTCTGGGAGCCCAGAGGACTCAGGGGTATGTCGTGCTGGTGACGCTGGTGTGCCTTACCCACTGGGGTAGGTGGTGGAGGAGTGGCCCAGCTGGGGCAACCACGGTGTCCTCCTAAAGTGCGGTGATGATTCATTCAGCCGCTGTGAACTTTGGAGGAATGTCTACCACCTGCCTACTCAGGAGATCCCAGGCTTAAAAGGCTACAAACTCCCGTCCTCTAACATGAGCGGTTTGGATGAGACGAGCTTCGAGGTCTCTATTTGAAAATACTGCAATTCTATGAAATTAAGCCTATTTGATTAAAATGGGGACTGAATGCCTCCCGGGTGTGTGCTTGGTGGAGGCATGGATTGTACTGCAGATAAAACCCTCCTCTCAGCAGTATTTCTGACTTTTATGTTCCCATTTCCAACGTTCCCCCCACCCTTTAGCTTAATGCCTACTGTGTGCTGTGTGCCCGGTAGGTTCACAGAAAAATACACATTCAAGTTCCTTCCTTAAGATGCTTAGCATTTGACAGAGGAAACGAACTAACTCTCGGAGTAACAACAGTCTATGGAGTCACATATGCCTCTGTGGAACGGAGGAACTATGAGCATGGGTTCAAGTGGGGGCTCAGATTTCAAGCTGCCCCACGGAGTTGAGTTGACGTCCATTTTATTACAGTGACCTGACCTCTGGCTCACTCAGTTCACTGCCCTCAGCCTGCCCTGCCTTGCTCCTCCCAGTTCTTGTTTAATCCCGCTCCCTAAGTGCCCAGATCAATGTTTTAGGAGACTTCACAGAGTGTTGTGTGATGGGGAGTATGTGCAGGAGCCTGTAGTGTGGAGAGGGGGCTCTGGAAGCCTCCAAAGTGGTTGCGTTGGTCTTTACGAGGAGGGGCAGGGCCAAGCGTCCTAAGCAGGGCTCTTCCTGTAGGTGGATGAAGGTGTGGGGAGAGTCTGGAGAGCCAGGTTCTGCTGTTCTTTAGGGGGATGTATCACGCCACTGGGGAGGCTGTTTTGATTGCGCCCGAGTTTATTTCTCTGGACAATAAAATATCAAGCGAGTGAACCACACCACTTCCCTTCTGCTCAAGGGAAGCCATCATCGGAGATGGTTGTCACCACTTAGTCAATAGGCCTGTTGTCTGGGTACATGGAGGGGTCTTACAGCGAGGAAGGAGGTTAGCTCCGAGGGATTAAAGGCTCCGAGGACATCTGCTACGATGGCTCCTCTGTGTTGACCTCAGTGAGCATCCCCTGGAGACCTTTGAAAAAATACCAAGACTTTGGCTTCCAGCCTTCTGCTCCAGGATCTTAACTTAATTGGTCTGGGGAGGAGGGGCTCTGGCACCACAGCCAGTTTACAAGTTCCCCAGTTGCTTCTAATCCACACCCAGGGTTAGAAAGCACCAGCTGTTTACCAGGGAAATCAATTGCTTAGCGGAAAGGGGCTGCTGGCATTTGCTCTGGAAGTCCAGAGGGTCTGCAAGGTTCCCTTGGATGGGTGACTCTCAACTGGCCTGACCCTGCGGAGAATAAAGTTAATCTTGGGCTAGAGGAGAAAGTCATGAATATGAACCAGATATTAAAGGAGTGTGTGTGTGTGTGTGTGTGTGTGTGGCTAATGGGAGAACTTGCTGTGTGATGTTTTACTCTTTTGGCTTTTTGAAGGGCCCACCACCGGCTCCCAAATAAATCACACATGGAGGCTTATTCTTAGTTGTCAGTCATGAATGCCTGGCCTTAGCTTGGCTTGTTTCTTGCCAGCTTTTCTCACCCTAAGTTAACATGACTATCTTTTGCCTCTGGGCTTTTATCTTTCTCTATTTCTGTATACCTTTCTTTGCTTCTTTCTCTGTGGCTTGCTCTCTAGTTGGGTGGCTGAACCCTGATGTCATCCTCTCCCTGTTTGCTCCCTCCTCGCCTTGCTTTTGGTTCTCCTTTTATTTATCCTCTCTGCCTGCCAGCCCCACCTATCCTTGCTCCTGCCTCACTATTGGCTGTTCATCTCTTTATTAGACCATCAGATATTTTAGACAGGCACAGTGACACAGCTTCACAGACTTAGAGAGATGCAGTATAAACAAAAGTCACACAGCTGAAAGTAATGTTCCCCAACAAGGACTGGTGATGAAGGCTAGTGAAAGCATGTGCCGTGGAGACTCACCAGATCAAACACATCAGCTCATAGTGCCGAGTTTTGATGGGCAACAAAGAAGGTTTGAAAATGATGCACACTGCTGGTCACCAAGGGAACTGTTGGGTGAGGAAGTGCCTGGGAAGCCCTTGTGTCTGAGCCTGCTGTCTTTAGGCTCTGCTCTGGGTGTCCTTACGTGGCCGGGATGTGGATGCGTCTCCCCTTTGGAGGAAGTGTGGCTTGGTAGGCACCACACTCCTACAGTGAAGACACGGAAATCAGCGCTTCCAACTTAGTGCTCAGTATCAAGCCAGGAGACAGGGACGTATCACGCTGCCCCTGCTGTCACTGTGCTCTCCTCAGGACCATCTTAGAAAGATGAGGTGTCTCTGCCACTTCAGAGAACCAAAACACCGCACAGAGTGCTGTGCCAGTCAGCGATGGTGAAGCAATACCCAAATGAAGCCAAACCTGACTCGACGTGATATGGGAAATTGGGGAGTAAGCACTCCTGAAAACTTAGAGGCCAGGTGAGTCCACTTCCCTGGAGGTGATGGGTTCCTGAGCGGTTGTTCTGCTCAAAACCAGGTGAATGTGGAGCCCAGTGACCCTATCCTGTGCTTCTCCAGCTCCTGGGTCACTGAATGCTCTGTAGAAAGGCACTGTGGTGGTGCCTTGCAAGACAGCTGCCCTGAGAGAGCTAGTGATCTAAGGTTTCAGGCTACCTGGAGACAAAGGATACCTGGAAAAGAGGTTGTGTCTGGGGTGGGGGTCTTCACTCAGAGACACTGGTCAGGCTCTTTAGTTTGCTG
The DNA here is from genome assembly GCF_950005125.1 of Chionomys nivalis. Lineage (NCBI taxonomy): Eukaryota > Metazoa > Chordata > Mammalia > Rodentia > Cricetidae > Chionomys > Chionomys nivalis. The sequence goes on from NC_080087.1 coordinate 13,418,266, forward strand.
AGCCTGAGAAGAGGGCAGAGGTTGTTTTAGATATAGCCAGTGAAAAGAAAAAGGCAAAAAACCCCAAAGCATTGAGCTGGACCAGAGAGGATAATGCATTTTCTTTTCCCTTTCCGCTGGTGGAAACAATTACTGGAGGAAGAAAGCCCTGACTAAGAATTTGGTCTGGTCCAAGGAACATGTAAACTCCAATTTCATAGTAATGCAGTCTTGTCGAAGTTACGAGACGTGACTGGGCAGCAGTCACTGAGTCTAAAGGATAGTTTTAGGATCCAGCATCCTTGTTCTCATAGAGGGAATATACCCCAGTAGAAGACATTACAATACACAAACGATATCCTGCCACCACATAGATGATTGCTGAGTCTAAAGGACAGTTTTAGGATCCAGCATCCTTGTTCTCATAGAGGGAATATACCCCAGTAGAAGACATTACAATACACAAACGATATCCGGCCCCCACATAGATGATTGCTGAGTCTAAAGGACAGTTTTAGGATCCAGCATCCTTGTTCTCATAGAGGGAATATACCCCAGTAGAAGACATTACAATACACAAACGATATCCGGCCCCCACATAGATGATTGCTGAGTCTAAAGGACAGTTTTAGGATCCAGCATCCTTGTTCTCATAGAGGGAATATACCCCAGTAGAAGACATTACAATACACAAACGATATCCGGCCCCCACATAGATGATTGCTGAGTCTAAAGGACAGTTTTAGGATCCAGCATCCTTGTTCTCATAGAGGGAATATACCCCAGTAGAAGACATTACAATACACAAACGATATCCGGCCCCCACATAGATGATTGCTGAGTCTAAAGGACAGTTTTAGGATCCAGCATCCTTGTTCTCATAGAGGGAATACACCCCAGCGGAAGACACAATACATGAACAATACCTGTGCTCCACATACACTCTCACTCATACAGTGTCATATAGGAACTGAATGAAGCAGGGCAGATGTTGGAGGATATTTGAGACATAGGGAAGAGTGACATGTGATCAGTGACTGAAGGAAATGAAGGGCTTGATTCTATAGAGCCAGGGGCAGGTCATGTCAGGCAGGACCCCAGAGTGTAGAGGGCGAGCTAGCATCAGGTAAGTCCCACGAGAAAGGGAAGCAGTGCAGTGTTTAGGGGTCTCCACTGCTGGCCAGAACTTCTCCAGAGATTACTATATCTGGACCAAACCTTAAAGAATTCACACATTTCCCACAGGCCAGATTCTAAGGGTCCCAAGGCATTGTTCATGCCTTGGGACTCTGAAAGCTGTGCAGAGAGATGATTAGCCATGCTGAGGGATAAGCAAACAGGGAGAAGGAGCATGAAGCTTGTAATATGGTGAGCCAAACTGTGGATGTGCCCATGAGTGGGTTAGAGTTCAAGATTGTGATGTGGTTGAAAGTCAGTAACAAAAATGGAGAGGAAAGGGAAGCTGAGAGATTGGAAATGGAGGTCAAAACCACTAAATGTGGAAGCTTGGGCAGTTCTTTGTGGTTAGGTAGGGATTGTCGGAAGTTTTCAATAGGGGATCCACACACGCCAAACACAGCACATACTAAGAATAGGCTGGGTGGCTGGGGAGGAGGGAAATGGGGGTGAGAGGGACTGAACCTTCAGGGCAGCGGTTCTCAACCTTCTTCATGCGGTGACCTTTAATACAGTTCCTCATGGTGTGGTGGCCCCCCAACTATAAAATTATTCTTTCATTGCTACTTCATAACTGAAAATTTCCTACTGTTCTGAATTGTAATATAAAGATCTGTGTTTTCTGATGGTCTTAGGCAACCCCTGTGAAAGGGTCGTTTGACCCCCGAAAGGGATCATGACCCACAGGTTGAGAACCACTGCTCCAGAGAGACCCCATATTTGAGCAAGGAGTCATCTTTCTTGCAAAAAACAATTAAGACATTGTACAAACAAAACAATAATTGCAACTGATGAGATATTGGATGAGAAGAGAGATGTCATTAAGGATGGCCAATGTTCTATGTCCTAGGTATTTTTTTAACACACACACATGTGTACATGTACACTCTCCCCCACCTACTCCCCCTCCTGCCAACCGTTTTCATCCCCTTTTGCTTTCCTGTCTTTTGTTTGGTGGCACACTTCATTTACCTAGGATTGCTTCTTTGAGTGCTGTGGAACAATTTCTGTGCACTGTAAATATATAGTACTCCCATTGGTTAATAAAGAGCTGACTGGCCTATAGCTGGGCAGGAGGAGACTGGGCAGGAGAGCCGACTAGGAGGATGCTGGGGAAGAAAAGGGTGAAGTCTCAGGGAACATGAGAGACAAGATGAACATGCTGTGTTGAAAGAAGGTACTGTCATGTGGCAGAGGGGAGATAAGAAATATGGATTGATTTAAGTTGTAAGAGCTAGTTAGTAATAAGCTTCAGCTATCAGTCGAGCCTTTATAATTAATATTAAGTCTCTGTGTTGGCTATTTGTGAACTGGCAGGTGGGAAAGAAAAGTCGGCCTACACTTGAGCATAAGACGGGGGTTATTTTCTTGAGCAAGGACAACTTACCAGTGGCTATCCACTGAAGAAGGAGACTTCTCTCCCCCAGTAACCATTAACTTTCTAAAGCTCCCAGGGAGTGATGGGACCTCATGATTACTGCCCCCATTTTATTTTATGCTGGAATGTTCCCTGGCATCATCTTGTGTAGGTTTTGTGTGGATAGCAACAATTTCATGAGTTCATGCGTGCAACCATCACGTCATCATGGCCTGTCTAGTAGACAGAATTTCACAGTACTCCTTCCCTTCCTGGGGCGGGCTCTCACATTCTGGCTTTTTTTTCCCTCCATGTAGAACTTTCTCTACATAACAGCCCTGGTTGTCCTAGAACTCGCATTGTAGACCAGGTTGGCCTCAAACTCACAGAGATCCCAGAGCTCCTCCTCCTGCCTCTGCCTCCCGAGTGCTGGAGTTAAAGCGTGCACCACTACTTCCAGAAGCTCTTACGTTCTTTCTGCCTTCTCTTTTTCAATGTGTCCCTGACCCTTGTTCATGTCTGATGTGGGAGAGAGGGGCATCAGTGGTAGGGAGGCAGAAGGGCTCTGTGGGAGGGTTTCCGTGATGGCAGAGAGATGTCTGCTGCTCTGCTAATAGAAAAGCAGGAGTGAAATGCGGCAGGAACTGGACTTTAGATTACAGTTAGAGAGGCATTGAAGATGGACACCCTCCTCCCCCTTGCATTAGCTTTGGACCTTACCTCCATTTCTCTGGTGACATTAGACAGGGAAACACCACAGCTGCACCCACTTCAGGGCTTTGTTGAGGATCATCAAAGTAAGATCCTCCTCGTCAAGAGAATGGAATCTGAATCCGAGTTGGAGACCAGATGTTCTTACCTGTTCCAACAATGAGAGCGTTGTAGGCTTAGACTTCTAAAAAGCTCTGGCCCCATCTCATTCAGTACAGCTGATTGTGGGACTTGGACCACTTACCGCTGTTTTGTTTAGTTTTTCAGTTTGAATTCAGAATGGACACCATTCCCTTTTCTCTCTTTCTTTCTGTATTCTAACAGGAGGTTGATTCCAAGCTTGCTTTGCTTGACACCTGGAACTTTTCTTCTCATTCTCTGTCTACCTCTGCCGGACCGCTGGTGTCCTCCATTGCTGAAGATGCTGGTTTTCATGGATGCTGCTCAAAAAGGACATGGTCTTTTCTCTCCTTTCCTTCTGGAAGTTGTCAAGGTTTACAGCTGCCTATTCTGGTAAAATGGTCCTCAAACTTCCTTCTGTCACTCAATTCTTTCTATTTACAAGTCTAAGAACTCGAAAGAGAATCCAGAATTTCCTGGTAACAATATTTAGGGAAAGAAAAGTAGGAGGTGGAGAGAGAAGTTGAAAATTTTTGCTAGAGGAGAAAGGGCTAATTTGAAATGAAGAGGGCAGTTTAACAAATGAGAAAAGGGACCAGGACAGAAACACAGAGAGGGCTTTGCATTCAAGGCAGAGAAAGAAGAAAAACCCAGGAAAGGAGCCCAGAGGCACCCCAAACAAGTACAGAGCTTCTAGACCTGGGATGGGAGGACTGGCAAGTTCAGAGTGCTGTGATGAACAGGAACTATTATAACATCTAGGAGATGTTTTGGTTAACTATTCACTAATAAATAGCTGGGATCTTGCAGAGTAGCCAGCTGCCCTTATTTGAGGAGCACTGGATCTATGAGCTGGCTCAAATCTCAGACTTGGTTGAGAGACCAAGTTAGATTTCTTGGCAGACACAGTCAATTGTGTACCTAGTTCATTTCTAGTGATATCAAAGACTTCTGTGGTACAAATGATTCAGATGGCTGTTATAACTGGAGTTTTCTCTCCCATCTGCCAATTCCTAATTGCAAACTGGTTGGCCTATTAGCTCAGGCTTATATTAACTAGCTCTTACATCTTAAATTAACCCATTTCTATTATTCTACATTTTACCACAAAGTTCATGGCTTGCTACCTCACATCTTGCTTCTCTGGTGGCTGCTGGTGTCTCTCTGACTCCCCTCCCCCCCTTTCTCCCTGTATCTCTGTTTGGATTTTCCTCCTGGCTCTGTTCTGCCTGGCTATTAGCCAAATCAGCTTCTTTATTAACCAATGGTAGTAAAACATATTCACAGCATACAGAGAGACATCCCACATCAGGCTGCTTTTCTCTGCCATCCCCATTAGTCAAGGTGCTAGCTTGGTCTCTGTGAACAAGGCCCTTTTGCTAGTGTTCTCATTCTAAGGAACCTTGTGGTCCAGTGTGATGACAGAGGAGCCATACCACACAGTGTTCTAGGCTCCTGCAAAGTCATTACTCATAGCTGGTACTGAAAGAGTCCTCTGTGGCCTTCTGGCAGGTTTACTAAGAAAAGGGCAAAGACGTTCTATATTTTGAGGAGATTTGATAGATCTTCCTCCTCCCCCTCCTCCCCAAGTCTCTGCTTACTTTAGGAATGTCTCCATGGAAGTCCTGGCATTCAGCTTCAGTCAGGAGAGGCCATTTTGTTCCTGATTCAGGAAACAGGGACAGCTTATATTATCAATTTGACAGGCAATAAAATCACTTATTAGTCAAACCTCTGGCTGAACACTACTTGAGAGTGGTTCTAGATTGAGTTAATTGAGGTGGGGACAAAAAACCAACAAAAAAACAAAAAAAAACCATGCTGAATGTGGGTTGATGGAGGAGTTAATTTCATTGGTTAAATAAAGAAACTGCCTTAGCCCTTTAATAGGACAGAAAATTAGGTAGGCGGAGTAGACAGAACAGGATGCTGGGAGAAAGAAGCAGAGTCAGTGAGTCGCCATGATTCTCCCACTCCAGACAGATGCAGGTTAAGATCTTTCCTGGTAAGCCAGCTCGTGGTGCTACACAAAATATTAGAAATGGGTTAGATCAATATGTAGGAGCTAGCCAATAAGAGGCTGGAACTAATGGGCCAGGCAGTGTTTAAAAGAATACAGTTTCTGTGTAATTATTTCGGGGAATAAGCTAGCCGTGTGGGTGGCCAGGTGCCAGGAACGTAGCCCGCCGCTCCTAATACTACAGTGGGTGACTCCATCCTGCGGGTTGTGGTCACAGCCTAGATAAAGAGGAGAAAGTGAGTGAGCATTGCATTGTCTCTTGGTTTGCTCTTTCTTCCTTAAAATGTCTTTGTCGGTCTAGCAATGAGAAAAGTAACACATGTAGAAACCCAACTGCATAAGCTTCAAGAGACACTTCCAACTGTCCAGATCAACACGGCATCCAGCGGCTGCTCATGGGTGCACCCACACTAACAAATGGGCCCAACCCTTCTAACATGAGCCAATACTCTTAGGTCCAGTCCCAATCACCTTTCCTAGGAAGATTTGACAGAGGTTCACAGCATCTTCTAGTTTTTCTGGTATATATGTCACATCTTCAAGGGCCACCGTTGCCCCCTTAGCTCCCAAGACTTGCCAGGATGGGAGTATGGTCAGGGGTTAAGAAGCAGTGACTGGTGTAATGGGTAGATCTGGAGGAAATACAGCACCCCCACTCCCCTGCCAATCCCACTCCACCCTACAAGGTAGCTCCCCAGCAGGAGAGCTCAGGTTGCTCAGCTGTGGGAAGCACTTAGGGAGGAAACGGATCTGAAGAGAGGGCTGCATTTACAGACCAGCAAGACTCCAGAGTTTTGGTTAACACCTGGTTCTAATGCCAGGCATTCTCCTGGCACATACATCCAATGCATTTTGTAATTCTGGAATACTTTGAGTTGGACTTATGGTTTGGTTTTAGAAATTTTGGCTACAGGAGAGAAGTCTTCCTCTGGGACAGTCCAAGAAGCTCTCTGGTTTCTGAGAAAGTAAGTCCTAAAAGCATCTTTTTCTTTTGCTAAATTCTTTAGTATTCTCCAAAGCAACCAATTGCATTATACATTTTTTATTTTGACCAAATGCATTGTGGCAACCACCGCTTGGGCACCCAAAGCCTTGTCTTTCTGAGTCTTGATTGTAAGTGACAATTTAGTGACTCTTTTGTCATTGTGTCCCACAGGCTGCTAATGTCCCCCTCCACTCCTGGTGACAGGGCCACTGATGCCACTAAATCTAACCAGAACCACTTCTAAGTGAGCTAGTGCCAAGTCGAGGAACCCATCTTTAAAGATCTATCCCCTTGAAACCACTGCCCGCACCGTTATGTGTACCAGGCAGTATTTGGTCAGAGCAGCCAGGCCAGCAGGAACATGCAAACAGGATTTCAGACAGCAGCTAGACCCACAGGGCATTGTGGAAGCTGGTATAAGGCCTGTGGAAGTCTAGTTTAGTTCCTCTGTATTGGTTTTCTTCATTTTATTTTTTAAACCAATCTTTTTTTATTTTATTTTTATTTTACTAATCCTAATTCCCTCTCCCTCTCCTCCTCCCACTTCCCCCACCTTCTCCTCACTTTTTTTTTTTTTTTTTAAGTCAGAAGGGCTAGAAGTTGAGGCTAAAGCTAAACACAGAGCTGGGAGAATTCTGGGCACACCAGAACACGTGGTACTGAATCACACCCTCAAGGACAAGCCGTCACTCTTCACTCCCACTAGCTTTAACCTTGGTGACCTGAGCGACCTGCAGAAGTGGCTACTGGCCTGCTGTGGAGCTTCCCAGTACCGGGCTCAGGGACCAGAGACGTAGGGAGTTGGCAGATGCTGTGACTCAGGCCCGCACCTTTCACCAGCAGATCAGCAGCGGCAAGTATGAGCTCCGAGAGCTGGGGCTGCCCCTAAGAGGGTTAGCCGGACTCTTCACTCCTGCCTTACAAATGGCTTCCCGGTTACCTCATGGCCAGCCCTGAAGCCAGAGCCATTTAGGTCAAGAAATCCTCAGACTTGGAGTTGTTAGCTCTGGTGTTAGTATATAGAATCCCTGCCAAAGGGAAGTCTCTATGACAGATGCCTGAAATGTTCAAGAAAGTGAGGGTGGTGGGCCCAGGCTGAACTGGTGGCTGATGAGTTAGGTTGTCAGGGTACGTGTTAGAGAGACCCGGGGAGGTACCCTTCAAACTGCGGAGTGGGGTCAGTTTCAGTGCCTTGTAGTCCTGGAGCCAACATCAAGGGGAAAAGGCCTGGGAATCTAGGTGAGTGGCACCCTGGGGCAACTCCTGTGAGCCAGGGAGTTTTGTAAACTTTGCAACAGGGCGCGGCATGGGCAGAAGGAACGCTTGTATTCTAAGAGTACATTGGGGTCTCGAAGACTGTTGCTGGCCTTTCCAGGTTTGTGCGTCCTGTGAGGAGGAATTGCACGTGGATAGGGGTAGAAACTGGGACAGCTGCTAATGAAGAAAGACTTTTGGGGCAAGGAACTGGGCTAGACAGCTGTGCAAGACGGTTGAACTCTCAGTGGCAAAGATTGTACAAAGGGTTGGGACTTTTCTATCGCAGTACCACAGGCTTTTGGGTCATTTTTAAAAGTGCACTTTTCTGCGCATGCTCTGTTACAGGTCAGCCTCGGGGTTGCGGGCGGGCAGGGCTTTCCAGTGTTTCTGCCAACTGGCTTCTTTCCTACGCCAATATTAATTCCTCTCTCTCCACCTTTTCTCCTGCCACAAGTTTTAGATTTCTTGCTATTTATTTATTGTGTTCATTAAGACGAGAGGGTAGTGCTGGTTTCCAAGCAGGGGCCAGCCAGCAGAGTGTAGGGTGGCTGCAGAGGGGGGCCAGGAGGGGCTGGTATTGGGAAAGGAAGAATGATAGGGGAAAAAGAGGAGGGGGGAGGGGGGAATGTGAACAGGAAAAGAAACAGAAAAAAAAAGAATCCACGCAGGAGCGTCTATCTCAGCGAGACAGACAGGAAGCAAGTGCAGGGGAGGGTGGGGAACCTGGCTTCGGACCAGAGGGACACGCTGGAGCCCACAAGAGGAGGACCGGCAAGCTACACGGAGAGGCTTGAGAACACGAATCTCTGTGTGCGAGTGCGCTTCCTCTGCCGTGGGCTGCGTGGGCCGCACACTCTTGTCCTTGAATGTTCAATCTTAGTGCAATTAAAAGAGATTGATTTCATAGCCTCACCCCACAGGTTTTATTTTCTAATAGGAATTTCGCTAACTTACGAACCTAATTTCTGTATTCCTTTCACTTTGGCATCTGCTGAATAAGGCTGAACAGACAACTGGGTATACCCTTCGCTCTAGCATTTTGGCAGGGTTCATAGAGTTTAATCTAGTTGGCTTTCATATTTGAGTTTAGAAGTGCATTCAGTTTTCCTGGTTGGTTCTGAAAGCCTCATGGTCTGAAGCAAAGGTGCTAGAGTCGGATCACTTGGCCATACACCCAAGTTCTGATGTGCGCTGGTCCAGCGGATGCGGGCAAGCTCTGACTCCAGGCCCCAGCAGTGGAGTAATGTGGTGCAGAGGAGAGAATGGTGCCCTGAGAAGTGAGTGGGATAATCCAGACAAGCGCAGCGTGGTGCGTGGCGTGTGCCCAGTGCCTGGAGATTGCCCCCAGGTGGAGAGGTGGACAGAGGCTTGGACAACAGACAGGCACGGGGCAGGCTTAAGATACATCCATCTGGGGTCTAAGAAGGGCTCCCAAAAGAGCTGTTTCTTGTCTCTACTACCCAGGGTTCTGCGTGGGCATTGTCATGTGATTTGTCCCTCTGGGCTTCCTTAGTTAACTCTGTTCATTTGTTACTAAGCACGTGGTGCAGAAGCTTTCCCTAGGAGAGCCGTCTTCACCTTTCAGGCTTCTTGGAAGCCAGGCCTTGCTTCCTCTCCCAGATTCCTTGCCCACTCCTGCCTGCTCAGGCATGTTCTGTGTTCAGACTTCCAAATACGACATCTGGAGCCCACGGGAGGCAGGGGTGGCGGTGGGGAACGATGGCAGGAACTTGGGCAGGCAATCCCTGTGAGACAAGTGAGCTTGGAGGACATGATGGTCACAGACAGGGACAACGGCCACACCCCCTGACCTCTAGCATAGCCAGGAGGATGCTTGCTGAAGAACCAGTCTCCCTGACAGGCAGACAAAAGGGGCAGTGAAACCAGAGGGGAGAGGGGCCCAGAGGGTGATGCCTCACAAAGTCTGCCTGCCAAGTCAGGCCTGATTCCTTGCTGCATGCCCGCATGGATCCACATGGGAATTCCTACCCCAACGTGCCCCGGTGGCGCACGAGGAACAAGTGATTAGTTCGCCATCGTCTGGGTTTAATGGTTTGTCTTAGTGAGTCCTCTCCTTTTTTTTCTCCTTGTGGAGGATGGGAGGCTGAGAAATATTTTATGCAAAGTAAGGGCTGTCTTCCTTCTTTGTCGAATGGCAGAAGAAAAACCAGTCCGTGCGAGTTCCCTTCTCCCAGAGGCCGGGCACGTCCGTGTGTGTAGCGCTTTTGATGAGATCTGCTGTTTTGCCCATGGCAGTCATCCGTAAAAACACCGCTTTCCTACGCGCAGCCTCCCAGCCTCTGTACACCACGCACTCTGCTCTTTATTTTTTCCCATCAAAGGCAAGCGGATCGGTGGTTTTCCTCAGTCAAACCGCTCTTCTTGTTGGCTCTGTGCCTGGTTCTTCCCAAGCCACTTGGAAATAAAGAGAAAAAAGAATCCAGACTACTTTCTTTTTGTTCTTGACTGATTCATGGGTGGAGGGAGGAACGGATGGTTTCTCAGCTGAAAACATAGCACGGCGGTCCAGCAGTTTCCCTCCTTCTCTGTCCTGAAAGTCAGGCCCCAGAAGGGTGCCGAGCACACGGCAGGTGTCTGATAAGAGCAGAAATCCAGAGCAAGGCCTTTGCTCTGTCCTGTCTGCACACATGGGCTTTCATGTGAACCTCAGCGCTATCCACATGCATGTAAATTAAACACACCATTTGTGGCTATACTCCTGTGTGCTCAAGGCCTTTTTCATGGTGTGCTGTGATATATATCAGTCTCAACATGGTTCAGCCCCAAACAAGAGTTATGTAGGGGCAGGAAAATCAAAGCAGGGCTTTCTTAATTATAGTACTGGACTGAGAGAGGTTATTGACCTGTGGGATCTCATTATTTGTCTTTCTGTCCATCCATATATCCATGTGTCTGGGGTAGTCAAGGGGTCAGAAAGGAGCACAGCTGGAAATACGGTGCCTCTAATGGCACTGATAAGAATCGGGATTGGCCCGAAGCTCGGTGGTGGGCTGCCTGTGGCTGGGTGAAAGCAAGCCAATGGTGCCGGGAGGAAGAGCCGTTGCATATGGGTTTGCTAACATCTCCGTCTGAAGAAAGGGGTTTGCCTTTACAAGTGTATTTTTGAAAAAAAAAAAAAATTAAGAAACCAAACCAACCAACCAACCAAACAAAGCTGGGAAAAGAGAATCTTATATGTTTCTGCAGATGGAAACTCCCCCTGCCCTCCCTACCAGTGCCAAGTTCCCGCCGGAGAGGAGAAGCCTGTTAAAAGAACATATGTGTGCGCGGAACAAGGTCACACACTTATTGGTTTTCTGAGGCACCACATAAATACAGAAGACAAAGAGAACCAGTTTGCTTTTCCTGTTGCCTTGTACCATACCCAAGGCTGTGGTGCGGTATATTTCCCAATGCTGGCTGTCTGTGTGCAGTGGAGCCCAGAGTCAGAGGTTTCAAAATCAGGGAAGAGCCAAATGTTTGTGGCAACATATACTTGTCTAATACCTTGATTTTTCTCCTGACCCTCAGCGACATGCCTGGTGACTTTGCTCATCTGGGATCATCCATCCACACAGCTGCGTTTCCAGCCAGCTGGGCTCTCATTTGTGCAGTACCAAAATTGAGTTTCACATTTGTTTTTGTTTTGTTGGTCGAATAGTAACCCTCCTTGAACATTCGTTACTTCATGGGGTGTTTTGCTTGCATGCATGTCTGTGCACCATCTGTGTACAGTGCTCACAGAGGCCAGAAGGAGGCACTGGATGCCATGGGAGTGAAGCACAGGCGGTTGTGAGCTGCCGTGTGGGTGCTGGGAATTGAACCTGGGTCCTCTGGAGGGGCAGCTGGTGCTCTTAACTGCTAAACCACTTCTCCAGCCCAGATAATAAACTTCTTAAAATAGTTATTAATGATTAATGATCTTCTCCAAACATGATGTAACTTTACCTCAGTGATTTGAAGACTTTGTGTGTGTGTGTGTGTGCATGTGAGTGTGTGTATGTGTGTGTGCATGGATGCATGTATACAGGCCAGAGGCCCACTTTGTGGCATTGGTTCTCTCCTTCCACCTTTGCATGGGTTTTGGGGATAGAATTCAAGTCATCAACTTTTTGGGGAAACAGAGTCATCTCTCTGGCCCTTTAAAAACCACTGTTTTTGAGAGTTGAACCAAAGACCCTCTTCTTGCTCAGCAAGCACTTGCTTGCTGGACTCTGTCCCTTCCGGCATCTCTACATATACTGTGCTATACAATTGCAGTCCTTCCATGATTTTGGCTATGCCACATGGCTCATGCTGGTATCTTGAGCCAGCGTGAGCCAGGATATTTTTCTCAGCCTTAGCTTTGGGGTCTGTAGATGTGAAACAGTAGCATCGACTTCTCCAGGCGGAAGTGCAAGGAACAAGGAGTAACACCAGTCGCCCAGCTGAGTGCGCCATGGTCGATGGTTCGTTAGCTAACAGGATTGCATCTTCTTCTGAGATGGGGTCCCTCTGTGCGGCCCAGGCTGGAGCTGAACTGCTGGATTCATGCAACCCGCTTGCCTTAGTCTCCTGAGTAGCTGGTGCTACACCCGTCCGTGGCTGTGCTTGTTAAGTGAGACAGGATATTAGCCATAACCATGTGGTGAGGATATAATAATGACATGGGTACATGTGAACAGAATGCTGCAACTATTTCTCCATATGTTTTCTTAAGGTTTGATAGCATTTTTTTTTTTTTTTTTTTTATTACTTGGCAGTTCCTTCTTGTCTGGTCAGGGTCTAGTGACAGTTTCGAGCAGGGCGGGAGTGGGCATCTCCTCTAGACTTCTTTCCTCCGGAACCTCTCAGGAATGCATTTCCACTGCGTTCTGGCAGTTCCAGTGGGTGCTCCTTATGAAAACTTCCTTCCTCTTCTTTACCCAAAGCATACTTGACAAATGTACTTTTGTATTCCCATGTTCCCTTGTCCCCACATGCTTGGGGGACAGTTTCTGCTGGCAGGCAAAATACTCCAGGTTTGCTTGGGGCCTGTGGGCCTGTCAGGGCATCTAAAGGCCCACCTAGACTCCTCAGAGCCCTTTTGGGCATGTTGACACTGGAAGGAAAAAGGCCACACATTTACAATTAGCACATCAGGGAGGTGAGAGAAAATTCTGAAGTACACAGAGGGGCTAGTGAGGGAGGAAATAGAGTGATGGAGTAAGCATTGTGGTTCAGGAGACAAGCTGTCTCTGTCTATGTGTGGAAATTGTCCTGAGGATGGAGAGGTTGGTGATCCTCAGGATGAAGGTTGGTGGTCCTGAGGATGAAGGTTGGTGATCCTGAGGATAAAGGTTAGTGATCCTGAGGATGAAGGGTGGTGGTCCTGAGGATGAAGGTTGGTGGTCCTGAGGATGAAGGTTAATGGTCCTGAGGATGAAGGTTGGTGGTCCTGAGGATGGAGGTTGGTCATCCTAAGGATGGAGGTTGGTAGTTTTGAGGATGAATGTTGGTGGTCCTGAGATGGAGAGGTTGGTGGTCCTAGGGTGAAGGTTGGTGGTCTGGAGGATGAAGGTTGGTGATCCTGAGGATGGAGGTTGGTAGTTTTGAGGATGGAGAGGTTGGTGATCCTGAGGATGGAGGTTGGTGGTCCTGAGGATGGAGAGGGAGGTGGTCCTGAGGATAAAGAGGTTGATAGTCCTGAAGACAAGCTGGTGAACTGAGCTTTGTAGAATGAGGCACTTACCCAGTGAGGCGCACAGCTGATCTCTGGGCTTCATTGAACACTGTTTAGTTTGCCTTACTCATGTTATCTTGGATGTTTCTGCCTCCCGTCTTTTACTCAGGGTCCATTCCTCGTTTCTGAGCCGTTTCTTTGAATGACCTCTTTAACTTGATGCTTAATTGGTGCCTAAACTGACTGCTTCCAGAAGCAAAGCTCAGTGTCTTAACAACCAAAGTAGAACGGTGATTTAGTCATCCCCGGAGCCTCTTCACATTCCGCTTTCTCTGCCAATAGCTCACACCCAGCTTTGTATTTCCAGCATGTCCCCTGGGTCCTCTCACTAATTTCCTCTTTCTCTGTTGAGAGATGTCCCTTGGCCCTCTACAGGGCAGGGGTGGTGACATACAGGAGTCCGGGGCATGAGTTCTCCTGGATCACTTCTGGCCCACGTCTCTCAGGGATGTGGTGCTCCTGAGCTGTGTCACTATTGCTTTGCAGCAGGCTAATAACCAGAAGAACAAGGATTTCAACTAAACAATAAAAGGGCACACACTAGCTTACATAATTCATGTGTTCCTGAAAAACATATCGTTGAAGTGGCATAAATAAAATCACATTTGAAGGGAGCCAGGCCAGCTGTTCACTTGCTTGCTCAGATGGCAGCGTACCTGAAAGTCTTGATGTTCTTTCTAATGCAAGCCCAGAAGGAGACATTCAGTCACTTCATGTCAGCTGGGACAACAGCATCAGCAGAACATAGGACTCTGTCACATTCGTGAAATGTAAGATTACAAGATCAGGAGCCCCAGACGCTATCTGAGTTCAAATGTGACCCAGTAGATTCTGTTTTTTTCAGTAATTGCTTAGTGTGTTTTTGTTTTCTTGGTCATCAACTTTCCTTCAAGAGCAATTAAGCGAAACCCACCACCAGATGTCAAAGAAAATTGGACAGGAGACAAAATTAGAATGGTTAAATTCATATTCACCAAGTTGACGTGTTTTTCTATATGCTTAGATTATTTTCTTCTGTTCTTTAGACAGAGACTCATGTAGCCCAGGCTGGGTTTCAAAATTACCATGCAGCCAAGGATGACTTTGAACCTGTGATCCTCTCACCTCCATCTCTTGAATGATGGATTTGTAGTTTGGGGCCAACATTCCTGGTTAATACTGAGGTTCCAGCCCAGTGCTTGTCCCTGCTGAGCTGCCTCCCCACCCTGGACACCGGGAATTCCGCCACTGTCATCATCATCCGTTTTAGTGACCCAACATTCTCCAGTTTATAGGCCGTATTGCAAGGCATTGTATTCTGGAAGTTTCTGCTGCAGAAAACTCACTGCAAGGAACCTTTTTGTAAACTGAAAAATAATTTTATAAAACAAGTTTAAAAAAAAATCTCCAAGTTCTAGTTTGTAGTTTGAATGTGGTGCATGTGTGCGCATGCACACACACCCCCCCCACACACACTTCCTCCTCCAATTATAATCTATACAATGGAGTTCAATTCCTTTTTATGTAGGCAAGCAGCATTATAGTTTACATACCTTTTTTGGGGTGTGTGTGTGCGCAGCAGTGCTTAACGTCTTGCTAAATAGTCCTGGATTAGAACTCACCACGTAGATCTGGCTGTTGTCAAACTTGAGGTACTTTTCTTGCCTCTGCCTCTTGAATGCTAGAATTATGGGTGTGTCATGGTGCCTGTCAAGGATAAACAGCGTCATGTGTGTCTCAGAAAACTGCTAACTGTCCACGTTAGCATCAGCAGGGGTATTTTGTAAAAAAAAAAAAAAAAAAAAAAAGCAATTCCCAGGATATGCTCAGGTTTGCTCCGTCAAGATTTGGAGGTAGAGCACAGGGTTCTGCTGTTAGCACAAAATCCCATGATTCTTAAAGAAATAATACTCAAAAGATCAGTTGTGGTCTCTGAAGTCAAGCTACCTGCTTGGCTTGGGACAGATAACTTCAGCCTTGATTTCCTCTTCCACAAAATGTGAATAGCAGGCAGATGTGCATGAGAAGCCCCTTAGGAGAATGAGAATCAGTTTGCAGAGTGTCTAGCTACAAGCAAGGCGTCAGGACAGGGTAGCAATTGTTCATAGCTGTTAGTCTGTTTGCTGTTGCTATAACAGAATGTCATTCACTAACTTATAAAGAACATTTCCCATGCTTTTTGGAGGTTGGGAAGCCTAAATGAATGTGCTGGCATCTGGTGAGGGCCTCGTCACTATGCCAAAACATGGCAAAAAGCATCACATGGCAAAACCCAGGGGAAATATCTAGTCTTTTTTGCCTACATGTTGTGTGTAGGGGTATGCCCTTACTCCTCCCCACACGTTTACATGTGTATATACACGCTAGAGGCAAGAGATTGAATTCAGTTTTCATCCCCATTCACTTCTCCCTGTACTTTTTGAGACAAGGTCTCTAACTGAACCCAGAGCTCACTGATTGGCTGGACTGCCTGGTCAGCAAGCCCCAGCGATCCTGTCTTCACTCCCTAGCCAATGCCTTCAGCCATACCCAGCTTTTCATACAGGTGCTAGAGACTGAATTCAGGCTCTACTTTGCATAGTAAGTACTTTATGGACTGAGCCATCTCCCTAGCCTCTCTTTTCCTTTTTCTTATCAAGCACGGAGTCCCCACCTTCATAACCTCTTTGAATGCTAATGACCTCCTGTAGGTCCAACTCTAAATACCACCAATATAACAATTTAGGCATTAAGTTTCTGAGATTCAAACTGTGGGGGATATTCAAATCACATCCGCACCCTTGACTATGATTCTCAGTAATGATGGCTTAACTGAGACGCTTTTCAATAATGCAAATAGCTCGGCGAGAACAGGTAGCTTATGCTGACTGTACAATGCACATTCTAAATTTGTGCTATATTAGCTGTGTGGAAATATGTGGGCTGGGGGGAGGGTAACTCCAGGAGGGATGGTATAATTGGGATTCTTCTGCAGTATCCCACATAGTAGTGAGAACTCCTTCAGCCAAAAGCCTTTAAGATATCCGCCCACTTTGGGCGTGGTCTCATGTACCTAAGTGCAGAGGAAAAGCACACGGCCCTTTTGTCTACTGGTTTCGGTTCCAGTTCCCAGTGCACACAGAGGACTGCGGAGTTGCTGCTACCCTTACTGTGAGTTTATTCCCAAATAAATAAGCCTTTGTTACACTCCATTCTGGGCTATTATTGAACTCTTTGGTACAACTACATCGCAGTAGTAACTAGGCATAGCCAGACTCCTAAGAAAGGCGTTCTTGGAGTGTCTGAGACTAGACTGGCCAAGGAGGCTAGAAGGGTTGAGCTTGCCATCTTGATCTCAGATTGTGTAAGGGAAAGTTCCAGTGAGACAGACCAATGAAAAGGAGAGGGTGGAGCAATATTTTGGGTAAGGAGCTGGCAGTTAATAATGATTGACAGCGATAATTTCTCTCTTTCCTTTCCTTCTTCCATCTTCCTCTCTCCGTCCCCCTTCTTTCCCATTCCTCTCCCTCCCCTCTTTCCACTAAATATCTACATCTTTCCTCTTTCTAAAAATTAGACACTTTTGTTTTACAAGAAAGTATAAAAAATTCCCTCCTGAACCCTTTTTTCTTTTCTTAGAGATTTGTTGCTTAAAAGGGGCCTCACATTTCCTAGCTCTTTAAAGTAAAATGTGTCCTTGATTCTAAACATTCTGTTCGTCTTGAATAGCAGCCAAAATGCCTGCCACACTTCTGCCTCTTCTACCCTGATGTGATTTTTACATTTACTCCCCCTCAAAGCCCACACCATTAGCTGCCACTTCCCAAAGGCCATCAGGCTGGTGTCCGTATTCGGCGTTCCTTATTTCCTCTAGATAGATGCTTTGACGGATTGTCGCAGGAAATAGGAGCAAGTGAACAAAGCTGCCTTCTATCTCTCTGGCTCTGCACACCAGCTGTCCCCATACTTATTTAGATTCCGTGTCTCCATTAGGAAGAATACCATGAGCACACAATGCATGTGCATGCATGCTTTACGCATTCGATATGTAAATGAGCCAATAAAGACTTTGCTATGTATATCAGGAAACTTACATGAACTAGAAATGCAGCAAGATATAAATATGAAATAATACTTGAAACATTAAATTATGTTGTCTTATTTCAGCGGTTGTGGGTACTAATTTTATGGGTCAAGTTGGTTGGGACATTCTGGGTATATGTGGTATGTTTCTGGATAGCACGAACGTTTGAATCTGGAGACCAACTAAAGTAGATTTACATCTTCAGTGTGATGTGGGCCTCAACAGTGTACCAAAGACCTCACTAGAAGGGGGACAGGAGTCTCTTATCCCCGCCTGACTGCTTGGGCTGGAACTTGGTATTCTCCTGCCTCAGATTGGCTCAATGTTTCTGGGTCTCAAACATTTGGACATGGATTGAATTATACTGTTCTTGAGAGAGGAGGTCATGGGACTTCTCAGTCTATAAATTATGTGAGCCAGTTCCTTAACATACACACATAATATATGTCACCTGTGTATCTTTCTCTTTTCTCTATCATATATCTATATATTGATCTATCAATTGATTAATCTATCCATCTATCTACTCACCTATCCATATTTTTCTGTCTCTCTCATCTATGGTCATAGCACCTTGAACACTCCTGATCTTCTCTGTCTGTCTATATTATGTATATAGATTCAATGAACACAATTTGCTTTCACTAAAATTTCTCAAAATTCCATACATCTTTGGAACAGTTTGTCAGCCATTGAAGGAGCCTCTTTGCACCTAAATTTTCTGTACTCAATCAGATTCTAGATTTGAATAGGTGGCTGTAATGAGAAGTGACTTTGGGACACTTGAAAGAGAGTGAGTGTCCTTTGCCTGAAGAAGGTGTGGATCTTCAAGAGGAGGCAATGCCCGACATTGCCCATCCTGATATTGCCTTCTGGGATTCAAGCCTTTTTTTAATGTTTTGTTTTACTCCATCAGGGTTGGTTCATGGGACCGAAAGCATACAGTGGAAGTGATGGTTTCTGAGGCCAAGTCCTGGCCACCTTCATCTTGTTTTGTTGGTTCACTCTGGAGAAGTCAGCTACTGTGCTGTGAGGAGACACACAAGCAGCCTGGTAGGGGAGCCCTCACCATGAAGAACTCAGGCATCTTCTCCGAGCATCAACTTACCAGCCTACTGAGTGAGCCATTTTGAGACTGGCTTCTTCATTCCACAGACATGGCTCTAGCTGGGGCCTCACTTGAGACCCTGAGCCCAACTGTGTGAGATACCAAATATTCATGATCCTACACTTTAGGGGTGACTTGCTATTCATCAATATATTACAAATACAAACTTGGATATCTGGAGAGGCTGCTTTTCAGGTATCTGTACTTGATGTGGGATTCCCCTCTGTATGCTGTGAACACCATTAGTTAATAGAGAAGCTGCTTTTCAGGTATCTATACTTGATGTGGGATTCCCCTCTGTATGCTGTGAATACCATTAGTTAATAAAGAAGCTGCCTTGGGCCTATTGTAGCACAGATTAGGGCAATTTGGGAATTCCAAGCAGACAGAGGAGGAGAGAGTAGGCAGAGTCAAAGAGAAGCCATGTAGCTTCTCTTCAGGAGACAGATGCCAGATGGAACCTTACCAGTAGGCCACAACCACATGATCATACACAGATTAATAGAAATGGGTTAATTTAAGATATAAGAGCTATCTAGAAAGACATCCAAGCTATTGGCCAAGCAATGTTGTAAATAATACAGTTTCTGTCTGATTATTTTGGGTCTGGGCAACCTGGAAATGAATGAACAGCCTCTGTCTACTCTACCGCCTTTGGACTTCCATTTGGACCTCAGAGTCAATGTTAAATTCAGATTACAGTGGCTGTGTGCAAGTAATCTCTGTTTTATGTAACAGTGGCTTCTAAGCATTAGACTTGTAATGCTGGCAACTCACATACACCAGAGAGAAGTCCCAACAGCTTTTTATGAATGAAAAAGGGATTTATACATGGATGCTTCTGTCCTGCCCAGCCCCGCAGCCATTCAGTCCCAACAAAACACACAGAGGCTTATATTAATTATAAACTGGTTGGTCTATTAGCTCAGGCTTATTATTAACTAGCTCTTGCAACTTAAATTAACCCATAATTCTTATCTATGTTTAGCCACATGGCTTAGTACCTTACTCAGTGAGACAATCTCATCTTGCTTCCTGTGCATTTTTCTGGTGACTGACTCTGTCTTTCCTCTTCCCAGAATTCTCCTAGTCTGGTTGCCCTGCCTGTACTTCCTGCCTGGCTATTGGCCAATCAGTGTTTTATTAAACCAATATGAATTACAAATCTTTACAGGGTACAAGAGCATTATCCCACATCAGGGATCCACAGGAAGATATGTTCTTCTACTTGTAAAAGTGTGAAGGATAAAGTAATGCATATCGTCTTTGCTGCTTTATCTCAAACTTTAAAAGCTTCTAGCACAGCATTTATGTTTCATTAAGTTGGAAAAGGCATTCCATTTGTGGGTAGAAGATGTGACCAGAAAATGTGTCCTGATTGATGGTGTTCCCAATATCCTTGAGACTGTGTGAAGGGAATCCCCAGAAAGGAATGCTATGAAGCCTCTCACTGCAAGCAAGCAGCAGTTTTAAGCATTGAAGCTCAGATGGAAAGGTATCCTGGCAGTTGGGAGCCAAGGAATACCACAAAGTCACCATAAACATAGCAGCTTATAGCCGTGCTCCAGGGAAAGGTTTCCCCAATGCAAGTGTGACAATTCTGCTCAGGCAAAGGAGGATTTGCCCAGCGAAGTTGTTACAGCTCTGCTGAGAAGCCCCAGAGTGTAACAACTGTGGTTGGCTAGGGGAAGGTGCCCAAGCGAAAGTGTTACGGCTCTGCTCTGCTCCACTCCTGCTGCAGCAAAAGCTGTTACAGCTGGACCCCACTCTGGTGGAAAATGTCACACTGTAAAACAAACCTCACTTGAGATTTATTGGGAAGGAAGAATCTGGGAGGATGTCTGCCTTGGGTAAAAACAGCAGCAAACTGAACAGGGTAGAGACCTTATGCAGCATTTGGTGGGGGAGCTTTCCAGGGTGACTTGGGATTGGTAGGATTTAGTGCTCAGGGGGCTAAATGATTGGTGGGATTCCATGCTCTAGGATTGGTGGGGTTTCATGCTCAGGGAACTCAGGGATTGGTGGGATTTTAATTCCTGTTCCCAAGTCAGGGTCAGAGTGTTTTTCTTGGCCCCTTTCACCCTACATTAGTCACATGCATTCCAGAATAGTTTTGAACTGAAAAACACAGAAATTACTAGAGATGCTCATGGGCTGATGAAGAAACTGTTGCTGCAGCTGTTGTTTGGCAACCACCCACAGCAAGGCCTCAGTTGAGATGAAACTCATCTCTCCTAGAAGATTATAGTCAATGGAACGCCCATTGGTACCAGATGCATACAACATGGGAAGGCAGATGACCTCTTTCCATGCAATAGAATAGTACAGGGTGAAAAACTTATGTGGTCTCAAAAACAAAACTCAAAATATTTACCCATTTCTGATAACATTAAAATGTGTAATGGCAGCCATCGTTTTATGGACCATTCTAATGCGAATGCCGGTGATACATCTCAGAAGTGACATAATACTTAAAAACAAGAGAGTTGAAGTTTAAAGTCTTATTAATGCTAGACATGTCGTACACCCGGTCTCCCAAACCTGCTGGTTATGAAAGTGTGGAACTTGTATTTCCATCCTTAAACACAACCTTAATGCCTTGGCTCCTTGACCAAGACAGGCTCAGTGTGTCCAGGCCATGAACACCCATGTGGTATATGATCATATCCCATCAGTAATGTAGTGCTGGAGACCACTCATGATTGTCCACTGTTCATCAAAGATTCAGGAGAGGAGCTCAAAACAGAAGCTGTGAATGCCTGCTGGAAGAACAGCACCATGGATGATGTTTAGTATGTGAACTTGTAAAGTTATTTTAAAGGGTTCCTAGGGGTAATGGGGGACATTCAGGAAGGTCATTCATGCATCAAGGCAAGTGGGTAGAGGAGTTGACAACATCCTTGATTAAGAAGTGGTTGAATACAGCCAAGGTCATTGGGAAGGGCTAATTGATGACTTGGAAGAATCAGGTGAATCATCTAAAGTGGAAAGAGAAGAAGACCCCCCAAAAAAAGAAAAGAAAAAAAAAGAAAAAGAAAAAAAAAGAAGAAGAAGCAGACCCACAATGAGGACATTGACAGACTTTGCTAAAGTTCTTTGGGTTGCACAGCATGGAAAAACAAAGTTTCCGGGGTCTGATACTCAGGTGGACTGTAGTGTTGTCAGGCATGTGATCACCAAAGGACCACAGCCTCTGTGTGTCTAAAGGGTTTTTGGAAATCACTTTACCTATAGAACGTACTTCACATATAGAAGTCCTCTGCTTCTGACGCTCAGTCAACAACACTGCCGTGACTGGATGGTGAAGGTCCCAGCATCATCTGGAGCACAGCATCTCTCATGAGGTCAGCAGTGAACTCACATGGCACAATGACTCTCACCCACCTTGTATTCCATCATGTAGGCATTAGATCCCCTCACATCACCACAAGAACAAGGCTGGATAGGGTAGAATAAGACCACTGTTCTAGTGTGGTTTTCTCTACTGTAATAGTCACGTGACCTTCATTTCCAGGTCACAATCCATCACTGAGGGGAGTCAGGGCAGGAGCTCAAACAGCAACCATGGAGGAATACTCATACTGGCTTGCTCTTTGAATCACTCAACTGACCTCCTCCTCCCTCTCTGCCTGCCTTTCTCCTTCCTTTCCTTCCTCCCTCCCTTCCTTTCCTTCTTAGTTTATTTTTTATTATTTTAAATTTATGTGTATGGATGCATGTCTGTGTGCTGGTATGTGGGTGTGCACCTGTGATTGCATGTAGCCAGTGAGACCAGAGGCATCAGATATCATGGAACTGGAGTTATAGGCATCTGTCAGCTGCCAGAGGTGGGGGCTGGGGACCTATCAAGCCTAGGTCCTCTCTTCAAGGGCAGTATGTGCCCTTAATCATTGAACCAGCTCTCCAGCCCTTCAGCTAATGTTCTTATACAGTGTAGGCTCACTTGCCTAAGACAGTGATGCTCACAGTGGGCTGAGCCCTCCCCATGAGTTATCAGTCACCAATCAAGGCAAGGCAATTCCTCTAAGACACTGGCCTCAGGCCAGACTAACTAGGACCTCTCTCTCTCTCTCTCTCTCTCTCTCTCTCTCTCTCTCTCTCTCTCTGTCTCTCTCTCTCATCTCTATCTATATAATCTATACCTATCTATCTTTTATCACAGTATATTATCATTCTTCTATTTTATTATTGTCACTCTCTTACTATTTATATATCACAGATTAAACCTTTGTGTGTGTATATAGGAAAAATGTAGCATATATTAGATTGAGTGCTTTCCAAGGTTTCAGGCATCCTTTGGACTTGAAGTGCGCCCTCCACTGATAAGGGAGGATGGCTCTATTGCTTTCACAAGAAGTTACTGTTTTGTTTTTTTTTTTTTTTGCAAATGGATGGGAGCTTGAGGGGTTACTAATGCTTAGCATCTACTTGTGTTTTTCCACCCACACCAAGTCAAATGATTTGAAAAAGAAGTTACTCCTGGCTTCTGCTTGGGTCTGCTCATGGCAGTATGGCTCTGGCTGAGCCTCAGAGCCTGGAGCTTTCATTCCCTGGGACAGACTGCATCTAAAGGCCCAGCTACAGCTGTATTTTATGGATACCAGTGATGAGTAGAAAGAACCAACTGCTTCTGTGGTCTTCACAGGACACAGCGCAGTATCCGGCTGGGCTTGAACTTGTGACCTTCCTACCTCTGTGTCCTAAATGCTGGGATTACAGGCACGCACTGCCGCTGAGTCACACATTCTAATTTAAGTCCATTATGACATTGTCACCCTTGAACTGTTGATGAATCTGTCCTACTTTAGATGCCAATCCCAAGGAAGATGTCACGTATGTTTCAGTCTGCACTGAGGTTCCCATGATCTTCTCCTGGACTTGATTTACTGGGAAAGCTCATTGAACTCAGGGAAACACTTGCACTGGTTTATAATAAAGATATAAGAAAGGATTAGGGGTTCTCAACCTGTTGGTCATGACCCCCTTTGGGTCCCATATCAGATATTTACACTGTGATTCATAACAGTAGCAAAATTACAGTTATGAAGTAGCAATGAACATAATTTTATGGCTGGGTGCCACCACAACCTGAGGAACTGTATTAAAGGTTCACAGCATCAGGAAGG